>NC_082693.1:1324933-1987400 GCF_949987515.2 Delphinus delphis
AGGCTTGAGATTTTATAAGTATTGTATGACCTATAAAACGGGCTCTGATTGTCGTCATTATTTTGGCTCCTCACTGGTAGGGAGCTCCTAAGAATTTTGACAAAAAATAAGTCTTCCCTTCTAAAACCGTGCTGTGTGTTTTCCTCAAGACTTTGATGCCATGAGGTTGTATTCTTTTTTTTTTCTTTTAAAGCACCTGCTCTTTATTTTCCCTTTTTTTTTTTTAATATATTTATGTTTTGGCTGCGTTGGGTCTTCATTGCTGCACGCGGGCTTTTTTCTAGTTGCGGCGAGCGGAGGCTACTCTTCGTTGCAGTGAGTGGGCTTCTCATTGCAGCGGCTTCTCTTGTTGCAGAGCACGGGCTCTAGGCACACAGGCTTCAGTGGTTGTGGCTCGCCGGCTCTAGAGCGCAGGCTCAGTAGTTGTGGTGCACAGGCTTAGTTGCTCCGCGGCACGTGGGATCATGGGCTCGAAGCCGTGTCCCCTGCATCCGCAGGCAAGCAGATTCTTAACCACTGCGCCACCAGGGAAGTCCCTAGGTTGTATTCTTAACTCACTTTTTTTAATTGTGTAAAACACATTACGTGAAGTTTACCTTTTTAACCATTTTTTGGAGTATAGTTGCCTTACAACGTTGTGTTAGTTTCTGCTGCACAACGAAGTGAATCAGCTATACGTATGCCCATATCCCCTCCCTCTTGGACCTCCCTCCCACCCACCCCCATCTAGGTCACCACAGAGCACCAAGCTGAGCTCCCTGCGCTATACAGCAGGTCCCCACTAGCTATGTCTTACACGTGGTGGTGTATGTATGTCAAACCTAATCTCCCAATTCATCCCACCCCCCCTTCCCTCGCTGTGTTCACATGTCCATTCTCTACATCTCCGTTTCTATTCCTGCCCTGCAAATGGGTTCATCTGTACTGTCTTTCTAGATTCCACACATGCGCGTTAATATGCGATATTTGTTTTTCTCTTTCTGACTTACTTCACTCTGTATGACAGACTCTAGGTCCATCCATGTCTCTACAGATGACCCAATCTTGTTCCTTTTTATTCCATTGTATATATGTACCACATCTTCTTTATCCATTCATCTGTCGATGGACATTTAGGTTTTTTCCACATCCTGGCTATTGTAAACAGTGCTGCAATGAACATTGGGGTACATGTGTCTTTTTGAATTATGGTTTTCTCAGGGCCTTTTTAACCATTTTTAAGTGAATGATTTAGTAGTGTTAAGTATATTCACATTCTTGTGAAACAAATCTTAACTCACTTTTGTACAGACTCTAAAAAGTAGTTGGGGTACCTCAGAAGGCTTGAAACTCCCAACGGATTCTCACTCATTCACAAATGTTTATTGAGCACCTACTGTGGGGGAAGTAAACCCTTAACCCCGTGTCCTGGGTTTACAGTGGTGTTTACCTTTATGCGGGACAATTAATGTGAAATGAGTTAATAACCTAGAGGCTCTACATTAAATTTTTTTAAGCTGCTTTTTTTCCTTTTTAATTCACTATTCCTTTCAGGTAGAGCCCCTATGAAATGAAACTACCAGTGAGTTTGATTAGCTCTGTTGCTTGTATATTCATTTGGGTATATTTTACATCTGCCATTAGAGACAGTACTCTGTTTATGAATATAAATTAGATCAGTCACCCCAAGCCCCATTCAGAAGACTTTGGGGACTTCATTCTCCAATTGTAGCCAGAGATCTAAAACCCTTTAGCAAGTTCCTAGCCTTATAGTTTAGTTGAGGAGAGGCACAGGCAAGCAGGCAATTAGGACTGTGTGTTTAGGCAGAGAAGTGCAGTGTCCTGGGTGCAGATAAGTGAGAGGTTCAGGAGATTTTCCAAAGGAGGTGACAGTTAAGCGGGCTGAGGCTCGAGAAGATAGCTGAGCTGGGGGTGGGGGAGTGTTCCAAGTAGAAGGAACAGCATGTTTGAAATCTCCAAAGTGGAAAGAATGGCGAGCTCAAGGAACTGAAAACCTGAAATGAGAGTAGCATGGGGACCTCCTTGGTGGCACAATGGTTAAGAATCCGCCTGCCAGCGCAGGGGACATGGGTTTGAGCCCTGGTCCGGGAAGATCCCACATGCCGCAGAGCAACTAAGCCCGTGCGCCACAACTACTGAGCCTGCGCTCTAGAGCCTGTGAGCCACAACTACTGAGCCCGCATGCCACAACTACTGAAGCCTGCACGCCTAGAGCCCGTGCTCCGCAGCAAGAGGAGCCACCGCAATGAGAAGCCCGTACACCGCAACGAAGAGTAGCCCCCGCTCGCCACAACTAGAGAAAGCCCGCGCGCAGCAACGAAGACCCAACGCAGCCAAAAATAAAATTAATTAATTAACTTTTAAAAATGTAGGATGACAGGAACTAGGAGTCTGAGGAGTGGCCAGTGGTGGAGGTTACATTTCATGTGATGCTGGAGAGATGAGCAGTGACCACATGGCAGACCTTCTAAAATCTCTGCACTTTATCCTAAGGGGGGGTGTGGTACGTGATGAGAGGGACATTTGTAAAGGATCTTCCTGGTTGCCAGGTAGAGCTGGTTAGCAAGGGAACAAGACTGAGGGCCCGGAGAAGATATGGACGCTGTTGCAGTAATTCCGCCAGGAGATGATGATAGCAAAGATGAGATTGTGGCTGTGAAGGTGGAGAGAGATGGACAGATTAAAGAGGTGTTAGAAGAGAGAGCTCGTAGGACATGGTGGTTGGACCTGGGGCCTGAGATACGGGAGGGGACTACTTGTTGTTGGTGCTGGTCATCAAGGCAGAGGTCAAGGGGGACATGGGAGCAGAGCCGTCAGTGTTCCTTACGGAGCGTGTGGGATTTCAGTTGAGCGTGTGGGATTTCAGTTGCCGTGGGTAGGGTCTCCTGAAGGAGCTGTCTGGGAGGCGGAGGAAGAAGCATATGGCCTCAGAGGAGGCTATGGAGGAGAGCAAGGAAGTGGCGGGAGCAAAGGGAAGCACGTGCTCAAGAAGGGTGGTGGTCAGTGTACCAGGAGATGCTGCAGATGCAGTAAGATAAGGGCGAGATGGCCGTCATCTTACAAGTGATTTCACTGGGTTAGGGGGAGGGGAGTCAGGCTGGAGTGCCTTGAGAGTAGGAGGCTGTCTGGTACACTCCAGTAGAAATGGAGAAGGGGGAAGGACGGTCTGGCTGAAGGAGGCCGGAAGTAGAGGAGGACGTGTATTCAGTCCTTCCTCCCCATAGACTCCAAGTTCCTTGAGAGTAGGATAATGGCCTATTTACCTGTGTTGTTGAATATTGCATCTGGTCCATTTGCTGGAGTAAATTCCAGATTGTAAGTTACCTGAGAACAGAAAGGCGTTCCATAAATGATTGTTGGAAGAATCAGAAAACATAGATATTTTTTTCTTGTCATATTCAAAAGTAACCTTTTCCTTCTCCTTCTAGATTAAGCACATGATGGCTTTTATTGAACAAGAAGCCAATGAGAAAGCAGAAGAAATAGATGCAAAGGTGAGATTCCACTTGCTAGGTTTAAGAAGTTATCAAAGTTTCGTACTGTCTTGCTTTGCTAATTAGTACTTAGTAAAATTGTTTAACAGAGCATTCATTGCATAGGACCAGTAAGAATTTCTTTAACGTTAAAAGTAAATTTTCCTTTCTAAACATTCTTTAATTTTTTTGCCTGTGCCACGTGGCACGCGGGATCTTAGTTCCCCAGCCAGGGATCAAGCCTGTCCCCCTGCAGTGGAAGCATGGAGTCCTAACCACTGGACCGCCAGTGAAGTCCCAAAATTCTGATTGTCAATAAGTGTCCTGAAATTTTATGGTAGGGAGTAGAAAAGTAAGGGATGGATTAATTTTCTCATGGAATCCAAACTCAGACATTGAGCACCCGCAGCTAATTGATAGCCGGTCAGGGGAGGATGTAGTATTTTTTCATTGTTATGTTGCTTTTTTATTTGTGCTTGCTGCCAAAAAGATAAATACACAGTTTGGCGTATGTAAGGCATAAAATGAAAGCCCCTGTCCATCACGAAGGCGGCAGTCAGCATCTAGAAATTTTACAGATATTTCGAGTTGCACAGTGTTTCTGTACAGTATATAAAATTGTTCTTTTTTCTAGGTATAATCATGGTAGGTCAGAATATATCACCTAATACTTTATTTTCACTGTCCTTTTACTTTATTCTACAGTGGTTACATTTGTTACTTAACGGTAAAGCCTTAAAATTGTGTGTGCCTGGTATCCTAGGGCCAAAACTAAACCTTTGAACTGTTTGAGTAATTTATCATCTAAGAAAGAAAAGACTTATTTTGCCTGTCACTGAAGTAAAACAGTTGAGAGAGTATTGTTTTATATATTTATTGAAGTATAGTTGGTTAACAATATTATATTAATTTCAGGTGTACGGCATAGTGAGTCAATATTTTTATAGATTATACTCCATTTAAAGTTATTACAAAATAATGGCTGTATTTCTCTGTGCTGTACAGTATGTCCTCGTTGCTTGTTTAATATTGTTTTGATGGCCTTAGGAGCACTGCAGTTTCTCGTATGACTAGTTTCCTTATTTCTCTCTGGGACAAATACAGAACTTCTATTTCAGTTGGTAAATGCATTTCTATTTAAAGTAGTCTTATCTCATGTGATAGGTATAGAAACAAGCTGTTAGGCATTTATTTTAGAATTTGAAAGTTCCAGTGTCTGTGCCAAGCATTAAACATCTGAATCAGTCACTTCAGCCAGCTTCCAAAGTCATAATTTCTCACTGCCTGAAAATCACAGATGGCTGATACACTAAGATACCCTTTGTAAAAAGTGACTGCTCAATAATTAACACTAATAAAACTAATAACTCAAATTTATGTAGTTTATAATTTAAAAGGACTGTTAGATTTTGACCTACAAAGGAAAGAATACTATTTTTATTTTCTTATTTTATAAGGGAGGACACTTAGACAGATTACTTGACCAAATTTTTTAGACAGTAACTCATATCTTCTGACTCCAAATTCTGTGTCCTTTTCATTAGCCCTCTATTAAACAGATGGATCAAATTTAAAATACATAATTTTTTTCATACACAGAATCTTCTGATTCTGTTCATTGAAACTTTGTTGGTGGATACTAGACATAGAATAAGGTGAATATAAGCAACTACCCTGGTCATCAGCTGCTTAAAATAAAACTGTCAAAATCTGTATAATGAAGTAATAATAATAAATTCCTTGGTAGGCAGAAGAAGAGTTCAACATTGAGAAAGGTCGTCTTGTGCAGACCCAAAGACTGAAGATTATGGAATACTACGAGAAGAAAGAAAAGCAGATTGAGCAGCAGAAGAAAATGTGAGCTTTGAAAATCACTGGGACGAGAGGGTAAAGCAGGTGCTTTGGAGCCCAGGCAGTTACGGGTTCCGGTCTGAAATGGACCATTCACTGATTAACTAACCTTGGTCAAGTTACTTAACTTCTCTTTCCTCATTTGGGAAAACAGAAGGCTCACAGGATTATTGAAAGATATAGTTGAAATAACTGATAAGAAAGTCTTGCCACTTCATAAGCATTCAGTAAATATTTCCTTATCTTTGAAAATAAGTGGATAAAAACCGCTACATGTATTTCAGGGAGTTCTCTTTGGGATCTGTACAAAGAGAAGTGTTTGCACATATATAGGAGGTTGTACCTTTCTTTCTCTATGTTGGTTGTTTTTTATGCTGTAATGATACTACTTTTCTGTGCCTTTTGCAGTCAGATGTCTAATTTGATGAATCAAGCGAGGCTCAAAGTCCTCAGAGCGAGAGATGACCTTATCACAGTGAGTAATTAGCCCCTTTAGTTATAGAATTATAAAATGTTTATTCATTTGTCTGTTATAGAGAATTCACTAGTTAATGTTAGATTAAGGAGCTGATGAATGATTTTTAGAGAGAAAACATTTGGTCAGCAAATCATTACACTAGGGATTGTAATAAATACAGAAATGAATAGGATGTGTGTCCAGTCTTCAAGGACCTGCTGCTCTAACAGAGCATGTAGCTCCTGGGTATATAGCACATGATGGGGGGCCATACAGTATCTGAGGGCGATGGGGACTAATAAGGCTAGAAAGGTAGGATGGAGTTACTGTGGGGCCATGAGTGCAAGTGAAGAGCTTTGCTTGCTTTCAGTAGAAAGCTGTTGAAGGTTTCATTTTATTTTATGAGGCATATCATAAATAGGGTTCATGATATGAGTACGTAGACTAAATTTAACAGAGAAGAGGTTAGACAGAAAACCATCTGGGGAGTATTGTCACCCAAAGGAGAGGGCAGAAACATACGTTCAGTCCCTGGTCGGGGAACTGAGATCCTACAAGCTGTGTGGTGCAGCCAAAAGAAAAAATTTAGAAACCAAGCGGAGGCCTCTGTTTCCACTATTACTCATTGTTATTGTGGAGGCCCTAGATTTCTTACAAAATGGAGAGACAAGTTATATAAATATTGGGAAGGAAGAAACAGTTATTTTTTTGAAGATACGACTGTATATTAAAAAAAAAACAACATCTCAAAAGAACTAAGAACTAGTAATTAGTTCAAAAAGGTGACTGGCTACAAAGAGAATATACAGAAATTGATAGTTTTACTACATGCCAACAGTAAGCAATTAGGAGTAAATGTTGGTGAATAGGAACTTTATGGAAAAGCTATAAAACTGAAAATATAATACTTGACTAAGCAGAAGACATACCATCTTCTTAGATGACTAGAGAAACAAACTAATATTGTAAGATACTGGTTCTTGTCAGGTGAGCCTGGCATGGTGACAGCAAGGACTGAGTTGGGTGTCAGTGGTGACATGTTTTATAGGAGGAAGCCCCGGACGTTGGCTACTGACTCCTCCACCTCCTCTTCTTTTTTTAAAAAAAATTAATTTATTTTTGGCTGTGTTGGGACTTCGTTGCTGCGCGTGGGCTTTCTCTAGTTGCAGCGAGCAGGGGCTTCTCTTGTTGTGGACTGGCTCTAGGCGCGTGGGCTTCAGCAGTTGTGGCGTGCAGGCTCAGTAGTTGTGGCTCATGGGCTCTAGAGCACAGGCTCAGCGGCCATGGCTCACGGGCCCAGCCGCTCCACGGCATGTGGGATCTTCCTGGACCAGGGCTCGAACTCGTGTCCCCTGCATCAACAGGTGGATTCTCAAGCACTGCGCCACCAGGGAGGCCCCTCACCTCCTCTTCTAAGGCTGACGCCAAACCCCCTAGGAGGGTGGTGCCTCCATTAGCATGATAGGAGGTCAGGAGGGCGGGGGCTCTTTTAAGAAGAACCACCAGATCACGTTGGACATTCTTTGAGGGGCCAGGAAGCCTTCAGATGGAAGTGTCTGCCAGGAGGTCGAGTGTGAGGACACACAGAGGTGACTCACTAACATAACTCCCATAACACTTAATAGACCCCAGAGTAGCCAGAGTTGATCTGCTTCTAAAATTGTCACAACTAAATGTCTCTCTGCTTTCGATACTAACTTGATCTTTTAGTTTTCACTCTTCTATTTTCATTTCATAATTAGCTGGGTTCCTTTGGCAGTCAGCTGTTTGGACTGCAGGGTTTGCCTGTATTGGTCCTGCATTGGTGCTCAGTGCTGTAGGAGTCTGCTGTCTAACTGGGTCTAGACCAGAGACTGTATCTATACGGCAGCCTTTTGAGTGTGACTGTAAAGAATGTCATTACCTTGGAGACGGAATGGAGAGAGCAGCCTGAAACAAAAACAGAGGCCTGGAATTGACAACACGGGCAGGAAATGGAATTGTCCAGGAGAGCGGGGAGTGTAGGAACTGAGGCTGGAGAGAGACACTAGGGTTCAGTTGGAAGAGCCTTGAATGCCTGCTGAAGAGTGTGGGACAAATCCTTTGACCAACTCTCTTAACTCTAATAGGCATAGAGATGACCTGGAGGGCCTTGTTAAAATTCAGACTCCCAGCCCCATTTCCAGAGGTTTTCTGTATTCTCATCAGGAATAAACAGCCCAGAGTAATCTTGTTGCAGGAGGTCTGAGAACCACACTGAGAAATAGTGCTTTAGCCTTAGATTTGTTCTGGAGAAAGAGAACTGGTGACTTGGGGAGAGGAAATGAGGTTATGGCTTAACTTTGACTTGAAGGTCAAGACCACATGGCAGCAGAGGACATGAAGAGACGGCATCCACAGATGCTGAAAGGTGTGGTCTGTAGGACTTGGTGACTGCAGGTTGTGAGGCGTCAAGAAAGACCTAAGCTTTCTCACCAGGTCGCTAGGCACTTGGATAGGTGATGAGGGTTAGAAATACAGGGGGAGGAGCCGGTGGGGAATGGTGATGAATCTTGGCATTTGAATCGCCTTCGGAGTCCAGGCGAACTTAGGAGAGGCTGGGGCTTCCACTCAGACAGCACACAGGTCCCACGTGGAGCTGCGTGGCATGGGTGAGATCGCAAGCTCGTGGATGTAGAACTACAGGGCCAGGGGAGCAAACCGAGCAGCCTTCAGCTTACGGCAGGAAAATTAGAGACTGCTAAGGAACATGGGGGGAAGCAGTCGTGTTGGAGGAGAAGTCGTGAAGGAGAAGCCAAGGGGACAGAAAAGTTGAAGAACAAAATGGTAATCGAATACAGTGTCTCATGCTTCGGCGAGTCCAAGGGGGAAGAGCGCAGTGGTCTTTGAGTTGGGGATCGAGGTTTCACTTCTGACTCGTACTAGAGCAGCATCGTTGGGCTGGTAGAGACAAAGCCTGGTGGTGAAAGCTGGACAGGCGAGCATGCGGTGAGGGGCTGAAGGCAGCGGGCGTGTGAACTGTCGGGGTTTCTTGTTTTTCTTTTATTTTTTCTCATTTTGTTGAACTGTCCGTGTTTTGGTAGACGGCAAAGCCAGTTATTCTGTAGCGTGCAACTCAGTTTCAGAGCACAGCCTGAGCTTTTGTTTTGCTAATGTATGAGAATTTTGTTAAAATAAACATTTCTATCATTTCAGTTCTAAAGCACTTCTTTCCTTAGTCCTTTGCAGCCTAACATCTTGCCGTCAGGTGATATGCGGTTTAGTGAACCCCAGTAATGAAGCGGCACGGAGGGTGAGGAAACCGGCTGTGAGATGATGGGGGACAGGGCTACATGTGTATGTTTCTGTGGATTTGGCTCTTTTAAAACGTTTCTTTCTCCAGCTTTATCCGTAGAATAAGAAACTATGAAAGGAAGGGGATTTGTCAAGCAGTTGGCTAGAAAAGGATGTTGACAAAAGATAGAAGGAAGGAGGAAATACAGAACCAGGATGAAAATGAAAAGCAAACAGGCAAGCTATTCTGCTACCAGAAGTGCACGGTTGCCTATAGTCCTTTAGTTACTTTTCTCTGCTGTCTACCCTTTTCCCCTGGCTGCCCTGAGGCTCTCCAGGTGTAAGAGCCCATGCTTTGGAATCCCTGTGAGGTGTGTTTCTATTTCACCACAATCTGCTGTTTGGTGGGCGAGTTTTTTTTTTCCTAGTATTTCTTCATTTATTTATTTGGCTGCATCGGATCTTTTTTTTTTTTTTTTTTTTTTTGCGGTACGCTGGCCTCTCACTGCTGTGGCCTCTCCCACTGCGGAGCACAGGCTCAGCGGCCATGGCTCACGGGCCCAGTCGCTCCGCGGCATGTGGGATCCTCCCGGACCGGGGAGCACATGGGTTCTCTAGTTGCAGCGTGTGGGCGCTCCAGTTGTGGTGCATGGGCTCTAGAGAGCGTGGGCTTAGTTGCCCTGCGGCATGTGGGATCTCAGTTCCCAGACCAGGGATCGAACCCGTGTCCCCTGCATTGGAAGGCTGATTCTTTATCACTGGACCACCAGGGAAGTTCCGGTGGGTGAATTTTTTAACCCTTTGGAACCTTCCTTTTATAAAATGGGGAAAGCATATACGTGAAGCTTCTTTAGAATTAAGTTGGTCCACATAGGAAAAGTGACCGTGCAGTGCCTCACACAGGACAGGCCTGGGGTAAGTAACAGCTCTTTACCGTCACTTCCTAAACCTCACACTGTGTAAGGTGGTGTTGTTGTCATTTAAGGGAGATAAAGAACAGACCGACCTTTAGAAATTCTGATTTGCTGGTCCTGAAGTAGAGATTTCTGGTGCTGCGGTTAAAGAGACGAAACAGCAATGTCTCTGCGGGAGGCCCCCTGACTACACCGGGCACGAGCAAGGAGACGTGATTTTGATGTTGTCGTCATAATCGGGTTTTAGTTTCTTGCTTTCCAGGAGCAGAATCTAATATTTTCAGGATCCTAGAGGCAGTTAGGTTCAGGTGGACAGATAACGAAATGCCCTTCCAAACTCTCAAAATACTGATCTGTAGGCTGACACGTGAGCGGCAGTAACCTACACCCCTCCCCACGGGGAGTCAGACTACAGCCAGAAAGCTGAGTTTAGAATCAAAGAGTGTCACTGGGGTATTACTTAAGTGACCTTCCTGACCTGTGGGGCATGTCTCTTAAGTGGACAGGAATGGTTTAGACAAGGGACAGTGCAGTTTATGTCGATTCGGTTCCAGCTTCCTTGGCTGGAGTTCAGTTTACTCCAAGTTCCTACTCCCTTGATTGGAGTTCTGGGTGGTGGTAAGAGTCCTCATTTGTCCATTTCCAGACTTCTCGTGGGTTATTTTTACCAGTGGCTGGCATCACTCGGTACAGCTCCACTTGATGCTCACTCTTTTAGAGTAAACCTGTCTCCGTACTGTTGGTGTCCACCCCGACCGGCATGACCAGTGTGGACAGTCAGTTCCAGCACAAAGAGAACTGTGCTTGAGGGGTCTCTTGGTGAGGAGGGGCTGAGGTTTCTTTCAGCCAGATGTCTTATATCATAAATGCTTCAAATCTTTGTGCCGTAGCGTCCTAGATTCTAAAGGCTTCAACTGCTCGGGAGTGGTTCCGGGCTGGGTGCGGGTCCAAGGGAGACTCTCAGAACCAAATACAGGGCCACTTCCTTCTCTCCACCCTCACTCCTCAAATTCTGATTGGTTTCTGAGCGAGCATGTATGTTCTCCCTCTTTAAATCCCCCAAATCATTCCAGAGATCATATTCAATAAGGGAGACACATATGTGGAAGACTTACTAGGACGAACTGTTCCCAGCGGCGTTGGGTGGCCAGCAGTGGGATTGAGAGGCGCTCTCTCTGCCATTTAAAGGGCCTCGGTCCTCTTTTACCAGTAAGCCTGTACGTGCTTACACTTACGAGTAGATGCCAGCGTGCTCTTCTCAACCATGTGAGATTTGTCTCCGGAGTCCCTTTCAATGTCTGCTTTAGTTATAGAAGCCAGCATTTATTATAGACCATTGGAAAATACAAACTAACATAAAGAAAATTGAAATCATTGATAGTCCAGCCTCCCGCAGGTAAACATTGATGACACTTTGTTCTCTGTGCAGAGGCTGCTTTTTCTAATAAAAAATGGAAGCATCTTGCCCAGCTGCCTCGGTAGCTTGCTTTCCACGGCTGTGTCACGTGGCTCTTTCTGTGTTGGTCACTCATGATCGGTAACCTGGGCGCTTCTGCCTGAGCGCGAGTCCCCTGGGAGCCGTGGTAGCGCTCTCGCTCGCATCTGTGTCCTTCGGGCAGCATCTGCTTTATCGTACCCCTCAGAGAGCGCGTGTGGAGAGAGAACACGGCCGTAAAGTGAGAAGTGATTGGACACGGGCTGGGCCAGCCCCACGTGGGTTCCAAGCTGACTACCCAGGTGTGTAGATAACTTTTTCTTTTTCCACTCTTTGTAGGACCTACTAAATGAAGCCAAACAGAGGCTCAGCAAAGTGGTAAAAGATACGACCAGGTACCAGGTGCTGCTGGATGGACTGGTCCTCCAGGTAAGTTTGTAGGTCGGATGCACCACTGAGAGCCACGTCCCTGCAGAGTCGACAAGATGGGATAGAAGCCGGCTGTTTCTCCTGTGTTCTCATTTTAGCTCTTTTCCTCGTCTGGCCGGGAGATGTGTGGGAGGACGGTGGTGTCTGGCTGGTGGATGAGACTGCTGTTGTCTCACTTGCCCTTTGTAACCTCCAGCTGTAAACTTTCCTGATTAAATTTTACCACTAAATGCTTGCTTTAGATACGGAGGTTCAGATCCCAGGCTGTGTACATTTTAATTGTTTGCTGTTCGGCTGTTAAGTACAATACTTGTCCTCAACCTAGTTGATGTAAGACTCCCGTATGAATTTCATTCCATCACCAGAGCATTGGGTATATTTATCTGGTTTGTGATATGAAGATCTTGCCATGTTCTCATACTGTGTAGGCCATCTTTGGGGGAACTTAATTAAACAAGAGGACTGCTTTCCCAAACTAGATGAAAGAGTTATGAAGACATTTTATTTACTGTTGTTTTATTTTATAGTTTGCAGTTTTTACTAATGGTATCTGATTGTGCGTTAATAGGGTTTGTACCAGTTGTTGGAGCCCCGAATGATCATTCGTTGCAGGAAACAGGATTTCCCTCTGGTGAAGGTAGAGCTTGAAGAAATCCTTTTTCTTTTTAAAGATCAAAATGTTAGGGATGAAATGCATGCTGTAATAAATGACAGCTCAACTATGGGGACTAGAAGAGTCTTAACATGTTATAGATACTAACTTAAGTGTACCTGAGCCTCTTATTTATTTTCTTAAACAAATCAAGTTGCCATCTGAGTTAGTACCCTCCTCCCTTTCTGGAGAAAACAGTACCTACTGGATTGGAGCAGAGGATAGGCAATACCATCTAAATAAGAGACAGAGGCGGGGGGAGGGGCAGGTGGAGACCATGTTTAATGGAGACAGAGTTTCAGCTTGAGAAGGTGGAACGTTCTGGAGAGGGATGGTGGGAACAGTTGCACAACAATGAACGTACTTAAAGCCACAGAACTGTACACTTAAAGCTGATCACGATGGTAAATTTCATGTGCATTTTACCGCAGTTTTAAAAAGCAGTGAGCTGGGGGAAGTGGAGGTGTAGGACAGATGGAAGGGGGTTTCTCACGCTGCACTGCACTGTGTGTGGCGTGGAAGTCCCATCTTCGGACAGCACTGTAGGCTTCAGGAGACACGTGAGAATGTTTTCTTGAAGGAACTTTAGTCTTTTTCTGACACGATTACTAGTTGAACAGATTGACACATACATTGGGGCTCAGACAGTACCCGTGCTTTTGTGACGGGCTTATTTCACTTGGCAGTAATGTCTTCAGGGTCCATTCACCTTGTAGCGTGTGTCAGGATTTCTTTCTTTAAGGCTGAATTATATCTATAGACCACATTTTATTGATTCATTTATGTGTTAATAGACACCTGGGTCGTCTCTACCTTTTGAGTATTGTGAGCAGTGCTACTGTGAACACGGGTGTACAAATATCTGTTGGGTCTGTGCTTGTACTTCACTTGGATAAGTATCCAGAGGTAGACTTGCTGGATCCTGAGGTGATTCTGTGTTTGATTTTCGAGGGACTACGATACCATCTGCCACAGCGGCTGTACCGTTTTACATTCCCACCAGCAACACGTCTGTTCTTTTACTTGAAAAATGCGTAGGAATATCTTTGTTTGTACAGACTGTTGGTTTTCTGGATACCTGCTCCATAGTTTCTGATAAAACCTCTGTGTTTTGTGTTTTTCCAGGCTGCGGTGCAGAAAGCAATCCCCGTGTACAAAATCGCCACCAAAAGAGACGCTGATGTCCACATTGACCAGGAGGCCTGCCTGCCTGAGGAAGTGTAAGGGGCGCCTCTGCTTTTAGCCCCTGGGCTGCTCTGGCCGCGCGAACGGCCGTCCGCCCGGCCTTGCGCATGTCCTCTGGGCGCCCCGGGCAGGATGGCGGTGTGGCCACCCAACGCGTGCCTCGTGCTGCCTCGTGCTGGCGCCTGTCGGTCTCCCCCTTGTTAACCAGCTTCTTGTGGCTCAGCTTGCCTAGCAGCAGCATGGATTCTGTGCCCAGAACTTGAACGTGGGTCCACGTGTGTCCTAGGTACTGAGAAAGGTGATCACTCCCTCTGACAAGGAAGTAGCCATGTCTGGCTGGCAGATCCCTTGGTGTGGAACGCCAGCACCCGTGGTGCTTCTGCTGAGTGCGGGGAGACTCGGCGTGGTTGGGAGGGGCGGTAGGAGCTCCTGGCCGGGGAGAGCCCGGGGCATGTTCCCTGTGCGCCTGCCCACTGGTCCACCCCACGGGCCAGCATTGCGGAGGCCTTGGGACACATGAATTTAGGATTGCAAGGCCTAGTTCTGAGTCCCGATTGGCCTGTTGCTCGCTGCAGGACCTCGAGCCCAAATCCCATCATCTGTAAGAGGGATCAATCTTGCTTGCTTCATAAACTGAGGATCAGAGATAGGGTGTGTGTGTGACGGTGCTTTCAAGCTGAGGGCCTGTGGGAGCCTAAGCATTATTGAGCATTACTGTCAGATCGAGGTCTGCTTCTCCACTCTGCCAGGTGTTGGCCAGGTAGGGCTGGACTAGTTACTTAGTCTTCCTCATCTCTGACCTGGGATAACAGCACCCGCCTCACTGAGCTCTTGGAAGCTGAAGTGGGGTCGTGTCTGTGCAGCATTGACAGCAGGGCTCAGGATCCACAGTGACTCTGCTGGTGGGTAGTCAGCGTGTGGAGACCATGCGGGACTCGGCAGTTCCAGTCGGGACCACTGTGCCGGGTGCTTAGAGCAGCAGTCCCGTACGTGCCCTACGTGTTTGAACGGAAGCAGGAGCGCTCACACCCGAGGGGTACTTATGCAGGGACACCAGCCGTTTGCTGACAGGTCACTGGAGCCCGGTTCAGGCTCTGGAGGCACTTGAATTAGATGGTTTTGTTTTCAGAGCCTTTGAGATTCAGAATTGCAGGTGAAGGACTCTGCAGATTTAAACTGGAGTTTTATTCAGTAAATTGGTCCTTTTATCCACTCTTAAGCCTGTTTCCTGGTTTATAGGTCCCTGGGGAATAGGAGACATGGAAGGGCCTGGACTTGGCGTTCAGGAGTGCCTGGTGCACAGCAGACACCCCCCTTCCCCTGCTGCCCGCATGGGGACAGGGGCTGTTCAGAGAAACAAAGAGGAAATGGGGGAGGAGGATGGAGTAAGAAAATAATATTCACGTCAGAGCCCTTTGAAATTTTCTAGAGAAAATTTGCAAAATTTTTCCCAGCCTTTGCCTCAGAGCCTGCTTATTTCAAGAAATATTTTGTAAAAAGTAGAATTGTAATGTAGCAAAATAATTTCATACCTGAGGCTCCTTGTAGTAGGATGTGACCTATCGGCCTTGCACCACTGAGGACTGGGTTTGGCACCTGCTGGGATGGAGCCTTTTATCTGAGACACAGGCACTGAGGAGGACTGCCTGTCAGCACCCCTGGTCCCTGCAGCACTGGCCTTTAAGAAGCATTCAGATGAGGACTGTATGTATTGATCTGCAAACTGGGACGCAGTCTTCCCCCTTTTCGTCCAGTTGGGGAGGGCTGGTTGTTAGAGTAACGTGAAATCAGATTGGCACATAGTCACTTGGTAATGAGTTATTATCAGCCTCTTTACCTTGAAGCTTCAGAAGCTTCTGAATTAGTTTCCAACTTATTGCATATGTTTATTGCCCCTAAGAGTGTTGAGACCATCCACACACCAAGACAGCTATTCTCCAAGGGAAGAAGCTAATTGTACAACGTGCGTCTGTTTCCCTCAAATCTATGAACGTTGTTTCCGGTGTTCTTTGTAGAGCTGGCGGGGTTGAGATCTACAACGGGGATCGCAAAATCAAGGTCTCCAATACCCTCGAAAGCCGGCTGGACCTCATAGCCCAGCAGGTGAGTGTGGGGACATGTCTCATCAGTTAGTTGGCCTGTGGTTACCTTGAGGAGGTGCTGCGGAGAACATGTCAATTGGCCGTATTTGGACTTCATTGATTCTTTCTACGTTTTTTGACATTTTCTTAAAAGGAGCAGGGATTCAGGCAGTTAGTGCCATTTGCTGGGAGGATATGTTTACATGAGGGTGGCCTTGGGGTCAGAACGAGGGCTTTGTGTGTCTAGGTTTTTTTTTTTTTTTTTTTTGCGGTACGCGGGCCTCTCACTGTTGTGGCCTCTCCCGTTGCGGAGCACAGGGTCCGGACGCGCAGGCTGAGCGGCCATGGCTCACGGGCCAAGCCGCTCCACGGCATGTGGGATCTTCCCGGACCGGGGCACGAACCCGTGTCTCCTGCATCGGCAGGCGGACTCTCAACCACTGCGCCACCAGGGAAGCCCTGTGTCTAGGATTTTAATGTATCTATTTTACTGCATGTGGAGATGCTGACCCAAAGCCCCAGAACCCCAAACCGCAGCAGGAATGATGGAAAGTCAAGCAACTGCTCTTAAAGGAATTGCCACAGGGCGCCAGGCTCTTCAGGTGTTTCCGGGTTTGCAGGAAACCAGTCAGAAAACTTGAGTTGTCCCGAGTGCGGGGCCTCTTCCAGAGGTGTGGTCTGCTGCCCCGACCTTGACCGGCGTCTTCTGGTAACTTACACCTCAGAGCCATGCTACCCACCAGCCACACGTGGCTAATTAACTAAAGCTAGGTAAGGTGCGCAGTTTGCCGCCTCAGTTGCACTGGCCGCACGTGGCTGGTGGCTGCGTCCCGAGGTTGAGTGCTTGGGCTTTTCCAGTTGCTGCGGCGCGCCTCAGCACAGACCTGTGCTGTCAGCTTTCCACCCGGCGTGCGCTCAGCACCCGTTGAAAGAACGAGTGTAGGTGCTCCAGAACGTCGCCTCTTCTCCCCATATCGGAGTGGGAGGGAAGCCTTACGGCCATGGCGCCCGTCATTGGTTCTCTTTCCCCCTAAGCAGTGGCCTTAAGCCCACGTTTGCGATCGCCGAGTCTCTTGGTCGGACTCGGGCGGTGCTTGGCCAACTACTGGGCTTCGTGACTTCGGGGCGGGGTTGAGGCGCGGGGGACGGCGCCGCCTCACGCGGGAGCTTCTTTCTTCACAGATGATGCCCGAAGTGCGGGGAGCCTTGTTTGGGGCAAATGCCAACAGGAAGTTTTTGGACTAAGCCTGAGGGAGGTGGCGTCCACCCACTGCGTGACGTGGACGTTTCTGACAGTTGAAGAGACAAGATGGCCTGCGTAGCTTCCTCTTTGCTGTCCTCCTGTCCTGTCCTGCATCTATCGGTGGAAGCCCTGCTGTAGCTAACACCCCGGCTGGTGGGGACCAACGGGCGAGAGTCTCACTTAGTACGATCAGGAAACCTTCCTCTAGCTTGTCTCAAAGTAACACAACTTCCCGCTGTTCTGCAGCACAGAGGCGAGGGGTCAGGTGGTGGGTGCATGAGTGTCCCCAGGCCTCCTGCTCTCCCGGGGTCCAGCCTCGGGGGGGCGGAGTGGTGGGCTCTGGGGTCAGGTCTCCACTCTTTGGGCTTCAAGTGCATGTGGGGCCTCATTTCTTCCAGCAGCAGCAGCTTCACTGTTAACCTGTTTGGGCCTAGAAATGTCTATAAATGTGATTTAAGATCTAAGCCGTGAATATGCTTTATTTATTAAAATGTAACACGT
The DNA here is from genome assembly GCF_949987515.2 of Delphinus delphis. Lineage (NCBI taxonomy): Eukaryota > Metazoa > Chordata > Mammalia > Artiodactyla > Delphinidae > Delphinus > Delphinus delphis. The sequence goes on from NC_082693.1 coordinate 1,342,407, forward strand.
ACGTGGATGTCACTGATTTATTACACAAGGTGCTCGCTGCAGGTTGTGGTTTGAGAGGGTGAAGTTCTCGGGAATCTGGAAAGAGGAAGCATTTTCCAAACCCCTGGAGCATTTGCGGGTTGACAGCCATCAGCAGTTGAAACCACGAACCCTCTCTGTGTCCCTCAGGCGCATCTGCCACTTTCTACCAAAGCCTCACCTAGAGGCGCCCTCCCAGCCCCTTAAGACTGTCCGCACACAGGTGTTCCCTTCCTTCCCGGGCCCCAGAGCACCTGACAGTCATGTGGGCCCGGTCCCCGCAGAAGGGCCTGGACTACTCTCCCAGGCCCGACCCTGCAGCCCTGCCCGGTTCTGCCATCCTGAGTTTGAACATCCTAGAAGAGCACAGAGGCCCCTTGGGGAGCCGTCCCTCTGGCCTTGGGTTCCTCTCCCTGTTCCCTGGGGCCCTTCTGTGTCCAGCTTGGGGAGAGGCCTCACCTGAGGAGGGCGGCTCTCAGCCCCCAGTAGAGCCCCACCAGGCCCTGGGTGCGGAGCAGCTCGCTGGCGATGAGGGCCGCGGCCGGGCGCCTGCTGGGGGAAAGGGGGCCCCGCGGGGCAGGGCCGGCAGCGGAACCCTGGCCGCGGGCTGCGGGGAGGGAAGGCAGCCCCTCGGGCCCCGCCCTTCCTAGAGCTGAGGGTTGTCCTAAGGTGAGGACATCAGTTCTTGGCTCCAGGGAGCTCTCTCTCGGGTCTATATTATCTAATTAATAGGATGTCCCTGCTGCTTAGGCTGCTTCCCAAGGGCACGGCCACTGCCTGCCCGGCTTTCTTTATAGGAAACTGTGGTAGGACCCCCTCCTCCGCCACTTCCTTATCCTCCTGTTAAAACTGTGCTTTTGATCCTCCTTCCATTCCTCAACCGTCTCTCAACTTACCTGCAGAGTTTCACGGGACTCGTACTTTGGGACACAGGAATCCCCGTGTATCTTCTGCGTAATTTGTAGACCAGCAAATTATCTTTGTTCAAAAACTGCCCTTCAGACTTACTTAAGGGGCGCCTCCTTTCTCTAGAATTCCAAGACTAGGGGAACATGTCCCATTTTATGGAATTAGGTTCTTCAGACGTCAACCCTTTTTAGTGGAGTAATTCAGAGCACATGATCTGATGAGTTAAGCATCTAATAAACAGAACCGAGTTTTTCCCCTGAAAATTGGTTATTGATGCAAGCGTGTTGAATGTGGGTGAGTCTCATTAATGACCACAGCATTCGATGCACTGAAGTTGTGTGAATATTAATTTTTTAAATTCTCAGTGTTTGAGACACTTGGCCTAGATTTTAAGCCCTAAAAGGAAGCTACTTCTTGCCTCAGTTTTGACTGGTATCCAGCAGAGAAACAATGCATACTAAGAAGGTACTTGCTGCCCCTTTTACCATATTTCATAGGGTAGAAATCTAGGCACAGGTCTCAAACGAGTAGCTTTAAGAAGGTGGTCAATCAGTGAACATTATTTTCCGCATGGTCTGCCTTAGGTGTACATAATTCACCCATCCATCCATATCCTGAGTTTTACTTCTTTTTGAGTGTTGGAGGAGAACTAAGACTTCTCGTCCAGGTTGAAAAACGAGACGTGACAGAACCTTACCCTTTGCAGATCAAAACACAGCAGGGGCTTCCAGTGTCTGGACTTCACTCTCTCCGCAGTTGTTTGCTTCAGGCTGGTCTGATCCAGCCTGGAAACCTGGCTAAATTCCAGCTCAGCATGTGTGGCCAGCTGGTTGGAGGGGAGACGCACACCCAAGGCCTCACAGGTGCTGTGTCAGTCCCGTGGCTGACACGCCTCGCCCTGGGGAGACACCCTCTGTGCCCCCCGCTGGCCTCCTTTCATGGGACACACCCCTGTCCTCGATAGATGCTTTGATACCTGACCAGTGTGTCTTTGAGAGGACCCAGACTTAGGAAAGGGCCAAACTCCTTTTCCAGAGAAAAGCAAAAGAATAGGAATGGCCCTCTTCTCCCTTTCACTGCCGTCCCACGGAAGGCCAGCTTCCATAGCAACACTGAAGTGTGCGTGAGCAGGCCACTGACGTTGCTTAAAATCTTTAGGAAATCGGGCCTACATGTTAAGGCAGCAGGACAGAGGTAACAGGGAGACATTCTCTCCCCTCCAGAACTGAGTCTCATCCCTGCTGTTTGTCCTACAGCTGGAGGTGTTGAAATCCACAAAATAAAGACTTCTACTGACCTGGAGCGCTGACTGGGTCACAGTCTGGCGGATGAGTGAGAACGTGGGGAAATCTGTTCTGACAGCCCCTTATCGATCCTGCGTGAAGGTGGCAGAGGCCTCACCCAGGCGCCCAGCACGCTGCAGCTGAACCTTGAGCATTTCCAGGGGACAGGTGACCACCGCCTGGCACAGCCCAGCTCCACACCCGGCGAGCATCACCAGCTTCAGATTCCGCTGTGCCCTGTGGGCCGGAGTCAGGCTCCCTCGGCCACAGGCAGCCCTGCTGCCCCACCCTGGCCCGTCTACCCTCCCCTAGGTATTTAGTCCCCCTGGGCTGGCTGCCACTCACCCCACTGGGTAAGTAGTCAAGCTCAGTCTCCTTAATGACAAGAGACTAAATTTAAAACAGGCTGCCAGGGAGGCTGAGACCAGGACCATGAAACAACCCATTGCAGGACTGCTTCCTTCCTGATCCCCCAACAACTGTCACTGGGGCAACGGGAAGCACAGAGAGAACTACAAAGTGTCTGCAGTTGATCTGTTTCAATTCATCAGCATAAAAACAGACACAGAAAGATGGACCAGAATCCAGAGCCCAGAAATGAACTCCTGCATAGACAGTCACCTAATGTTCGCCAGGGAAGCCAGGGATACTCGATGGAGAAGTGACAGCCTCTTCAAGGAACGGTGCTGGGAAAACTGGATATTCACATGGAAAAGAACGGAACTAGACCTCTATCTTATACCACTCACGAAACTATCAAAGTGGATTAAGGACTTACATGTGAGACCTGAGATCATTAAACTCCCAACAGCGGGAGAAGTTCCTTGACATCGGTCACCTAAAGCACAAGCAAGAAAAGCAAAAATAAACTAAAAAGCTTCTTCACAGCAAAGGAAACCATCAACAAAATGAAAAGGCAGCCTACTGAATGGGGGAAAATAATTGCAAAAATATACCTGATAAGGGGCTAATATCCAAAACACACAGAGAACTCATACAACTCAATAGCAAAAACAATCCCAAATAATCCAATTTAAAAACGGGCAAAGGACCTGAATGGACATTTTCTGAAGAAGATATTCAAATGGCCAACAGATACGTGAAAAAATGCTCAGTGTAATTAATCATCAGGGAAATGCAAATCAAAACCTCTCAGCTATCGCCTCACACCAATTAGACTGGCCATCACCAAAGACAACAAATACCAAAAGTTGGTGAGGACATGGAGAAGAGGGAGCCCTCATGCACTGCTGGTGGGAGTTTAAGTTGGGTATTTTCCCGAAGAAAACAAAAACAGTAATTCAAAAAGACTTATGCAGCCCTGCGTTCATAGCAGCATTATTTACAGTAGCCAAGACGCGGCAACAACCAAAGTGTCCATGGATGGACGAATGAATAAAGACGACGAGGTGTATATCTATTTATTTATTACATACAATGGAATACTACTCAGCCATTTAAAAAAAAGAAGGAATTCTTGTCATGTGCAACAACTTGGATGGACCCTGAGGGCATTACACTAAGTGAGATAAATCACACAGAAAGAGACAAATACTATATGATCTCACTCACGCGTGGAATCTATAAAAATGCAAACTCATAGAAGAAGAGTTTGGATTTGCGGTTCCCAGAGGCAGAAGATGGGGACTGAGTGAACTGGGTGAAACGGTGCAGAGCTGCAGTTACAAGGTCAGTGCGTCCTGGGGACATGATGCACAGTATGGTGACTGGAGTTAACGACACCGCTGTGTATGTGAGGGTTTGCTAAGAGAGCAGATCCCAGGAGTTCTCATCACAAGAAACACATCTTTGTAAAAAACAAAAGGGTACTTCCCTGGTGGTCCAATGGTTAAGACTCTGTGCTGCCAATGCAGGGGGCCCAGGTTTGATCCCTGCTCGGGGGACTAGAGCCCACATGCAAGCTACAACTAAGGAGCCGGCATGCCACAACTAAGACCCAGCGCAAATAAATATTTTAGAAAATAAAAGAACTCTTAAAAAAAACATTTTTGTTAACTCTGTGAGCGGATGGGTGTTAACTAACATCATTTTGCAGTATATGGATGTCAGGTCGGCAGGCTGAACACCTTAAAGGTACCCAGCGCTGAACATCAGTTGCCCTCAATAAAACTGAAAAAGGAATTCGTCTGCAAAGCCACCGCGATGAGAAGCCCACGCACCGCGACGAAGAGCAGCCCCTGCTCACCGCAACCAGAGAAAGCCCATGTGCGACAACGAAGACCCAACGCAGCCAAAAATAATTTATTTAAAAAAAAAAATCGTCTGCTGGTTGATGACGGAGCATATAGATCCTATACGGCCTGTCTTTCCAGGTTAGAAATCACCTTCCATCTGCCAAACCACACCAGCGCTCAGCCACCTATGCACATTTACACACTTGCTGACAGGTGGGCCAACGCGTGGTTGCCACCCGCTCCCGCCACCTTCCAGAAAAGAGCGCGATGCACCCGTCCTCCAGGAGCTGCTGCCGGAAGTCACTGGCTGCCAGCTTGATGGCCTTCTCTGGGGTGACCACGGTCAGGTTCACCGTAGCTCCTGGAAGGAAACCGCGAGGGTGGGGCGTCTGCAGCCATAGGGACCCCTCCCCCAGCCAGTGAGCTTCCGGGATGAGTGAGGCCCCTGGGAGTCGGGGGGGCTCCTCTGCCTATTTCACAGAAACGCCCTTTCTTTTCTGCTGCCCCGCTAGGACTGCGTGTGCCCAACGGCTCCTTCGTGCACTTCCCACAAGTCACCTGCGTCTTGTTCGTGCCACCCACCCCCCGACAAGTGACCAGTTCCCCAAATTCAGCCTGATCGCGAGGTCCTGCGGGGCAGGGCTGGCAGCCGTGTGGGTCCCAGGGCTTTGCCTTTACGCTCAGGGCCACTGGCGCATCAGCCCCTCTCAATCCAGCCTCGTGTCCATCTTGCAAGGCTCGACAGCCACGGTGTGCGGCCCTGGCTGGGGACACTGCGGGGGCGGGACCAGCAGGGGCTGGTGCCGGGGAGGAGCCCCTCCCTCTGCAGCTGTCCCGGCTCTGGGGCGGGGGGAGCAGAGAAGGTGAGGCTCACTGGCCTCCACCGCCACACACAGTGGTACCAGGACAGGGCCCCCGCGCCTCACCACATGCAAACGTGTTCCCGCTCCCCTCGCAGAAGCAAGGTCAAGCCCCCCAAGTTTGTGCCAACCCGGGTCCTGAGGAGCCCGCTTTGGTTCGTGCCCAGGAAGCCCTCCCCCCGAGCTGTCTTCCCCGGCAGCCCACTGCCGTGGAGGCGGAGGCCAGCAAGGTCAGGGTGAGCAGGCAGCCGCCTCGCCCTGCCCAGGCCTGCGGGGCCCCGCACCCCGACGCACCCCTGGCCCCCAACATCCATTCCTTTGTAGATTTCCTGTCCATGCTGGTTCTGTAGCCGAGCCTCGGCCAAGTCGATGGGAAGGTGGGTCACCTGGGGGATGGGTCACCCCCAGGAGCCCTGGCACGCCTCCGTTGATGAGCGTTGCTGTGACACTAGGCCCGGGGTCGGGGGTGGGCACAGTGGGGGAAGCTGGCCGCACAGCCAGGATGGGACCAGGGGACGGAGGGCAGGACGGAGCGGGGAACGGGCACGAGAGGCTCCTCGGCCCCTGCCCCACAGGAGTTCAGAGGCCCCTCTCCTCGGCCCGACCAACCCTGCAGGGCGAAAGCACCGCCCCCAGCCCCACGGGGAGCCAGGAGGCCGGGCGGGGGCTTCTGGGAGGGAGGCCAGCTCCGCACCCAGGGGGTTCAGCTCCTTCAGGGCTGCCTCCGGGCTCTCTGGCCGGTCCCCACCCTGGAACCACGTGTAAAAGTTTCAAATGATTTTTCAAGCAGTTTTATTTCCAGCTTAAGGTCAGGACTGAGTGTGAATCCTGGCCGTGCTGTTTGCTTCAAGCAGTCACCTGCCTCTGATCTCTCACCCCCAGTCCCCCAGGTGAGGCTGGCCTCACTCCAGGGTTTGTGAGGATAAAGAGGTTATGTGTTTGGTAAATGAGAGCCACAATCAACAATAAGAACACACGCTTCTGATAAAGGAAGAGAACCAGGGTTAGAGCTTGAGATGATCTGATTGTGGCCAAAAGGAAAGAAAGTCACACTATATACATCGTGAGGTCCCTCGTCCTTGAGTTTGGGAGACTGAAAATGGAAAACAAGGCTCCTCGGAACCTAGCACAGAGTCCCTCTGTCTCAGGCAGAGGCAGATCCTTGGAGGTAGATTACCTGAGAGAGGATAACAGGACGTTTTTCTCAGGAGTGGACCTTGATAAACAAGCCAGAAACTGAGGCAACAAACAGACTGTGACTTAAGTTTTGCAGCCTGAGAAGATGCAGGGCCAACAATTACCAGTTCCATGGCGTCCAGGGCACCGGGGGACAGATGCTCTCCTTGGGACCGGGAAGGGAAGCCGTTCACCTCAAATCCTGGTCGGAGATCGTCGGGAAGCTCCCAGGGCCGCGGCTCCAGAGCAGGGGGAGGTCAGTCGCCTGGGAACCCGTGCCAGCTGCCCACGTGCTCAGTCTGCTCTCTTCCTGGACCTCTTGGGCCTTGGGATCAAAAGGTCAGAAGAAAGCGGGTGAGGATGCTGGCGCTGGGAGTCCCAGCATCTGGAAGGCCCGTCCTCGTTCCCGGGCAGCCGACACGGCTCAAGCGTCTCCAGCGATTTTGTTTTGGGGAAGAAAAGAGATCAGCATCTCTCTTGGTGTGTATTGTCCCTTTCGGGAAAAATGGACTGAGTGCTAGGCGCTGGGTGCCCCAGGTCCGGGCGAGAACGCTGGTTATCAGGAGCCGCACGTGAAGAAGGAGACAGGCGGTAGCCAAAGCAAGTCCTGGGGGACAGCCAGTGACCTGCCTCTGCCCAGAAAGACGCAGCGGGGAAGGCGGAGACTCCGGGACGGGGAAAAGGCGACCTGAGGCCCCAGAGGGCATGAGGGCGAGGGCTGCGGGCGTCCGGGAAGAGCATCCAGTGGGGCAGGCGCCGTCCCTGCGAGCAGGGACACCGAGTCACGGAGGTGGCGGGGCCGAGGCCTGACCTCCTGAGGCCTCTTGCCTTTGGCTTTTCTTCTGAAAGAGTCCACTGAAGAGTGCTGAGTCTCAAGGTGACGGGACGACCGGCCGCTGCGTGGAGAGCAGATGGCGAAGGTCAGAGGTGAGGGCGGACAGAGAGGATCCAGGCTGCACGGGAAGGTGGGCGGGGTGCGTGGGTCGGAGCTGGGACAGGGAGGCTGCAGGCACCGGGTCTGAGCGCTGGCAACATGGGAAACTGGGTCTGTGGGAGGAACAGGGCTGGAGGAGACTGGTGGGGGGGATGCTCGATCCCTGCCCTCAGGATCCCTCAGCAAACGAGGTCATTAGCACTGGTTTGCAGTGCTCCGGCCCCAGAGCCTTCATCATCCCCGACATCAGCAAAGGGACTGAGCATCTGCCAACCGCAGACCCGGGCCTGGAGTTGGGGAGAGGAGGGGGCCGGCGCCAGACTGCAGCCTTAGGAGCCCTAAGGCCAGGAGATTCGTGTCCTGGCTGTCCTTCCAGACGCTTGCTAAGCTGTGGAGAGGACGTGTTGGATTCCAGCTGCAGGAAACGACGGGCCGCACGGAAAACCCTTCCTGTCGGAATCCAGACATTCAAATAACTGAGAATCTTGCAGCCGTATCCCCTGCTGTTTGTGGAACTAAATTACTCGTTTATAAATTGTGGTTCACTGCCCACTGGAACAGAGGTACCTAGAAGAAGCCAGAAAAACCAAGGGCACCCGGATCCCAGGGCCAGTGGAGCTGCAGGTGCCCCTCCACCAGACGACGGGCCCATGTCCCCAGCCACATGCCAGGTGCTATGGCCTGGCATCGCCCTCGAGCCGTGAAGGCAAGGTTTGTGGGTGGTGAGTGGATTCTCAACAGTCAGCAGAAAGAAAACCGGCAGCCAGGCTGCCCTGGAGTCACGTCGCACAGATGCTCAGCCCAGGGCGACCGAGGCCCGAGTGCCTGCCGCTCTGCCAGAGCTTGTTGGGTGCCTGCCGTGTGCAGGGGGAACTCAGCTGAGAACAAAAGCAGCCCCCCCCCCCACCCCGGCCCCAGGCAAGGACAATTCTTCCAGAAAGCAGGCCTGAGGCACCCAGGGGCTCAGTGTGCACTGCAGGGACAAGGCCGCCCGGGTGCAGGCGCCTCCCTCACGAGAACCTTTCACCCCTTTGACTTGCAAGGCCCCCCACCCTCCTGGGACCTGTGTCGCTGGATCCCAGTGCCCTAGAACACCCCTCCCTCCGCACACCGCCTGTGTGAGCTGCCCGGCTCCCCCGTCAGCATCCTCCCCGCCTTCTGGTCATTCCCTGCCACTCAACACCCAACCCCCCAGCCCCTGGTGGCCTCTCCCTCCCGTCCCCAAAGCCAAGCAGTCTATGCCTTCACGCTTCCTCCGAAAAACAGGGCCCCGCACGTGCTGGGCGGGGACTCAAACAGAAACTGGGTCAGTGCTGAGAAACCATTATGGCACCTTGAGTAATTTCATGTTTTAGAATCTAACAAAGATGTGCGCTTTTGTTTTTTTAATTCTATTTTTCTAGTAATCCATTTTTGCTGTATCTCACAAAATTACTGGTCCACAGTAGGCTGGGGGGAAACAAGCCCCTCTTCATGGGTAGAAATGCTGCCCAGAGGCCAGCTCCCGGCCTCCGCCCGGCACCCAACCTGCTGCTCCCAGGACCCTGACCCTGCCTGGGGTCCACCTTATGGCACCCCCGCACCGTGCCACCCTTGAGCCCCCCACTCACTGTCCCCCTGATGGGACGGAGGTCCTTTGGACCTCTGCTCCCCGCATCGGCCCTTTCAGCCGCTCCCACCTTGGCCTCTGCGGGCCCACCTGACACCCAGGTACAGGCCCAGCCCAGGGCTCCAGCCACAGTCCGCGGCTGGCATCCCATCCAGATGCTTGGCCTGGGGGAGTGCCCCGAGCCCCATCCTGTGCCCCCTCCCACGGCCCTCGGCTCCCCAAGCATGCGAGGCCCTGACCACCTACTGGAGGCCTCCAGGATTGGAGCTCTGGCGCTGCAGCCCCCAGGGCGCTGCACTTCCACGTGCGTACGGTGCCCGTGCAGCAAAGGAGACGAGGCCGTGCCACAGCCTCCTGTCTGGCAGAAGCAGCTCCTCTCCTCCTCACTCTAAGCTCGACATGGACAGTCACCCACCTTCAGCCAAAGCTTCTGCCTCTCTACTCCCTCGATAGAGGCCAGATCCCCGCCTGCTGTGGGACGACTGCTTTGCGAGACCCCCACTTGCCTACAGCAGCCCCTTCACCCCGAGCCATCTCCTCTCCTGTTTCTCCAACAGGCGGGCTTGAACGAAGCCCCAGAGGCTATTACTCGGGGGCAGGGGGCGGGGGGGGGGGCAGCCCCACCTCCCCAGAGGCCTGGAGTTCAGGGAGGAGGACGAACAGCACCGGCCTGCAGGCCTGTTCCGGTGCTCTCTCCACACGGATACCTTCTGTCCGTTTAGAGGGAGAGGGCGCTGCAGGCTGGTTTGCAAGGTCCCTGCACTTTGAAGAACATCACAGCTGAGCTGGGAACTCAGTGCTGCCCTAAGGATTCTTCCAACTCAGGGGCTGGAAAGCTTTAGAGAGGAATGTGATGGTCTTAAAGACCAGCTTCCCGAGCAGTCAGGCTGCGGCTCCGGACGCAGGGGACTTGTTGCTCAAGTCAGCACCCCCCGCTTTAGCCAAGTGATCTCACTCAGTGCGTCTCGTCTCCACGTCACAGCCTTGCTGAGGACCACGCAGGGCAGCGGGGCAGAGTAGGCTTTGCAGTCAGGCTGCTTACGAGCTGCATGATCTCATTTACCACTCACTAGCTGTGTGACCTTAAGCAAGTTACTTAACTTCTCTGTGCCTGTTTCCTCAACTATGAGACATACTCCGACGTAGAGAACCTGGCACAGCACCTGGCACATACGAGGCGTCCACTTAATGGTACTGTCCCTCCCCTTCCGGGTGGCAGTGGATGCTGACACAGGGTGTGAAGCTGGGTCCAGAGGGCACAGGCCAAGGACATTACGATAATCCAGGAAGAGGCAGGAGAACCTGCAGTGGGAGGGAAGGGATGCGAATGCTTTCTGTGAAGCAGCAGCATGGCCAGATGCCATGTGTGAACCCCCAACCAGCAGGAGGGGCATCAGGAGGGCTGCGGCGGTGAGGACACGGGGGCAGAGAGAAAAGCCTGGCTGTTGGCATGAACTTAAAGCATCGCCACAGAAGAGACACCATCGCACACCAGCTAGGGTGCTACAGACAGAGCTGGAGCTACTGGCTGGGCCTGGCGCCCTGTGGGTGGGAACGTGAAGTGGTACCGCATCCGTGGGAAACAGGATGGCAGCCCCACACGAAGTTAAAACCTGCGTTACCTTATGAGCCAGCACTTTCACCCCTGGGTGTGCACCCAGATTTGAAAGCAGAGCCTCGGACATTAACTGTGCACCATGTTCACTGCAGCATTATTCACAGTAGCCAGAAAGGGGAACAACCCAAACACCCATCGACGGGTGTGCATAAACACGATGTCGTCCATCCACACAGTGGAGTGTCACTCGGACTGAAAAGGACAGAGCTTCTAACACCTGCTATGACACGGATGCACTGGGAGGGCACTGCGCTCAGTGAAATAAGCCAGACACAGAAGGACAGATACTGCATGATCCCACTTATCCGAGGAAACCGGATCAGTCAAAATCACAGACACAGAGTAGTAAAAGTGGTTACCAAGGGTGGGGGGGTTAGTGTTTAATGGGGACAGAGTTTCAGTTTGGGATAAAAAACTTCTGGGGCTGGCTGGTGTAGTGGTTGCATGATGATGTGAGTGTGCCCAATGCAACTGCAGCACACACTTACCAATGGTGAAAATGGCAGATTCATGTGTATTTTACAATAAGAAGCAAAACGAGAGGTGAGTAACGAAGGTCTTAAATTACATTTAAACATGAATGGGGGGCACTGGGGAGCGGAGGAAGGTGTCCACATTAATGTGAATTACAGTAAAATGGTTAAGAAAGGGTTTTATAAACAATATACGAGGTGTAGGAAATAAAGTCTGGAAATAAAATTGCCAATTGTTTACTAATTGAGGAATTTAAAACACTGGCAAACGAAAAATTACCAAACAGCAGCAGGACACATGGGTGTCAAAGTCCAACAGGAATTTGGAAAGGGGATCAGCGTCTCAGAATTGATGGAAGCGCCAGTCGGCTGCAGTGACAACTGAGGTTACAGGTAAAAAAGTCTGGTCGTCTGGAGGAGGCGTCCAGAGGAGAAGGGGTGGGAGTGGGGTGAGATGCGGCAGTGGGACAGGCCTGGGCCCTTCCGGGAGGGGCTGATGCACTGCCAGGGGCCACGAAGGAGCAGAGGGCTGTGAAGTAGGTGTGGCCAAGGCAGCAGCTCAGTCCCCACCTCCAGGAAGGGAAGGAGGAGCCAGATGCCAGGAGAAAAATGCCAGGTGAAGAGCTGGGATGAGTTGGGATGAAGTAAAGAGAGGAGACTGGGGCAACGTTTATGGGGAGGGGACCCAGGGGAGGAGATGGGTGTGGCCAGAGGACTTGCGGGGGGTGGGGGGTGGAGCGAGGACAGTCCGGCCCCATGGACCTCGGGACGTTCCAACCCAGGGTCCAGGGTCTGATCTTAATGAGCCCTCACAGGATTCCTGTGCACACCGAAGCTGCAAGTTGTGGGGAGTGGTTTGCAATGCTGACGGCACAAAGGTCACCAGGAGAGCTCTGAAAAACCCCGGTGCCAAGGCTGCGCCCCAGACCAGGGAAAAACTGTGGGGAGGGCCCAGGCATCTGGTTTTTTTAAGTCCAGGTTTTTAAACCCCTAATGGGTGGCCTAGATTGGCAACCACTGGTCTAGGGCATTGCAAGGCTGAACATAAGGTCACTAAAATTTGTTGGATCAATCACAACAGCAGCGGCGGGAGACGCCACGGGGAGTAAACGGATGGACGGCAGAAAGGACTGGACAGCAGGTCTGCTGGGTTTAGACCCCAAAGCACCCACCAGTCCAAGGGTGGGACTCGAAGCAGAGACAGGCAAACGGGGGCAGGTGTCAGGAGGGCAGGGCCCGGGATGCAGGGGCGGCGAAGGGCTCATCAGCCCTGAAGCCACGCGCACTCGGCACCCTGCCTCAGGCCCACAGGTGCTGGCTGAGGCCCAGCTCGCTGTGATTTCTCAGGTCTGGGACAGGAAGCCGGAATCCGCACTTCTAACGAAGCCCCGGGCAGTGCTGCAGCCCAGAGCCACACTGGAGCCCCCTCCCTGGGCCAAGGGACACACAGGACTCCTCCCAAGGCCAGCTCCACCCCTGCGCCTTGGGGATCACTTCCAGAGGCTGTTTTCTGCACTGTGTCACCTTCACTGCAGTTCAGCCTGGCCGGGAGCAGAGCCGGGGTGAAAGGGGAGAGAGGGACTCAAGCCAGAACAGGGCTCAGAGGAGACAGAACGGAACAGGCCTGAGAGGGCCTGAGACCCTGCCCCTCAGGGTCTGGCCCTGCGCCGGCGTCTCTCCTGACCCACCATGGCAGCTCAGCACTGCGTTCTGCTCATATGTTGCTCTCGTGCAGCGTTTCTGCCCTGTTTTTCTCCCTTTACTGTGAAGTCTGCAGACAAAGTCGTATTTTTCCTTCTGTCCTGTTAGTAAGTACGCGAGCGCCAGGCACACAGAAGGGATTTAATAAATACTTACTGAGAAGGTGACTGCGAGTTAGTCTGTTTTCATCTTAGTTCCTGGGGCTGGGCCACGTCCTTGCCTTCTTCCTGCCGACTCAATTCCTCCCCAAAGCAAAAGCTGTGGACACGCTCCAAGGAACCAACTGCAAGGCTCTAAAAAATAACAGCCAGCCTTAATTGGCCAGAACAGCTCCGCCATCCTGCCACTTGCTGTCTGGAATGAGGTTCAGACCCAAGCAGCTAGGAGCGGGCAGTGCTTTTCCAAGTCGGAAGACATCTCAAAGGCACCTGAATTGGTACCCACATCAGGGATGCAGAGGGGGTGGGGCTTCAGAAGACAACAGCCAAACCGGGAGACTTTCCAGCTGCCTCCTTGGCTATCACCGTCCACTTTCACTCGAGATTTTTGCTAGAATTGCCTAAGCAAACTAAAGGAGTGAACCCTGGTAGCAGAAAGGGAACAAAAACAGGAGCACATATGTTCCCCTTTTAAAAACCCAAAGGAAAACCATAAGGCCAGGAGACAGATCTCCAGGATGCAGTTGGGGGAGGGGACAGAGTGGGCTGCGGCAGCCTGGACACTCAGTCCGGACACTCGGCCCAGAGGCATTTCTCCCAAAGTCCTCTCCACAAAGTTTCAGGGTGAAGGTCGCCTCCAAGGGCCCGACCCTGGATTAATCTCACCCTGGAGGTGCCACTTGTTTATAAAATTAAGACATCTTCCCTCCCAATGACAGGAATAGGTTTGGAGACAAAAGCCATTACTGTCTAACAAGACCTCTGGATGTTTCCAAATGTCAAAATGGAAAGTTCCGGGCTTCCCTGGTGGCACAGCGGTTGAGAGTCCGCCTGCCAATGCAGGGGACGTGGGTTCGTGCCCCGGTCCGGGAGGATCCCCACATGCCGTGGAGTGGCTGGGCCCGTGAGCCGTGGCCGCTGAGCCTGCGCGTCCGGAGCCTGTGCTGCGCAGCGGGAGAGGCCGCAGCGGTGAGAGGCCCGTGTACCGCAAAAAAACAAAAAACAAAACAAAATGGAAAGTTCTGTCAGTATTTTGAGACTAACCTGCATTGATCACTCATGGCTGGCTTCCTTCCTTTTCCCTAAATCTTCCCCACCAGCTTTCTTTTCACGCTCCCATCTATCTAAAGTAAGCACGGGTATGGTACCCATGGGGCTTAACAAGTGTAAATGTCAAACAATGATTCTGTAAACAGGGATAGATTAACACCATCTGATGGACCAGGTTTTGAAACAGAGTTGACCAGTGGAAGACACTTTGCTTTGGTCCCAAGGAGATAAATCTGGGAAACACCCTAAAGGCATTCAGCTAAGAGCTAAGTTCCTACTAAAAAGTCAATCTCTGGCTAAAACTGTCAGAACATTCTGGCCTTCATTTGGTGAGGAATTCATGTCATAGTAGGAGGGGTTCCAGTTGGGAATCCAAAAGTTAGAAATCAAACTTTACACGCACGTATTCATACGAGCACACACAGGTCCACACATCAGGATGCAAAGGGGGCCAGGCCAGGGTCCTGGCCACCTGCCCCCGGCCCCGCCCAGGCTGAGGGGACTGAGAGTCAAGCAAGACAAACACTCCGACTGGCATCACATCAAATTCGGGGTTTACTAACAACTTCCATTTTAAAGTTCATTTTTGGGGGGTTTCAAAAAAACACATGGAAATGCAACTACTCAACTAGAAAATGTGATTGACATAGTGTTTTATAGGATAAGTGTTTTGTATGGGAGACTGACTGCACTGTGAACACAGTTCTTAAAAAGGACAAGGGCTGAAGTCTCAAAAATATATACCAATATATCAATGGGGATAATGTTACAACAAACAACTGAAGGTCATGAAGGTCACGGCCCAGAAAGTGATAAACCTGAGGGGGAACAGATCTGGAAACTGGGACTATCTGTGGTAGCATTTCTACTGAAAGGTATTACTTACAAGGATAAAACAGGCCAGGAATGTTTGTGACCTAAGACTCCAGCTAACTGATAACAGGCGGCTCCTCTTCATCTCTCCTCCCCCTCCCCCAACAACAAACACCCTCCCAGGAACTGGGAAGGAAAACTAAATTGGGAGGGAGGAGAGCACCACCTAGTCTCCAAGCCTCCAGCCCAGGCGCAGGCGCACACTTCACTTACGGGACGGGTGGTCTGGGTTTGGGTGAAGCGCTGTTTGTGCAAGCGCCTGGGCTGGTGAGGATGGCCCTGGGCTGGGCGCAGAAGGTGGGGCCCACAGGCCTGGTGGGGAAGAGTGTGTGATCCCCACACGCCGCCTGGACCCACCAGCCAGCTTGTTACTGCTCAGCTTCTCTGCAGAGTCCCCGTCACCGGTGCGGGGCCCACCCCGTCCCCACCCCGTCCCCGCCCAGTGCGTGGCCCGCGGGGACCATGTGGGCTGAGATGGGGCTGCCTTTTTAGGTGACGGCCCTGGGGCCTAATTCAAACCTCTGTCCTGATGGGAATTTGCCCCATGATGAAAGTGACACAGGACACACACAACTCACACGTATCACCTTGCTATTTTAAGAATGTACTTTATACAAAATAACCAGTTCATATGGAAATAAATCTACAGACCTCCAAGGATCAAAAAGCTTTTGAAAAAGTTCTTTTAAAAAATTATCCAACACACAGTATAGAACTAACTATTGAGGTAAGTGTGGCTCTCAGTGAAACAGGGAATCAGCAGACCAGACAAAATATACACAATATAAAAATAAATAGCATTCCCCTTTCCAGTACTGGCCAGGAAAGCCCACGGGCTTCTGCAGCAGGGGAGCCGGGCACGAGCCCCAGCTGGGAGGGCAGCGTTCAGTAACTCACTCCCGAACCCACCTACCCTTTTCAAAACCACAGGTCAGCTAGCTGGTTTGAGGCGTTTCTACATCAGCCCCCAGGGCAGAACGAGGGAGAGACCAGTGTGCAGGCAGCCCGCGGACGGACTGCTCGGCAAGGGCCTACAAAGCAGTGGGGATGAAGAGCGGCCAGCCTCACGCGAGAGGACGCAGGGCACGGAAGGCCCGTGTCCCAGCAGAGTCCAGTCACGGGCTCAGCCCCTGGCTGGGGACCCCGCACCCCAGCAGCCGCGGCCCGACGCCCCAACTCCCACACGACCTGATTTCTGAGGTGGGCATCCCAGTCCTTCCGCTGGACTCTGAACGCCCTGGATGCCGCTGTTCTGTGACGGTCCCTGCCTCGGGGCGATTGGGTTAGGGTTTCACGGGAAATTTCAAACCAGGACTTGAGAGCAGTGTGTAGCTGTAGATAGGAACTTCCTTTAAAAAGTGAGAAAAAAGCTCAGCCCAGGTGACGCTGGCTGTCCCGGGCAGCACGCAGCCCACTCCCGGACCGGCAGGAACTAAGACAAGTGATGACCCAGCAGATAACCCGCGCGACAGAGACCTGGACGCCCAGTCTCGTCTCAGCCCAGACCTCTCACGCCCAGTCAGTCTCAGCCCAGTCACGAGAACGCTGCCAGGCTCTGTGGGCCAGGCTGGCTGAGGGCCGAAGGCTTTCAAGCAACATGTAAGTTTTCCTGTTCAGAGGCCCCCGGGGCCCCAGGTAGGGCGTCCTGCTGACAACAGGCCAGTGTGTCCCCACCCCCACCCCCTGCAAGGGAGACGGTGCAGCAGCTTTAGTTCCACTTTTAAAAGGTGGGATGAGAAAAGTGTTACCAACAGGATCCTGTGTGTCTGTCCTTACTTAGTCTTATGTTTTTACTGTAATGAATTTTAGCCAAGAGCTAATTTTAAATGGACAGACTCTGAGGGGAAAACCCCAGGCCAGACACCTCCCCAAAGGCTCTACTTTTCTCTCTGGATCTTTTATTTCCCTGGGTCCTGGGGAGATAGTTTCTAACCAAGGTCAGCGGTGGACGTGAAGTCCTCCTGGCCCCTGACAGGCGGCAGTAGCCCCAGGGGAAGGTCCCTCTGGGACCTCCTCCCAAGCCACGTTCCAGCTGGGAGGAGCGCAGGGGCCCGGCCGGGGACGGCCCTACCGGCCAAGGGACACAGCCAGCTCACCACAGTATCCACGTGGGGCTCCACTCCCTCCACACCTCCTCAGTGTCCACTCACCCAGAAGGGAGGCTCCTGTCCTGTCCACAGCTCCTGGGGCAGCGGGTGATGGGGGAGGGGCTGCGGCGGGGGGAGCAGAGCGACCCGAGGCTGCGAGGCCCCCAGGCGGAAGGAGAGGGCGGAATCGCTGTGGTCCCTCCTGGCCCTGCCCCGGGCTGGTTCGGCTCAAGGCAGGGGTGCCCACAGCCTCGCACCCAAAGCAGCTTCAAGGCCGGCGGGGAGAAGGCTCTGGGCCCAGACCAGCTACACAAAGCTGCGGTCTCCCCTCCCAGCTGGTGCACAGACACGCGGGGAAGCACAGTGTCCTGGGCACGGTCCTTCACAGCTCGGGGGCCAACCTGGACCTGCCCGCAACCCTACCCCATCCTTCCCAAGGGGCGACGCTGACCTCCCCACCCTGAACCACATCACGCCCGTGACAGGGTTCTAACAAGAACCAGGATCCAATGAGAACACAGCCCCCAAACTCACTCCATCTAAAAGCACGCCAAATTTTAGTCTGGTAAGGAAAAATTCGTGTTTCTGTGCAGCGTGTCTGGGAGGCGTCCGCGTTCCCAGGGCTCAACCTGCCCAAGCCTCGTGCGCCCCGCAGGTCAGCATCCACGTGTTTGGAGCTGGTGCCTGGGTTCCACGTGGACAACAGGGATGTTTCCAACTTGTTTCTTTTCCTACTGAAAGCGCAGGTTTATTCCAGCTTCATCAAGGACGCTAGGACTGGAGGCAAGGTTTTCCCGGCCTCTCACACAGCTGAATTTATAAGAAACAAGTGCAAATCAACCAACCAATGTTTTATGGAAGCTTTTCTACTAACCCAAAGGCATGCTTGAAAAATACACTATTCTTTACAGAAACCTGTTAACTTGAGGGCATCTTCCTTAGTTGTTTTTTTTTTCTTTTTTCCTTTGTGGGATATTCGTAAGTTTAAAACGTATGAGTCCTAACTTTGGTGGCATCTCAGCTAAAATCAAAGAATGCTAAACAGGGAGAATCCAGTGTCGTTGGCTTCTAAAACTGTAATAAAGTAACTTAATACTGTAAAACTGTTTCCTATCACAGACAAACAAGTGATTTCAAGAACTTGCTCTTGATAGCTATTTTAAATCACCATGACTTATTTTACTATGATTCACATAAAATGAATAAAAACTATATATACTGAAATATTCCTAAATTCAAGCTGTAAATCTATGGAATACATTTTCCTATTAAAAACTGTGCAGCTTCTTTATTGATACTAAACATATACAAACCTGAGTAGTCACTGCCACAAACTGGGATTCGTGCCAGGAAGCTTGTGGCGTCTTCTAGACCACAGTCCCGGCAGGCCTGTGATGGGGACAGGTCACCTCACCTTCTAACGAGCAAATGCCTGATACTGGTTCACAACTACCTGGCGGGGCAGCTGGCCAACCAGGAGGGGCGCCGCTGTGTTGGATCAGGACCTGGGCGCCAAGCCAGGGGGCTGCCCCTCATGCTGACAGGAAGAGCCCGTTAGAGGAAACACGGCGGCCTTGCCTGCCCTCTCCTCCAGCTCCCGAATGTGAGTGGGTCAGGGCTGTAAACAGAGGAGGGTCAGCAGGGCTGCAGGCCCACCAGCCAGACTCCATCCCCACCACCCGCCCTGCAGGCTTTATGTACAATACATTCACCACCAACGACAGAAATCATCTTAAAGGCAACATGAAAACTCTGTAAACTGGACCCAGCTCCAAACACATCCAACACGAGTAGTCCCTTCCCCAAACGTATACCTGAGTGCAGCTGCCATGACAGCCCACCAGCACCGCCCCCCCAGGTCAGGATGATCTTCCCTGAACAAGAGTCTCAGGGTCTGGAAAAGCCACCAGAGTCCAGCCCATCTGGTCTCCACTCTCGCCCAGGACCTCGCGAGCAGGTGCGTCGGTGAGGAGGGGCGTCCAGGCTCTGGGACGCACGAAGTGATGCCAATGACGGGAGAGGTGGGTGGGGCTGCGCCCCCCTCCTCCCCATTCTCCACCCTCGTCATATGCAGCTTTCTGTTTCCCTGGGGCTTGTTTCCTCCTTGGACTAGCTCTGAGGGAAGCAAAATAAAGACAATTTAAACAAAATTAACATGTGTTAACTGTTGAGAACAATTAAGCTCAAGCACTCCTCTCCGTCTGGGGAAACAGCCTGATCTGGCTTTGTCAGCCAGTTCTGCTGGAGTGCGGGCTCTGAATCCTGGACCGCCCGACTCACAGCTCAGCCCTGTAGCGCCGAGGACTCCTGCCTCCAGGGAGGCCGGGTCGGGGCAGGGGAGAGACAGCAGGCACGGGCAGCTCAAGGCACGGCGCCCAGCACCGTGCACCAGCCTCTCCCAGATGAAGTAGGTGGGGAGGGTAAAACAGACAAGGGATGGTATCCAAGAAATGCTGGCAGCCAGTCTGGGAAAAGGGAGTTTAAATAATCCCCAAACAGCTGGTGCCGTAAGAACAGGAATAAGGGACTCGCCAGTACGGGAGGGAAGCTGCTTCCGAGGCCCCGTCAGCTGGAGTGCTTGGGCCGGGTCCTCCCCGGCTGCCCACAGGACACAAAGCCCTTTCTGGGGACAGTCTCTGCATCGACAGCAACAAACTCAAGTCCTTACTTCCTGCCACCTGGAAGAATGAGAAGACCTCTGATATTTCATCATTCTGACCTGATCGAGAGGAAGTGTTGGGGGCTTATGTGGTGGCAGCCCCTCCTGTGGCGCTGCTGGTGCCGGCGTCTTTGGGAACGAGGGCCGGGACTGGGCCGGGTGCATCTGCAGTCTAGAGACGTAAGTAAGGAACGGTTAAGAATGAGCGAAGACAGACTCAGTGCAAAGGAAAAAACCTTTAATTGTGAAAAGTCTCACACAGACCCTGCCTTGACTACCCAGGAGATCAACACTACACACTGACACAGGTGCTTCCAAGTGTGGCGGGTGAGAGATGCCTGACACCACCTGTGCAGGACTCCTGACAAAGGTGTGCAATGTGACTCTGAACATGAGAAAACAACGAGAAGAATCCAGGGTCTGGGGCACTCTGACAGCAGAAGTGGCCTCCGGACTTTGAAAAACAAAGAAAGCAAAGCCAACGTTGTAAATTAAGAGACTACACAGGCACAGCAACCGAACTAGATCCATGAACCTCGAATGGATCCTGAATGGGGAAAAAAATCAAAAAGAAGCAGAGCTACAAGGACACTCTGCGGACAACTGAAGAAATCCAATAAGGCCTCCATCAGACCAGCTGACGCTACTTCCTTTGCTGGGGTAATGGCCTGGGGCTGCGCTCCAGGAGGACAGAGACAAAGATAAGACAAGAAACATAACAGGTATTCAGAGAGGCCTAAAGCAAATGCGGAAAGGTCTTCTGAGGCTGGCCCTGGGAGGGACACTCGGGTTCTTAAGGTGGACGGTGCTGGTTTTATGGTGAGGCTTTTTCAAGACTTTTGACTTGAAAACTTCCTGGATGACAGATTACCCGGGTGGGTCTATCAGAATTCTCATGGGGACAGTAATGTAACTTGCCCTAGCTCTGGATAAACCTAGTTTTTTCATTCAGTGTTACAGGAAGAAATGAGAGGCAAGGAGTAAGCCTGGGACACCACCTGTGACCGCCCACCCCAGGTCTGAGACCCCTTCACCCAGGTGACAGCCTCTGCCTACAGCTCCCAAACGCTGGCCATCAGGTGTCCAAAATCTAACTGAACGGTCACTTAAATGCCAATTCACTTTCACGAGGGAAAAAAACACCACAGACAAAACTGGACTCCAAAGCTAGCACCTTCCCAGTAAGTCCCCAGCACCCACAACCCACATGCTCTTCCCGCGCCCACACCACGCACACCACCTTCATTACCAAGGCCGTTTTTCTTTGTTAAAACTACCATCTACTCTTTTTTCCCCTAGAAAACAGCACTCTGTGCAGCCTTACCCGGACGGTCTGTACATCTCCTGGAAAGGCACCCTCACCCCACTTCCAGGGCCCATCTGTTCCATCATCACAGCCTGGAAGTGGCCCAGGCCCTCTTCTGGATAGCGGTAGAGGGGGCACTCAGGGGACAGGCCATTGGGCTGGGCCACCACTGGGCGGTGAGGTGGGTGAGCAGCCGTGGGGGAGGAGTAAGCCCTGGGCTGGAAATGCCCGGCCGGCCGCTGCGGCGGGTAAGGAGGCCCCGCGTGCAGCATCACCCCGTGCGGAGGGCAAGCAGACGAACCGAAGCCCACCCCCGAGCTCAGCGGTGCAGGGGGCGTTCCGTAGAGATACTCGCTGGCTGACAGCGAACTCTGCCGCTTGGTAGCTGCATTGTGGTTGTCCAGATCTAAAAATTCTTTGGGACTCTCTGGCCTCTCCATAGACTCATCCTGCTTCTCCTCTGGGCCGGGATTCTGCCCATCAGCTGTCTTGGCGACCACGGTGTCCACCCGCGTGGGGGAAGTTAAGGCAGCGCTCAGTGCCTCGCAGCCCTGCAGCCCAGCCCCAACGCTCTTATCGAGGAAGAGGGGCCTGGCAGGGGCAGGCTGAGCCGGCGGGGGCCCGCTCGGGCTTCCCGGGGCAGGGAGGTGTCTCTGCCAGTCTGAAAAGCCCTGTGGACACGAGTAATAAGGAGTCCGCGGGTAGTGATGGTAGGAAGGCTGAGGTGGCGGCTGGTAGGGGTACCTCATTCCCTGGTGGGGGCGGTACCGGGGGAAGACTCCAGAATGAGGGTCGTGGGACGGAAACGCCCGAGGGGGAAAAGGCTGAGGGTGCGGGGCTGAGGGCTTGCCCCCCATCACAGGGCCCACAGCCTGCAGGCCTGGGCCGACGTGGTACCGTGCAGTGGAGCTGGGGTACTCCAGGCCAGGCGCATACAGGGGGGCGCACGTGGGCTCGGCGGGTGGCATGGCCTCTGGTGGCGCTCTGCCCTTGCCCTCGGACCCACACGGGGAGGCTTCCACCCTCAGTCCGTTTTCAGGCAGTGCCCCCGGGTCAGCTAGGGCACACCCCTGGGCGGCTGCGCCTGCGAAGCCGCTCCCCGAGAGCCAGGCGCCCCTGCCCGCGCTCACTGGGCAGCTGTCTCCAGGCTCCGAGGACTCGCGCCTGAGCTCTGGGCCATCCGAATCCCTTCCCTGGGGCGAGCTCCGCCTGGCACAGTCGGCCTGCAGTGGGGGCGCGGGGTGAGGTAGCTGCTTGAGGAACGCCCCCTCCAAAGCACCAACACTGGCTGGTTTCTCCTCGAGCCCAGGCAAGGGATCTGCTGCAAGAAAAACGGAGACAAAGTTGCGCCTCGGGAGCTGAAACCTCAGCATATGATGGGCAGTCAGACAATGTGGACGTGGGGCCCCGGTGGCGACACCCTGATTCCCCCAACCCAGACCAGGGCTAAGGCTCTGCAGCTCCTGCAAGATCTGCCAGAGGCCTCGCGATCCCTTCCGCACTAGCAAGGGTGTGCAATCCGTGTGCCCAACTCCAAGGACATGTGAAACATGGACGGAGGGCGCGCTGGCGCTGGAACTGCAGGCCTGGTTGGGAGGCTGTGGCCTGACAGTGAGAAAGAGGGACCCGGCATGAGGACACCAGGAATGCCGGAACCCGACCTCTGCCGTCAGGACACCCGCCCCAAGGGAGTAGGGACTAGGTTCTGTTCCCCACCACACACTCAGTCATTCACACAAAACGGGGCTCAATCAGTATTTGCTGAATGGATGAAAATACACGTCTTGTCTGGACATCTTGAAAACAGGATGCCGACAGTGTTAACACTCAAAAGGCACCTTCAGCATATTACAGAAATTTAATAAACAATCAAACTAAATTACTAGACTCAATTGCTTAATTACAAACTCAGAATTCTTTTCCTTGCTATTGTGTTTAGCCATAAACACGTCTTATTATTATGATCTCTGAGGTAGGGCAGAGTTGTTGCCCAGAGGTGGTCACAATACGATTCTGGTGAGAGCTTAAGGACAAGATCAAGAATTCATGACTTTTAAGATCAACTAGGATCACAGGCTCCTGATAAACTAATGCTGGCTTTAAAGATCAAAGGTACAAGCTATACAATGATAATGAAAATGTGCACCTTTCAACATTCAGTCAACATAAAACACGGCAACACCTCACACCACACACAAAAATAAACAAGTGGGACCTAATGAAACTTACAAACTTTTGTACAGCAAAGGAAACCATAAACAAAACGAAAAGACAACCTATGGACTGGGAGAAAATATTTGCAAATTATGCGACCAACAAGGGCTCAATTTCCAAATATACAAACAGCTCATACAACTCAACATAAAAACAAACCAATCAAAAAATGGGTACAAGACATAAATTGACATTTCTCCAAAGAAGACATACAGATGGTCAAGAGGCGCCTGAAAAGATGCTCAACATCACTACTTATTTGAGAAATGCAAATCCAAACTACAAAGAGGTATCACCTCACACTGGTCCAAATGGCCATCATTGAAGAGGTCTACCAATAATAAATGCTGGACAGGATGTGGGGAAAAGAGAACCCTCCTACACTGCTGGTGGGAATGTAAATTGATGCAACCACTATGGAGAACGGTATGAAGGTTCCTTAAAAAACTAAAAATAAAGTTAACGTATGATCCTGCAATCCCACTCCTGGGCATATATCTGGAGACAACCATAATTCGAAAAGACACATGCACCCCAATGTTCGCTGCAGCACTATTTACAATAGCCAAGACACAGAAGCAACCTAAATGTCCATCGACAGATGAATGACTAAAGAAGATGTGGTATGTGTACACAATGGAATACTACTCGGCCGTAAAAAAGAATGAAATAATGCCATTTGCAGCAACATGGATGGACCTAGAGATTGTCACACTAAGTGAAGTCAGAGAAAGACAAATACCATATGATATCACTTACATGTGGAACCTATAATATGACACAAATAACGTTATCTATGAAACAGAGTCACAGACATAGAGAACAGATGTGGCTGCCAAGTGCGAGGGGAAGTGGGGGATAGATGGATTGGGAGTTTGGGATTAGCAGATGCAAATTATTACATACAGGACAGATGAACAACAAGGTCCTACTGTATAGCACAGAGAATATATCCTGTGATAAACCATCATGGGAAAGAATGTATTTATTTGTGTAACTGAATCACTGCTGTATAGCAGAAATTAATACAACATTGTAAATCAATTACACTTCATTAAGATAATAAAACGCAAACAAAACAAACAAAAATCCATGGCAACTAACAGACAGACTGCTCCAAGGTTTGGTCCTGGGACTTTTCCTCCAAAGCTGTGAATTCCAGACATGTCTGAAATCAATACTGGAAAATTTTGCTAAAGCTGGTATTCACGGAACGGGGCTTTCCTCCAAAGAAACACTAAATGGAAGTTTGAGTTCTAGGTCCACCCCCAACTTTACATGGAATCGTCATCATATTTTGCACAAGTCCAGGTGTCCCCCACTCTCTCACATGCAACACAGGCTAGATGTCTATCCCGGAAACAAGCATTGATCACACAGAGCAGTCCTGTCACCTTTCTCCTGCAGTTTTACGTTTACTCGCTTAAATGGCATTTCTGAGAAACCCCTTCAAGACTGGCTGCTCTCACTAACTACCCTTCATTCCCAGCGGCACAGATACGCACCCGAGGAGAGCAGAACGGAGAGGACTGGACGTGAAGTAAAACACTGGAAATGTATTTCCCATGGGTAACTTTCAGCACAGCAATTTTTAAGTGGGGCTGGATAATGCAGGGGTTGAGGACACGAGCGCTGGACCCGGTGCGTCTGGTTCAAACCCCAGGACCCACCCAACCATCCCTGTCCCCAGAACTAGATGAAGGCAAATAACCGTCTTTGTGCCTTGGAATTTCTATCTATAAAAACGACGATGATAATAAAAGCTCCCTCAAAGGCTTGCTCTGAGAATTCAGAGGGTCATTATGGGTAAAAGTCTCAAAAAGAGTGCCTGGTACAGTAAGCACTGCCCCTGTGCAGCGATGGTCATCACAAAAATCCTTCTGACCAGGACTGGCTCAACCCAGCGTAATTTAAGGAAAAGAGGCTGGAGGCCAGTCTACATCTTGTACAACAGTCTGTGTTAAAAGGTGAGTCATTTTGAGTTCAGTGTCCTGTGTGGAGCTTCAGTGCACGTCCTGAGCTGAAGTGTCGGCTCAGCCATTTCACGAGGAACTCTGGTCTGAAGGGCCGGTGGCAAGGCCTCTGCATGGGGCCCGCTATGAGCAAGTGAATCAGACCAATAAGCACAAAGGGAAAAAGGTGGATGGGCTAGGCGTGAAGTGAGGTGGCCAGATTTATGTCCTTTCCAGACAAAATGGGGATCCTCTCTAGCAACAGGAGGTGTGAAGAGAGAGGACCTTCAAGATGGCAGAGGAGTAAGACATGGAGCTCACCTTCCTCTCCACAAATATATCAAAAAATACATCTACATGTGGAACAACTTGTGCAGAATAACTACTGAATGCTGGCAGAAGACGTCAGACTTCCCAAAAGCCGTGTGGCCGACAGGGTCTTCGTGCTCTGGCCAGCTGTCAGGCCTGAGCCTCTGAGGTGGGAGAGCCAGGTTCCGGACACTGGACCACCAGACCTCCAGGCCCCAAGTAGCATCCACCAGCGAGAGCTCTCCCAGAGATCTCCATGTCAACACTAAGACCCAGCTCCACTCAACGACCAGATAGCTCCAGTGCTGGACACACTATGCCAAACAACTAGCAAGACAGGAACACAACCCCACCCATTAGCAGAGAGGTTGCCTAAAATCATAGTAAGGTCACAGACACCCCAAAACACACCACCGGATGCAGTCCTGCCCACCAGAAAACAAGATCCACCCTCAACCACCAGAACACAGGATGGAAAAAGATATTCCATGCAGACGGAAATCAAAAGAAAGCTGGAGTAGCAATTCTCATATCACACACAAGAGACTTTAAAATAAAGACTATTAGAAGAGACAAAGAAGGACACTACATAATGATCAAGGGATCGATCCAAGAAGATGTAACAATTGTAAATTTTATGCACCCAACACAGAGCACCTCATTACATAAGGCAAATGCTAACAGCCATAAAAGGGGAAACTGACAGTAACACAATCATAGTAGGGGACTTTAACACCCCACTTTCACCAATGGACAGATCATCCAAAATGAAAATAAATAAGGAAACACAAGCTTTAAATGACACATTAAACAGGATGGACTTAATTGCTATTTATAGGACACTCCATCCAAAAACAACAGAATACACTTTCTTCTCAAGTGCTCATGGAACATTCTCCAGGATAGCTCATATCTTCGGACACAAATCAAGCCTCAGTAAGTTTAAGAAAACTGAAATCGTATCAAGCATCTTTTCCGACCACAACGCTATGACACTAGATATCAATTACAGGAAAAGATCTGTAAAATATACAAACACAAACACACGGAGGCTAAACGATACGCTACTAGATAACCAAGAGATCAATGACGAAATCAAGAGAAAATCAAAGGACACCCAGGAACAGGGCTGCCCTGGGGGCGCAGTGGGCGAGAGTCCGCCTGCCGATGCAGGGGACGCGGGTTTGTGCCCCGGTCCGGGAGGATCCCGCATGCAGCGGAGCGGCTGGGCCCGGGAGCCATGGCCGCTGAGCCTGCGCGTCCGGAGCCTGTGCTCCGCGACGGGAGAGGCCACAACAGTGAGAAGCCCGCGTACCGCAAAAAGAAAAGAGAAAAAAAAAAACACAAACAAATGACAATGAAAACACGATGACCCAAAACCTATGGGATGCAGCAAAAGCAGTTCTAAGAGGGAAGTTTACAGCAATACAATCCTACCTCAAGAAACAAGAAAAATCTCAAATAAACAACCTAACCTTACACCTAAAGCAATTAGAGAAAAAAGAACAAAAAAAATCCCCAAAGTTAGCAGAAGGAAAGAAATCATAAAAATCAGATCAGAAATAAATAAAAAAGAAATGAAGGAAACAATAGCAAAGATAAATACAACTAAAAGCTCATTTTTTGAGAAGATAAACAAAATTGATAAACCATTAGCCAGAGTCATCAAGAAAAAAAGGGAGAAGACTCAAATCAGTAGAATTAGAAATGAAAAAGGAGAAATAACAACTGTCACTGCAGAAATACAAAGGATCATGAGAGATTACTGCAAGTAACTATATGCCAATAAACTGGACAACCTGGAAGAATGGACAAATTCTTAGAAAAGCACAACCTTCCGAGACTGAACCAGGAAGAAACAGAAAATATAAACAGACCAATCACAAGCACTGAAATTGAAACTGTGATTAAAAATCTTCCATCAAAGCCCAGAACCAGATGGCTTCACAGGTGAATTCTATCAAACATTCAGAGAAGAGCTAACACCTATCCTTATCAAACTCTTCCTAAATATAGCAGATGGAGGAACACTCCCAAACTCATTCTACGAGGCCACCATCACCCTGATACCAAAACCAGACACACGTCACAAAAAAAGAAAACTACAGGCCAGAATCTCTGATGAACATAGATGCAAAAGTCCTCAACAAAATACCAGCAAACAGAATCCAACAGCACATTAAAAGGATCATACACCATGATCAAGTGGGGTTTATCCCAGGAATGCAAGGATTCTTCAATATATGCAAATCAATCAGTGGGATACACCATATTAACAAATTGAAGGATAAAAACCGTATGATCAGAAAAAGATGCAGTAAAAGCTTTTGACAAAATTCAACACCCATTTACGATAAAAACTCTCCAGAAAGTAGGCATAGAGGGAACCTACCTCAACATAATAAAGGCCATATATGACACACTCACAGCCAACATCGTTCTCAATGGTGAAAAACTGAAACCATTTCCTCTAAGATCAGGAACAAGACAAGGTTGTCCACTCTCACCATTACTGAACATAGTTTTGGAAGTTTTAGCCACAACAGAGAAGAAAAAGAAATAAATGGAACCCAAATCGGAAAAGAAGTAAAACTGTCACTGTCTGCAGATGACATGATACTACAGATAGAGATCCTACAGATGCTACCAGAAAACTACTAGAGCTAATCAATGAATTTGGTAAAGCAGCAGGATACAAAATTAATGCACAGAAATCTCTTGCACTCCTATACACTAATGATGAAATATCTGACAGAGAAATTAAGGAAACACTTTCATTTGTTACTGCAACAAAAAAGAATAAAATACCTAGGAATGAACCTACATAAGGAGACAAAAGACCTTATGACAAAAATTACGGATGACACAAACAGACGGAGAGATATACCATGTTCTTGGATTGCAAGAATCAATATTGTGAAAATGACTATACTACCCAAAGCAATCTACAGATTCAATGCAATCCCTAGCAAACTACCAATGGCATTATTCACAGAACTAGAACAAAAAATTGCACAATTTGTATGGAAGCACAAAAGAGCCCGAACAGCAAAAGCAATCTTGTGAAAGAAAAACGGAGCTGGAGGAATCAGGCTCCTGGACTTCAGACTATACTACATAGCTACAGTAATCAAGACAGTATGGTACTGGCACAAAAACAGAAATATAGGTCAATGGAAAAGGACAGAAAGCCCAGAGATAAACCCACGCACATTTGGTCACCTTATCTTTGATAAAGGAGGCAAGAATATACAATGCTTAAAAGACAGCCTCTTCAATAAGTGGTGCTGGGAAAACTGGACAGCTACATGTGAAAGAATGAAATTAGAACACTCCCTAACACGGTACACAAAAATAAACTCAAAATAGATTAAAGACTTAAATGTAAGGCCAAACACTATAAAACTCTTAGAGGAAAACATATGCAGAACACTCTGACATAAATCAGAGCAAGATCCTTTTTGACCCACCTCCTAGAGAAACGGAAATAAAAACAAAAATATACAAATGGGACCTAATAAAACTTAAAAGCTTTTGCACAGCAAAGGAAACCATAAACAAGACGAAAAGACAACCCTCAGAATAGGAGAAACTATTTACAAATGAAGCAACGGACAAAGGATTAATCTCCAAAATGTACAAGCAGCTCATGCAGCTCAATATCAAAAAAAACAAACAACCCAACCCCAAAATGGGCAGAAGACCTAAACAGACATTTCTCCAAAGAAGATATACAGATTGCCAACAAACACATGAAAGGTGCTCAACATCGCTAATCACTTGAGAAATACACATCAAAACTACAATGAGGTATCACCTCACACCGGTCAGAATGACCATCATCAAAAAAATCTACAAACAGGGCTTCCCTGGTGGCGCAGTGGATGAGAGTCCGCCTGCCGATGCAGGGGACACGGGTTCGTGCCCCGGTGTGGGAAGATCCTACATGCCGCAGAGCGGCTGGGCCCGTGAGCCATGGCCGCTGAGCCTGCACGTCCGGAGCCTGTGCTCCGCAACGGGAGAGGCCACAACAGTGAGAGGCCCACGTACCGCAAAAAAAAAAAAAAATCTACAAACAATAAATGCTGGAGAGGTTGTGATGAAAAGGGAACCCTCCTGCACTGTTGGTGGGAATGTAAACTGATACAGCCACTAGGGAGAAGAGTAGGGAGGTTTCTTAAAAAACTAAAAACAGAACTACCATACGACCCAGCAATCCCACTACCGGGCATAAACCCTGAGAAAACCATAATTCAAAAAGAGTCATGTACCATAATGTTCATTGCAGCACTGTTTACAATAGCCAGGACATGGAAGCAACCTAGGCGTCCATCGACAGATGAATGGGTAAAGAAGATGTGGCACATATATACAGTGGAATGTTACTCAGCCAAAAAAAGAAACGAAATTGAGTTATTTGTAGTAAAGTGGATGGACCTAGAGTCTGTCCTACAGAGTGAAGTAAGTCAGAAAGAGAAAAACAAATACTGTGTGCTAACACATATATATAGAATCTTAAAAAAAAAAAAGGTTCTGAAGAACGTAGGGGCAGGACAGGAACAAAGACGCAGACGTAGAGAATGGACTTGAGGACACAGGGAGGGGGATGGGGAAGCTGGGACGAAGTGAGAGAGTGGCATGGACATATACACACTACCAAATGTAAAACAGCTAGCTAGTGGGAAGCAGCCGGAAGCAGCCGCATAGCACAGGGAGATCAGCTCGGTGCTTTGTGACCCCCTAAAGGGGTGGGATAGGGAGGGTGGGAGGGAGATGCAAGAGGGAGGGGATATGGGGACATATGTATATGTATAGCTGGTTCACTTTGTTATACAGCAGAAACTAACACACCATTGTAAAGCAATTATACTCCAATAAAGATGTTAAAAAAAAAAAAAAAGGTGAGTGCTTAATTGACAGCTTAGAGAGCCAAAGGGCAGATGAAGGTGAGCCTGAGATTTACCTCGGCCGTTCTCAGGCTCCAGTGTTTCCCTGCTGTCCTGTGTCCGCCCAGGGTCCCCCGAGGCAGGCTTGGGGGCCGCCACGCCCACTGGGGGGAAAGGGCCAGGCGCAGGGGGCGGCACGGGTTGGCGGGGGCGGTAAGGCATGCCTGCCGGGCACCCCCGCGAGGAGAGCTGCTGCATGGCGAGCATCTCTGGGCTGTCCAGCATGGAGTCCCCGCCCTGCATTCCCCGCAGGGCCTGGGCCGGTGCTCCAAAGAGAGAACCTTGCGTTGGTGCTGGAGGGGGCTGGAACCGATGTCCACCAGGTTTACAGGGTGGTCGCATGTACCCCGAAGAAGGAACTCCGTGAGGTAGGAAGCCTGATTGTTCTGGCCACTGGTTTGGGGGGAGGGGTGCTCTCATCACTCGGGAATCTATCATGTGACCCAGAGTGCGAGGCTGGTGAGAGGGTCCTGGCACCATGGGGGGCTTCTCATCTGGCCCCAAGGGTCCTGGATTTGTAGCACCGTGATTCCCATTCCAGACTGCAGAGTGTACTCGACTCAGGTACTTGTAGGATCGGTACATGTGGCTGGGAGGGATTTCTGAACTCTCAGGAAAGGCTGGGGGTCGGGCCGGAGCCCCACCGTGCCTGGGAGGGATAAAGCCTGGCTGGAAATGAGCTGGAGGATACATAGTCCCCTCCTGGCTGGGGCTGCTCATCTGCCCGAGCAGCGAGGGTCCAGGACGCGATCCCATGTCAGCAAGGGGCGCTAGGCCCCCGCACACCGGCTTCTCGTCGGGGGGGCCTCGGTGATGGTTAATTCCAGCTGGAGGCTGGCAACAAGAAAAGAGATGTGCTTACCACAAGGTAATGGGAAATTACAAGTCCAATTTAACCTGGGGAGAGACTGTATTTCTGAAACGCACCTTTGTACCTGTGCATGCTGAGCCGTTTGCTTACCTGCACTGCTAAAGGCTGGGGATGCTGTCCAGGCCCGCCGGGGTGCGGCTCTGGGGCTCCAGAGGAGACACGGATGGTGGCAGGATCCGACCCTCGGAGAGGACAAAACGTTCCCTGTCCTGCTGGCCTCTGGAGGGCACGGAGCAAAGGCAAGAAGAAGAAGAGAAGAGGCACACCCTTCGCATCCGGAAGACGAATGTCCTGCTGGAGGACAAGGCCGCCACCTGCTCTGTGCGCACACTCACCACAGGAGGGCCCAGAGCAGGGGCTTCCCGTCCTTGTCTCTCCCCAGAGCCGCCTCCGCCAGTGTTCTCCCCAACTGCTCCCCTCGTGAAGGGTTCACTTACATACTGTATGTACCTCTGTGCCTTGAACTTAAAAGGGGTTAATAATGCCCGTGCTGAGAATGTGTGGTTCAAATGATTTCGAAAAAGAAGGATTTAAAATAAAGGAAGGATAAAGGAAGGGCAGACAGGGAGAAGAGACCACCCATAAGCAGGACACCATGTTGGGAGAGGATCTACTGAGAAGGCTTCACGCCCCGCCCCAGCCCTCAACCAGGGGAACCCACGATGGGACAAAGCTGCTCCTCACCAGCTGGCTTGCGAGGGGCGCCTGGCTGGGTCCACCGTAATGCAGGGGTCCAGGGAGGCTGCGGCTGCTCGGGATGCCCACCTCGCCAGGGGGCTGCGCAGAGCCGCGGCTCTCACCGGCCGCAGAGGATGCAGCGCGGCGCCCAGGGGGCAGCGACTTCCCCCCGTTCTCCGCAGGCTGCTGCTTCCGGCCAGGCGCCTCCGAGTCCCGGGAGCGGGTGCACACGTGGCTGCGTGCAGCCCGACCACGCCTCTTCTCCCGCTTCTCCTCCTCTCTGACCCAGAATTCTTCGTCCGTGTCCCCATCCTCACCAGGAAAATGCTTCAGCATTGCGCGGTGGAAGCACCTCTCCAGGTTGTCCGACATCTTGGTGTACTCTGCGGGGGACCGAGGCCTGAGCCCCACTGGGCAGGCCCCCAGACCTCCGCCCACAAACATGCAACGGGGCAGCCCCGGGCTCGACTGCGCGGCTGCCTGGGCTGCAGCGCTTCCTATGTTGTAGGGCTATGGACACGAGACCAGAACAAGAAACCAGTACACGGTTTTCTGGCCTCCAGCCTGTGTGGCTGGGACAGTGAGCCCAGTACCCCAAACCGGTAAAAATTGAATTCTTTAATGCCAAACCGCAGAAACATTAAGTACAATCACTGAATCCGTCTAGTAAAAAAAAGAAGGCATCGTGAGCTCCAGTTTCAGCACCTGGCGCGACACGGGCTGTGTCATCAGAGGTCTGCTGTGTGATGCAAAGGTGGCTGACGGTGGGGGCCGAGGACAAATAGACCCAGGCGGGCCTGGGGGAAGACGAGGACCCGGGCCGCCAGCCACCGCTGCCCCTCTGGCCAGGTGGGGCGGGACAGGGCCCGGCACGCCCATCCCACAGCGTTAACACACATTCTCCTGATGGTCCCCAAGGAAGGTCTGAATCTCTGGAAGGTGTGTTTCTAAACGAGGGGGCGCGTTGCTCTTGGTCCTACTGGTGTGCCAGTGTGCGTCCACAGCCACCCCTCTTGTACTTACCGCTACTTTCCCCGTTATATTTTCGACAGTTCCTGAACATAGTCTTCATGTCATTCACAAACTCCTCCTTGGAACAGTATAAACCTCCATTCAGTTTCTTCTCCATGCTTGAAATATCCATGGGGACCTACAACAGGACACGTTAATTATCACAGGCTGGAGAACACAGCATCCTGCAGGTCCTGCGAGGCGGAGCGATCACAGCATTAGGAGCTGCTCAGAAGCCTGGGGTGCACCCAGCAGCCCTGACCCTTGAGGGGCAGCAGGTGAACGTACACACAGCAACACAGACCACTAAGGATGCCCACACCACAGTCGCGCACAGCTGACAAGGCCACCTCTACCTTGATAATCTGGTAATAGTTAGGGGCATACGATTCATCCACTGGTTCCAAAAAGGGCCAGGAATCCTTGTGAGCCTTCACCACGTCCAGAACTGAGGGCCAAAGAGGAGAGCTGGGTTAACACACCGACGTGGGAACACACTTAGGCAGAACACGGGAGCTGAGTGTGGGAACTGACCTTTGTACATGGCAGTGAAATCGTCGTCCAGCTCAAAGCTGTAAATCAGAAAAGAAGAGATTAGCGGTAGCTGAGACCACCTTCTCTCCTCGGAGCTCTTGCTCCAACCTCACACGCAGCTCACTTGCGCCCAGGTTTGGAACAGTCCCAGTACACCTTTGTTAAGGAAAGTCTGTAACACTGAGAACGCTCCTGACAATGCGACGAGGATGAGGGCCAGCATACGTCAGCCGAACA
The DNA here is from genome assembly GCF_949987515.2 of Delphinus delphis. NCBI lineage: Eukaryota > Metazoa > Chordata > Mammalia > Artiodactyla > Delphinidae > Delphinus > Delphinus delphis. The sequence continues at coordinate 1,376,068 of NC_082693.1, forward strand.
GGACCACCACCTTTTCCATCTACAAAATGATGGTTGCGTGAAACTCATTTATGATTCTGTAACGTTCGTGATTTAATAGCACACTCTTCGCCAGGTTTTACTCTACTCTAGGAAGTACTTCTGTGATCTAAAGAATAATAACCCAGCAAGTCAGACAGCAGCGGAAGGAGCTCACGAGCACTGGCCACGACCCCCACAGAGGGCTGTTCTAAGGACACGACGAGGCAGGCTTGGGGCCACTCAACACTCACGGGTCTCTCGTCCTCTTCTCTTCCCGCGGAGGGGAGGGAGGGTCCAAGTGGGACAACTCGGGGGGGAGCGCCTTGCCCTGAGCCAGCAGCCAGGCCCTCTCTTCCCTGAGCTTCCTTCTCTTGGCGCGATCTGCGTGAACACAAAGCACAGGTGCGTCGGGCTCCAGAGGGGCAGACGTCTGTTCTGAGAGGAGGAAACAGATCACCAAACGCTGACTTCTGCTCCCTTTGAGTCCTCTCTTTGCTAATTCGGATGGTGCTAGAGATGCAATGCTTTGTGGACCCACTTCCTCCTAGTCCTACCAAGTTCAGGTCGGGGGGTGAGGGAGGAAGGCGGCCCCGGACGGGGACGGGGAAGACCAAGAGAGAAGGAAAGCAGAATTACAGGGACAGGGAAAAGCAGAGCACTGACTGAGGGTCACCCTCTCGGACAACCCCAAGGCCTTCCTAACTTTCCAGCAAGAAGACAACATCCCCTTTTTAGGACCAGACCTCAATCCAAACACACCCAGGACGGTACAAGCCCATCACAGCTCTCACACCAGCTATCCTTGCTCGGCGGCCACCCCACCCACGGCAGCTGGTGCACCCTTGCCAGTGCAGGAGGAGGGCTCCTGCGAGCGAGGGAAGAAGCCAGCTGGATGGGCCAGGAGCTGGAAGAGGGAGGGCGTTTTCTGGCTCCCAGCTGTGGTCACAAGAAACATACTTGACACTGCACTGCTGGCTTGCCTGGCCCTCGTGCCAGCAGGGCGGAAGAGAGGCAAGGAATGCAGAACACCATCAGAAGGCAAGACCCAACGATGGAGAGAGAGGCCCGGGAAGGTGCCCGGTGGGAGCACGACACAGCCCTAAACGTGCAGACAGCGTGCTCTCCCCAAGCTCCCTCTGCTCCTACTTCATGCTCATTTATAAATAAACTTTTAAGTGTAAGAGAATCTGTATCTGCTTTAATTAATCAGAGGCACTTTGCTATGAACGACGTTCAAAACTGTTTTTTAACAAAGAGAATGATTTCAAGCTTAAAGAAAAGTATAACCAAATTAACGAATATCCGCATACCAAGCTGTCAAACTTTAACATTAGGACTCTGATTCTTTGCATCGTGAGAACCACCCTTTCGAGAGAGGCGCCTTCCCGAGCACGGGTGAGCCCCCCAGGGTCCACGGCAGCAGGGACCTGCCAGGTGCACTGCGGAGCCTTTACAGGCTCACAGCTACTCCTTCACAAGTGACGCAAGCGAGCTACCTCACTCTCACATCGAGGGGGACATTTTTAGCATTTTTTCTATCCTGATACATATGACGTGGAATTCTGATGTTTCTGTTTGCCTTTTCCTGATTGGAATGACACAACGTATTTTCATGTTTATTATCCTCTTCTGTGAATACCCTGCTTATATACTTTGCCTTTTTTCCCTGTGGGTTGTTGGATTCCTAAATGATTTGGAGAAGTGCTTTTAAATAACGTGGATAAGAAGTCTTTATTAAAACTATCTTCTTCCATACCTGATTTGTCTTTTCACTTTGTTTAAGGTGTTTTAGTCATTTGTAAATTTTAAACAATTAATGTCATCGAGTATATCAATCTCCTTCCCCCGTAGTTTATGCTTTTGTTACTTAAATTCTTTCTGTCCCAGCATCTTAAAGACCCTCACCTATGTTTTCTTCAAAAAGCTTTTGGCCTTTAGCCCATCAGGCGGCAATGGTGCTGGCAGCGCCTGGTGAGGAACCAGGTCTGTTTCTGGCTGTTCACTGCCAGGTCTCACTACCCATCTCCAAGCCAGTAACACTCTCCCACATTCACGGCAGCTTTTATTCTGCTATCTGGTAGAATGAGTGTCCTGAACATATCGATTTTTAAAATTATCTTGGCTATACTTGGCCCTCTGCTCTTCTGTATGAATTTCAGGAACATAAAATGATTTATTTAATATTTAACATCAAATACTGAGTCAAGGTCAAACTTACCCACTTGTTCAATAATTTTAAGTTGGTTTGTTCAAATCAAATCCAAAAAGGTCCAGACAGTGCATTTGGTTGGTATGTCTCTTTAATTTAGTGGAATGTGTAACAATGTCCTCTTCCAATTCATCTGGTGGAGAAACTGGGTCATTTTGTCTTGGTAGAATTTCCCACGTTCCGGATTTAGCAAGTGGCATTCTCATCACAGTGTTAATGTGCCCTGTGGTAGTTCTATTGAGGGCCTTTGACCAGACAAACGGTGTGTTTCTTGGCAATGTTATTCCATAGGTGATGCCTGTACTTCCTTTTTCATCACCTCAGCAGACACAATATATGGTTACCTTTTCTTCTGTGGTGTTAAATTCCATTAGTGTTTACCTGATCCTTCCATTATAAAGTTCCTATACTTAAAGATCAAACACAGTTCCAAGATAGAAGTAAACTGTAGAGAAAATTATTTGTGTGATTGTTTTCTCAATAATTCCAAGGTATATACCTAGTAGTACGTGTAAATATATGTGGGACAGAAGTTAACTCAACACATGTAACTGGATGCTTTAGGGCCGAGCAAAAACTCTAGCACGCAGGGCAGGGAGCAAACTACTTTTGTGAAACACACACACGCGCGCGCGCGCGCGCGCGCGCACACACACGCACGCACGCACGCACGCACACACACACACACACACACAGAGTTTTATAGAAACACAGCCCTGCATGGCCGCCAGGGCCCTTCACAGAAAGTTAGCTGACCCCTACTGCAGGGCATTCGGACTCAGCAGTCTCCTGGAAGCTTGGTTGAGGAAAGCTTTGTCTAGATCCACCGTTTCGTTACTTGTTACTCTAATTCTAGTATTTCTGCTAAATTTATTGACCGAATTCTTCTTTTCTCATCAATTATTTTCATATTCAAAATAAAACATAAAGAGGAAACAAAATGCTTCATCCTTCGATTTTTACCAGTTACTGTTTAAAACTTTTATTCCATTCATTTAAACTAAACAGACAGACCAACATAACCCAGTTCTCTCACTTCCCCACCAACACTCTGCCTCCTGTGACCAACGATCTGTTCTCTCTAATGAGCTTTTTTCTTTAGAGATTCCACATATAAAACGGCTCATCCTGTGCTTGTCTTTCTCTGACTTATTTCACTTAGCATAATGCCCTCTAGGCCCACTCATGTTGTGGCAGATGGCAGGATTTCACGCTTTTTTTTAATGGCTAAACATTACTCCATTGTGTGTGCACCAACTCTTCTTTATCCATCTAGTGATGCGCACGCACTTAGGTGGCTTCCGTATCTTGACTATTATACATCTTGCTATGAACATGGGTGTACATGTATCTTTTATTATAATTAGTTTTGTTTTCTTCAGATAAACACCCAGAAATGGAATTCCTGGATCATACGGTAGTTCTGTTTTTCGTTTTTTGAGAAACCTCCATAGTGGCTGCACCAGCTTACATTCCCACCAACAGTGCACGAGGTTTTGCTCTAATCCACATCCTCGCCAACACTGGTTATCGCTTGTCTTTTTGATACTAGCCATTCTGACAGGTATGAGGTGGTATCTCATTGTGGTTTTGACTTGACATTGAGCATCTTTTCTATGTCTTCTTGGGGAAAATGCCTATTCGGGCCCTCCTTTTTTTTTTAAAATAAATTTGTTTATTTATTGGTTGCGTTGGGTCTTCGTTGCTGCACACGGGCTTTCTCTCGTTGTGGTGAGCAGGGGCTACTCTTCGTTGCAGTGCGCGAGCTTCTCATTGCCGTGGTTTCTCTTGCTGCAGAGCACGGGCTCTAGGCACATGGGCTTCAGTAGTTGTGGCACGTGGGCTCAGTAGTTGTGGCTCATGGGCTCTAGAACACAGGCTCAATTGTTGTGGTGCACGGGCTTACTTGCTCCGCAGCACGTGGGATCTTCCTGGACCAGGGATCAAACTCATGTCCCCTGCGTTGGCAGGTGGATTCGTAACCGCTACGCCACAAGGGAAGTCCCAAGGTCCTCCATTTTTTAATTGGATTGTTTGGGCTTGGTGGTTTTGTTTTTTGGGGGGATTTTTGCTATTGACTTGTATAAGTTCTTTCCCTGCTTGGGGTATTAAGACTTTATTAGGTATATGATTTGCAAATATCTTCCCCCAATCAGTAGGTTGTCTTTTCATTTTGTGTATGGTTTCCTTTGCTGTGCAGAAGCTATTTCGTTTGCTGTAGGCCCACTTGTTTATTTCTGCTTTTGTGGCTTTTGCCTTTGTAGTAAGATCCAAAAAACCATCGCCAAGACAGATGTCAAGAAGCTTACTGCCTATGTTTTCTTCCAGGAGTTTTATGGTTTCAGGTGTTACATTCAAGTCTGTATGTCATTTTGAGTTAATTTTTGTGTATGGGGTGAAGCAGTGGTCCAGTTTTGTTTGTTTTTTTTTTTTTTGGCTGTACCAGGTCTTAGTTGAAGCCAGTGGGCTCCTTAGTTGTGGCACGTGAACTCTTAGTTGCAGCATGCATGTGGGATCTAGAGTTCCCTGACCAGGGAGGGATCGATCCTGTGTTCACTGTGTTGGAAGGCAGATTCTTAACCACTGCACCACCAGGGAAGCCCCGGTGGTCCAGTTTTTCCAAAACCATTTATTGAAGAGACTGTCATTTCTGCATTGTATATTCCTGGACTGGTCCTAGACTTTTGTTTGTAGGAAGGTTTTCTTGATGACCAATTCAATCTCCTTACTAGTAATTAATCTGTTATGGTTTTCTATTTCATCATGATTCAGTCTTGGTAAGTTGTATGTTTCCAGAAATTTATCCATTTCTTCTAGGTTGTCCAGTTTGTTGGCAATGTTAACTGTTCTCAGTAGTCTCTTACGATCCTTTGTATCTCTCTGGCACCAGCTGTAATATCTAGTGTTCACTTCTGATTTTATTTATTGGAGTCCTCTTTTTTCTTGTGAGTCTAGCTAAAGGTCTGTCAGTTTTGTTCATCTTTTCAAAGAATCACCTCTTGGTTTCATTGATCTTTTCTATTCTTTTTAGTTTCCGTTTCATTTATTTTTGCTACGATCTTTATTTCCTTCCTTCTAACTGTGGGATTTTTATGTTCTTCTTTAGCTGGTTCCTTGAGGTGTAAAGTTGGTTTGTGTATTTGAGACTTTACTTTTTTCTTGAGGTAGGCATTTATCAAAACTTTCTTCTTAGAACTGCTTTTGCCGCATCCCATAATTTTTGGTATGTTACATTTTCATTTTTGTCTTAAGGTATTTTGATTCTCTTTTGGATATTCTTTTACCCATTGGTTGTTCAGGAGCACATTGTTTAATCTCCCCATGTTTGTGAATTTTCCAGTTTTCTTCGTGTTATTAATTTCTAGTTTCATACCAGTGTGAATGGAAAATATTTCCATCCTATTAAATTTATTAAGATTTTTTGGTGGCCTAACGTTTCATCTATCTTGGAAACGTTCCATGTGCACTTGAAAAGAATGTGGATTCTGTTGCTTCGAGATGGAATGTTCTGCAAATATCTGTTAAGTCCATGTCTATCTGGTCTAACATATAATTTAAGGTTTGTGTTTCCTTATTGATTTTCTGTCTAGATAATCTGTCCATTGATGTCAGTGGGGTATTAAAGTCCCCCACTATTATTGTTTTGCTGTCTATCTCTCCCTACAAGTCTGTTAATATTTGCTTTATATATTTACATACTCTTCTGCTGGGTGTATAAATACTGGCAAATGTTATATCTTCTTGAAGACTGACCCCTTTTTCAATATAGATAGCTCCTCTCGATCTCTTACTACAGTCTTCATTTTGAAGTTTATTCTGTCTTATATATGGACAGCTACTCCAGATTTTCTTGTGGTTTCCATCTGCATGGGTATCTTTTTCCATCCCTTCACTTTAGTCTGTGTGTGTCCTTACATCTAAAGTGAGTTTCTTGTAGGCAGAATATAGATGGATCTTGTTTTTTCTTTATCCATTCAGCCACTCTGTGTCTTTTGACAGGAGAATTCAGCCCATTTACATTTAAAGTAACTATCAGTAGGTATGTACTTATCACCATTCTGCTAACTGCTTTGTGGCTGCTTTTGTAGTTTGTTTCTTTCTTCTCTTGCTCCCTTCCTTTGTGGTTTGATAACTATTTTTAGTGATATGCTTATAATCCATTTCTCTTTATCGTGTATTTACTGTAGGTTTTTGCGTTGTGGTTACCATGAGGCTTACATATAATAACTTACATCTACAACAGTCTATTTTAAGTTGTAACAACTTAAATTCAACCCCATTCTAAGCTCATCATTTTTACTCTCCACTCCCATGTTTTATACTTTTGATGTCATGTTTCACATCTTTTTATCTTGTTTATCCTTTAATTGTTATAATCATAGTTATTGTTACTACTTTTGTCTTTTAACCTTCATACTAGCTTTATAGGCAATTAATCCACCACCTTTATTATGTATTTACTTTTCCAGTGAGATTTATCCTTTCATGTGTCCCTGTTACTAATAAGTGCCCTTTCTTTTTAATTTAACAAAGTTCCTTCAACATTTCTTACAAGTGGTGATGAACTCCTACACTTTTGCTTAAATGCAAAGCTCTTAATGTCTCTAATCTGAACGATGTCTTTACCAGGGAGAGAATTCTTGGTTATAAGTTTTTCCTTCAGAACTTTGACTATATCATGCCTGCAAAGTTTTGCTGAAAAATCTGCTCACGTTCTTACGGGGAGAGGGTGGGGTTTCCTTTGTATATGACAAGTTGTCTTTCTCTCCTTGTCCTTAACTTTGGACAACTGAGCTATAATGTGCCTTGGTGTGGGTCTCTTTGAGTTCTTGGATGTCTGTCTCCTTCCCAAAGGTCAGGAAGTTTTCAACCATCGAGTCTCCGCCATTTTGGTTATTGTATCTCAGTCATTTTGGTTATTGTATTCTTCAGCTGAGACTTCTCTTTGGCACTTTCAAATATTTTCCTTCTCTGTTGAAGTTCTCACGTGTTCATGCATTCTTTTCCCCAGTTTGGTGAGCATCTTTATAACCATTACTTTAGCTCTTTATCAAGTAAATTAGTTCTGTCTCATTAAGGCTTTTTTCTGAGGTTGTAATCTGTTCTTTCATTTGGAACATATTCCTCTGTTTCTTTTTGCGGTACGCGGGCCTCTCACTGCTGTGGCCTCTCCCGTTGCGGAGCACAGGCTCCGGACGCGCAGGCCCAGTGGCCGTGGCTCACGGGCCCAGCTGCTTCGCGGCATGTGGGATCTTCCCGGACCGGGGCACGAACCCGCGTCCCCTGCATCGGCAGGCAGACTCTCAACCACTGTGCCACCAGGGAAGCCCCCTCTGTTTCTTCATTTTGCTGGACTCTGTTGACTTCTGTGCAGAAAAGGAAACAACCGCCTCTCCCAGTCTTGAAGGCGGGGCCTCATGTGGGAGATGAGCCTATTTGTTTAGCTCTTCCCAGCTCTTGGTCGTCTCTCAAATCGCTGTGCTTGTCCAGGCAGCCTGATGTATTTCAGTGGCTCCCAGCAGTTGAGGGTGTGCCAAGACCTGTCAGTGTCCCAAAGGGGAGGGTCTCAGAACCCAGATTCAGACTGACTGGACACTTTCCTCTAAAGTTCACAAACATACAGGGCTGTGAGCAACTGCAAGCCTGAGTCCCACTGGCCACCAGTCAGGGACCTGCAGTGACCCCTGAGTGGCAGTCACAGACAAGTGTATAAACTCTCTTCCGGGGGCCCACCTCAGGGAAAGTGGGAGACAGCAGGCACTCACAGCCTCCAACCTATGAGAGCACCCAACCTAAGCCTGTCCCTCAGGCTGACGCTCCAGGACAAGCAGGGTGGCCTCCATCACGTGACAGCATGGAGTGTGCCAGCCTGTCCCAAACTGGCCCTCCGCTCACCACAGTCCTGTGGGACCCAGGAATACAAGCCCCTCTGGCCACCAGAGCCAGGTGTTCAAGGTGTGAACCATGGGTGTCAGATGCATGTAAAGCCTCCCTCCAAGAAATCTGGGCTCTGGAGGGCCCGCCCTCTGACATCTCTGGAAAGGATTCGGGGGCCCCTAGATGCAGGCTTAATTACAAACCTACCCCTCAGGCCGCAGCCATGGTGATCAGCTAATAAGTCTCCACCAGAAAGACAGAGCTCCTGGTCTATAGTCTTTTGCTGTGCCCTGGGGGTGAAGAATCTGCTGTATAAAATAAATAAAATTTAAAAAAACAAAAAACAAAAAGGGAACCCTTCTGATGTTTCCATATTAAGTAGAATGTTTGCTTACATTTAAGAAAATAAATATTGGTTTAAGGAAGTTCCCAGAGGAAACGAGAAAAGAAGGAACACAGGAACCACCAGAAGCTAGAAGCAGCACAGGAGAGTATAACCCCAGAGCCTCACCAACACCCAGATTTCAGACTTCCAGCCGCTAGAGCTGTGAGACACTTACTTTCTGCTGTTTTAAACCACCTAGTTGTGGTAATTTGTTATGGAAGCCCTAGGAAACTAACACAAAATCCAATCCCATTTCCTCCTGAACCCTACTGCTGCTCCTGAGAAGTCTGCTGTCTCTGTTACAGAACATTCTCTTTTCCCGACTGGAAATGGGCCATGTGTTCCATGATTCGGTCCCTTGGGTCTGTATTCTATCCAGTTTGTATCTCATCTCTCAACCATTCATATCTAATATTTCCTCTGCCCCATCACTTGATCCTTCCATTTTACAACAGTGGACAGACACACCCTGCAGCTCTGGTCTGTGACCCGTGAGTCAATTATCAAGCAGTTTCCCCACTCTCTGCCGGCTTTATATTCCGCCACAGGGAGCACTAGAGGGGACAGGAGACGGCGGGGGGTGGGGGGGGGATGGATTTCTCCCCCCCGGGTGCTCTTAAACAGCCCACCAGCTTGTCCCTCCTTAGGAAGACGTCCATCACTGGGAAGGCACAGCTGGCAGTTCCAGAACCGGGCTGGCGCCTGCCCTGAGACTAACATCCAGCTTGCGAGCCCCTCCTCACCTGCGGGTCTGATGACCCCAACCCTTCTCTTTATTCCCCCTGCCTCACACCCTTTCAGCTTTTGTATTTCTCTAACTTGCATTAAAACAAAGACCCACGTGAAGTTCTCCACTGAAGCATCTCTGTGACCGCACACTGAACGATGGACCAGAGGCGACTTCTCCCGCCACGTCATCCCCTTTATCTCCGTGATGCATTCTGCACAAGCCCCACGCAGCTCTTCCAGTGTGGTTCTCTCCTCAGGTCTAACTAAGCTTTAGAGCCCAGTTATCAAGTTATTATTCCAATTACCATATTTACATTTCTAGAAGTTCCTTCAATATTTGTTTCCTTTGAATCTGCCTGTACTTTCCTCAAGGTTATTTCTTCCTGATGTTTCCAATTTCTTCTTTTTTATACCTGATAATGCTAAATATTTTTCTATTTTGTCTGCTGCCACCTACTAACCGCTGCTCACAGTGGTGCCTCCTCATGTCTATTCCTCTTCAGCACGGGTTTATCCATGGTCATCCTTCCCGGGGCAGAGATTCCCTAGACGGACCACTCCACACCCACAATTCGATCTGACAGTCTGTTTCACTTACTGCTGTTTTTAATCCCCCTAAAAGCAGCTTCTGATAATTTTCCTTACTTGGTTAAGATTTCAAAAATGTTCTTAAAAAGGGTATTTACACAGTATCAGACACAGTATTATACTGAATAACCAATAGAATCTCCGCATAATTGAGGCAAGAAGAATTTTTAGGTTTCGCATCAACCACACTGAGAACAAGGAAGTCTCAATGTCCCCTTCCATATGGGCTCATTTCACTTAGCATGAGTATCTGTCAGACTCCAGTCTTGTAACATCCTTTTTATACAAAGACAATCCTAATAAATAGCAGTATATTTATTTGGACTTTTCCTTTTCTTTTTGCTTTTTAAACATTTTAGTGAGAAATATAAACACGTACCTTTATAACCACCTTACGTACATGATTCAGTAGCATTAGGCACATTGACAGTGTTGTACACCCATCACCGTTATCTACCTCCAACACAAAACAAAACGGCACCAAACTCGCAGATGAAGAGAACACAAAGAAGGGGGGCCGGGGTGGGCGAAATGGGTGACGCTGTCAAGAGGTGCAAACTACCAGTGACAAAACAAGTCAGTCCCGGGGATGTGATGTACACTGTGGTGACCACAGTCCATAACACTGTACTGTGTATGTGAAAGCTACTCTCATTACAAGAAATCAAATTCTTAACTTATTGTGGTGACCATTTTGCAATGTACATAAATGTCGAATTGTGTTTACTCCTGAAAATAAGGGAATGGTGTATGCCAATCATACTTCAACTTAGAAAAAAGGCAAATGACAATGGTACCTAATAAGAACTCCATTGAAAATTACAGAACTCCATTGAAAAATATAAAGGAATAAAAGCATAGTTACTATTTTGAGGAATTTAAATCTAGCACTGGAAATAAATTACGCAAAATCTCAACGTATGATAGACCACCAAATGTGGCACAGGCTACATTAGTAGATTAAATGCACTAAGCATTCTAGAATGAAGAAATGATCAAGGTCAGAACAGGGTTAGCCTATTAAGAATCAGAAGGCAGGGCTTCCCTGGTGGCGCAGTGGTTAAGAATCCACCTGCTAATGCAGGGGACACGGGTTCGAGCCCTGGTCCAGGAAGATCCCACATGCCGCAGAGCAACTAAGCCCGTGCACCACAACTACTGAGCCTGCGCTCTAGAGCCCACGAGCCACAACTACTGAGCCCACGTGCCACAACTACTGAAGCCCACGCACCTAGACCCCATGTTCCTCCACAAGAGAAGCCACCAAAATGAGAAGCCCAGGCATCGCAACGAAGAGTAGCCCCTGTTCACCTCAACTAGAGAAAGCCCGCGCGCAGTAACGAAGACGCAACATAGCCAAAAATAAATTAATTAATTAATTTAAAAAAAAGAAAAAATCAGAAGGCAATACCCTAGGAATGAGAGGGGAAATCACATAAGGCCAGAATCCTTTAAATTTTACAGCCAAAATGTGTTTAAAGTTTGCATGTTAACACTGCATTAAAAAGCCAAATCTGGGACTTTCCCAGTGGTCCAGTGGTTAGGACTTGGCGCTTCCACTGCCAGGGCCCAGGTTTTATCCCAGGTCAGCGAACTAAGATCCTACAAGCCATGCAGTGTGGCTGGGGGAAAGAAAAACAAAAAAAGCCAAATCCGTGTTATGCTATTTTATTTAAACTTTAAAAAAGTTCAATAGGACTTCCCTGGTGGCGCAGTGGTTAAGAACCCGCCTGCCAATGCAGGGGACACGGGTGCAAGCCCTGGACCAGGAAGATCCCACATGCCTTGGAGCAACTAAGCCCGTGTGCCACAACTTCTGAGCCCACATGCCTCAACTACTGAAGCCCACGCACCCAGAGACTGTGCTCCACAACAAGAGAAGCCACCGCAATGAGAAGCCCGTGCACCGCAACGAAGAGTAGCCCCCGCTCGCCACAACTAGAGAAAGCCCGCGCGCAGCAACGAAGACCCAATGTAGCCAAACATATATAAATAAATAAATTTTAAAAATAAATAAAAAATAAAAAGTTCAATACATTTACTTAAAATACTGGTCTGTATTTAACAAAGCCAAAATGCTCTGCTATCCAGTGATTTATCAAGTTCAGCTTATAAACACCACTGCATCTAACATGTGTGCTTTAAGTACAAAGGTTAGAAACCCCGCACGCCCGCGCACACCGGGGCAGAGCGAGGCTTTTCTTAAGTACATCTCCTCTGTGTGTAAGGTTACTTCTGCGAGAGTCACCTTTTTTCAATTGCACACGGGGATGCAGCGGAGCCGAGAGTGAAGGCGGGGACGGAAGGACCCCAGGACGGCAAGGGCGAGGGCACTGCCGGGCCGGCCCCGAGCCAGCCAGACAGCAGGGCTCCAGGGACACGCCCACCCCCCCCCACCCCCAGACAGCCCTGCTGCCGGAGCCCTGGGCAGAGCCCTCCTACCTTCCACGGCCTTGACCCTTTCCTCCAGCTCCCGTTTCCTCTCCTCCTTCAGCAGCTGCTCCTGCTCCTTCTTCTGCACCGCCAGGAGGATCTGGCGCTCCTCCTCCTCCGCCCTGCGCTTCTGTTTCTCTATCCTGCCGAGCACAGGGGTCTCCTGCGAGGGGCCAAGAAGTTCAGTCAACACACAGTAAAGCAAGACCACGCCTCTGAGTAAAGATTCCACGTTCTCTATTCAGCACATAGTGCCAGACAGCTGGGTGACTTACACCCCAGCTACAAGTTCATCTTCTCATCTGTACAATCAATGAACGGATGCAGACACACACTCACATTAAGACACACAGTGGGGATCAGAACAGGTAAAGGCTTGGCCCCGATGACGGATCTAATTTGTAGTCTTTGGCAGATAATCTGGAGAGCAGACCGGAGCAGAGAGGCAACATCACTCTTAGGTTTAATCTTTGATAAAAGTGGTACCTTAAAAAGCACCTTCGGGCTTCCCTGGTGGCACAGTGGTTGAGAGTCCGCCTGCCGATGCAGGGGACACGGGTTCGTGTCCCGGTCCGGGAGGATCCCACATGCGGCGGAGCGGCTGGGCACGGCTGGGCCCGTGAGCCGTGGCCACTGAGCCTGCGCATCCGGAGCCTGTGCTCCGCAACAAGAGAGGCCACCACAGTGAGAGGCCCGCTTACCGGGGCGGGGAGCACCTTCATCTAAATAACTAAGAGAAGGGTGAGCTAGCACGATTTCAATAATGTGCACGCCTTCGAAACTCCCAACTTCTGCACTTTTCTTTACTAATCAAACAGTAAATAAAATGGAGGGTTCGGTGGGAAGGGCCACCGTTTTGCCTTAAGATACAGAAAAGAGATGAAGGTGACGGCACAGAAATGCACTGCTGCCCTCAGACTGGAGAGCTTTCCCCTCGTTTTTCAACCCAAACAGCATTAATACATAATGATTTCAGGTGGTTAGTGCGAATGCGATTGCCTAAGAAATTTAAGGAAAGAAGAGGAAAACAGGACCATTACCATCATAATTTCTGAAAGTTTTACTCTGGGTATTTCCAACACAGCTAGTTCTGAGCCATTCTGTAGCCCAGAACATGCAAACGAGGACTGAAATCGTTATTTTCAATTTCTTCCCTTGACTTCTGTGCTGATGTGTAAGGTAGAACCTTTTCTTTTTTAAAATTGTTATTGAAGAGGTAATAATTGTTGCCTGCAACAGAGAACACCTGTAAGTTGCACAGACACAGAAAAATGAATCAGGTGTCTACGAAGGGAAAATGCCAGTTCCCCTTACAGAAAAGATAATGCTGATTATCCCACGTTAGGCAAAACTAAATCAGGAATATGACTTTTTCTTAACAGATGTTTTCAGTAGGAAGAAGACCTAATAAGAATCTTCTATGCTAGATATCTGTATTCTGTGGAAATTACACAAGTGGTCTTAACGTTGGGGGAAAAAAAAATGACAGCCGACTGCCATCTATACAAAGTCATAATTAAACACTGAAACCACTCTCGTTGAAATTTTCTACTATTTTTTTATGGTCCTTAAAACTTGTTTCGATTGTCATTTGACTCATAATTAGGAAAGCAGTCTTCCCTAGATAGTAGACCTTTTGAAAGTCAAAGGTTTTACTGTTCAAATTCTGAGCCTGACTTTAAAATTTAACGGTGGCTACTTGACAAGGTAAAAATATGAACTAAGAGAAGAGAGATGAAAATGAAAACAATGTTAACCATTATTACTGCACACATGACACTGTACTCAGCCACCCAAATAGAATTAAACGAAGTTCCCTAAAATCTTTCTCCTATAACCAGAGTGGGCAGGGTACACGAGCTACATGCCCTTCGTGACACTGGGCTGTCGCTGGCGTTGCACACAGACAAGCCTCCTAAGGCTGGGGAAGCACCTTCCGGCGCTCTGCCCCCAGCTCCACAGGTCCCTAATTCTTCCAACTTTGGGGCAACATCTTTACCTAGTTGAGAAGTTACAGTGGAGCTACTGTTTACAAAGCAAAGCAAACCAGAAGAACATGGCTTTACTCTTTTCAGCTGTACAGTGACTCCAAGCAGATGCCCCTAAGATGTCAACTGATAGGGTGGCAGAAAGGCAGGGCAGAGAGGCACACAAGCCTCGCCAAACGAATTATTTCATTCAAAGAAAAGGGCACTGCTTTCTACGCATCAGACCCAATGAAAAAGCAGAAAAAAACAAGCACATATAATAACCACTAGTTATTTACTGCATACAATGATGACAGCAATGTGTGTGTCCTGCCCCTGCCTAACAAAGGACAACATGAGGAATGCTCTCCCTTCAGCCAGAACAGAGACATACCAGAGAGGATCTGCACCTTAGTGAGGACTGAGGACACGCAGCCCCAGGGCTGCTCACCAGAGTCACCTGGTCAACACACAAGAGAGGCACTCACGCGTGAAGACAATGGAAGGAGGGGAAAAGGGAAAAATAGGTAATTACGCACATCCTAAGAATATCTACACAATTTTTTCAACAAATACAACGACGTACTATTCTTAATATGGGAAGATGTCTTACAAAGCAGTTAACAGTAGCCCCCACCAAGAAAATGAAACATGAATACAAAATTCACAGAAGTAGGTAAAACACATCCATGATCATAAGGAAACACAAAACAGCCTTTTCACTTACAAAACTGTACAAGATGAAACACGTAACACGTCTGCTAAGACATGGTAACAGGGACTCCCTCAGTGAGCTGGGGACACAGATCTTCTGGAGGACAAGATGGACACACGTATCAGGAACCCTGAACAGAGTAATTGCACTGCTGTGACTTTATCTTAAAAGTGAGACAGCGAGGCAAAATATTTCTGAGTACGTTAAAGTCAACATTATTTAAAACAGTGAAAAACTGTAAATATCCTAAATGTTTACAAATAGGTAAAATTACATAATCACGATGCAATCATTAAAAATTGTTTTTTCTGAGGACTATTTAATGAAATATGAAAAGGCACCTTGATGTTAAATGAAAAACACATGTCACAAGACAACAGTCAGTGTGACCCCAGGTTTGTAATAAATGCATAGAGAAAGGGCCTGAAGCAAACACATGAAACTGCAAGTAGGGAAACTGTTACCACGTCTCCTGCACTTTTTACGAGAGTTTTCTGTAAGAGCGTGTAAATTCTTTCGGACACAGAACAGCCCCTTCCCAAATAAGCTGGGGAAATCACCTAGTATTACCTGCTCTAAAACGACCGAATTTTTATTAACGTCTTACCCCCACTACCATGTGATCCCTATTAAAAGTCTAACATTCAAAGGTTAAAGTACCAAAAGGTTACTATCACGTACAGATTTTATGGTGAGGTATTAAAATTGATTTTAAATAGCTTAAAATATTTCGGTAACAATGCAGCAGGACTTTTTTTCATTAACTTCTTCACTGGAGCATAGCTGGTTTACAATGCTGTATTAGTTTCTACCGTACAGCAAAGTGCATCAGCCACACACATGGCCACTCTCTTCTAGACTCCATTCCCATATAGATCACTACAGAGCACCAAATAGAGTTCCCTGTGCTATACAGTAGGTTCTTATTAGCTATCTTTTATATATTGAAGCAGGAATTTTAAAACTTAGAAAATTATAAATGCCAAGGACTGCTGCTAAATCAGAGATTCTGCATCATTCAGAAATACATGTAAAGATACTGCAGTGAAATTCACAGGAAATGAACAACTTTAAGGTGCATAACCTTAAAGGGGCATTCAGTATATTCACAACGTGTGCGACCACCATCTGTGTTAAGTCACAGAGCATTTCACCACCTGAAAGAAAGCTCCGCACCCAATGAGCAGTCACTCTGCATCCCCCACTCCCCAGGCCCTGGAGGCCACCAAGCTGTTCCTTCTATGGATTTACTTATTTTGGACATTTCACATAAATGGGATCATACAATTTGTTGTCTAGTTAGTTCTTTTTTAAATACATTAATATTTATACTAAGCACATAAGATGTAACAATTGAATAACTTGAATTTACAGCATCTTAAAAAAGCAAACTGTTATAACAACAGCTAACAATCCTGTGAAAAAATGGGCAGAGGATCTGAACACTTTTCCAAGGAGGACATACAGATGGCCAACAGACACATGAAAAGATGCTCAACATCATTAATCATCAGAGAAATGCAAATTAAAACCTCACACCTGGTAGAATGGCCATGATGGCCATCATCAAAATGACAGGAGATGGTAAGCGTTGGTGAGGGTGTGGAGAAAAGGGAACACTTGTGCACAGTTGGTGGGAATGTAAATTGGTGCGGCCACTATGGAAAAGAGTATGGAGGTTCCTCAAGAAATAACAAACAGAATTATCATATGACCCAGTAATTCCACTCCTGCGTATCTTTCCAAAGAAAGTAAGAGCACTAAGTTGAAAATGTATATGGACTTCTTTGTTCATTGCAGCATTATTCACAACAGCCAAGACAGGGACACAACCTAAGTGTCCATGGCTGAAGAAGAGGTGGTGTATATACAGTGGAATATTACTCAGCCACAAAAAGAAGGAAATGCTGCCATTTGTGACAACATGGATGACTTGAGGGCATTCTGTTAAGTGAAATAAGTCAGAGACAGACAAATACTGTATGACCTCACCTGTATGTGGAATCTAAAAAAACTGAACTCACACCAAAAGGATTAAAGACCCAAATGTAAGACCAGACACTATAAAACTCTTAGAGGAAAACATAGGAAAAACACTCTTTGACATAAACCACAGCAAGATCTTTTTTGACCCACCTCCTAGAGTAATGGAAATAAAAACAAAAATAAACAAATGGGACTTAAATTTAAAAGCTTTTGCACAGCAAAGTAAACCACAAACAAGACAAAAAGACAACCCTCAGAATGGGAGAAAATATTTGCAAATGAAACAACGGACAAAGGATTAATCTCCAAAATATACAAACAGCTCATGGAGCTCAATATCAAAAAAACAAACAATCCAATTAAAAAATGGGCGGAAGATCTAAATATACATTTCTCCAAGGACGACAGATGGCCAAAAGGCACATGAAAAGATGCACAACATCACTAATTATTAGAGAAATGTAAATCAAAACTACAATGAAGTATCTCCTCACTCTGGGTCAGAATTGCCATTATCAAAATATCTAGAAACAGTAAATGCTGGAAAGGGTGTGGTGAAAAGGGAACCCTCCTGCACTGTTGGTGGGAATGTAAGTTGATAACAACCACTATGGAAAACAGTATGGAGGTTCCTTAAAAAACTAAAAATAGAACTACCATATAACCCAGCAATCCCACTACTGGACATATACCCTGAGAAAACCATAATTCAAAAACAGTCATAGGGCTTCCCTGGTGGCGCAGTGGTTGAGAGTCCGCCTGCCGATGCAGGGGACACGGGTTCGTGCCCCGGTCCGGGAGGATCCCACATGCCACGGAGCGGCTAGGCCCGTGAGCCATGGCTGCTGAGCCTGTGCATCCGGAGCCTGTGCTCCACAACGGGAGAGGCCACAACAGTGAGAGGCCCGCGTACCACAAAACAAAAACAAACAAAAACAGTCATGTACCACAGTGTTCATTGCAGCTCTATTTACAACAGCCAGGACATGGAAGCAACCTAAATGTCCATCGACAGATGAATGGATAAAGAAGATGGGGCACAAATATACAATGGAATATTACTCAGCCATAAAAAGAAACAAAATCAAGTTATTTGTAGTGAGGTGAATGGACCTAGAGTCTGTCATACAGAGTGAAGTAAGTCAGAAAGAAAAAAAAAATACTGTATGCTAACATATATATATGGAATCTAAAAAAAAAAAAAATGGTACTGACGAACCTAGTTGCAGGGCAGGAATAAAGAGGTAGACATAGAGAATGGACGTGAGGACATGGGGTGGGAGGGGGAAGCTGGGGCAAAGTAAGAGTAGCATCGACATATATGCACTACCAAATGTAAAACAGTTAGCTAGTAGGAAGCAGCAGCACAGCACAGGGAGATCAGCTCGGTGCTTTGCAATGACCTAGAGAGGTGGGTTAAGGAGGGTGGGAGGGAGGCTCAAGAGGGAGGGGATATGGGGACACGTGTATGCATATGGCTGATTCACTTTGGTGTACAACAGAAACTAGCACAGTATTGTGAAGCAATTATACTCCAATAAAGATCTATTTAAAAAAACGAAGGTGGTCAAAAGGTACAAACTTCCAGTTATAAACAGGTGACCGTAGTTAATAATACTGTACTGTGTATGCAAAAGCTAGTAAGACAGTAGATTTTAAAGGTTCTCATCATAAGAACAAATCTGTAACTGTGTGAGGTGATACATGCTAACTAGACCTATTGGTGATCATTTTGCAGTGTGTACAAATATCAGATCATTATGTTGTACACCTAAAACTAATGTTATAAGTCAATTACATGTTTAAAAAAAAAAAAGTCTGTGATTTGGAGAACTCGACAACAATAAAACTCAAAGCCCGCGGAGCGCCTAGGAGCAAGAAGGAAGGTCCAGAATCCGTGCTGCAACGTCCTGACCGCCCCCGCCCGCAGTGGCCCTTCTCCGGGGTTTCAATCCCTGCCTGGTCTCCAAATGCGTTCTCCAGACTGCCCCCACCCTGGGGTGCCTGCTGGCATAAAAACACCTCTGCTTAGTGAGATACCTCTTTGCCTCACAATTTCTCATGCCCCTTTCTCCTGCATCATAACGTGTTATAATTCCAGCAGTTCCCATCTGATGTGAATTCTGAACAATTATCATTTTATATAAATTGCATCACACACATTTAGGAAAAAATATGTACGTGGTGCACCAAGAGTCTGTTTTAAATTTCCGTGCTACTTTTCAGCAGTGGATGGGACTTATGACCTGAAGACACCTGTGGCAGTTCAATAGTTTAAACTCCAGTAGTTTAAAGAACAAGTACATAGAGTCGAGTCAACAAAAACCAAACAAAAAATTAGCAGTTAAAAAAAAAAATCTTACACTGTTTTGCATTGCAACTTTTTTTCTTTAGAAGGGGTCAGCTGCAGACGGGGCAGGGCTGTGTTTAATGCTGTGCAGAGAAGAGGCCTGTGGGACCAGGACAGGGTTTCAATGAGAAGCTAATTAGAAACAGCACTTTGAAATCCTCTCAACAATTACAAATAGAATCTGGCTGAAGCTGAGCCCAGGACTCCCCGTCCATGCCCCCCACCCATCCCCAGCACACATGGGACCCGAGCTCCCTGGCAATGGCATGTCCAGAGTCTCCTGACAAAAACAGTCCAGGAGGTCAGGGAGACAGTGTCCCTTCACTGGTATTTCCCCAGGAGTCATAATTAAAAGACTTTCTGAGGCACTAAGATTGGACTCCTGGGTGACCAGAAACCCTGCCTATAAGCCATTAAAGACCTGAAGATTTTCTGCTGTTTAAACAAAAGCACAAAACTCATGCCACACTGAAGGCTTTCTCCAGGATGTTCAGCACTGTAACTGACAGCACGAATCTCTTCAATACCACGGTTACTTGTATCTAAGACCAAAGAGCAGAATAAACAAACAAACAATGCTGCAAATAACCTAAAACTTTAGTGTCTGAAGCCAGGCTTTTGCTGGCAGCAGTGAAGAACCTGCCTATCTGTATTCAGATTACTCTGCAACCAGATGTAAACTATGGCATTTAGGACTCAGCCCAGGGCAGTGAGCAGAAAATGGGAAGACTTTCAAGGAGGTGGTTAACTGTCCAGATACAAAGGCAGCGAGAGCCCGTCAAGGGGAATGAGGCAGAAAACCAGTTGAGAACTACAGCTGGACAGCCTGACTGAGGCCACCTCCAACCAGGGCCTCGAGGGAAGAAGGGACTGGGGAGACCTGCAAATCAGGCAGAACAGGACTGCCTCAGTTTACCTCCTGGTACAGACATACTTATGAGCTGAAGAAAAAAGACACAGAGGATAAGTCCAAATATACTGGAAATACAGAGATTTATAAATGAGCTTCTCCCCTTTCGGGGATCAAGGTAGGATGTACTCGGTTAATGGCCAAGTCCCTGAACACACAATCTTGCGGTCACATCAACGACCGCGAGGCCGCAGAGGGTCCACACTGTCACAAGCCAGCCAGACACGGCCTCCAGGGGAAACGTGCTCTGACCACTAACTGCTTGAACAGCCAATGGGATGGATGCTAAAAGGAGACAAGGCATTAAAAAGTGGAGCGAGTCTGGGAACTGGGCAGCAGGGGAAGTGGGGGGTGCCCCCTCAGTCCTGCCCGCGCCCCCCTCCCCCATCCAACCACTGTCATCAAACATCCCCCCTCCCCTGCAGTCCAGGTCCCTCGGGCCTCATTCCGCCCCCATCTGCCCACTTTTACATTTCAGTAAATACAAACAGCAGTTTCGTCCCTTCCTACAACTGTAATGCTGAACAATGTCACAGAAGTTCCCAAAGAGAGGTGGCTCCCGGGGACTGCTCCCCCCGAAGCATCTCTTCACCAAACACTGTCTCAACTCTTACCCTGCCCCTCCCAGTTCGCGTCCCCCTCCAGGACATGCGAGCGCCCCTACTGCACAGGGAGCACCGGAAGCCCATGGACGTCCTGCTCCAACTAAGGAAACGGGGCCTGAAATGCCGAGAGCTCTCCTCCCTGCTGCTTCCTCTGCACTTTGTCACTATTCCTTTGTTTTCCTTCATGGCCAGACCTCTCAAGAGGTCAAACACCACTCTGACCAATAACTCCTCTTTTACTCACTTGCAACCCGACCTTCATTTCTATCATCCTCTAGTGAAGTCCTCCCCCCAAAGGCCATCCTCCCCTCTAGGCCCATGCTCCCAGAGCAGGGACCCTACAGCTACTTGCTCACCTTGCAGTTGTTCCTGATGGGGTCTGACCCCAGATGTGTCTTCCTGAAACAAAGACCGAACGACACAGCCTCCAACCACTGCCTCCCATGGACAAACAAACAGGGGACGGCCAGGGGACTCCAAAGTCTGACTGTTCCAGCCCAACCGCCACTCTGAGTCACAACATATCTTACACGCCAGCCACGACCCAGCACACACGCTCTCCGACTGCACTGCACACGACCCTGCCTCTGTACTTCTGCTTGCCTTGACCCTCCGCCCACACTGCCACCGTCAAAACCTCAGCCACCCTGCAGGGCTCAGACGACACAGTTCTGCTGCTCCAACTCGCAGCCCCAGTTCCTTCCATCTTTGCCTCTTGCGTTCCTATTACATGTGTGTCTGTTACGGAACGCATCAATCTCCTCGGTATTACAGTAAATAACGATGTGAGTATCATCCCCGGAGATTAGGAGAGCCCAACAGTCAACTTACGTCTTATTTTTACAACTCCTTCTCTTTCTAGAAATGCATCTTATGTAAAAGAATACTCCATAAAGGCTTGAGGTTTTAAAAATGAAATCAAGGTAAATAAAGAACTTGGGATAGAAGGAGTACACGAAATAAAACGGGACAATCTTTTCTGAACATGTAAACCCTTCTCTCTGCTCCCTCTCACACACTCACCTATTGCTCAGTGGACTTGACGGACAGGTGGTCAGACCTCCGCCCAGGCTGCAATCCTGTCCGTGTCCTCTGTGGACGCTTTCCCTACAGTTACAAGTGAGGAAGAGCGAGGACAAGATGGGTGAGGGTATCCTCGGCTGCTGCTGTTGCTGCCACTGCCACCAGTCGAGAGAGGCCTGGAAGGGCCAGGTGAGGCTCTACCTAAACAAGGGCCCGTGGCACCCCAGGCCAGTCAGCAAAAATGACAACTCAGCTCTGCAAGGCCCCACGCAGCTTATTCACTTAAAAACGTTCAAAAAAGCTCAGAGATACCATGTGTCAAACTCCCTGAATGGTGTTAACACTTTTAACAAGTTTTGTCTCATATTACCAAGGAAAAGCCAGTTTCATCACCTCCAGCTGCTGGGAGCGGCTCTCAAGGCGGATTCCGAGCAGCAGGAGGGCAGCTCTCCTCTAGAGGCGGTTCTGTGGCCGGTGAGGCTGGAACAGGTAGGAGGACGAGAGACGACAGGCTCAGCCAGGAGGGATCGCAGAGCTTCCTGGGGGTGTTAGACCCCCAGATGATGTCAGAGGCTTGGCAGCGGCCGTTACACGGAACTTCAAAGGCCAACGTCAGTTTTGGAATTTCTGTGGACTGAGCCCCAAAGCCTCGCCATCATAACCTCGTATTAGGAAATGGTAAGCAAGGGCTGTGCAGGTGAGGTGAGCGCGCTCTGCGGCGTCACATCAGCACCATGTGCGTGTGGTCTGGTACCACTTAACTGAAAAACTTGAGACCTGTGGCATCAACGAGCTAAAGCCACAAAGGATGGAAAAAGCTCAGTGGCGCTAATGCCACTAAGTGGTGGTTTATGCAACCCAAACGAACCACAGAACGGCAGGAGATCTGCTGAGATGGGGGATCTAGAAAGCTTTTCCATTATGAGAATGACCAGCTTCAGTAGAGATAAAACCCCAACCGTCAAAGGGGGGCATGACCCCCTTTACCCCAAAAGCTACTGCAGCAGCTCCTCAAATGTGCCTATGAGCGACTCCTTCGGAAGTTCAGGCCCAGGGGAGGAGCCCTCGGGCCACGAGCTCTCTCAGGGGACCAACAGCAAAGGGGCCAGGGGGCTACCTCCACCTCTGCCGAGTGAGGCAGGTGCTGGTGCCAGACAGCGCGGCGGTTTCGCTGTCCTCACAACCACCTTCTATGTGACTTATCAACTTACCTGTTAAAGACCTGATATGTATAACACACCTGACTATCACTGTCTGTAACCTTAGCTAAAATGCTTTCACTAGTCTACACACCCTTGACTTTAATCTCGCCATAGAAGTTTAACTTTCATGTGGTCAAAGCGGCCTTCTGGTTCTTTCATTATTTCAAAGTTTACAGGACTATCATACCTCCATGAGTTATCCCATCAGCTTTGCCTCTCTGCAGACTTGCAATTATTTTGGTAAGAAACGTGGATTTAGTTTTCTATCAAAATTCCTCGCCAGTTACAAGCCGCCAGAAACAATGGAGGGACCAAGTGTCAATCCATCGCTAAGTACTAGGCCAGGTACTGGACAATGGTCCTTCCCACAGAAACTGGGAAGTTACAGCACTTCATATTTTACTAATAAGAAAACCGAAATTCAGAGCTATCAGGAAGCTCATCCAAACGGGCAGCTGGAAGAGGGCGGCGCCACACCTACGGGGGTTCCTAGAGGAAAGCTCACGACGCGCAGCCCCCCAGACCCTGCGGCTCTGCGCTTGTCATGCTGCACTGTAACCTGTAACGGTGTCTATTCTGTTTTACTGGCATGTGATTTCCATTTCACATTCAAATCATAGGTGTGTTTATTACTAGAACAGACCCCTTTTGGCCAGTATAACTTGGATGGGTACTGGTAGGTACACACAGTCACTGTCAAAGGAAGAATCTACACAGTGTGTGTGTTTTAACTTAATGTATGAAAATGTACTGCCATTCACTAGTCATATGATGCAGGCCCACTGAGGGGGTTCCCGGAGATTCCCTCCCAATAATCACCCTCTTATACCTTTATCTGCCCTTCCAGTTTTGTTTTTATAATCGCAAGTGAGATGTTAATGATACTTGCAATCCAAATACCGAAACCATAAGATTGTAATGAATTTTTTTCCTTTCATTTTTTACTATTTTATCCTAATTTGACAGTCAACCTTTCAGAAGCAACTCACCTTTCATGTTTTTGTTTAATAAAAACTTTTTATAGAAAATTTTATGCCCTTATTTTGTTTCATAATATTTAATTGTGTAAATTCAGTAACGAGAACAACGGACACACACAAGTCTGTGAAAACATCAGCAGGATGCCCAGCTCGCAGGTTGTCATTTCCCGTGGGTGGCCTCTCGAATGAAGACCCCCCCGAGGGTGCTTCTGATGTCTGGCCTCTGTGCCAGGACAAGGCAGTGCTAAAATGGGTCACCCCACTGCCCCCACCCGCAATATCTACGTTCACCGGGTATTCTCGAGGAGAGCTCTGTTACGCTGGGACTTGGCTAAGGCGACAACAAACCTCAATTTATCTTGGTGACGACTGACATCTAAACTCTCCTTCAAGAAACAGAGAGGTCTGGCATCCTTACTCGAGATGTGAAGAGATACACGTCCTCACAGCTTTGTACCTTCTTCTCTCTCATCAATTCTGCACAGGCACAGTCAGATTCACAGCAGCACCTGTTTTGCGGCGGCGGCCAGTAACTGTTAACCTTTAGCAGGCACAGGAATGAATCACAGAGCAACAGAACTACCTCCAGCCATCCTGCCAGGCTGGGACGAGAGCAGGGCGGGATCCGGCGTCTAGCGCGCGGTCCAGGTGATGCCCACGCAGGACGTCGGGACCCAGCACTGCTGTGGTCGCTAAGCAACAGACTTCGTTAAGCGCAATTCTATTCCCCCAGACGAAACGCTCTAAAATTCTGCCTCTTACTCTTTTCTTACGTCACACACACAAGACTTCCAAGACAGTATTCCCGTACCACACACGCCACTCAACCCCGATGGGTTATGAGTTATTATTCTTTTCATGAGGAAACGGTCTTTACTTGTTAGTGCACCTTTAAAGGCTTGACATTTATATTACTGAATGAAGAGCGTATTTAAATTCATCAGGAATGGGGCACTAAGATAACTATATCTCAATGGACACAGTAACCAAGCCACTTCTTTCTTTATTTTTGAACTGTTCGGAAATTATCTTTTCGTAAAGGTTTAGAAAATTTTACCTGTGAATAAATCTAAATGATTCTGGAGCTTTTGATGGGATGCTTTTGTGAAAACTCTTCTTCCCTAATTACTGGTCTGCTAAGGTTTCTGGCTGCATAATTTAGATTCTGGGTTTTTTTGGGGGGGGATCAACACCCCATTTCACTAAGGCTTGCAAATTTACAGCACTGTATAGCTTTCAAAATATCAAATCTATTATTTCTTTTTTCAGCTTCTAATTTCATGGTTCTTGAAATTTGTATTTAAGGTTTACCTTATTTTAATTTTTTATTCTCTTGCAAAGAATCAACTCCTGAAATTTTCTGTATCAAAACCATCCATTTCATGCCTGTAAAAGTTTTTTCCCTTAGTTACACTATTCAAAAGTCTGAGGTTGAATATTGCAGTTAAAAAGACAGAATTATAAAAGAAAGTTTAAGCAGATTAGGTAAATGCCTTACAGATGATTTAAGGTGCTGTCATTAATCATATCAATAAAGTCATATACAAGGTTACGTAAAATTATAAAACCAGCTCTATTTAATAGCTACTTTAAGAAAACTAGATTACATATTTCAAGTCCTGGAAAAATGGTCACAGTGCACTGTGGAGGACAAGATCCAAGTGTAATTATAGTCAACGGGATTAAGGACGTCGATGGGGAGATGCTCACCCATGAAAATGCAATTCCGTGACTTTCTACAGTTCACCCCAAAGCACCAACCTGCTCAATGGTTACAAATATCACTGGAGTCACGACAAATCAAGTAATGTATCTGTCACGTGACCCCCCCGGGGGGTGCTGCAGTAAGAGTTTAAAAACACTTTCTCTTCAAATGTCAGGGGCAGTGCTCACATTTTTCTGTCTTCTATTAAAAAGTATTAAGAATCAGAAGCATCAGATTTATGGAAACTGGGTGGTTGCCAGGCATCCACCACAGAACGGGTGTTCCAGGAGGTCACCTGTGGGGTTACAATGATGGGGAAGACATGGCTCCTGATCCAGAGTTGCTTAGACAACTCCCAATGAAATGAAGCCGGGAAGCACACCAGGGGGGTACACCCTCGCTTGGGAGAGGCAGGGGAGAGCTCACAGACACAAGGCCCTCAAGTGGGGCTTCTGAGAGCCTTGGAACAGGCGGGGGCAGGCGGGGTGCAGGACGAAGCCAGGGTTCGGTGCCCTGCAGTCAGAGGGGGCAGCCAGCACTAGAGCCACAAAGAAAAGCACCTTTAGAGCCTGCTGTTAGAAGAAGACAGACCAGAAGATGATCTTTTTTAAAAAGGAAAGAAAAAAAAAGGCAGCAGTCTATGTACAGGGAGAGGTACACACAGGGTGCTCTGCAGAGACACACCTGGGGCTCAGGGGGTGGTTCCCAGGGGATGCTGGGGAGGAGGAGAGCTGGCTCCCAAGGGTGAAGAGCGGTGAGGACGGGGTAGAGGCATGAGGATTAAATCACATGGCCCATAGTGAAGGAGAGTGGGGGCACGAGGTCCCATTTTAATGTCCCAGATGAAGAAAGATGAAGGCTGGACCAGCTGCAGGAGAGCGTGGAGTGGAGGGTGCTCAAACCTCTAATGAAGGAACCCTTTACCAGAGCAGCTTGACGCCACACACGGAGGACAGGGACCCTGTCTGCACACCTTCTGGGCAATCATGCTGCAGATCTCGGGCAGGAAGTCCTCGCTGAGGAGCTTGTAGAGCTGCCGCTCTCGCAGGGAGGTCCTCTCCCGGAAACTCTCGGTGACCTGTCTCCACTCGTCTTCTGTCTGGCACAGGAGCCACCAGGAGCCTTGGCCTGGCCCCTGGGACCCTAGAAGAGAAAGGGGTGGCTCAGTAAACAGATCCCATGAGACCTGTTTCTTTCTATCTTCAGTTTCAGTTGGACCCTGGGTTATGATCAAAGCCAAGTAATCAGAAAAATGGGGGGCCCATTACCTTTTAAGGTTGATGCTGTGTACTTCCGATTTTCCTGTTACTATCACTGTTTACAACTAAGAGGTAAGAATACGTAAAGGCAATACAAATGTAACTATTGGAACCCTCATGATAGATGCTAATATACTAGAAATGCTTTAATGTATTTACTTTTCTACAAAATGGTTTCGATTGAGCTTTTGCAGTCTCGCTTGTTGCACTGAGATACACTAAATTGCTATTTCTCCCCAAATTTATACAATTTGGATTCCAGAACCGAAGTCTAGGTAGGAACCCAGTACACTTCCTTATGTGGTAAAGCATTTGACTGGGTTGGCCAAAAAGTTCGTTCAGTTTTAAGTAAAAATAAGACACATTTTTCATTTTCACCAAGAACTTTATTGAACGTATTCACTAACCGAACAAACTTTTTGGCCAATCCAATACATTAAAAGAAAACTCTCAGAGAAGCTGCTCATTCACTCCAACGTTGGGTGTCTATTCTGCTGGGCCTGGGTAAGGGGGCCCAAGTGAAAAGACGTGGTCCTGCTCTCAAGCTATCCATCAGGGGGAGAGATGGGCACAGGGAGACGATGTGTGAAGGGTGAGGAGGCTAGTCAGAGGCTACTGTAATAGTCGTAACGCTCTGCACTAGACTCTGGAAAAGGACACAAGTCAATCATGTTCATGCAATCCCTTCTGACCCCGACAAAAGCCATTACCATTTCTTGTCTGCGGCTCAGATGCTAAGGAGTTTTCTTCCTGCTTTTCACTGAAACACAGGAAAAAGAGGCACCAATTAAAACAAAGACATGGGGCTTCGCTGGTGGCGCAGTTGGTTGAGAGTCCGCCTGCCGATACAGGGGACACGGGTTCGTGCCCCGGTCCGGGAAGATCCCACATGCTGCGGAGCGGCTGGGCCCGTGAGCCATGGCCGCTGAGCCTCCGTGTCCAGAGCCTGTGCTCTGCAACGGGACAGGCCACGACAGTGAGAGGCCCGCGTACCGCAAGAAAAGAAGAAAAAAAAAAAAACAAAGACATGTCCAAAATTGTTGTGCTCCCCTGTAAGGTAGACCCATGACTTACTACCAAGAGTGTGTGTTGGCACAGAGAGGAAGGACAGATACACGGGGACACAGGAAAGGAGAAGTTCAGTGTCCACAGGTAAATGCCAAGAAAAGGGCTTCCTCCCAGACTGCACTGAGGGTGGCACTGCAGGCGAGGCATACTGAATTGGCCCTCACAGCAGGCTGGGGTGAAGAACACAGGTTCTGAGGCCGGGCCACCTCTATTCAAGGCTTGCCACCACCTACCCTGTGACCTCAGAAAAGTCACTGAACTTCCCTGTAAAATGGGGCTATTAATAATGCCCACCTCACAGGGATGCTGGAATTAAATTATAAAATACAAATGTGCTCATCAGCCCGACAGTGTTAGGTCTCCCTGAATCATGGACGACATTCTCTGGATTTTCTGGTCTCTTTTCAACCACCTAACCCAGCACTGCCCCGAACAGCCTCCCGGGAGAAGGAAAACGTCCTGTACTGTCGCTGTCCAACGAGGCAGCCACGGGCCACGAGTGCCTGGCTCAGCTGAAGTGTGTCAGGTGTGACTGAGGAACCAAACTTTAAATTTTATTTATTATTTTTAAAAAATAGTTTGTTTTAGGGGCTGCCCTTTCTCTTTACTTTTTTCCCCCTTCTACACATATCTTATTGTCTACATTTGTTTTTCATCATTCTTTAAAAAACGGAGGTATAGTTTTAGATGTACAACACAATGATTCACAATTTTTAAAGGTTATACTCCATTTATAGTTATTATAAAATATTGGCTGTATTCCCTGTGTTGTAGAGTATATCCCTATAGTTTATTTATTTTACCTAGTAGTTTGTACCTCTTAATCCCCATCTTGCCCCTCCCCCATCCCTCTCCCCGCTGGTCACCACTAGTTTGTTCTGTTTCTATGAGTCTGTTTCTGTTTTATTATATCCACTAGTTTCACTTTTTAGATTTCACAAAATTTTATTTAATTTAAAAATACGTAAATACTGTATTGGATACAGGAGTCTAAAGAATAGAACCACCAGCAGAGGGCAGCATAAGCACACACATGCTTCTTAAAGTGACTACAGCCCCACCACTAAGGCACTTTAATTGTTGGGACTCACAGGGAAACTGAGAGAGTACAGAACAGATTTCTGAATGTATCACGAGGTGTAGATCGCTAACAAAATCCAGAAACAGACGTCTTGTGTATAAAACATGATTATAAGAACATTTCTCACAAATACTGGTGGGAGGAAAGCTGCAATCTGTAGTCAAAATTTCTGGAAAGTGTAACACTGACTGTTGTAGCAAAAAAATCAAATTCTGATTGATTTATTCATAATCTGATTCCTAAAAATATTTCTTAGTAGTTAATAAGCAGCACAGTGAAATCTGGTTCACTTCAGGCATTTAGGTTACTTAAGTAGTTCTAAAACACCGAAGGAAGCAGCAGCTTCTCCTGTGTTATTAGAATTTTTAAGACTATGACCTAACTTCCATAAGTGAATAATGACAGATCTGATCCTCAAGTAAAAGGAAAAAGTATTTCTACACAGAACAGGTCAGATTCTGAAAACTCTTATATTGAGATTCACATTGTGGGAATTCCTAAAAGGCAATGATATATTAAAATAAAATTTCCTGGGACTGCCCTGGTGGTCCACTGGTTAAGACTCCGCACTTCCACTGCACGGGATGCGAGTTCGATCCCTGGCTGGGGAACAAAGATCCCACATGCCGCGCAGTGCGGCCAAAAAATAGTAATAATACAATTTCCCAATCGTAAGAGAATCTTTTTCTTTGCTAAAATTAAATATAAAATAAACACTATAAAAATGTTTAAAGTCTTACCTTTTCTTTATTGTAAGAAATTGTATTCTACATAGAACAAAGCATGTTTACTACTAAAATCTCCTTACCAAGAAAGAATTAACTCCTAAACTCATACACAGTATTAACTCTCTCCACACTCCTGTGAAGAAACGTGTGGTGTAGGGATGGGATTTTCAGGGCACTTCCTGCAGGCGGGCTCAGTTCTCGGTGCCGTCCACTGTCACGTTCACTGTCAGAGTCCCCACTGTCCACTGAAAGCGAGGGGCCAGGCAGGAGGCCCCTGAGGACTGTGACGCAGGGCCCATGTCCCCCCCGAGGCACAGAAAGCAGGATGGAGGCGAGTCCCTCCAGCGTAAGGGTTCGCGTTAGGGACCTACACAGACTAACAAGATTTACTCACCTCACTAGAGTTTCCTCCTGCAGTTTTTTCCGTTTTGGGGGTCTTCCTCTTCTTTTCCCTGTTTTCCCAGGAACACTTGAGACATTTTTTTGTCCTTCAGTTTCCCTAAGAAATAGTACATTAAATAGAAATGTTCTGTCATAGGACTGATGCGTTACACATGATTTATAAGCTAGTGATTATGGGGCTTCCCTGGTGGCGCAGTGGTTGAGAGTCCGCCTGCCGATGCAGGGGACATGGGTTCGTGCCCCGGTCCGGGAAGATCCCACGTGCCGCGGAGCGGCTGGGCCCGTGAGCCATGGCCGCTGAGCCTGCGCGTCCAGAGCCTGTGCTCCGCAACAGGAGAGGCCACAACACTGAGAGGCCCGCGTACCGCAAAACAAAACAAAAAACAAAACAAAACAAAAAACTGGCTTTAAGCTAGTGGTTAGCTTTTCTGGCCACGAGGTTATAAAAAGCAACAAAGGCAGCAGTTACAGGGAAAGAGCAGGGCGACCTCCCATTTTCCATTGTTAAAACGTGGAACCAAGGAAAACAACATCTCCCACATGAACATCTGAGTGAGGCCTCAGGCTTCGCTAACAGCAAAGGGCCCAGCAACCGGGACGTCTGGGGAAGATGCAGCATCGCTCCGGGATGCTGGAGACAAGCCCTCTTCCTCACTGAGGACATCAGCTCTAGTAGGAGAAGGGATTCTCCAGAACCCACTCTGCTGGAGGGAAAGGCCCCGGGGAGCACTTGTGCTGCTGAGAACCTGGCGGGCAGAACGGCCTCTGGGGTGGGGCCGCTGAGAGCTGGGCTAGAGATTAATTCCTTTTCACTTTTGTGTGAAATAACTCTTTGCCATCTCTTTGTAGACATGCTGCTACAGCTAATTCCTCCATGAGAAAAAATAACTTGTGCTGCGGAATTCCAATGTATTTGATTTTAGCGACGCTCTTCTAACAGTGGCTATGGCAGCCCTGACCTTTAGGAAGGTACCTGCTCAGAGAGAGCTCTCCGTTGGATTTTCCTTGCACTGGGTCCTCCTTGTACATTCGCGTCCCATAGAAATACCAGTAGAGGGCCCCGGAGTTGTCCTCACCCAGCGGTTCCACACGGAGACTGTCTGCATCCAGGCCCTGGGCAGGACAAGGAAAGAGGTTTGGGCTCACAACGAACAAAACTAAAGAGACAACTGAAAGGAGGATTCTGAATTTATCCTCACATATCCCTCATATTAAAATGCTCAAGCATCTTAGGTAATTCTCAGTCAGGGTACCCGACACACGGGACGGGGAGAAGGTGCCTGCCTTAAGAGCAGGATACGGAAGTACTTCACACGAATCCCACTGCCACCATTGCCCCACCTCACCAGAAAAAGAGCAACCTGAAGGGATTTTGGTGAACATGTGACATACTTGGTTTAGACGTGTATTCTGTGTGTACCAACAAGAGGAAAGACAATTCCAACAGGAGTGTCTGCTGCTGTGGCAGCCTCGTCCCCCACGACGCTCTGTCGCCGCCGGCCAGTCCGGCCCGGGGCTCCCCACTCCCCCAGCCTGACCTGTGCTGCCAACCCTTGGGGGGTGGAGGCCGAGACCTCAGCGAAGACTGTGCTGGGCTGCACTGCGGTTTTCACCATGGTGCCCACCTGAGCCCACGAGCACCGTCGACGCAGTTCATTGTTTCTGACCGACCTCCCAGTGAGGGCAAAGCAGAAGACCGCCCGTGCCCTCCCTCTGAGACAGGATAAGAGGGAGGGGGGAGGCGTCCACAGCCCCGCCCAGCACACATCTACAATGTGCACACGGTGTGCGGTGAGGATGGGTTAAAGTCCTTGGGAGGTTTCATAAATATTTCAATTATTCTAAGTCAAATTTCAGATCTCAGGAAATAAAACTCAGTGACTAATGTAACTGCAATTCTGACTGATGACAGAGCAAACAGGAACCTACGATTGTTCCCATGTCAGCGGGAACTCGGTAAACAGAACGAAGAACAAACCAAAGTAGAAGTTAAACCAAAATAAAATAACATGCAGTCATCTGAGCGTGTGGCTTGGATCCCCCTGGCAACAGTGGTAACAGCTGCACCCACAAGATTCCCAAGACCAGCACAGCATCCCAACGCTGGCTGCTCTAAGTTCTGCTCCAGGGACAGGGTGCCTGTCAGCTACGCACCTTGAGGAGATCGAAGACATCGTCTGCGTCCAGCCGGTAGTCACAGAGGCGGTGGAGGATTTCCACACGGGTGCGAAGGGGCAGGTCCTGGAAGCTGGCTTCCCTCAGGGGGTTAGGCTTCCCTTCTTCCAGCTCCCAGCGGTAGCTGATGATGTCCTCCAGGTAGCTGTGGAAGGTCTGAGGCCTAACCAGGCGGCCCCAGACACAAAGACACATGAGTACCACATAGAGAGGGTGGTGTAGAGGGCGGGGCGGGGGTGGGGTGGGGAGGCGGTGCTGGAGGTGGTGGGTGGCTGGACAGCTGACAAATCTTCAACAGCAGCAGGAGTGGAAAGTGCCAGGAAGGGCCCAGGGATCCCTTGAGGAAGCACTATGTTATTACACCATCTCCTGGGACCTGACACCGTCAAGTCCCAAAGATCATTAATATTTAAGAAGGTTGCGGGACCTTCCCTGGTGGCACAGTGGCTAAGAAATCGCCTGCCAATACAGGGGCCACGGGTTTGAGCCCTGGTCCCGGAAGATCCCGCATGCCGTAGAGCAACCAAGCCTGTGCGCCACAACTACTGAGCCTGCGCTCTAGAGCCCGTGAGCCACAACTAGTGAAGCCTGCACGCCTAGAGCCCATGCTTCGCAACAAGAGAAGCCACCACAGTGAGAAGCCCGCGCACCGCAACAAAGAGTAGACCCTGCTCGCCACAACTAGAGAAAGCCCGCGCACAGCAACAAAGACCCAACGCAGCCAAAAATAAATTAATTAATTTTTAAAAAAGATTAGGTCCACAACCTAGATGGCAAACAGCAAAGAATGGCAATGTCTGCCTGGCCTAATCCATTTATAGTTCAGGTTAACCTTCTCCAGAAAACAGGAGGCTACTCCAGGGAATTCCCTGGCAGTCCAGTGGTTAGGACTCCATGCTTTCACTGCCAAGGGCCCAGGATCAATCCCCACAAGCCGCGCTGCGTGGCCAGATAGATTAATTAATTAATTAATTAATTTTAAAAGAGGCTACTCCAACGTGTAACTATACTTTCATGTGCTGTTACACGTAAACTTGTGGGTGTGTTACGAAACACTAAATTTGAGGGTTTTTTCTACAGAAAACATTTAAGACAACTTAAATTTTTGATTAGTACCTAAATGTGCCTTGTATATAACAAGTGCTGTTTAATTGTTAGTTATTTCATATCTCAACTATTAAAGAATCTGGATATAATTTCACCTAATGCTTGATTTAAAAATATTTTTCTCAGGCTTCCCTGGTGGCGCAGTGGTTGAGAGTTCGCCTGCCGATGCAGGCGACACGGGTTCGTGCCCCGGTCTGGGAAGATCCCACATGCCGCAGAGTGGCTGGGCCAGTGAGCCACGGCCGCTGAGCCTGCGCATCCGGAGCCTGTGCTCCGCAGCGGGAGAGGGCACAGCGGTGAGAGGCCCGCGTACAGCAAAAAAAAAAAAAAAATTTTTCTCACTAAACAAAGAGCTCTAAAGGAATTATGTGTCAATATGATCTTTACAAGAGGCATGTATCATGTTAACTGATAATCTATGTAGTTATATTTGCAGAAAAAGTCAGAAGAAATACTCATAGAGAAAAAACAAAGGGCCTTAGGCAAATAAGAAATTAAACATTTTGCTTTTTCAAAGAGAGAAGAAACTTTATTTCCTTCCTGTTGAGACCTCAAATGCGGACACTGTGAATGTGGTTACCTTATCAAAATGCAGCATTACACCTGGAAACACAGGGCTCTCAGCACCATGACCTGAGCCCTGCTTGCAGGCACCTGCGGGAGCCTTGGGACCAGCTTGGCCTCCGCCCGCAAAGCCGGTGCTACCCCTTCAGGTGGAGGAGCCGACAAAGAGCAGCTCTAGCTGGCGGTGAAAAGCAGGTCGTGTGGCAAAGGAGAATATGAACATAAAACGGGGTGCTTTTTCGTTTCACAGAATGTGAAGAAGACAACCTGCCTTTGGTAATAAACCCCTTTATCTGCCACATGCTTTCTAGGATTTCTACTGCACACCAAGTACCCTAAACAACAAGGTGTGTTCTTCCTGCAGTAAAATGAAACGTGGACTCCATGACATGAGATCATGACATGAGATCATTCCACGAGGACGCGGCAGGAGGCAAGGAAGCACAGACAGCCGCGATCTGCCTGAAAGCCCCTCCGAGTCCCAATAACTGCATGTCTGAGATTCCTTTCCAACAGCCCTATTAACCTACTCAGTTCCAATTACATCACTTCTGCTAAAAGTTTCTTAAGTCATCTTCATACCACCTTACCAAGAGATACTAACGGACTTACAATTCAAGATCACTCCTTTGCCTTGTATACAGATAAGCCTCATAAAAATCTGTATCTTTCTTTTAAGGGTCAGATATTCGAGGGAAAAATTTTTTGAAGGCAGCGTGGTCAAGGGTATTTGAAACGAAAAGGCTCAGTAAGCCAACAATTAGGGTTAATACTTTGTACTTCGCGGTTCTTCATCTTCTCTAGGACACAAAACTCTTTCAGAATCTGGTAAGACCATGCACTCCCGCCCTCAGAAAAATGAGCGCCGTGATCCTGTGTGCTGCTCAGAGGAAGAGTGCGTGGCAACAGCTGCTACAAACTTATCCTACGTTGTAAATCTCTCAGCTCAGCTCAGGGCACTTCTTCCTGAGTTGTCACTAATCCTTTCAACAGGATGTAGGAACAAAAAGATGGAACCAACTGGAGGTTCTGAGCACAACCAGGTCAGAGCTCCTTGTCTGAGAAAAGTTCCAAATGCTAATTATCCCTTTATTTCTTAAAATAGTTTGCACAAGAGAGAGAAAAAAAGACAGAACTATCTTTCCACAGTCGCAGAGTGAGCATCTCTTAGGACCCCAGCAGAGAACTGCTTATTTTCCTTCAGACAGAACAGGCTTGCACTGTGAGACCCACATTCCCAGGGACAGCGCGGCCCGAGCGGAGCTGGCAGGACCCTGCACCACGGAGGAAACAAGCTGCCTGAGAAGATCACAAGGGAGAAGGCAGGCTCTGTGTCAGTTCTGAGACGTGAAAGTGTATGTGCAGCCCACACACAGGGAGCAAGGAAGACCTGGCACCACGGGTGCCATGTGGAGACTAAATGGAAAAATTTTATCTTCCCGTTTGCTATGGCTACTGGTGCAGCTAATGAAACACCCATGTTCACAGTTAGGCCACGTTTAACACAAGTACTGGGGGACTTCCCTGGAGGTCCAGTGGTTAAGACTCCGCACTTCCAGTGCAGTGGGGGAGGGTTCAATCCCTGGTCGGGGCACTAAGATCCTGCATGCCGCACAGTGCGGGCAAAAAGCTTTAAAAAAAAAAAAAAAACACACATAAACACACAAATACTGGATTGAGATAAAGATTTTGGTTCCAAGTGAAGCAACAAATAAAAACCTCCATAAGAAAATGTGATGAAGTGCTTATTCTTAAAGATCATAAAAAGATTCAGCCCAAAACAACTAAAATAATGTCTCTTCTATAGGACTATATACTGCCTGCCATATCCTGAAATATATCCTGAAATCAATGTGAGAGCCAGGATAAGTAAAAAATCATGACAATTTCAAATTAAAGGAAAATATGATTAAGATACAAAACATATCTTTTTAACTGGGAAATACGTATATAATATAGATTTTATTTGTGTATATGAATGTTTATGTTAAGTAACAAAGAAAAGTATTAAAAGTCATCTGGGGGATTTCCCTGGTGGCACAGTGGTTAAGAATCTGCCTGCCAATTCAGGGGACAGGGGTTCAATCCCTAGTCCGGGAAGAAGATCCCACATGCCGCAGAGCAACTAAGCCCGTGTACCACAACTACTGAGCCTGCATGCTCTAGGGCCTGCATGCCACAACTGCTGAGCCCACGTGCTGCAACTACTGAAGCCCACACGCCTAGAGCCTGTGCTCCGCAACAAGAGAAGCCACTGCAATGAGAAGCCTGCTCGCCGCAACTAGAGAAAGCCTGCGTGCAGCAATGAAGACCCAACACAGCCAAAAATAAATAAATTTATTTTTAAAAAAAAGTCACCTGGAAATCAACATGTATTAATCTTTAAATAACCCAAAAGAAAGCATTGAAGGACAAAGAGAGGAAAAAAGAAGGAAACACATGAAAAGACGCTCATTCGTCATTTGGGAAATGCAAATCAAACCCCAATAGGGTACCAGGTCACACCCACCAGGATGGCTAAAATTATAAAGACAGATAAGAACAAGTGCTGACCACTTGTTAACAAGGACGTAGAGTGGGAACCATCATATACTGCTAGTTGGAATGTAAAATGGTGCAGCAACTTTGCAAAAGTTTGGCAAGCTGCTCAAAACTTAAACACAGAATTACCATATGACCCAACCATTCCACTCTTAGGTATATACCCAAGAGAAATGAAAACATACCTCCAAACAAAAACGAGTAGACAAATGTTCATACACAGCAGCATAATTCGTAACAGCCAAAAAGCTGAAACAGCACCAACGTCCATGAACTAACAGATAAATAAAACATGTATCTATACAACGGAGTATTTGGGGGCCATAAAATGAATGAGTATGTGATTCACGCTACAACACGGATGAATTCTGAAAACATGCGAAGTGAAAGTAGCTGGATACCTATATGTATGCATTCCACCTATAAGAGGTACCTAGAATAGTAAAAACAGACAGGAAGCACATTAGTTAGTGGGACTGGTGACTGGAGGAAGCAAGGAGTGACAGCTGATGGGTGTGAGGGGTCTTTGGGGGTGATAAAATGTTCTGGAATTCAACACTGGTGATGACTACACAACCCTGTGAATATACTAAACACCAATGAATTGGACACTTAAAAACCCCCAGAACAGTGGGGACCAACCATACCAGTAACTGCACTAAATGTAAGTGGGCTGAGCAGCCCAGCCGAGCGCTGCCTAGAAGGAAAGTTACAGCTTTAAAATGCCTGTGCTGAAAAGAAAAAAGGCTCACAACAAGTATTATAACTTGAGAAGGAAGAAAAAGAAGAGTGTGCTAAAGCCAAGGGAAATAGAAGAAAATAATAAATCAAAAACAGAAAAAAATTTTTTTAAAGAAACCAGGCAAACAGTAGGTAAAGTTAAAAGCTGGTTCCTTGGGCTTCCCTGGTGGCGCAGTGGTTGAGAGTCCGCCTGCCGATGCAGGGGACACGGGTTCGTGCCCCAGTCCAGGAGGATCCCACATGCCGCGGAGCGGCTGCGCCCGTGAGCCATGGCCACTGGGTCTGTGCGTCCGGAGCCTGTGCTCCGCGACGCGAGAGGCCACAGCAGCGAGAGGCTCGCATACTGCAAAAAAAAAAAAAAAAAAAAAAAAAAAGCTGGTTCCTTAGTAAGCATTTGAAAAGTTGATAAACCTGTAGAAAGAATAGAGGGAGAGAGAACAAATTCCAACATCAGGAATGAAAGTGGAGAAACCACTGTAGATCCTACAGATAGTAAGAGAATATTATGAATAGTACTATGGAAATAAATGTAAAATCTTAAATAAAATAGACAAACTTCTTGAAAAATGCCTAAATTACTTACCAAAATTGACTTAAGAAATAGAACACTCAGGAGAAAAGGGAACCCTCCTACACTGTTGGTGGGAATGTAAATTGGTGCAGCCACTATGGAGAACACTTTGGAGGTTCCTCAAAAAACTAAAAACAGCTACCATATGATCCAGCAATCCCACTCCTGGGTATATATCCAGACAAAACTGTAATTTGAAAAAATAAATGCACCCCTATGTTTATAGCAGCACTATTGACAACAGCCAAGACATAGAAGCAACCTTCACCCATTGAAAGATGAATGAATGGATAAAAAAGACATGGTACATATATACAATGGAATATTACTCAACCATAAAAAGAGGGTGAAATAATGCCATCTGCAGCAACATGGATGGACCAAGAGATTATCATATCAAGCAAAGTCAGAAAGAGAGACAAATACCGTATGATATCACTTATATGTGGAATCTAAAATATGACACAAATGAACCTATTTACAAAGCAGAAACAGAATCACAGATATAGAGGTCGGACTACTGGTTGCTATGGGCAGGGGGAGAGGGATGGACTGGGAATTTGGGGTTGATAGATGGAAACTATTACATTTAGAATGGATAAACAACAAGGTCTTACTGTATAGCACAGGGAACTATATTCTATATCCTGTGATAAACTGTCATGGAAAGGAATATGAAAAAGAATGTATATATGTAAAACTGAATCACTTTGCTATACAGCAGAAATTAACACAACACTATACTTCAATAAAAATTTTTTAAAAAGAAACAAAACACTCAAATAGCCTTAATTAAAGAAATCAAATCAATAATACTCAATCAAAAACTTGCACACAAAGAAAACTACAAACCCAAAGGCTTTCAGTGGTGAACTGTTTGAAAGAAGTTACACAAACTCGGACTTCCCTGGTGGTGCAGTAGTTAAGAACCCACCAGCCAATGCAGGGGAAACGGGTTCAATCCCTGGTCAGGGAAGATCCCACGTGCCGCAGAGCAACTTAAGCCCGTGCGCCACAACGACTGAGCCTGTGCTCTAGAGCCCGTGAGCCACAACTACTGAGCCCATGCACCACAACTACTGAAGCCCGCGCACCTAGAGCCCATGCTCCGCAACAAGAGAAGCCACAGCAACAAGAAGACTGCGTACTGCAACGAAGAGCAGCCCCCGCTCGCCGCAACTAGAGAAAGCCCACGCACAGCAACGAAGACCCAACGCAGCCAAAAATAAATATAAATAAAATAAATAAATTTTTTTAAAAAAGAAAAGAAATTACACAAACTCTTTCAGAAACGAGAGAAGAGAACACTTCTCAACCCTTGTGCCAAAACCTGACAAAGATCCATAAGAAAATAAAATTACAGACCAATATTCTTCATAAACATACATGGAGAAATCCTCAGCAAAACAGCAGCAAACTGAATTCAGCAACAGACAAAAGGGACAGCACTTCATCACACTTGAGGGTGAAAGGCTGAACACTTTCCCCCAAGATCAGAACAACACAGGAGTTGTGGCTGGCACAGTAATAAGACAAGAGAAGGAAGCTCTTGGGACAGAGAGCCGGGATAGAGGCTGGAACGGAAACAGACTACAGAAACTCCTGTCAGCAACAAGAGCAATAAACTAAGAAGTGAAATCAGGAAGACTACAGTAACACGGTCAATATAAAAACCTCAATTGTATTTTACATATAATGGCAACAAATAGCTGGAAAATATAAAATACTTAGGCACAAATGGAAAGGTGTACGGTATCTTTACAATGAAACTATACAATATTCCTGAAATTAAAGAAGATAAACAGGGACTTCCCTGGTGGTCCAGTGGTTAAGACTCCACACTCCCAATGCAGGGGCCAGGGTTCAATCCCTGGTCAGGGAACTAGATCCCACACGCCGCAACTAAGACCCAGTGCACCCAAATCAATAAATAAAAAAAAAAAAAATTTAAATAAAGGAAGATAAACAAGTGGAGAGATACATATCATGGCCAAGGACTGGGAAACTCAACATTGCTCAAAATGTCCATTTTCTGTAGCAGGCCTTTTTTGGGGGGTGGGGGAGTTGACAAGCTGATTTTTAAATTTGTATGCAAAGAACCCAGAATAGTCAAAAAAAGCAAAACTAAAATATAAAAAGGTAGAAAACTCACCAATTTCAAGACAATCTGGTACTTGTATAAATATAAGACATATAGATCAATGGAATAAGGCAGAGTTCAGAAACAGACTGAACATAGATGAAATTCGTAAGGAAAAATGGACACTGATTGACCTTCTACTTCATACCATACACGAATACTAACTCAAAATGCATCATAATGCCAACTGCAAAAAGCGCTAAAGCTCTAAAACTAAGAGAAAACCTCAAAAAAATATCTTGACACTAAGGTATGTCCCGATTTCTTAGGAAAAAACATACTAGAAAAAACTGATAGATTAGACTTCAACAAAATTAAAATTTGCTATTCTTTAAAATACAGTGCCAAACAAATGGAAAGGCAAGCTACACATCAGAAGAAAATAGTCACAGCCCATTATATATCTAGTCATCAGGGAAATGCACATTAAACCCACAATGAGTTACCACATCACACACAACAGAATCAGTAAAATGAAAAACTGGGTAAAATTAAAATTAACAGATGTCGGGAAAGATATGGAGCAACTGGACTGTTCATGTGTTGCCGGTAGGAGAATAAAGGTCACCGCTGCTTAGAAAACAAGTCAATGTCAATCGTGCTCTCACGCACGACCCAGCGATTCCTGAGAGAAACGAAAAGACATCCACGAAAACATCCGTGCAAGTGTTTACAGCTGCTCTATTCTCAACAGCCCCAAACTGGAGGCAACATACAAGTCTACCAACTAGCAGACAAAAAAACTGTCATATATTTTTGCACTGGAATCCAATGCAGACCCCCTCCCCTAAAAGGAACGAAGAACTGATACAAATAGCAGTGTCAGTATCACACAGACCCTGTGCTTCCTCAAAGAAGCTGGACACGCAGAACCCACACTGCATGATCCCAGCCACACACACACAAAATTCTAGAATAAGGCAAAACAATCTGCATCAATAAAAATCAGGTCACTGCGTGGGATGCAGTGGGGTTTTGGGGGTGTGGGGAGGTTAGATTTAGTGCAAAGGGCACTTGCTGAGGAGATGGAAATGTATTATCTTGAGCAGCATGGTGACCGAGTTTGTGTAATTAGAAATAGGAACCTATTTAATTTTCTAAAAACAGGGGCAAACTATGGCTCATGGGCCAAAGCTGGCCTGAATGTCTATCTTTAGCCTGTAAGCTAAGAATGTGAAAATCATTCTTTTTTAACGGTTGGAAGAAAAAAGAAATCAAAAGAATACTATTTTATGACAAGAGAAAATGATATAAAATTCAAATTCCAGATTATGAAAATCTAATAAAACACAGCCACAATCAGTCACGAAGCACTGCTCTGGCCACTTTTGCACTGGGATGGCAGAGGGGAGTAGTTTAGACCATGTCACCCACACAAAGCCTAAAATGGTTATTCTCTGGCCCTTTGCAGAAGTCTGCTAACCCCAGTTCTGAGACGTGCAAACCGCAACATTTAAGACATTGGCAGTAGCCTGGGTCAATATCCACTTCCTACTCCACACACGTAGATGTTTCTGGTATTTACTAAAAGCTCAAGACTGTTCTAAGGCTGTCATGAGTGAACTCATTTAATTTCACAATAAATTTAGTAATAGGTATGGTTATCATTCCCATTTTACAGATGAGGCGAGTAACGCACAAAGAGATTAAGGAACTTTCTTAGCTCCACATAACAGGTAAGCCTTAGAACCAAGAAAGGCAAGCATTCATCTGTCCAAAATCCTCTTTCTTTAGGGTGGGATGAAAATAAAACTTCAGAGAATACCGAGCACAAATTCACTCTAAATGTACGTGGATACCACTGGAGGGACAGAATAGCAATCACTTCAGGCAATTCCTTTCAATGAAAAGTAAAATTCACTGTGATGTTTTCTTGTCTGAGTGATCACTGCGTAGGTGTATTCAGTTTGTACAAATTCACTGAGCTGTATGATTAAGCAATATGCCCTTTTCTGTGTGTATTATAATATATCGACAAAAACAAGTTTTTAAAGGGCTGAAGCCTGAGCCTCACTTCAGACCAATTAGTTCAACTTGGATCAATCAGACCCCAAACTTACTTGCCCATTCAGAAGTTTTTTTATTTCATGTATACTTAGCTGTTTTTAACACAATTTACAGATTATGTTTTCAGCAATGCTCTGACACCTCACAGGTATGATATGAAAAAGGGTGGAACCATCACTTGCCTCCCTGGCCCAGCACAGAACAGCAGGACCAACACTGCCACCCGCTGTCCCCAGGAAAGGGGGACGAGCTCGGAGGGCACCAGGATACCCCCACCAAAGGGGGTTGACGGGCCCCCCACTAATTCTGCTTCTGTCCATCTGAGACTCACAGTTTCCTTCAAAAGCAAAAAAGTCACAGAAGCAGCTGCCTGTAAAAGGAAGGGGAAAAAACTCTTCTCTCCTCCCGGTTACAACAGCATCTGAAATTTTATGACATTTATTTAACTAGGGTCATTTTTTTGTTTTTTTAAAATAAATTAACCTCTCGTTTCAAAAGAAATCATTTAGGAGTAACTGACACAGTGTGTCATAAGGAAGAAACTAGTGTTAAGAGGCCTGCCATCAGCACTGGGGAGGGCGGGCAGCTCTGCACCGTACCCAGAAGCAGAAGGGCTGGGGAAGACATAGAAGACAGGGTGACACGGTTGTCTGCGGGTGTCTGACAAGCCAGCACAGCTTGATGAGACAGACACATTCTGAAATATTAAATGCTATTTGCACCTCTAGCTACACACGTGTGAAAAAGCAAACTGTCCAGAACAGCCCACCTGGCACCCCATCTTAAGAACGCGTTGGGTTTCTGCTCTATACTACTTTAGGCGATGCTTTAAAACTTTTTTTTTTTAATTTTTTTTTTAATTTTTGGTCGCATCGGGTCTTCGTCGCTTCGCGCAGGCTTTCTCTAGTTGCAGCGAGCGGGGGCTACTCTTTGTTGCGGTGCGCGGACTCCTCATTGCGGTGGCTTCTCTTGTTGCGGAGCACGGGCTCTAGGCACGTGGGCTTCAGTAGTTGTGGCACGTGGGCTCAGTAGTTGTGGTTTGCGGGCTCTAGAGCACAGACTCAATAATTGTGGCACGCGGGCTTAGGTGCTCCACGGCATGGGGGATCTTGCCCGACCAGGGATTGAACCTGTGTCCCCTGCATTGGCAGGCGGATTCTTAACCACTGCACCACCAGGGAAGCCCAGAATTTATTTTTTTATACTGCTAAAATCATTAATTTTATGTAAAGACGACAGAAAACAAAGAGTCAGAGTTAGAGACTCAAACTGCAGATTCTATGAGGGATGAAGATCTGGGCTCCTGATCTCTCAATTCTCTGTAGGGATCATTCATCTTCT
Source organism: Delphinus delphis (assembly GCF_949987515.2). Lineage (NCBI taxonomy): Eukaryota > Metazoa > Chordata > Mammalia > Artiodactyla > Delphinidae > Delphinus > Delphinus delphis. The sequence continues at coordinate 1,419,457 of NC_082693.1, forward strand.
AACCAGCTACCTAAGTCTCTGGATGTTTCCTTCCCTGTAAAACAGGACCCGGTTAGCCTTTGAGGGGATCTCCCTCTACCTCTTCTTCATAGCCTCACAAGAAGACTGAGGAAATGAAATGTGCCAAAGTGAAAGTAGATGAGTGATGGGAGAAGCCTGCGCCTAAGCTAAGAATATCCTGTAGAACACCCGTTATCTTCAAACTAATTGTTTTTCTATGGGAGATATTATCAATGTAAGTACATTTATAGTGGAGGCTAATGGTAAATATGGGAGAAAATTAAACTAGGAACAAGTTAGTTATAGCCATTTACTGAAACAAAAGGGAAAATCAAAACCTCTTGTTGACAATTCATTTATATAGGACCACATGTGACTATCCAAAAATCAACTGGTTCTTGTCCAAAAGCCTAGGAAAAAAGAGAACTTATGATACGTTGTTAATAACTAAGTACACGTGATTAGATGCAGCATAAGCCTCCCCACCCATATGCAGTTTTCCTCTGGAGAAGACAGTCACTATTAACAAGCAAAAGCATGTGCAACAGGCCCCCTGGGGTTCACAGCATGTGCTGGGCTCTCCCAAGTGGGGCACAGCCCATCTGGGGCTCGCTTCTGGTCACAAAACTGGGCAGGCGAGGGTACTCCCGCGAGCACGCCAGGTCAAGAGAGGAGACACAGCGGGACCAAGAGGGCCGCATGGAAACAAAGACCTGGGTCCTACAGCTGCCAGGGAGACTCTGCCAGCAGCCTGAAGGACCCTGTGTCCCTCCCCAGCTAGGCCTCCAGACACGCCGAGCGGGGCCCCTGACAAGCCACGTGCAGACCCACAAAACCGACCGATACCAAATGCAGTTTCAGCTCTTCGGCCTGTGAACTGCGCTAAGCAGCCACAGGAAACAAACATAGGCCCTCCCGAGGGCGGGCCTGCGGTGGCCACGGTCCCAGAAGCATGGCCGGGACATCAGATTCCTGACCCACGGAAACTGATGTTTAAAGCTGCTAAGTTTTAGGGTAATTTGTTACATAGCAGTAGATGACGAATACAGCATGAAACAGGCAGAAGCACAAACACGAAAAGGAAGGGGGATGATAACCTAGAACAACAAGAGAATCAACTTTAAAAAATCAAGGTCAATAAACTGGGCAGATTCAAGATACAGACACAGGAATATGTTAGGAATATATCACATTCTACACTTGGAAGTACTTGTACAGTGTGTGAGTATCACTCAACTCTTAGCAGCAACACAAGTTACAGTAACCCAGGAACGGATCTGACCTACATGAACAAAGCTACAACTTTTTACTGAGCAACATCAGGACTTTTTTTTTAAAAAATATATTTATTTATTTATTTTTGGCTTTGTTGGGTCTTCGTTGCAGTGCGCGGGCTTCTCATCGCAGAGGCTTCTCTTGTGGAGCACGGGCTCTAGGCCTGTGGGCTTCAGTAGTTGTGGTGCAAGGGCTTAGTTGCTCCGCAGCATGTGGGATCTTCCCGGACCGGGGCACGAACCCGTGTCCCTTGCATCAGCAGGCGGACACTGCCACCAGGGAAGCCCGGCAAGCAGATTCTTAACCACTGTGCCACCAGGGGAGTCCCACAACATAAGGACTTTAATCAAAATAAGGAGATTCCTTATGGAATATGACAAGATTGTATCACTTTCTGGAAGAACTAACAAGCAGGATTAGTTAAGAGCAATGGTATCAGAGCCAAAAGAGACTGGCAGGTACAGCCAGGAAGAGCCGAGTGGATTCTCACGTGTCAAAAACCTGGTCAAATGTCAAATAGACACCACATGCCAACAGGGAAGGGAAGCTCTACTCCATAGATGGTATGAGCCAACTCTAGCTATTCAGACCTTCAACCGCAGCCTGGCCCCCATCCCCACCATCACACAGAAGGCAGGCGTGCGACACCTGCCCCGCAAATTTTAAATGGGCGTTTCTTGTGCTTGATCATCAACCAACACACCCATGGAAGACACGGCCTAAGTATGTAACAGGAAATTCAAGTCCACAAACCACGAATGTGCGCAGTAAGGCTGGAGAGACAGCCTGTCAGGCAGGAGACTCCAGGTCATCACGTTCACCCCCTAACAGGCCTTCATGATGGGCTCGCCTCTGCCCTCAGGCCTGATCTACTCACTCGCCCCTTCCTGGTCCCCCGCCCTCCCTGCCCTCAGGATCACACCCCCGAACTCGCTGCTCAGCCTACAAGGCCTACTAGGCTCCTACTCCTGTTGTGCTGTGGCCACAGGATTCCTCGAATGGCTGTGCTTGTCGGAGACAGCAGGGAAAGAAGGCGAGCAGGTGGGCCAAGCAAGCCCCACAGATGCAGTGTGACAACCAGCCTCTGTGTCGAGAGCCACCAGGCAGGCTGGGGCCCTGTTTTCCCTCCAGCTGATCAGTGTCTTAGATGCTTTCTAAAAGCTACAAACTGGGTTTCAACATGAAGTCGCATTTTAGATGCTGGCGACGAACCAAAATTTAACACTCAGGGGCTAATAAGACTTTGGACTTTGCAGCTCAAATGAATCACATCTCTGAAACACATGGGACCTTCTGCTCTGCAACCCCTAGCCTCTGCTCCAGGGTGTCGAACCCGACATCCACCTTCCTACCTGCAATTTCGGGGGGGGGGGGGTGCGTCCTTCCTCCACTCACCCTCTTAATGGGCTCTGTAATATAAGGGCACTGGCTCAGGAAGCACCCCATGACAGCTCGGTCCACGGCCCCTTCTCACACAGGCCACGTGCTCTGTGGATGTCACAGCGCTTGCCATGGCAACTGCACACACTCTGCAGTGGGGCCCAGGACCGAGGGTCCCGAGGGCATCTGCCCTCCAGCACCCTGGCCAGAGCGAGGTGAGGCAAACAGACCCCCTCGGACACTGATGGTCATGGGTGAAATGGAGCAACCCCTGGGGTGAGCGGCCTGGAAATTTATTTTTTGAATCTTAAGTGGGCATTTCTTTTTACGGAGTGACTATACTTGCAGAAATTTAAGAGTATGATTCACTAAGGTGTGCAAACTTTTATGTCCAAGGCTATGTAATATAACATGTTTATAACAGTTAAAAGCTGGGCACAAACGTCCATCTATTAAATCGGAGTATTTGACAATCCCATTTAAAGAAAAAAGTGGTTATAAGAAAAATTATCATTGTGAGGAAAAAAATGGAAGATATGAAAAAGTGAAATTATATACAGAGTATGACTACAACTGCTTAAAAACCACACAGACTCCCAAGTTACATCTCAAAAAGAAAATGGGAGAAAACATACTAAACCCCTTGTCATGGTGTTTAAGTGGTAAGATGGCAGATTTCTTTCTACTCTCTGTTTAGCACAACAGCCTAGACGCCCTGGGGACAGTCAGTACACTCGTGGAGAATGCAGGAGACGACGACTACAGCATGAAACAGGCAGAAGTACACACACAGAAAGGAAGAGGGATGATCGCTCACACACACACGCGTGTGCGCGCACGCGTGAACGCCGAGCTCCGCGCTCAATGCAGGAGCAGCTCGTCAACCCCTCATTCACCTTGTTACCACACGTCTACCCCCAGCCCTGACAAGCGTCCAGGAGTGGATCTACTAGCAGAGAAATATTTCAGACACCGTCTTTTTTTTAAACCGTGGCACCCCAGCCTCCTGCCTGCACGGGGAGCCCCGTCCTGTCTCAGCTTCCCGGGAGCTGGCCTCACAGTCCAACTGTGTGGAAACGTAGTAGCAAGAGAACGTCTATCAACTCTATCAAAACAAGGGATGAGGCCTTATCGGGAAGACCCTTTATTTGCTGACAGAGATGAAATCTTGCTCCAAATGTCTACACATCTCAATGCACCAGACAGCTGTGTACTTGGCAGCTATGGCGTGCGGGGGCCCAGAAGCTCCACGCTAGAAATGATGCTAGAGATACGTTCGGTAGATTACTCCTTTCTGCCCGTGGACGCAGCCGAGTAAGCATCGTTGACGTCTCCCCGCCCCGCACTGCCGTCACGTCTAAGTCAGGGTCTCCCAAAGAGCTGCACAGCTGCAGAAGCTCTTCGTCGGAGGTTTGAGCCTTGAAACAAGCGACGCGAGCCTGAGGAGGCATCCTGAGCGGCGGGGAGTGCGCACAGACTGTGTGGCGACGAGAGATCCAAGCACCAGGCACTCCAGAGGCTTCAGGGTTGTCACACACGCCACTGTGGAGGATGTGGGTGCGGCCATGAAAGCAAGGCCACACGAGGTGGATGGGAGAGTTGTGGAACCCAAGAGGGCCGTCTCAAGAGAAGATTCTCAAAGACCTGGTGCCCACTTAAGTGTGAAAAAGATTTTTGTTGGTGGCATTAAAGAAGACACTGAAGAACATCATCTAAGAGATTATTTTGAACAGTATGGGAAAACTGAAGTGATTAAAATCATGACTGATCGAGGCAGTGGCAAGAAGTGAGGCTTTGCTTTCGTAACCTTTGATGACCATGACTCTGTAGACAAGACTGTCATTCAGAAATACCACACTGTGAATGGCCACAACTGTGAAGTAAGGAAAGCCCTATCTGAGCAAGAGATGGCTAGTGCCTCATCCAGCCAAAGAGGCCGAAGTGGTTCTGGAAACTTTGGTGGTGGTCGTGGAGGGGGGTTTTGGTGGGAATGACAACTTTGGTCGTGGAGGAGACTTCAGTGGTCAAGGTGGCTTTGGTGGCAGCTGCGGTGGCGGGGGATATGGTGGCAGTGGATATGGTGGCAGTGGGGATGGCTATAATGGGTTTGGTAATGATGGAAGCAATTCTGGAGGTGGTGGAAGCTTCAATGATTTCGGCAGTTACAATAATCAATCTTCAAATTTTGGACCCATGAAAGGAGGAAACTTTGGAGGCAGAAGTTCTGGTCCCTAGGGTGGTGGAGGTCAATAGTCTGCCAAACCCCGAAACCAAGGTGGCTGTGGTGGTTCCAGCAGCAGCAGTAGCTGTGGCAGTGGCAGAAGGTTTTGATTACTGCCAGGAAACAAAGCTTAGCAGGAGAGGAGAGACAGAGAAGTGACAGGGAAGCTACAGGTTACAACAGATCTGTGAACTCAGCCAAGCACAGTGGTGGCAGGGCCTAGCTGCTACAAAGAAGACATGTTTTAGACAATACTCATGTGTATGGGCAAAAAAACTCGAGGACTGTTATTTGTGACTAATTGTATAACAGGTTATTTTAGTTTCTGTTCTGTAGAAAGTGTAAAGCATTCCAGCAAAGGGTTTTAATGTAGGTTTTTTTTTTTTTTGCACCCATGCTGTTGACTGCTAAATGTAATAGTCTGATCATGACACTGAATAAATGTGTCTTTAAAAAAAGAGAAATGATGCCACTGTTCACATGACAGAAGATACATACCCCAGGGGCAGAAATACGGTAAAAATCTAGTTTTAATTTGTTAGGCATCATTTTACCAATACTGAAAACAAAGATCAGAAAGAAAGCCCTACATTGAGAGAACACATTCCACACTTGAATATGGTAGCTGGTGGACCCAACAGTAAGGGATATAGATTTCTGAGAGTGAAATAAAGTCAAGAATTACAATAAATTGAAAACTCAGCTGCAGAAGGAGCCAAACACGGGACCTGGGAACCGTGTGTAAATGCTGTTACGTCTTGGCCGGTGATCTGCTCTGGTTTATTCCAGGAGACACGAAACATCACTAGGACTGGTTAATTCCTTCCCTCCGCCAGAAACGGTAAGATTGGGGTTACTCACGTGATATCCCTTCGCTGATAGCAGCCCTGAAGTAGGCAGGCGATCAGGTCACTGATAAACTCCACGTCATCTCTGTGAAGAGCTGCTTCTAACTCCTGAGGAGGAGAAGGGAGAGGGATTGAGAGCTCAGACACGGATGCAGATTTCCTAACAGCCAGCAGCTCATCCCTTCCAGGTCGCCACCACACCACCACTGCCGTCACCGTCACGGGCCAACTGCCCTCCTTTTTGGTTTTCCAAGAGTTTACTCCCCCACTGCTCCTTACCAAGCTCCATTCCTTTCACCTGCACACACAGACACCTCTTTTTACAAGTCAATGCAGCACAGTCATAAAAGAGCTTAACTTATATTAATATACTGTTTTGCTTTCTATTACTTTGCAAGAGTGTAAAGGAGCCAATACGTAATTACTCAGAAAGTATTCATTTACTGAAGAGTTTCAGCAGGCAAGCCAACCGCAACAGCTTTCCAGAGCCACGCTACCTTGAGAAGCGGCACTAGGAAGTGAGCAATCTGTGGTCCCCACAGGCCCGGGGAGGGGCTGCCAGCGCCAAGGCCGAGCTGACATCACCTGAAGGGAAGTGAGGCGATGCCGTGCTAAGGGGCTAATCCCAGGGGAGGTGCACGTGCTGTCCTTGGGGTTTAGGCAGAGATGCCAAAGATTTAGCTTGACTTTGCACATACCCTGAACAAAGGTTCGTTGAAGAGCTACAGGGACAAAAGGTGACAGCGTGGAATTTTGGGAGATTCTATTCCCTTCTCAAGTTCCCACAGTGAACCAGTGTTTCCTGAGATGATGGAACATGCCCCAATCACCAGCTCCCGGGATGCAGAGAGGGCCCACGTCTGGTCCACCAGGATGCCGTCCACCCACCATGCAAGTCACTTCCCAAGGGTCCACTACGCTTGTGGTGTGGTCGGCTCATAACCAAAACTGCGAGGGTCTTATGAGTGGTTTGGAAAGCATGAGGTGTGCCAAATATGCAGCGTCTGTTCTGCCCACACCCAGTACCGGGCAGTGTACACAGGAGGTGGGGATCCACTTCTGCTGTAAAAATGGCAACGGTCTTTTTAAAGCTATTTTAATTGTTCCGTTTATTATTCTATGTTTAAAAGTTTCTAAGTTTGTAAACACGCACTCCGAAAACTTCACATGACAAAAAACTGCTAAACACACCAACTGATAGAAGCAAACAAAATACAAACTACCCTGAGAAGGAAAGGGCATAGACGTCTTGAAAGCCCAGGTGAGCGAAACTCAGAATTCAAAGACAAGGCCCAGCGTGAAAACCTTGTGCCTGCCCTACATACAAATTTGGTAACGATGAGCATGTCTATTACAATGGCTCTTATTCTTCTATTAGCTTACTAATTCCTTTGGGCAGAGCTCTTTTCCACATTCTACCGACCAAACATAACAAGGATTTGAACTATATTTGGTCAGAATTCATTTATTCAACAAAGATTTCCGGGGCACCCAGCACTTCCCGAGCCCTGGGGAGCTGGAGTCAGCGGGGGGAGTAGACGGGACACAGCACCGCTGGGCATAGAACCGGTGCTGTGGGAGGGACGGGCACTGCTCCAGGGGCCCAACACCCGGGGTGGGGCTGCACACGGGGCAGGTGGGCCCGGCCTGCCGTGGAGAGGGTGGGACCCGCCCGGCTGCTGCGGCAGAGGGTGGAGATGAGGCCACTGCGGCTCGAGCAACAGCCCAGAGGAGACTCTGAGGGACTTAGCTGAACGAGGCAGACAGCAGGAGGGGAGACACGCACATCCAGAGCCCAACAGGAGCACAGGAGGGACAGAGCAAGGGAAGATTCAGGCTCCTACCGAAGCCCAGTCACACTGGGCAAGACCCCAAAGGAAACCGCAGTAAGAGAAGAGGCTGGACCCTTGAAGCACAAAGTCCCAGGCCACCTCGTTCAATAGATTAGCCAGAATTACTGACACTAGAACCGGAAGGAAAACATCCACAAACCAATGATGGGAATGTGTCATGAACCAAGAATTATGAAATACAACCTGTGAATCTGAGGTTTAAAAAAGGAAAGAAAAAACTGTTGCACTGTACTTTCTGCTGGCCTCAGAACCCAGGCTTCGTTGGTGATTCAACCACTGTTTTCTTTTTTAATATTTATTTGTTTATTTGGTTGTGCCGGGTCTTAATTGCAGCATGCATGTGGGATCTAGTTCCCTAACCAGGGATCGAACTGAGGCCCCCTGCATTGGGCGTGCAGAGTCCCTTCCACTGCGCCACCAGGGAAGTCCCCAACCATTGTTTTCTTAACATTATCAGCAGAAAGTGAAGACTAACACCCCTATCTACATTTGAAAAAATTATTAAATGATCTGTTCTGTCCAACTCTGGCAGAGAGTCTAAATGGCACTGGTGAAAACCTATCCCCAGTGAACCTGGGCTTGCCTTTCTGGCACAACCATAATCTAGGTAGCCACTGGGAAGGCGGTTACATACGAGGCTGTGCATCGGGGATGCTGAATCAGCTCTTCCAAGGGCAACTGGACAGGCTTGAAATGTCTCTCAAATGAGTACTGAGAAGGGCTCTGATATCATGAATGCAATCCCACCCCCTGCCTCCCATTTCACCCATGGGATACGGTGACTCACAAACAGTAACTCACAAAATATACAATTGCTTTTCATATGTATTTCTATGATATTATGCTTCATAAATCAGAAGCTACCTAGAAAACAAACCAAAATAGATGCAGGCCCCTGGTAACTTGTGAGGTGCACTTTTCCCTCTAGCTCGGCAGGGCTTGACCCACACAAGTGGTGGGCAGTCCGAGGAAGAAGGCACTGCCTCTGGACAGCCCGCTGTCCTCCCCTGCAGCTGCCACATGGTGACCAGGGCACCGGGCGCAGCCTCGGCACTCACGGCCCTCGGCCTAATGTTACAGAGAGACAGCAGAGGAGAAACAGGAGAGCAATTTCAATCCCGCTGAACAAAAAAAAGTGCCGGCTTATCGGTTAAAATGTTTTCACTTCAATGGATAGAGTTTCAGATTTGCAAGGTGAAAACGTTTTGGAGCTGATTCAGAACAATGTGAATATACTTAACACTCCTGAATTGTGCACTTAAAACGATGCTAAATTTTGTGTCTTTTACCACAATTTATTATAGGAAGAAAAAACTTTATCACATTAAAAGTTCCCCTGTGCAGGGGTTGTGATGATTTAAATGAGGCAATGCTTATAAAAGCCAGACCAGCCTGGCACACAGCAAATGCTCTATAGCATGTGAGCACAGCAATTATCTCATCTTCCTTAAGTGGTGGTGTGTAGAAAAAAGCAGACTGAAGAGATAGAAAGCGGTCTTTTCAAAATTCAGGTTTCTGAACAACAGAAATTCAAACTCTTAATACACGGCCTGTGTGCATGAGCCAATAAAACCATCTCCAGATCCAGTTATTCAAAGCCTTACCACATACGCCTTCAGCCGGGAGCCTGAGGCTTAGGCTAAGGCAACGAGAAATAAACACCCTTCAAGCGCCCCGCCCCCACTTTCCTCCTCCCCTTTTGTATTTCCTTTTCACTGTGGGCACTGAGCTGTGAGGACAGAAATCTGAACTTTGCCAAGATGCTCTGGGGCGGGGGCGGGGGGTGGTGGTGATCAGCAAATCAGCCGAGAAGGGACACGAGAAGGGCTCCTGGGCTCCCGCTCTTCAGAGGGGCCGGAGGGAGAACAGGGCTCGCCCTCTGTGCAGCTGGCGGCACAGCTCATTAGGGACGGGCCTGTTCAGCACCGGCACACGGCCCTGCCCTCGGGACCCAGCGGTGGCTGCTGGGAAAAGAACCCCAGGGTGAGCCAGGGAGGGAAAGGGGGCCCTTAGCCTATGTCGTGGAAACTCTTCGCCACAAACAGGGAGAATGTCCAGAAGAGACAGCCAAGTGCAGCACAGGGAACACAACTAACTCCTTCGACGCACGGCCACCACTTAGCACCTGTTCTCAAATGTCACTGCAGGGACTTTCTACTGTTTGATCTGCTCCTGAGCGCCGTACAAGTCTTCTTTAATCTTTTGCGAAAGAAGGTGGTAAAGAGAGAACAACTTTCTTTCCTTCAACTTCCAAGGAAGGATGAAGATCACAGAGCTGCACCCTCCGGGCACAAAGATCCTGCTGAGTGTACCTAAGGAGGGAAAAAGGGCTAAGGAAAACAGCCATATGTGCTGTATTTGATTTCAGAAGGTTACGAATCTTTCTCACCTGCACAGGAACCAACTGCAAGGCAGTAGGGGTCACAGTCAAAGGCGGGGGCTTCTGCGTGGGCCCCAGAACTGCACTCACACAAAGGAGATGCACAGCAGGCCCTCCGAGGACCATCCCAGCTGCTCTCCATGAGACCGCCTGGGGAGCGGGCTCAGCCTCCAGAAGGCCTCCCTGGCTCTGGCCGCTGATGCTTTCTAACGTGATATAAATTAATTTAATCCCAAAGGCTGCCCGGGCCAATTCAAACCGTGCGGTATACATCAGCCCAAGCGGGTTACCGCTGAGCATCCCCGAAGTGCTACCCCAACGTCCTCCCCGTGGCCGGCAGCTCTGCACCGCGGCTTCGCTGCAGACACACCTTCCTCTCGGCAGCCCACAACATGGCTGTCACTGGCTGTGATGCTGGGGAACAACAGAAAGGAAACCACATAGCTCCCCTCAGATAGGACTGCTACCCTAGAATATTAGATTACTGCAAAATACTAATCAAAGCAATAAATGTGTAAACCTACAAGAAATTGATTTTCTAAAAAGGTATACATTACCAAAACTGGCTCCAGAAATTTTTAAAAAGGCTCAGAACTTTCATGGATCTTCTCCCACAAGAAAGCCCCCACGATACACAAATAATTCCTGAGCACTGAAGAGATGGAAGCTTCGCAACACGTCCACAAAGGTGGTGCTGGATGAGCAGGGCCCTGCGGCCCCTACAAGCCTCAGACCCAGGTCGGCGTATGGACGTCATCGCAGAGACTGTGCCCCTCGGGCCCCACGGCACATGGACGTGGCACAGCTTCCTAGAAAGCCGGGTTTACTCTGATTGTTTTGTTTTCATCGTTGTTGCTTGTTGTTTCGAAAGATTTTTTTAACTGAAACAGGAGACTTCATCAGACAAGTTATGCCAAAGCTACTTCAGACGGTAGAGCTCTAGACCCCTGAGGTTAAGCAACCCTACTCCCTGCTCACCACTGGACTGGCTGGAAATTATTTTATGTGGAGCCAGTGAAATGTGCGTAGAGAAGCAACAGTCAAGGCTGGAGGGTTAATTTGGGCGCGGTTTGCAGGACACAAGGTAAGAGAGACCCAGGGTGAGAAGGTCCCAAGCCCAGCCCAGGGAAGACGCCAAAGGGCCAAAACCAGGAGGACGTCAGTGAAATGGAAAGGATGGGGTGAAACGGGAGCGTTTCAGGAGCAGAGTCAATGAGATTTGCAACTAACTGTAGGTAGAGGGCAAAGGACAGGAAATTTTAGGTAACAAGTTTTAATCCTGCGTCTCCCGTCCCCCAACAAAAGATTATGGGATCGCTAAGTGATAAACAAAAAAGCTGAAAGGAGGCCAGGTGGGAGGGACAGAGACGACAAAGTTTAAACTGGGAAACATGCTGGTTGTTGGTATGTGACCACAGCCTGGTCTCCTGAGAGCAGCACAGAAAACTGCAGGCATGACTTGGGTGTGTGGGGCCCTCCTGACCGGTCCAATCAGCTCACCCCTCCGTGGTCACGTGACAGTGTGTGTGTGTGTGGGGGGGGTGTCCACAAGTGAACGGTGTCCCTGCATCTGAAGACATGCTCCACACCAGGCTCTCTGTCTAGTGCTGAGTGTGCCAACAGGTCTGGAGACGCCCCCTCCGGCAGCCTCACATCTGGGAGGGGCAGGCAAAACGAGCAGTAGTCCCCATTTCCAGCTGCGGCTACAGACAGCAGTGACTAAGAATGAGCACCTCACGAGCACCTGTGCCGAAAGCCCTCGGGCCTCCGCAGAGGAAGGGCTGGAAAGAGCAGAGAGAAAACCAAAGACAGGAACCCCTGGGAGCAACCAGGCTAAAGGATGAATGTGTGACTGAAGGTTTGCAGAAATGCCTGCCATCGAACAACGAGGAAATCTGGATGTCGTTATAACTGAAAAAATAGTTCTGAATTCTCACTGGGAAAAGATAAAGAATGTTCTAACCAATCTGCATGCTATCTAAAGATGTCCCCAGGTAAAGAACTGGGCTGTGTTGACCCAGCCCCAACCCTGGTGGGGCAGGACCTTTCATCAGGCTGGGGAGAAATCACCCCCTCTTCTGATTCTCAGCTCCCTGACCAGTACGTGGGCCTGGGCGTTAGGAAGGTGGTGTGTGTTGAATGGCAGGTACCAATCCAATTTTAAATCAACGAACAAGGTCCTACTGTATAGCACAGGGAACTAAATTCAATATACTATGATAAACCATAATGGAAAAGAATATGGAAAAGAATGTGTATATATACATATAAGTGAGTCACTTTGCTGTACAGCAGTAATTAACACAACACTGTAGTTCAACTATACTTCAATTAAAAATAAATTTAAATAAATAAACAAAACACCATCGCGAGACCCTGGGCCCACTGACATTGTTACGGTTCTGAATCCACAGAGCTGAGCACCAAATCGATCACCTGAAAGGCCTCACAACAAAGCCAGCTACATACAGTCCCAGCAGGACCTCTAGGAAAGGAACACCTGAGAAGCTGTGCAGCAAGCAGGTACCACTCCTGTTGGGCTGAGGCAGACTCCTCAGCAAAATTCTCTCACAACAGAGTTATACAGAACGTCAATACTGACCGAGTTTCTTCTATTACAGGACACTCACTCAACTGTTTTATTTTGGGGTAAGAAATTAAGGAAGAGACAATAGCTTGAGACAACCTCAGTCAATGCCAGTTCTGGATGCCTCCAAAGGCCACTGACTGAATCATTTTACAAGGAGGCAAAAAAAAAAAAAACCTCCACAACGATTCAATAATGGTTCCGCAGGTGTGATAACAATTACAAGTGTTGAAAGTCACCTTAAATAGAAACATACAAAGTGCTTACGTTCTAATGACCATGACTATATACCCACAGAGCAACTAAAAACCAAACTATCTTACTATTGAGTGAATAGGGACTTGGGACAAATTTTTCAGAAATCAGCATTAAAAGCAGATTCAAAAAGATAGAAGTGAGGTTGAAGTATTCTAGAAAGCTGTTCTTGAGATCTCCAAAAGTGGTTCTAGTGATGATGAAGAAATTATTTCTGGAAATAAGGATGGGGAGAAAAAGCAATTACTTCTAAACTTAAAATTCAAATGTTTATGTAAAATCCCCAAAGTCAAATCTCCGAACAGAAATTTGACTATTTCATCTCTATTATTAAAGTTTAAATACACTATGATAAATCAACAGTCCCAAAGTTTTATTGAATCATCTCATTGGGAAGATGGGGTATCGCCTAAATTTAAGCATGTGTGGGAAGTTTTCATGTTAATACCACTATAAAAGGAACTGAGTCAGAATTCATAACTCCCACTCTTTCCACTTTACCAAAAAGGAAGAGACCATTAAAGTTTGGAAAGAAGAGGGACTTGCCTGGTGGTGCAGTGGTTAAGAATTCACCTGCCAATACAGGGGACATGGATTCGAGCCCTGGTCCAGGAAGTTCCCAGATGCCGCAGAACAGCTAAGCCCATGCGCCACAACTACTGAGCCCACGCACCGCAACTACTGCAGCCCGTGCACTCTAGGGCCCGTGAGCCACAACCACTGAGTCTACATGCTTCAACTAACTGAAGCCTGTGTGCCTAGAGCCCACGCTCCGCAACAAGAGAAGCCACCTCAATGAGAAGCCCGCGCACCACAACGAACAGTAGCCCCTGCCCTCTGCAACTAGAGAAAGCCCGCGCGCAGCAACAAAGACCCAATGCAGCCAAAACTAAATTTTTAAAAATTAAAAAAAAAAAGTCACAGCTACAATTAAAAAAAAAAAAAGTTGTTTGGAAACGGGAAAAGGTATGGAGAATAATACCGGACAATGACCTCATTTTTTCTAAAACGTAGCCTAACTGATTTCACACATCCCTTATTCAGCTTTCAAACAGATCAGAATCACTGCCCACCCCCCACCCTACTTCCATCCCACCACAGCCAGTTACTAACAAACATCGTCAGGTTCACTGGGCCTCACTCGAGATGCAGCTTTTTTGTCTCCAGGTCTCTCCTTTGTCTTTCCTCCCGTGTCCCCTCAGCCTCCATATAAAAACTGGACTTTTTTTGATCGAAGTGATTAGTAAAACAAATAAGCCAATATTTTCCAGTCAAGTTTTACCAATGTCTGTAGTAGGAAATGTAAACTTCACAGCAGGAAGGAGTTAAAAGGTTTTAACAAGAAAAAAAATTAGGACTTCCCTGATGGTGCAGTGGTTAAGAATCCACCCGCCAATGCAGGGGACACGGGTTTGAGCCCTGATCCAGGGAGATTCCACATGCCATGGTGCAACTAAGCCCGTGCACCACAACTAGAGCCCCCGAGCTACAAGTACTGAAGCCCGCAGGCCTAGAGCCCATGCTCCATAACAAGAGAAGCCACCACAGTGAGAAGCCCGCGCACTGCAACGAAGAGTAGTCCCCACTTGCCGCGACTACTGAAAAGCCCACGCATAGCAACGAAGACCCAACACAGCCAAAAATAAATAAATTTATTTATTTATTTATTTTTAAAAAAGAATTAGGTAGGAGACTTCGGGTTTGATTAAAGATTTTAATGCAAACAACTTGGAGGATGGAGAAGTAATACAGGTATGCAAGGTAAAAAAGAAGACTACGGGCATGAAAAGGACAAAACCAAGGCACACTAACCCATATGCTTGGCGATTACTGCTGCTCTCTGGTGACCTGTGTGTGCAAGTGCCTGGGAGCACCAGGGCAGGCCAGGACACCAAACACAATAGAAAACAAACAAATGTTGGAGAGCACTGCTTCATACATCCAATGAGACTTTTATTCCTCAAAAGCGTAATGAGCATTAGACAAACGGTGACAGCTGACAAAATTAACTGACATGGGGCTGTGGTGAAGAGGCACCCAGAGCAGGCTCTCCTCTTAAGGAACACAGAGCAGATCTGCCGGCCAGGTCGCTTCTCCCACAGTGTACCAATCGGGAGTAAAAATAAAGGATGTGGACACCTTTAAAACTCCCTTACTAGTCAAGAAATTTCATCAGCTGTCCTTAAGCCTGGTTTTGGCCCCTTGGTGTCCTTAAGATTAATTACCGATAGAGCAGGAACCAAGATGGCAGAGCAGAAGGACGTGATCGCACTCCCTCTTGTGAGAGCACCAGAATCACAACTAGCTGCTGGACAATCATCAACAGGAAGACACTGGAACTCACCAAAAAAGATACCCCACATCCAAAGACAAAGGAGAAGCCACAATGAGACGGTAGGAGGGGCGCAATCACAGTAAAATCAAATCCCATAACTGCTGGGTGGGTGACTCACAGACCGGAGAACACATGCCACAGAAGTCCACCCACTGCAGTGAAGGTTCTGAGCCCCACTTCAGGCTTCCCAACCTGGGGGTCCGGCAACGGGAGGAGGAAGTCCTAGAGAATCAGACTTTGAAGCATAGCGGGAATTGATTGCAGGACTTCAACAGGACTGGGGGAAACAGAGACTCCACTTCTTGGAGGGCACACACAAAGTAGTGTGCGCATCGGGACCCAGGGGAAGGAGCAGTGACCCTAGGGGAGACTGAAATAGACCTACCTGCTAGTGTTGGAGGGTTTCCTGCAGAGGCGGGGGATGGGGGCTGTGTCTCACCTTGAGGACACGGACGCTGGCAGCAGAAGTTCTGGGAAGTAATCCTTGGCGTGAGCCCTCCGAGAGTCTGTCATTAGCCCCACCAAAGAGCCCGGGTAGGCTCCAGTGTTGGGTTGCCTCAGGCAAAACAACCAACAGGGAGGGAACCCAGTCCCACCCATCAGCAGACAAGCGGATTAGAGTTTTACTGAGCTCTGCCCACCAGAGCAACAGTCAGCTCTACCCACCACCAGTCCCTCCCATCAAGCCTCTTAGACAGCCTCATCCACCAGAGGGCAGACAGCAGAAGCAAGAAGAACTACAATCCTGCAGCCTGTGGAACAAAAACCACATTCACAGAAAGACAGACAAAATGAAAGGCAGAGGGGCTATGTACCAGATGAAGGAACGAGAGAAAACCCCACAAAAACAACTAAATGAAGTGGAGATAGGCAACATTCCAGAAAAAGAATTCAGAATAATGATAGTAAAGATGATCCAGGACCTAGGAAAAAGAATGGAGGCAAAGATTGAGAAGATGCAAGAACTGTTTAACAAAGACCTGGAAGAATTAAAGAACAAACAAACAGAGATGAACAATACAATAACTGAAATGAAAACTACACTAGAAGGAATCAATAGCAGAATAACTGAGGCAGAAGAACGGATAAGTGACCTGGAAGACAGAATGGTGGAATTCACTGCTGCAGTGCAGACTAAAGAAAAAAGAATGAAAAGAAATGAAGACAGCCTAAGAGACCTCTGGGACAACATTAAACGCAACAACATTCGCATTATAGGGGTCCCAGAAGGAGAAGAGAGAGAGAAAGGACCGGAGAAAATATTTGAAGAGATTATAGTCAAAAACTTCCCTAACATGGGAAAGGAAATAGCCACCCAAGTCCAGGAAGTGCAGCGAGTCCCATACAGGATAAACCCAAGGAGAAACATGCCGAGACACACAGTAATCAAATTGGCAAAAATTAAAGACAAAGAAAAATTATTGAAAGCAGCAAGGGAAAAACGACAAATAACATACAAGGGAACTCCCATGAGGTTAACAGCCGATTTCTCAGCAGAAACTCTACAAGCCAGAAGGGAGTGGCATGATATACTTAAAGTGATGAAAGGAAGGAACCTACAACCAAGATTACTCTACCCCGCAAGGATCTCATTCAGATTCGATGGAGAAATCAAAAGCTTTAACAGACAAGCAAAAGCTAAGAGAATTCAGCACCACCACACCAGCTTTACAACAAATGCTAAAGGAACTTCTCTAAGTGGGAAACACAAGAGAAGAAAAGGACCTACAAAAACAAACCCATAACAATTAAGAAAACGGTCATAGAAACACATATCGATAATTACCTTAAACGTGAATAGATTAAATGCTCCAAACAAAAGACACAGGCTTGCTGAATGGATACAAAAACAAGACCCATATATATGCTGTCTACAAGAGACCCACTTCAGACCTAGGGACACATACAGACTGAAAGTGAGAGGATGGAAAAAGATATTCCATGCAAATGGAAATCAAAAGAAAGCTAGAGTAGCTATACTCATATCAGATAAAATAGACTTTAAAATAAAGAATGTTACAAGAGACAAGGAAGGACACTATATAATGATCAAGGGATCAATCCATGAAGAAGATATAACAGTTATAAATATATATGCACCCAACATAGGAGCACCTCAATACATAAGGCAACTGCTAACAGCTATAAAAGAGGAAATCGACAGTAACACAATAATAGTGGGGGACTTTAACAACTCACTTACACCAATGGACAGATCATCCAAAATGAAAATAAATAAGGAAACACAAGCTTTAAAAGACACAATAGACCAGATACATTTAATTGATATTTATAAGACATTTCATCCAAAAACAGCAGATTACACTTTTTTCTCAGGTGCGCACAGCACATTCTCCAGGATAGATCACGTCTTGGGTCACAAATCAAGCCCCAGCAAATTTAAGAAAATTGAAATCATATCAAGCATCTTTTCTGACCACAACGCTATCAGATCAGAAATTAATTACAGGGAAAAAAACGTAAAAAACACGAACACATGGAGGCTAAACGTTACTAAATAACCAAGAGATATCCGAAGAAATCAAAGAGGAAATCAAAAAATACCTAGAGACAAATGACAATGAAAACACGACGATCCAAAACCTATGGGATGCAGCAAAAGCAGTTCTAAGAGGGAACTTTATAGCTATACAAGCCTACCTCAAGAAACAAGAAAAATCTCAAGTAAACAATCTAACCTTACACCTAAAGGAACTAGAGAAAGAAGAACAAACAAAACCCAAACTTAGCAGAAGGAAAGAAATCATAAAGTTCAGAGGAGAAATAAATGAAATAGAAACAAAGAAAACAATAGCAAAGATCAATAAAACTAAAAGCTGGTTCTTTGAGAAGATAAACAAAATTGATAAACCATTAGCCAGACTCATCAAGAAACTCATCAACAAACAAGTCCAGGACCAGATGGCTTCACAGGTGAATTCTGTCAAACATTTAGAGAACAGCTAACACCCATCCTTCTCAAACTCTTCCAAAAAATTGCAGAGGAAGGAACACTCCCAAACTCATTCTTTGAGGCCACCATCACCCTGATACCAAAACCAGACAAACATACTACAAAAAAAGAAAATTACAGACTAATATCACTGATGAATATAGATGCAAAAATCCTCAACAAAATACTAGCAAACAGAATCCAACAACACATTAAAAGGATGATACACCACAGTCAAGTGGGATTGACCCCAGGGATGCAAGGATTCTTCAATATACGCAAATCAATCAATGTGATACACCATATTAACAAATTGAAGAATAAAAACCATATGATCATCTCAACAGATGCAGAAAAATCTTTTGACAAAATTCAACACCCATTTATGATAAAAACTCTCCAGAAAATGGGCATAGAGGGAACCTACCTCAACATAATAAAGGCCATATATGACAAACCCACAGCAAACATCATTCTCAATGGTGAAAAACTGAAAGCACTTCCTCTAAGATCAGGAACGAGACACGGATGTCCACTCTCACCACTATCATTCAACATAGATTTGGAAGTCCTAGCCATGGCAATCAGAGAAGAAAATGACATAAAAGGAATACCAATTGGAAAAGAAGTAGTAAAACTGTCACTGTTTGCATATGACATGATACTATACATAGAGAATCCTAAAGATGTCACCAGAAAACTACTAGAGCTAATCAATGAATTTGGTAAAGTTGCAGGATACAAAATTAATGCACAGAAATCTCTTGCATTCCTATACACTAATGATGAAAAATCTGAAACAAAAATTATGGAAACACTCCCATTTACCACTGCAACAAAAAGAATAAAATACCTAGGAATAAACCTACCTAGGGAGACAAAAGACCTCTGTGCAGAAAACTATAAGACACTGATGAAAGAAATTAAAGATGATACCAACAGATGGAGAGATATAGCATGTTCTTGGATTGGAAGAATCAATATTGTGAAAATGACTATCCTACCCAAAGCAATCTACAGATTCAATGCAATCCCTATCAAACTACCAATGGCATTTTTTACGGAACTAAAACAAATCATCTTAAGATTTGTATGGAGACACAAAAGACCCTGAATAGCTAAAGCAGTCTTGAGGGAAAAAAACGGAGCTGGAGGAATGAGACTCCTTGACTTCAGACTATACTACAAAGCTACAGTAATCAAGACAATATGGTACTGGCACAAAAACAGAAACACAGATCAATGGAACAGGATAGAAAGCCCAGAGATAAACCCACACACCCATGGTCAACTAATCTATGACAAAGGAGGCAAATATGTACAATGGAGAAAAGACAGGCTCTTCAGTAAGTGGTGCTGGGAACACTGGACAGCTACATGTAAAAGAATGAAATTGGAACACTCCCTAACACCATACACAAAAATAAGCTCAAAATGGATTCGAGACCTAAATGTAAGACCGGACACTATAAAACTCTTAGAGGGAAACATAGGAAGAACACTCTTTGACATAAATCATAGCAAGATCTTTTTTGATCCACCTCCTACAGTAATGGAAATAAAAATAAAAATAAACAAATGGGACCTAATGAAACTTCAAAGCTTTTGCACAGCAAAGGAAACTACAAACAAGATGAAAAGACAACCCTCAGAATGGGAGAAAATATTTGCAAACGAATCAACGGACAAAGGACTTATCTCCAAAATATATAAACAGCTCATGAAACTCAATATTAAAGAAACAAACAACCCAATGCAAAAATGGGCAGAAGACCTAAATAGACATTTCTCCAAAGAAGACATAGAGATGGCCAAGGAGCACATGAAAAGCTGCTCAACATCACTAATTATTAGAGAAATGCAAATCAAAACTACAATGAGGTATCACCTCACACCAGTTAGAATGGGCATCATCAGAAAATCTACAGACAACAAATGCTGCAGAGGGTGTGGAGAAAAGGGAACCCTCTTGCACTGTTGGTGGGAATGTAAATTGATACAGCCACTATGGAGAACAGTATGGAGGTTCCTTAAAAAAATAAAAATTACCATATGATCCACATTTACCCAGAGAAAACCATAATTCAAAAAGACACATGCACCCCAATGTTCATTGCAGCACTATTTACAATAGCCAGGTCATGGAAGCAACCTAAATGCCCATCGACAGACGAATGGATAAAGAAGATGTGGTACATATATACAATGGAATATTACTCAGCCATAAAAAGGAACGGAATTGAGTCATTTGCTGAGACGTGGATGGATCCAGAGACTGTCATACAGAGTGAGGTCAGAAAAACAAATATCGTATATTAATATATGCATGTATGTGGAACCTAGAAAAATGGTACAGATGAACCAGTTTGCAGGGCAGAAGTTGAGATACAGATGTAGAGAAGAAACGAACGGACACCAAGGGGGGAAAACCGCGGTAGGGTGGGGATGGTGGTGTGCTGAATTGGGCCATTGGGATTGACATGTATACACTGATGTGTATAAAATTGATGACTAATAAGAATCTGCAGTATAAAAAAAAACAAACGAACAAAAAACAATACTAAAAAAAAAAAAGATTAATTACCTGCCTCGAACTGAAATGAATCAGTAGCTCATGTACAGTGAAACTGCACTGAAGTGACTGAACCTCAGGGGTAGTTAAAAACAATCCGGCCAACATCAGTGATGCAAATGCACTCTCATTCTGACCAGTCTACTGCATCCAAGTCACATCTAAGGCCTGGGCTGAAAAGAGCATGTAAATTAGTCCATTCTTTCCTCCACCCAGACACCCTTCCTCCTCCAGGCCTTCCCTTCCCTTCTCATCTCTGCCAGCTTCCCCTCCCCCTCCCCCCACCCCTGTCCTCTGCAGGCCACACCCACCATCCTGCTGAGCCCCTCCAGCCATACATACTCTGTTCCTTTCCTCAGAATCCCAGGAGACAGAGCAAACCCAGCACAAGGAGCCTGAACTCCCGGTCCCTCGGCCTCGGACCTGCTTCCCCTTTGGCCGCCCGTCTCCAAATGGCAGCTTTGTTCCACTGCTCCAGCAGAAAGCCTTTCAGTCACCCTTGACCCTTCGCTCATTTCATAACTAACCCAGCAACCTGCCCTGCTGACTCTCCCTTCCAAGTGGATTCAGAAACCACCCTGTGTCCTCAATGCCTTCTCCTCCGTCCACTGTCTCAGCATCGACTTCCTCAGGCCCTCCCAACTGGACCCCTGTCCGTGCACATCAACGGGCTCAAGTCCCGTTGACACTCAGCCCTCTGACCCCAGCCCACAACAACCAGCCTCCTGCCCTCTTCTCGGGGACCCGCAGCGCTCCTGCCAGGGGCCCCCTTCCTGCATCTGCATGGCTTCCCCATCATTCCCCAATCCACCTACTGTACTTTATTTTTCTAATTAACTGATCACCTATTTATTATATGTTTGTTTATTTTCTTTCTTCCACTATTATGCAAATCCCTTGAGAAGCTTCCTGGGTTTTGCTTGTGGCTGTTTCCCTGAAATGCCCAGTGAGTATTTAGTAAATGTTTTTTGAAAGTTAGCCAGCATCCATAAGCCAAGATCTTAAACTTAACACAGTAAGACTGTATCACACACAGTAAGCCCTAAATTCTAGCTATTATAAGGGATAATAATTTAAAATATGAATACTGAACAGCATATTATGAACATAAAGCATCTGAAACATTTTATGACCACTCGGCAGTTTGGTCTGAAGTCACTTAACAATTACCTTCATCTGTGAAAACTTTTCTCTCCAAAAATTTAATCTGGAAGGATTCACTAATACAGCAGGCACAGGGGTTGGTCTGAGGTTAAATTAAGCTCACAGGCTGTACAGGAGCCCTTCTGGGGTCAGCCTCCCAGCCCCCACGGCTGCGGCACTTCTCCCCGCACTTCCGAGCCCATCTCCCACTTCCAACACAGACCATCTCCTCCCCTGCCCTGTGAGAGGTGCTCAAACTCAATTATTGTCACATTGCTTGTTCAGAAGCCTCCCAAAACTCCCGCAACTCACCAAACCGAGACACGCTCCAACCCCTGAGTATGCCATTCAAAGACCTCAAATGACCCTTTCAATATTCTCTCCATTAAAGAGACATCTTGTGGAGAACCAACCAGCTGTATTTTTCAAAAATAACAGGTATTTCCCAATCTTTACTCCTGTTTGTTTCTTCTGTTAGAATACAGGTCCCGCCTTCACGCCCACCCATCCCATCGCAGGGGCCCAAGGCCTCAGGGGGAAGGTGGATTTCCTGTGGTGCTCAAAGGTGGCCTTCGAGCTCAGCCCCAAGGACTTCTGCTAATTGCTTTCACCTGGACGATGACAGTCACGAGAGCCCTAAGCCCACAGTGCAAGTGTGGAGGGGGTGGACAACAGGGGCTGTGCTGTGTTTCTTTTTCTGCCTGTGGCGCCATCAACTATGAATGCTTGAAAAGGAAAAGGGGCTTGAAAAGTAACATCTCAACTGACTATTTAAAAGAGGATCAAGGAAATACCTGTTTTGCTGGACAACTTACTGACATTGGTGGGAGTCAATAACTCATGTCAGTAAATTGTCCAACAAAACTAGTTGCACTGAAGGAAAAGAATAAACCCTGAACCACCGGAGGAGGAGAGACACGTTCCTCCTGTAGGATTAACTAAGACTTCTGCATAAACGCAAACTTCTGCTTCTGCTGACAAATACCAAGGGCCACCAGCATGGCAGCTCAGTTACATGCCAGCGGGAAGACCGTGTTTCCTTGATGTTGGGAATGAGGGGAGCACCCACAACCAGAAGGAGGGCAGCTTTCCCCAAACAGCTCTCCAGGACACCACAAAGGGCCAAGGAAAATGAAACCAAACCTGTCAACCACTGCCTGCTGGTTTGAGTGGAGATGGAAGGCTGCTAACACCGGAAGAGACCCAGAGGGGTGATGTCCTAGGCAGGAAAAGACAGTATTTGGTGCAAACGTGAGAGAATTTTCTCCTCCAAAAAGAAACATGTGATATGAAATACAGAATATAGCTCAACTATCAGGACACAGACTGAGACCCTCAGAGCAGCCGACAAATGACAGAGACAGAGACACTCTGTCACATCCAAGACTGTCTCTCTCCAGACATGTCAACTGCAAGCTTCACACTTCAATGAGAGGGGCAAGAAAACTGAGCCCCTAAATCAGGACCCCTCTCAAGGTCCAAAATGAGACTCCAAGTTACAAGTGTAAACAGACAGATGTCATACGTGATGGGATACCGAGGACACCATATCGCCTTCTTGGCTGGAGGAAGAGGGTCAGTCCCTGTAGTAAACAAGTGCTGACCTAAGTAACTTTGGAAATGAGTAGAATCAGCGAGATTACAAGAAGCACTGTCCAGAAGCACTGTACTCTAGTTGGTAAAGCTGTTTCCCATGGGGATATGTGTCATAACAAGCCTGACACTGCTGGACCCGGCACTGGAACTGGACAGTCACCTGGTGGATGGCAGATGTGGGAGCCGGCTTCTCTCTCTGCTGCAGCTGCACGGGGAGCTCACAGAGAAGCGAGGACGGGCCACGAAGCAAGTGGCCTGGGAGACCTCAGTATGAACTCATGATTAGCCTTACATAGCGACAGTTAATACACAAATATTTATACACCTTAGTACACACACATACGTCTCCTTGCGCTATCAGCTGAGAGAGCCCAGAAGCAAAAATAACCCAAGAGCAAAGTGCACACCTAGCACCCAAATCTCAGTTTTCAATACCGTTCTCCAATAAAAGAAACCTGAGCTCCTTGGAGAAATGGCAGATTCTAGGATAGGGGCTGGAAATGTAGTAAATGGAGGACCTTTTAGTGTCTGAAAGTAAGGAAGCACTCAAAAACAAAACAAAACAAAGCCACCCCATAGGGCTTCCCTGGTGGCGCAGTGGTTAAGAACCCACCTGCCAATGCAGGGGACATGGGTTCAAGCCCTGGTCCGGGAAGATCCCACATGCCGCAGAGTAACTAAGCCCGTGTGCCACAACTACTGAGCCCGTGCTCTAGAGCCAGCAAGCCACAACTACTGAAGCCCACGCACCTAGAGCCTGTGCTCCGCAACAAGAGAAGCCACCGCAATGAGAAGCCCGCACACTGCAACCAAGAGTAGCCCCGCTCACTGCAACTAGAGAAAGTCCATGTACAGCAACGAAGACCCAACACAGCCAAAAATAAATAAATTTTTTTAAAAAGCCACCCCATAGCCAAATGATACAGTTCCCAATGGCCAAAGCTGGAACAACTTGAGTAACAAAATAAACTATTGGATTATAAAAGCATAAAAATGCATAAAAGAATAAAACAATAAATATTTATAAATATAAATAAATAAAAAGAATAGATGAGTCCAATAAAAAACTGTGCTGTGAGGGCATCATCTGTGGCTCAGGGAGGATCACTCTTCAGTGCAGAGAGGTCTGGACTGAACAGAGCTCAGCAGAGGAGGGAGGGGTGGGGCCGCAGCCCCCGGGAGGCACCGCTAAGGAGCAGCCGGCAAGGGCACTCAGACCACAGGCCTTCAATGCGCCTGTGCTACATGGAGGCCATAAAGGGGTCCTAGTGGTGGAGGCTTTTTTGTTTGGGGGAAATTTGTCTCCCGTTTGTTTAGGCTACTTGTGCCTGAGAAACACCTGCAGGGCACACACACTTAGTGGCCCTTTGTACAGACACCTTGGGAAGGCACGGGCTCTGCTCAAGGAGCTGAGAGGCTGCGACGTTCCTTGCCGAGGAGGTGCCTAAAGCTGCATGTTTGGAAAACCCATATGAAAAGCCAGGTCTCCCGCACTGAACTTTCAGAACGGGGGGGGGGGGGGGGGGGGGGGGGAGGGGGCTTCCCTGCTGGCGCAGTGGTTGGGAGTCCGCCTGCCGATGCGGGGGACGCGGGTTCGTGCCCCGGTCCGGGAGGATCCCGCATGCCGCAGAGCGGCTGGGCCCGTGAGCCATGGCCACTGAGCCTGCGCGTCCGGAGCCTGTGCTCCGCAGCGGGAGAGGCCACAGCGGTGAGAGGCCCGCGTACCGCAAAAACACAAAAACAAAACAAAAACAAAAAGGGTGCAGGGTGCACAATGGTGTCAGTCATGAAGAAGTTTAAGAATTTGAAGAGCTGCAACCAAGAGGCAGCGCCACTGTGTATCTGCCGTCGCATCCGGTTCTGTGCAGGCCCTGCAGGTAAGAGAAGGAAGAGCTGGATTTAACCAGGACTGGCTGGAGGTGTCAGAGGAAGGGCAGCAGTGGTGGTGGCCAGCCCTGGCATTCCTCCCAGAGAACCCCTGCCTCCTCATCCTTCAGCCCCATGCCATCTCCCCT
Organism: Delphinus delphis; assembly: GCF_949987515.2. Taxonomy (NCBI): domain Eukaryota; kingdom Metazoa; phylum Chordata; class Mammalia; order Artiodactyla; family Delphinidae; genus Delphinus; species Delphinus delphis. The sequence goes on from NC_082693.1 coordinate 1,444,870, forward strand.
CCTCCAAGGCGAGCATCTGTGGCTTGCTTCTGACCCCACAAGACAGCAAGGGTCACGGGATGACGCCAAGGTGATGCTCAGTGCCGGTGCATCCCAAGATGTCTTGGAGGAAGCAAGCGGCCGCGTGGAGGGCTCCCGTGGCAAAGAATTGAGGGGTGGCTTCCCATCCACACGGCAGGCGATCGTGGCAGCAGATCCCCCCACTTCTGGAGTTGAGCCTTCCGAGGCCACCGCAGTCCCCACCAGGCCTAGCCGTGGCTCAGCGGTGCGCAGCTCCTGCCCAGGGGAATTGAGGTAAGGAGCACGTGCGGCTTTAAGACGCAAAGTTCACACCCGTTGCACGCTGTTACACATCAGTCTTATGCAAGAGAGGAACTATGACCGACCATGAAAATGAAAGTGGGTCAGGAAGATGTGCATGTAGGGACCGAGAAAGCTGAGGAATTCGTGTGTGCACATCCGGGGAAGGAAGGCTGCCGGAGCTCAGGCACCGGGAGTAAAAGCTGGCGATGCTCAGAGTGCTGGGCTTCACGTTAAAGTCATGCAGGGTTTGCAGCTGTTGGTAAACGACAGGTCTAGGCTTTTTCTCACTGCGTCGCACTTAGAAGATACTAACACAAACTTGTACAGCCTTCTCAGGAACTAACAGACCTGTCTTTCCCTGCTCAGCTGCGGGATCAATTTCTCAGTTCAACTGTTCGTCATGACACCCCACACGCTAAGCCCTGGCCTGCAGTACGGACATGTCGCTAAGCGGCTTATCACAAATCATTCTGGTCCAGTCATCTTGCTACTCAAACCACATCACCAGAAAACTTAGTGGCTTAAAATAACAACAAACGTGTTTTCTCTCACGACTCTGAATCAGGAACTTGGGAGCTGTCCGGCCTCGGGGCTTTCGTGAGCTGTCACCAGATGCTGGCTAGGGGTTCCATCATCTAAGGACAGGGGGTCATGTACACAGTGAGCACACAGATGCTGGTGTCAGCCAGTCGGTCCCTCCTACAGGGGTCTCTACAGGGCTGCCGGAGCGTCCTTGCACTGCGTGACACGCGACCCAAGAGACCAAGGCTGAGGCTGTTCTGTCCCAGCCTCAGAAGGCACACACCATCCCTCCCGCTGGGTTCCACAGGCCGCGTGGGTCAGCCTGACTCGGAGTGGGAGGGGACAAGGACCACTGAGACATCTGGGAGGCTGGCTATTTCATACTCTTCTAAGTTGCAGTTACTGACGGCCACTAATACTAAGCTTGTCTCTGAAATCCAGCAACAACATCCAAATTTCTATCTCCCTGGTCAAATAACAGCTTCGCTCTATTCAGATGGCTTTCTTAAAAAAAAAAAAAAAAAAAAAGACTGGGGGGAGGGGGGTGATTTTTAAATGTCACTTATAATTGACAGTTTCGACAGTCCTCTCCCAGTAATTGATAGAGGTAGCCTCCTCCCAGCAAATAACTAAAAAAAACTACACAGGATTGCTTGTTGACCAGATGGGTCAGCATTCTTATTCCTCAAACTAAAAAGAAACTATGAATATTGCTGAAATTCTTACTTACCTAGCAGTAAGAAGATAGAACAAAAGCTGACCTTTCCTTACAGTATAAATTTAAGTATAAAACTTTCTATTTTTTCAATTAAGAAGCACTTCACCGCACACCACAACAAAAGATCCCGCATGCTGCAACGAAGATCCTGTGTGCCACAACTAAGACCCGATGCAGACAAATAAATAAACAAACAAACACGAAGCCCTTCACATATTGGTGCAAAATATTAAAAGAAAAGTATAGTGTTTCACAACTGACGGCAGCATTAGCTAACTCACACGAAGCTCCCGCTACGTGGCAGGCACCGCGCTGCACTCTCTCCATCCATTATCTCAGCTGACCCATTTGACAAATAAGGTGAAAGAAAAAGGAAGAGCCCTCCTGAGGCAACCTAACGGGTTGACGTCCGGCACAAACACCAGACCGGAATTAGCCTGAGTTAGAGAACTCCGGGTAGGACTCTTGGAGGAGGAGCTCAGCTTGTACAATTCTGAGGTGCAGAAAATTTCATCAAAGACCAAAAATGTTATCGAAATTTAGATTCATATCAAGAAAATGCCTCTAAAATCCAACTATCATTCTTATGTCAGTCAGCTCCATATCCTTTACACAGAAAGGAGAATGTAGGGTTGATGCATCCATTTTGCACACAATAATAAACTACTCTAAATGACAATGCTGGAAAGATAGCACTGGCCAAATTTTACGGAACAAACAGTCTCATAAATGGTACAAACTCTTTTAAAGGTAAGTTGGTAAAATTTATTAAATTTTCAAATGCACACCACTTCTGTAAGTATGCTCACACATGTTTTTATAACTGGCATGGAAAGACCTAGATATGAACCAGTAGCATTGTATGGAGGTGGAGGCAAGAAGATTTCTACATTTATTCAGTCAATAGACATCTGTGTGTCTACTCTATTTCATAAACAGGGAATTGACATGATGTATGGAAAGACTTCTCTGCTTTCATAACCCTTACTGCTAGTGGGGAACACAGATAATCACAATTTTAAGTTTTTAAAACATTTACAAGACATGATGAGTCATCTCTTTTCTTCTATCTCACTCCTCCCCAACCTCAACCCCAAGTGATCTCTCATCCTTTCTCGTGGCTTTAAGAAGTCCCTATACTCTGAAGGCTCCTAGAATTATCTTTCCAGCCTAGAACTCCACACTCTTTCTTCAACTTCCTATACAGTAACCGATGTATAATAAACATCTCAAACTTAGCATTTCCAAAACCTGAATACAGACAACACCCATCCCACAAGTGTTCCTCCCCAAGCCCTCCCCACCTCAGTAAAGGTTACTTTACCTCCATTCCTTCAGATGCTCAGGACAAAATCTTTAGTCTCACCCTCAACCCCTCTCTCTCACACCCCACATCCAAACCAATCACGAAACCTGTCATGTCTACCATTAACACCTAACCAATTCTTGCTACCTACCCTCACCACCCAGTTTTCTTTCCCCTCTCGCTCTTACGCCTGAGATCTTTAAAAAAGACCCCTTATGCCAAGACTGCCATCACAATCAATAAAATTCAAACTCAGGTCGTGGCTTAGAAGGCCTAGATGCCCTGCCGTCCCAGTCTCAGGCCTCCCTCCTACTCTTCCCCCGTGACTCCCCCCACCCGCTGGGCTCACACTAGTCCCCTACACGCCAAGGCTACACTCGGCCTCAGAGCCCTGGTGCTCGTGCCCTCAAACCAAAATCCTCCATCACTTCCAGACATTTGCACCACCAACTCTCCTTCTTCCGGAGCTACTCCGACAGGCTCCAAGCGCCACGCTGTTACACTCTTGAAGGGAAGGCACTTCCTTCACTGCTGTATTCCTAATACAGTGTTTACTGGAAATAATCTGGGTAGCAGGAGGATAACTGGAACAGGAAGTCTAGCTGAGACAACGTTTAACCTGAGACCTAAAGGGTGTGAAACAGCCAGCCATACAGAAGGCACAAGCTAGAGGTTTCCAGGCAAATAAAACCACAGCTGAAAAGCCCTGAGGAGCTGCAGGGGCTTCTGCAAGGCAGGAGTGAAGCAGCACCTGAAGTGCACTGCGGGATGAAGCGTGCCTTTGTGCCTTGTAAACTGAGACAAGAAGAATCTATCTTCTTTGACAATGAACAGGAAGCTCTTAAGCGGGAAAATGACAGGGTCTCAATGTGTTTATTACTCTAGCTGCTGGTGGTATGTGGATTAGAGATGGGTTAGAAAGGAACTCCAGACGTGAGATGATGGTGGTTGGACTAGAGCAGTAGCAGGACAAGGGACGAACAGAAGGGGAGAGTTTCGAGATCCATGCCCAGAGTCGAACCAACAGAACTGCTGGTAGGTAGAAAGTGTGGAGGGCAAAGGAGAAGCAGGAGACTAAGACGACTCTGAGGATTTGGGTGTAGGCAAAACTTCAGTAAAAAATGACCTTTTTCATAGTGGATAAAATTCAATTAGAGGTTGGGGAAATCAAACTAACGCAGTAACTCACTAGGGAGAGGGAAATGTATACACACAGGGGATAGTTAGATATGCACAAAGTGTTTTTGGAAAGATACATATGACCAGAAGCTAATGAGGAGATCCTTTCATTGCACAGGCTTTTGTACTGTTTCTTTTTTTTTTTTTTAATTTCTTTATTTATTTATTTTCGGCTGTGTTGGGTCTTTGTTGCTGAGCATGGGCTTTCTCTGGTTGCGGCGACCGGGGGCTACACTTCATTGCAGTGCGCGGGCTTCTCGTTGCCGTGGCTTCTCTTGTTGTGGAGCACGGGCTGCAGGCGCACGGGCTTCAGCATCGTTGCTCGCAGGCTCTAGAGCATGGGTTCAGTAGTTGTGGCGCACGGGCTTAGCTGCTCCGTGGCATGCGGGATCTTCCCGGACCCGGGCTTGAACCTGTGTCTCCTGCATTGGCAGGCGGATTCTTAACCACTGTGCCACCAGGGAAGTCCTGTACTGTTTCAATGTTAAGAAATTAAGCTAATGTATCACTTTTTTCCATTAAAAACTAATATTTTCAGCTTTAGAGGTATAACTGACCAAAAATGTAAGCTATTTAAAGTATGCAATGTGATCATTAGATACACAGACATTGTGAAAGAATTCCTGCCAGTGACTCATTAACACACCTGTCACGCCACATATTTACGTACCCTCTTATGGGGGGAGAACATTTAAGTTCTACTCTCTAGAAAATCTCAATTATACAATACAGTGACATCAACTATAGTCACCATCCCCAGATCTTACTCATCTTACAATTGAAAGTTTAAACCGTTTACCAACCTCTCCCCATTTCCCCTACCTTCAGCAACCACTTTTCCACTCTCAGTTTCTAGGAGTTCTACTTTATCATTATTATTTTTTTAAGATATCATATATAAGTGAGATCATACAACATTTGTCCTTCTGTGTCTGGCTTATTTCACTCAGCATAATGCCCTCTGTGTTCATCCATGTTGCTGCAAACGGCAAGATTTCCTTCTTTTTAAAGGCTGAATAATATTCAACTGAGTGTATATACGGACCACATCTTCTTGATCCATTCATCCAACGACTGACACTTAGGTTGTTTCCATACCTTAGCTATTATGAATAATGCTGCAATAAACATAGGAGGACGAATGTCTCTTCAAGATAATGATTTCGTTTCCTCTGGATCATATGGTAGAGTTCTACGTTTAATTTCTTGAGGAAACTCCAAACTCTTTTCCATAGTGTCTGTATCAGTTTATATTCCCACCAACAAGTGCACAACAGTGCACTTCTCCACATCCTCACCAACACTTATCATTTGTCTTTTTGGTAACAGCCATTCTGACAGGTGTGAGATGACACCTAATTGTGATTTTGATTTGCATTTCCCTGATGATTAGTGATGTTGAGTACCTTCATGTACCACGAAAATGGTCATTTGTATGTCTTTGGAATACTATTTATTCAGATCCTTTGCCCATTTCTTAATTGGGTTGTTTGGGGTTTTGCTATTGAGTTATACAAGTTCCTTATGTATTTTGGTTATCAACCCCATATTGGATATGTGGTGTGCAAATATTTTCTCACATTCCATAGGTTGCCTTTTCATTTTGTTGATGGGTTTCCTTTGCTGAGCAGAGGATTTTTAGTTTGATGTAGTCCCACTTGTTTATTTTTGCTTTTGTTGCCTCTGCTCTTGGTGTCAAGTCCAAAAGAGCATTTGCAAGACTGATGTCAAGAAGCACACCCCCTTGTTTTCTTCTAGGAGTTTTACAGTTTCAAGAAACATATTCCTTGTTCCCTTCTAGGAGTTTTACAGTCTGTAGTCAAGTCTTTAATCTATTTTAACTTGGTTTTTGTGTATGGTGTAAGATAGTGGTCCAGTTTCATTCTTTTGTATGTGGCTGTACTGGTACGCCAACACCATTTACTGAAGAGACTGTTCTTTTACCATTGTATATTCTTGGCTCCTTTATCATAAATTAAGTGAGCATATATGTGTGGGTTTATTTCTAGGCTTTCTATTCTGTTCCACTGTTCTAGGTGTCTGTTTTTATGTCAATACCATACTATTTTAATTCCTGCAGCTTTGTAAGATAGTTTGAAATCAGGAAGTGTGACGCCTCCAGCTTTCTTCTCCTTTCACAAGACTGCTTTGGCAATCTTTCATAGATCTTTTGTGGTTCCATAAAAGTTTTAGAATTGTTTATTCTATCTCTGTGAAAAATACCATTGGAATTCTGATAGGGATTGCATTGAACCTACTTAGTACTTTTGATAGTATGAACATTTTACCAATATTTATTCTTCAATTCATGAGCACAGAGTATCTTTTATTTGTTTCTTCAATTTCTTTCAACAATGTCTTATAGTTTTCAGTGCACAGATCTTTCACCTCCTTGGTTAAATCTATGGCTAAGTACTGTATTCTTTTTGATGCTACTGTAAATGAAACTGTTTTCTTAACTTTTTCTTTCTAATCAGTTTGTTGTCAGTGTGTAGAAATACAACTGATTTTTTTTTTAGATTTTTAAAAAATTTATTTAGTTTATTTATTTTATTTTTGGCTGTGTTGGGTCTCCATTGCTGTGTGCAGGCTTTCTCTCATTGTGGCAAGTGGGGGCTACTCTTCGTTGTGGCGCACAAGCTTCTCACTGCAGTGTCTTCTCTTGTTGCAGAGCACAGGCTCTAGGTGTGCAGGCTTCAGTAGCTGTGGTGAACAGGCTCAGCAGTTGTGGTGCACGGGCTTAGGTGCTCTGCAGCATGTGGGATCTTCCCAGACCAGGGCTCACACCTGAGTCCCCTGCGTTGGTAGGCGGATTCTTAACCTCTGTGCCACCAGGGAAGCCCAAAATACAACTGATTTTTGTATACTGATTTTGTATCCTGGAACTTTACTGAATTTGTTCATTAGTTCTCCAACAGTTTTTTGGTGGAGTCTTTAGGGTTTTGTATATATAATATCATGTCATCTGCATATAGAGACAATTTTACTTCTTTTCCAATTTGGATGCCTTTATTTCTCTTTCTTGTCTAAGTGCTCTGGCTAGGACTTTCAGTATTGTTGAATAAAATAAAATGACTGATTTTTTAAATTGTTTCCAAGAGTTTGTCTTTTATTGATATTTATTTTCTGTTGATTCAATTAGGCATGTAGCCTGTAATTTTGAAGCAATTCTGCATTTTACGTGGCTGAGTTTTACAAAAACCATTAATACAACGTAGGAAAAACTCAATCTCCTATGTATTAACTAGATTACTAGAATTAAGTTGGATAGTTTCATTCTTTTTTTTTAACATCTTTATTGGAATATAATTGCTTTACGAATGGTGTATTAGTTTCTGCTTTATAACAAAGTGAATCAGCTATACGTAAACATATATCCCCATATCTCCTCCCTCTTGAGTCCCCCTCCCACCCTCCCTATCCCACCCCTCTAGGTGGTCACAAAGCACCGAGCTGATCTCCCAGTGCTATGTGGCTGCTTCCCACTAGCTATTTATTTTACATTTGGTAGTGTATATGCCATTCTCTCACTTCGTCCCAGCTTACCCTTCCCCCTCCCCATATATTCAAGTCCATTCTCTACGTCTGCGTCTTTATTACTGTCCTACCCCTAGGTTCTTCAGAACTTTTTTTTTTTAAGATTCCATATGTATGTATTAGTACACAGTATTTGTTTTTCTCTTTCTGACTTACTTCACTCCGTATGACAGACTCTAGGTCCATCCACCTCACTATAAAATTGATTTTTAAATAAAAAACTTACACCATTCTTTTCCTACAAAGAATCTAAATTACTTGCATATACATTTAAAACTTAAGACTGGGCTTCCCTGGTGGCGCAGTGGTTGAGAATCTGCCTGCCAATGCAGGGGACACGGGTTCGAGCCCTGGTCTGGGAAGATCCCACATGCCCAGAGCAACTAGGCCCGTGAGCCACAACTACTGAGCCCGCGCGTCTGGAGCCTGTGCTCCGCAACAAGAGAGGCCGCGACAGTGAGAGCCCGCGCACCGCGATGAAGAGTGGCTCCCGCTCGCCGCAACTAGAAAAAGCCCTCGCACAGAAACGAAGACCCAACACATCCAAAAATAAATAAATAAATAAAATTTTTTTAATGCCAAAAAAACCTTAAGACTACTCAAATTGATGTAAGAAAACAACAATAGGAAATTCAGACCACTAAGAGCGCGAGTTCAAAGAATCCTGTTTCCTACTGGTCTTATTCCTTAAATGCAGAATGATGTTTCTCACACAAGTCCAGGCATGTGAGGGTACCATCAGTTTATTCATGTTCATTTACCTTGTTTGATGTTTAAGATGCAGTGTTGGCTGAGACACGATCCTTGTTTTCAAAGAACGTTGTCTATTGGAATGCAGCTATGTATGTAAGTAACTGAAATGTGGTACCACTGACAGCAGTGTGGGTCTAGATTGGGGTAACAGCCACTGCAGGCAGGGTACTTATCAGACCACTGTAATTGTCCAGGCAAGAGACGCTTAAGTACTGAACAAGGAACAGATGAAAAAATGTTAAGAAGAACTGATCACTAGTTAAATGTATGCAACTATGACAAATGGGAGAACTAGGGAAAACTACGAAAATTCTTTCTTAACTAGAGATGGTGGTGCCAGTTACCAAACAGAGGAGACAGGTGGAACAGTAGGTTAGCGGTTAGGGAAAATGGGTTCACTGTTAAACATGTTCAGTCTGCCATGCCTGAGGAACAAACAGGTGAGGGCATCTTTAAGGAGCACAGGGCCCAGGAGACAGAGTTTATACAGTATTCAGGCCATGGTCTTTTGCTACTACTTACAGATTTTACCACTCTGGGCAGAAAAGAGAATGCTAACATTTAAATGGTAGGTGAAAGAAGAGGAACCTGAAACTGAGGACTGAGAGTGCTGTTAGGAGAGGGGCATCTGGGAAGCCAGGACAGAAGGAAGGAAAGTGCTAGAGTTCAAAATGAACAGCAACTGATTGAGCATTAGGGGTCAACAGCCCTAGAAAGGACAGCTGACTCATGCAGGAGAAAGGAAGACAGCAGTGGATGGGGCAGAGAATCAGAGTAGACCTATTTAGTCCCCAAAGTATAAACACACACACTGTTAACAATGTGAGCTGTCTCTTAGCAAAAACCTGTGTACAAGGCAGTGTTTTAGAGCTTTATATACTCTATTTCATTTAATCCTCAGCAATACTATGAGGTAGGTAGTAATCTAATTAACCATGTGTTACAGATGCAAAAATGGAGATTCATCAGGGAAAAACCAAAGGTCACACATCTAGTAAAGGGAGGAACCAACTATCTATCGTATAACAACCAAGTTACCTTCCCTTATACTACTTCCTTCAATGCATCACACACAGGAAATTACGTTACTACACTTACAAAACTCTAACTTAACAATGTAAGAATTGTAAAGGGACAAAGCTGGACATTACACTGACTTGCTATATAAATAATCTAACTTGATTTTTCATACTAGCACACGTAGAAGTTTAATTACAGCAGTCTCCCCTTAACTGCAGTTCCATTTTCCACGGTTTTACTGACCTGCGGTCAATTAACATCTGAAAATATTAAATGGAAAATTCCAGAAATAAGTAATTCTTAAGTTTTACACTGTGCACCATTCTGAGTAGCATGATGAAATCTCACTCTGCCCCGCTCTGTCCCGATCAGGATGTGAATCATCCCTTTGTCCAGTATATCCCTGCCCATTAGTCACTCAGTAGCCTCACGTATCAGATGGACTGTGGTTATCACAATGCTTGTGTTCAGGCAACCTTTATTTCACTTAATACTGTCCTCAAAGTGCAAAGGGAGTGATGCCAGCAATTTGGATTTGCTAAAGCGAAGCCATAAAGTGCTTCTTTTAATTGAAAAGGTGAAAGTTCTCACTAAGGAAAGAAAAACAATCGTATGCCAAGGTTGCAAAGATGTACAGTAAGAAGAAATCTTCTATCAGTGAAACTGGGATGAAGGAAAAAGAAATTCATGCTGATTTTGCTGTCGTGCCTCAAACTGCAAGTTACAGCCACAGTGAACGATAACTGCGCAGTTACGACGGAAAAGGCACTGAAGTTGTACAATAAGACATTCTGAGGGAGAGAGACTCAGTCACATAACTTTTATTACAGTATATTGTTATAACTGTTCCATTAATGTTGTTGTTAATCTCTTATTGTGCTTAAATTAAATTTTATCAAATGATACAAACGATCTTATTTACGAAACAGAAACAGACTTACAGAGGGAATGAACTTACAGTTACCAGGGATGAAGGATGGGGGGATGGATAGATTGGGATTGACATGTACACACTGCAATATTTAAAACAGATAACCAACAAGGACCTACTGCACAGCACAGGGAACTCTGCTCTATACTCTGTAATAACCTAAATGGGAAAAGAATTTGAAAAAGAACGGATACATGTATAGGTATAACTGAATCACTCTGCTGTACACCTGAAACTAACGTGACATTGTTAATCAACTATACCCCAATATAAAATAAAAAACTTTATCACGGGTATGTATGTCTAGGAAAAAGTGTGTGTGTGTGTGTGTGTGTGTGTGTGTGTGTGTGTGTGTGTGTGTGTGTGTGTGTGTGTGTGTGTGTGTGTGTGTGTGTGTGTGTAGGGTTCGGGACTACCTACAATTTCAGGCATCCACTGGGGGTCTTGGAACGTGTTCCCCCACACTGGGGAGAGGGGAGAGTTACTGTATTTGCCAACAGTAGTCATTCTAACACGCTTTTTAGAATCGCAGAAATACACTACATATCTCACTTTCTTGTCTTTTGACCTGATTACATAAGGCAAATGCATAAATCATTATGGCTGATTTGATGTGAAAAACAAGTTTTAATCAAAATACAGATATTTTGCACAGCCTACTCATCTCTTAGTCTTTGAATGTATATTTGTATTTTCCCTGGGGAAAATAAGGATAGTATAAATTCATTCCCTAAAATTAAAACACTAAAAATTTAAAGTTACCCAGAAAGTTCTCAAAGTATTCAGACAGAGCTTTCTCTGATGATGGATCTGTTCCTGTTCTCTAGTTGCACTGCCCAATACAGCAGCCACTAGCCACATAATATATAGTTACTAAACATTGAAATGTGTCTACTATGACTCTGGCACTAATGTAAAATTTTTATATATGACATTTAAGACATAACTTACTACTAGGTATACAAATAGTCTAACAGACCCAAGTTTTTTTTAATTGAAGCATAGTTGATTTACAATGTTGAGTTAATTTCTGCTGTACAGCAGTGATTCAGTTATACATATATACATTCGTTTTTTAATATTCTTTGCTTTATGCTTTAATCACAGGATATTGATTACAGTTCCCTGTGCAAATCCAAATTGTTGATATGGAGAATTCAAAAGCATTTAAGAACATTAAACTAGGAAGAGAAAAATAAAATTTAACCTATTCGAGAAATTAAAGATCAAATCACTTTTTCAACAAGAAATCACGATACATTCTTTTTCATCTTAAGTAAGAATGCTTGGCGGTTTTTTGTTGAATATTCTTTTTAAGGAGCTACTGGTACTGTCTGCATCATCTTCCTAGGAAAGTACTGCTTCTATCTGAGATAATTAATACAATAAATTCAAGTGCTCTCTTACTGGAAGTTTTTACCAACCCTTTGATTTTATGTAAAAGGAAAACATCTCTTTTTGGTTAAACTCTTTCAGTTCTAGGCAGGGTTTAGAGGACACTTTTACTATTTCTCATTTTATATAACTTCTGCTATGGGAAACCTTATGATAGTGAGAGTGGTAGTTCAGAGCTATTTTGAGCTTCTCACCAGCCTGACAGCCCGAAAGAGCTGCTTATTCATGTATCACCTGGCACTTAAGATGCCAGCTGAGGATACTACCTGTATCAGCCAGCGACAACTTCACTGTCTGCAAGCAGCTATGGAAGCAGACTGTGAAAAGAGACCACCGCCAGGGCCTGGAGGAGAGAGAGACGAGAAAAGAGAGACCTCGGATCCATGGGGTGCCCCATGGGTCCTGTATGAGTCCCCGCAAAGTGTGGGTATGTGTACTTACATGTGCAAGTACCTAGGAGAGCACCCTGAATCCTAGAGGGTTTAACCAACCTCTGAGGAGATCTAAGGAAAAGCAGATGAACTATCTAAACAACTTGCTTGTAGTCAGTGCATTCTACTTCTTTAAGGTATGGCTGCAGCATTTTTGTTATCCTTTGCCCCACATTTCAAAATGTTTTCCTAGCCTGAGTCGTTGTGCCTCTATCAACTTTCATACCTGAGCTCCTGAATTCAGCCTGTCGGCCCAGGCAGGGCCTGCTGCTCAAGGGTTACACACCCCAATGCCTCCAGGGTTGGCAGGACGCAGGCGAAACCAGAAAGGAGACTAGGAGGAGAGGGGAGCCGACAGAGTCTCTAAGAAGAACAGAGGGGCACAGAACTGCCGGGGAGGCTCTGCTGCCAGCAGGCCTTCACGGCTCCCTTCTGAGACTTTACCCTGTTTAGCAGAGAAATGGAGCTGCTGAAGAGTCTCTTCCCTATGACAGTTTTTCTCTTCTTCTGAGTCAAAATTAGAAATGAGTTAACACCTGGGATTGAACATGACCTTCTTCCTCCCTGCTGGGGCCTCTCCACCATCCACCTGGGCTCTCAGGGAGTCTGTATAGAATTCTTGCTTAAAGGGACTCTGCCTTTTCTTCCTTTCTAAATCTTCCAAGATTAATTTCAAAGATAATAAAACCATTTCAAATACGATTACAATTACTAACAAGTTACAGCGAAGCAGAATTTTAATAGGGAAATCACCCGGTGGAATACTACCAAGTGGCAAAATTAAACATGTAAAACTAACCTAAAATCATGCCAGTCTAACTTAACCATACAACTTTCTACCCGCTTTGTTGTTCTTATGTATTGCAAACATAAGGATCTGTAGAATGCTTGAGTAAGAGATTTGGTTTAAGAAAACAAGCTCAAGAAGAGAAGCTGAGAGATGCAGACAAAGGAATATGTACCACTAAGCAAGACTGGACAACAATTAAATTAAGACCAATTAAAGAATGGAAAAAAAGGTTCTTTAAAGTGAGAAAAGGGTTATCCCGCCAAGTTTTTTTAAAAAAAAAAAAGGACTTTGCTGGTGGCACAGTGGTTAAGAATCCGCCTGCCAATGCAGGGGACACGTGTTTGATCCCTGGTCCGGGAAGATCCTACATGCCGTGGAGCAACTAAATCCATGCGCCACAACTACTGAGCCTGCGCTGTAGAGCCCATGAGCCACAACTACTGAGTCTGTGCGCCTAGAGCCCGTGCTCTGCAACAAGACAGGCCACCACAATGATAAGCCCAAGCACTGCAACGAGGAGTAGTGCCCGCTCGCCGCAGCTAGAGGAAGCCCGTGCACAGCAACGAAGACCCAATGCAGCCAAAAATAAATAAACAAATAAGTTATTTTAAAAAAGAAATAAAAAGAAAGAAAGTTGGGTTTTAGCACCAGCACTGCAGTGATTAACAAGTTCTATGACTTTGTCAAGTCACTTTTGCCTCTCTGGGTTACAGTCTGAGACCCCATCATCAAACTCATCACTCTTTTTAGACTGTTCTTAAGAAAACATAAAGACGTTAATTTAAGCAATGTCTTAGAGAAATATATCTCCACGTAAGGTCTACGGACCTGCACCATCTCACATGGGCAGTAATTAAAAATGCAAATTGGGCTTCCCTGGTGGCGCAGTGGTTGAGAGTCCACCTGCCGATGCAGGGGACACGGGTTCGTGCCCCGGTCCGGGAAGATCCCACATGCCGCGGAGCGGCTGGGCCCGTGAGCCACGGCCGATGAGCCTGCGTGTCTGGAGCCTGTGCTCCGCAACGGGAGAGGCCACAACAGTAAGAGGTCCGCATACTGCCAAAAAAACAAAACAAAATTAAAAAATGCAAATTGACTGGGCTCCTACTGGATCAGAGTATCTCAGGCGGGGCCCAGGGATCTGCTCTTTAACAAACTCTCCTCATCGTTGTTCACAGGAACATCAAAGTAAGGAGTGTCAGAGGGGGACCAAACGCTGAACTCTTACACAGAACTCTTCTCCAAGTATAATGTGTTCTATTTTGGAGTTCTCTTCTTCTTGCCCTTCTCGCCTTATATCTTCTTCTGGATTCAATTAGGTTCCCTAATCTGTATAATTCTAAAGACAGAACAGTTTGATTCTATGTAGGTGTTCACTCAAATTAACGTCAATATGCCTGCCATGCCCCTTCTTCAAATCAACAGGTTTAGACCTAAATTTCTCTTTTCCTTTTGAGAGACAAACTAACATGCTTGGTCACAACAGATGGCCAGGTGTGATCTCCTTTTAGAACTTTTATTTTATACTTGAATATATTCCATAAAATTCTTACCTTAAGATGAGTTATACATAATATGTCAAGCACACCTCTGTAAAGTTTCTTTCATAAAGCTCTTTAACCAAACATTTACCCTCTATTCTAATCTTGTTTCCATATAAACTTCAACTTAGAAACAAATATTTGTTAAGACTAATCCATTCACAGGTCCAGGACTGAGCTATCTATCTAAGTCATCCTCTGGCAAGTTCCTCAAAAAGAACAACATACACTCTTTCCAAAAGAGGGCTGGGGGTGGGGTGTCATGGAGTAAGACACACGGAAACTATTAAACCCTTGGTGAAGCACCCCAGGCAATTCTTTTTTAAATGATGCATTATTCTATATGAATAAGGGTAACTGGTTTTAAAAAAACATACTACAGGGCTTCCTTGGTGGCGCAGTGGTTGAGAGTCCGCCTGCCGATGCAGGGGACGCAGGTTCGTGCCCCGGTCCGGGAGGATCCCACATGCCGCGCAGTGGCTGGGCCCGTGAGCCATGGCCGCTGAGCCTGCGCGTCCGGAGCCTGTGCTCCGCAGCGGGAGAGGCCACAACAGTGAGAGGCCCGCGTACCACAGAAAACAAACAAAAAAAAACCCATACTGCAGCACAAAAGTCATTTCATAAACTAGAATAAAACTAGGTGTCTCATGTAATAAGATGATCATCTAAGCACGCCCCTGCCTTCCACCATGTTCCGGGTTCTTCTGCCAGCAAGGAAGGTCTAACTCATCCAACAGCACCCCAGACCCCAACAACAGCCGGTACTGCTGCCTCAACACACACCATCTCCCTGTGTTATTAGACCTGACAATCCTCTGAATAACTACAGAATTAGAAACATAATCATCCAGAGATACACGGCACTAACTTCTTGGACATTAGTTTACTAAATAAATGTGCCAGACAACTCAGGCTGAGCCTCCGATGACTGTACACACGTAATGTTGAGCACCTCTGTTTTTCCACAGCTTATCCAAGATGCAAACACAGCAGACAGGGGCCAAGGAAGACTAGCTAGAAGTGCATAAAAATGTACCTGGCTAAATCTAGCCCTGGGAATTAAGGTTTAAGGAATAATAGAAGCTATAGCCAGTCTTGGCTTCTCAGTCCCAGACTTGGCAGGGGCGGTGGGGGGGATGAGGGGGTGGGAGAGATTCATTCCTAATAAATCTTTTGAGGAACAACTGCAATAAAAATTTTTCCTTACAACTCTTTGCTATGTACCATTCCCTTCCATCTGTCCCCAAGGAAGGCCACATTCTGTAGTGGATCAGGTACCACATCAATAATCAACAGAGGCCTGAGGAGTCAACAAGCAGATGGAGTGGTGAACAGTGGGAAACACAGGATGGACCTGGATTCAACTCAAAGGTCGGTTCCATCAGTTACTAGATGTGTGACCTAGAGAGTCTTTATTTCTCTGAGGCATCTTCAGTCTTTTCCTTGAAGTTTTGTGTCATAAAAATGGGGAGAAAAAGAGAGTTCAATTTCTCAGTCAACAGGACAAATAGGACAAGTAATCAGAGATGTACATAACTGAGGACATCAAGTTCAGGTGCTAGGAAGCCCTTTGACAAATCACTAGAGTTTCAAAGCAGGAATGATGGTGTTTGTTTTTCCTTTTTAAGAAACGTTGTAAATGATTATATGTACACACATATATATATACACAAACACAGTTTATGTAAATTCAAAAAGCAATCATACTATTCATTCTGGGTGTTTCATAAATGCAATCTTTTTTCCTCCCTTCTTTATCCTCTACAACAGTAACATTTCATGTTCACAATTAAATATATATCCTTCCTTGTTTCTCTCAATGCACATAAAATCATATACATGATTCATGCAAATATGAATGCAGATATACACAAAAACATATGAGTGTTGGCTTTTTCTTAATTGATTATTATTACCCATACTTCTCTGCACACTGCTTTTCTCATTATCTTGTACAAATCCCTCCAAGTCCAAGGGTATAGCTCCAATTCATTCTTTTAAAGTCTACCTAGTATTTCATGATATAAGGTAATATATTGTATTCATCCACTCTACTACTGATGGACTTTCATTTTGTTTTCCATTTTTTGCTGCTTAGAACCATGTCACAATGAACTTTCTTGTTCATATGGCCTTGCAGTTGTTTTCCATTACGGGCTAAAATCCCAGC
This sequence comes from Delphinus delphis, assembly GCF_949987515.2. Taxonomy (NCBI): domain Eukaryota; kingdom Metazoa; phylum Chordata; class Mammalia; order Artiodactyla; family Delphinidae; genus Delphinus; species Delphinus delphis. The sequence continues at coordinate 1,461,466 of NC_082693.1, forward strand.
AGTGCTAAAAGACTGAAAGCGTTTGCTCTAAGATCAGGAACAAGGCAAGGATGCCCACTTTAACCATTTCTATTTAACACATTCTGGACATTCTAACTAGAGCAATTAGACAAGAAAAAGAAACAAACAGCATCCAAATTGGAAAGCAGCAAAATTATCTGTTTACAGATATGATCTCATATGTAGAAAACTCTAATTAGATAACATTAAAAAACGGTTAGGGCTTCCCTGGTGGCGCAGTGGCTGGGAGTCCACCTGCCGATGCAGGGGACGCGGGTTCGTGCCCCGGTCCAGGAAGATCCCACATGCCGCGGAGCGGCTGGGCCCGTGAGCCATGGCCGCTGAGCCTGCGCATCCGGAGCCTGTGCTCCGCAACGGGTGAGGCCACAACAGTGAGAGGCCCGTGTACCGCAAAAAAAACAAAAAAACAAAAAAAAAAACGGTTAGAACAAGTGAATTCAGAGAAGTAACATGATACAAACACACAAAACTTAGCTGCATTTCTATATACGTGAATAAATTTTTTAATTACAAAAATAATTCCATTTACATGAGCATCAAAAAGTAAAATACTTAAGAGTTAACCAAGAAGGTGAGAGATGTGTACAATAGAAACTATAAGACATTGTGAAAGAAATTAAAGACGACATAAATAAATGGAAACACATCCCATGTTCACTAATTAAGACAATATTGTTAAGATGTCAATACTACCATAGATTCCATGTAATCCCTATCAAAACCCCAAAGACGTCTTTTGTAGAAATAGAAAACTCCATCATAAAATTCATACGGACTCTCAAGGGGCCACAGCCAAAACAATCATGAAGAGGAACAAAACTGGAGGACCCAGGCTTCCACATTACAAAACTTACTACACAGCTACAGTAATCAAAACAGTGTGGTACTGGCAAAAAGAAAGACATATAGGCCAACGGAATAGAGAGCCCAGAAAAAAATGTTTGCATATACGGTCAAATGATCTCTGACAAGGATGCCAAGGCCATTCAATGGGGAAAGGACAGTCTTTTTTCAACAACTGGTGGTGGGAAAACTGGATATCCACGTTGAAAAAAAATGAAGTTAGACCTTCACCTAACACCATATACAAAAATTAACTCAAAAGAGATCAAAAACCTAAATGTAAGACCTAAATCTATAAAACTCTTGGAAGAGAGCATAGAGCAAAATCTTCATGACACTGGATTTGACAGTGATTTCTTGGATATCACAGGCAGCAAAAGAAAGACTTCTTGAAAATTTTGCACATCAAAAGATATCAACAGAGTAAAAATGCAACTCATAAAACGGGAGAAAATATTTGTAAATCATATATCTGCTAAAGGATTAATATCTAGACTATATGGAGAATTCCTAAAACTCAACAACTAAAAACCAACAACTAAAAGATGGGCAAAGAACTTGAACAGACATTTCTCCAAAGAAGATACACATATGGCCAATAAGCACATGACACTAATCAGGGAAGTGCAAATCAAAACTACAATGGGGTATCACCTCACATCCATTAGGATGGCTACTACTGGAAGAAAAAAAAAGAAAGTAAGCGTTGGCAAGGATGTAGAGAAATTGGAACCCTTCGTACACTACTAATGAGAATATAAAATGGAATGGCCACCATAGAAAACAGTGTGGTGGGTCCTCAAAAAATTAAAAACAGAATTACCATACGATTCAGCACTTCCACATCTGGGTCTATACCCCAAAGGATTGAAAGCATGGTCTCAAAGAGATATTTGAACACCCATTAACAACAGTCTTGTTCACAATAGCCAAAACGTGGAAGCAAGTCACATCTCCATTGATGAATGGACCAATATAAAAAATGTGGGGACTCCGCTGGTGGCACACTGGTTAAGAATCCGCCTGCCAATGCAGGGGACATGGGTTCGAGCCCTGGTCCAGGAAAATCCCACATGACGCGAAGCAACTAAGTCCACACGCCACAACTACTGAGCCCGTGTGCCACAACTACTGAAGCCCACGCACCTAGAGCCCGTGTTCCGCAACAACAGACGCCACCACGATGAGAAGCCCGCGCACCACAACAAAGAGTAGCCCCCGCTCATCACAACTAGAGAAAGCCCGTGTGCAGCAACAAAGACCCAACGCAGTACCTCCACCAAAAAAAAAAAAATGTGGTTTAGGGACTTCCCTGGCGTTCCAGCGGTTAAGACTCTGCGCTTCCACTGCAGAGGGCACGGGTTCCACCCCTGGTGGGGGAACTAAGATCCTACATGCCGTAAAGCATAGGCAAAAAAAAAAAAAAAAAGTGGTCTATACATACAGTGGAATATTATTCAGCCTTAAAGGAGGAGGAAATTATGACACAGTCTACAACATGGATGAACCTTGAGGACATTATGCTCAGTGAAATAAGCCAGTCACAAAAGGATTCCACTTATGTGAGAGGTACTTAGAGCAGTAAAAATCAGAGAGACAGAAAGTAGAATGGTGGTTGCCAGGGGCCTGGGGAGGGGGAATGGGGACTTACTGTTTAGCAGGTATAGAGTTTCAACTCTATAAGATGAAAAGAGTTCTAGAGATGGATGGTGGTGACGGTTGCACGTTATGAATGTATTTAATACCAATGAGCTGTACACTTTAAAAATGGTTAGGATGGTACATTTTTATGTTATGTGTGTTTTACCACAATTTTAAAAATTGGAAAAAAATAAAAATAAATAAAACCACAATGAATTATCACTACTTCCCCAACCCCCAAATCCAAGGAGTAACATTTCTGGGACAAAGAGTGAGTGAGTGAGTGAGTGTGTGTGTGGTTTTAATTTTAGTAAGATGTCAGATTATTTCTCAAAAAGGCAGAATCCCATTTTCCAACAGCAATATTTAAGAGTACCCTTTTCTCTTCCAATAACAGATATTGCTGACCTTCTAATTTCTGCCAGTCAGAAGGACATCTTTTCAGATATTTGTTGGCCATTTAAATCTGTTATTCTGTGACTTACTTCTTCTTATTCTTTGCACATTGTTCCAATGGGATATTGACTCTTTTGTCAACTCTTTTGCCAATATTTTACTTTTAAATTTCTGTTTGTCCATTGACTTAACGGTATCTTTTGTTATACATTTTTTTTTAACTTTTATGGTCTAATGTTTGTGTTTTACACCTTAAAACAGGGGTCAGCAAACTATGGTCTGCCACTTGTTACTATAAATAAAGTTTTATTCAAACATAGCCTCACCCAAATATTACATAGCTAGGTCACGTAATTGCAACAGACAGTGTGTGGACCTTTACAGAAAAAACGTCACCAATGCTTGCTGTGGAATGTCAAGAAAATGGGGTGCCTGGTACGTCTCCTTCCCTGTCCGCCTCCAGAATTTAAGCTCCAAGAGAGTTTTTATTTGTTTTATTCACATAAACATACTGTGTAAAACAGTATCTGGCAAACAGTACATATCAAACTTTCAGAATTAATGCAAGGTCCCCTTGCTCTCACATTCTTAATTAGAAATGTAGCCAAGTATTAGTGATATTTGAATAGGACTGTTATAAAAGAAAGATCCTTTTTAGTAGCAATGCATGATTTTATGAAGTTTTACCATGAAAATCAATGAGAACCAACCCACTACAGTTTTATAGCTGAAAAGTAGCCCAATAGTAAGGACATCCCACATAGGAGAACATTTGGGGGTCACTTTGATGTTAAAAATCAATAAACTGTTTTAGAGACTCTTTATATACAGGCACCAACTCAAGCACTCAAGACAATCTACTGCTTATAAATTATTTTTCAGTTAACAAGTGTGATCAAGATGTCTAAGCATTTTCAACCTAAAGGACCTGCTGAGAAGGGGGAACACTTTCCCCACTAAACTTGATGATCAGCAACACATGCAGCTTTAGGCTCTGGGCTCGGCTTGCCTACAATAAACGCCAGACAGCAGGCTCACATCAGAATTCAAACCCTATGTGACACGTGTCACCTGGGGTACTTTTTTTCCCACGTTATCTTGTTTCCAAGCATAACTTTATAATGCCTTGTGAGACTACTATGTGTTTCGTTCAACTCGGTAAAACAAACAAACAAAAAACTGTTTTTAAGCCCCAAATATAATGTACAATCCTTTCAACCTTTGTGTTCGTGTGAAAGTTTTCTTAGTAAAATATTGGGGGGGAAATGTTCCAGGATCAGAGAAAAAAATTCCCATAACCCTCGTAACATTACAGTCTCATTTCCCTTACCCCACAAAATTAAGACTGTCCTTTTAAACTATGAAATTACAGCAAACAACATCTATCTTTCAGTGTCATGGTCAATGAAGACAGGCTAACATGCACACTACATCCCTGAGGCTAAGCACAGTTTTCCTTCTACTTCTTTAGACACTCTGGAAAACATGCAAAACCCTTAGTAACACGCAATACCACTCTCCTTGTACTTTAAAGTTTGACAAACTTTAAAATCTTTTTCATCCTTATACTATCTAGATAAAAAGCTGATAATGAACAGTGTGACAGCAGGGAAAAGGACACCTGGAATACTTAAAACATATCTAAAAACACTGTATCTGGTAAAAGCAGGAACTCCCTTACTAAATCTATCCATAATGACATACCACTCAGAAAAAGGTGCAATCGTAAAAGAAGGAAGAACAGAAAATGGACAAGAAATAACAAAGAGAAAGAAGAAAAATCTATTTCCAGGTTCTCAGTGACTGGGGCGGGGGGAAAGAACATAATGAAAGAAACCTCTCATGATGACATATGTATCCAGAAAATGTATGTGTGTGTGTACAGGGTGATTACAGTTCCAAGAAGCTGGAATTTAAAATAAAAGGTTGAAGCAGCAGCACACAGATGAAAGGCGGCCCCTTTAACATTTGCTCCTGGAGGCCAGCAACGCTCAGCAGTTGGCTGGAGACTAAGCTGGCCGATCCTGTGGAGCTCCAACAAAGGGACGAAACAAACTCGAGTCCCCAGGGCCCCCCTCCCGACAACGCGTGAAACAACTTGATAAATGATGGCTCTGTCAGGGGACCGGGAGATGGAGACGTCTGGGAGCAGAGGGGGACGTACCTCATTTAGAAGGCCAAGGGGGGAAGGGGGAAGGGGAGCCGGAAGAGAGGCAGAGTGGCAGAGAGAAGCAAGACCACCTTATCACACCAGAGAACCCGAAGCAGTCTGGGATGGCCAGGAACTGAAGTCCTCGGAGTACAGCAAGAGACCGCTCAAGGGGCAAAGTTTTCATCTTCCGTGGCCCATTTTCCAGCCTCAAGGCCAAGCTTAAAAACAGCACTGCTCTCAGGTTACTTCATTCATTTGGGGACGACCTGAAATACAGACTCCACCCCCACCCAGCCCGTGCCTAAGGGCTGCCGATCTGAATGGAAAACCAGAACACAGAGTCCAAAGCACAGCTCAATCCAAGGAAACATTAATTACCCTAAAACAAAACCAGGAGGAGCTCACATCTGGGGTCCAACACTAAAATCCTCCTCCTTCCCCTCCTCTAGAGTGTGGCACGACCATTTACACAATCTCCTCCTACCCGAAGACTGGTGTCGGTCCCACAGGACTGCCCTGTGTGGGGAAAACTCAGTCAACACTGAGAAGCAGGCATACAAGGGATCTCCATCTGAGAAAAGAGCTGTCGGAATTAGTAGTGGAACAAATATAGGTTTTTCAAAATCAGCTACCCAAAGAGTAATTAACTAATTCAAAAGGGACATTAATTATTCAAAAGGGACATAGCCTAAGCATCTGATGAAAGACCATCAAGCAAGTTGACTAAAATACAACTCAAAGGTAGGAACAAACAGGCAGCAAGTAAAGAATTCTTAATTGACTCGAGTCTTTTCAAGTCGCTCCAATATGCTGTGATGAACTAGAAACAGGCAATGTGAAATTCTGCATATTGTTACTGAATATAAACTTTATCTAAAGTTTATCTAATTCAGCTTTGACTGTAATTAAGCATAATTAAAAGTAACAGCAAACTGTACTCCAAGAAAGTGAAAATAGGGGATTTCTCTTTGCTAACGCCCAGCCTCCTTAGGGGATTACTGATAATTCATATTTGATGGCCCCAAATCGAATTTATTACCATGTATTTCAGAACATCTGATATAGTAAGTCACGGTTAGGGACACTGCATAGTCTAAGGGGCCAGGACAACCATGAGAACGTAACCACTTCGGTGGGTTACGCTGGAGGGCCCTGCTCCCCGTAGCTGCAACCTCAGTGAGCACACCAGCCTGCACGCGGACACGGCCCACCCAGTCCAGGGTTAACACCAGGCCCGGATGATGCTAGTCTCTCTGCTCTTCAGGTCGCCCCACACGGAAGAGAACCAATTTTCACCCCCTTTGGGAAAACATCACCTCCTTTAGAATGCACTCAACAGTGTGTGAATGTTAACAACAACGATGAAATGATGGGGAGAATGTCAGTCTAATGCTTAACACTTAATTTTAACTTCTCTGACCAAATCAAGACATGATTTGTGTTGATATGTGTTACTAAGTTTTAAATACCTTCATCAGTTCTCCACATCAACTTTCCCCAAACCCTGGGCATTATACTAACAGCATTCCTATAAAATCCATCAACTGTTATTGAAACAAACACATAAAAGTATTTCTAAAGACTTTAGCAATAGCAATACTAGGCCTTCACATATGTATTGACTTTAACCAGCGATAACACTCTATCAGTTCAAAGAATTAACCTTTCAGGGACTTCCCTGGTGGCACAGTGGTTAAGAATCCACCTGCCAATGCAGGGGACACTGGTTCAAGCCCTGGCTCAGGAAGATCCCACATGCCGTGGAGCAACTAAACCCGTGCACCACAACTATTGAGCCTGTGCTCTAGAGCCCACGAGCCACAACTACTGAAGCCTGCACGCCTAGAACCTGTGCTCCGCAACAAGAGAAGCCACTGCAATGAGAAGCCTGAGCACGGCAACCAAGAATAGCCCCCGCTCGCCACAACTAGAGAAAGCCCGCGCACAGCAACGAAGACCCAACGCAGCCAAAAATAAAAAACAAATAAATAAATTTATTAAAAAAAAAAAAATTAACCCTGCAGTTTTCCAATGATATAGTACGCTTTCCACCCCAAAGTCAGAGTAGCACAGAAATACCAGGGAAAACGCCATGCAGAATGCACCACATTTACAGACCGCGTTAAAGCATCTCACGGTCACCCAAGCCGATATGTAAAAAGTCTATGAAAGCTATAATCAAAAAGACAGATAAAAGCAAGCGCTGGTGAGGGTATGGAGAGAATGGAACCCTCATACACTGCTGGTGGGAATGTAAAATGGTGCAGCCATTTTGGAAAAGTCTGGTAGTTCTTCAAGAGAAATGAACACCTACATCCACACAAAAACTTATATTATGAATGTTCATAGCAGCATTATTCATAACAGCCCAAAGTGAAAACAACTCAAATGTCCATCAACTGATGAATGAACAAAATGTGGTGTATCCATAAAACAGAACACTCCTTAGCAATAAAGGGATGAAGTACTAATACCTGTACAAAGTGGATGAACCTTAAAAACATTATAAGTAAAAGAAGCCAGTCACAAGAGGCCATATTTTGCATTATTCCATTTATCAGAAATGTCCAGAACTGGCAAATCCAGAGACAGAAAATAGATCAGAAGTGGCCAGATGATGGGGTGGGAGACAGGAGTAGAGGGTAACTGCCAAGAAGTTTGAAATTTCTTTTAGGGGTGATGAAAAATGTTCTAAAATTGATTGTGGTAATGGTCGCACAGCTCTGTGGACATACTAAAACCGTTGAATGGCATACTTTAAATGGGTGAACTGTGTGGTTTGTGAGTATCTCAATGAACTGTTACTGGAAAGAAAAAAAGTCTTTGAAAAAATACCAGGAAGTGTAGTCTGGGTTTTTTGGTTGTGGTTGTGGTTGTGGTTGCTCTTCATTTTAAAGTAATGCTCCAATGATACCATTCAAAATGGAAGTATGTTTTTAGCGCTCATATTTTAATTCACTGAAGTCAGGTTGAACAGTAGTGTACAAAAGCAAAGGACTGATGGTAGTTATTCAGAATCTATATACGAATCACTTCATGCTGTGGCTCAAGATGGAATGGACTACCTTAGAAATGAACAAATTCGAGCAAAGGCTAGGAGGTTTTGGAAGATGCTCTAGACCATTAATTCACTGAGAACAGGAAACATGTCTGTATAATAATCGCACGGTCAGGCACTGTGCTTGATGCTTAACATATATACTAAGTGCAATCCTTCCAACAACCCTACAAGGTGGGTATCACTGTCTTCATATGAAATAGCCAAAACCAAATATCCTCAAGACCAGAAGACAACAGTTCAACTCAGTAGTCAAAGCTTCCGTTTACTGATCCATGAAAGCAGCACAGTGCTCCCTACATCAGAGTAGCTGTAAGAGCTCTATGAAATAAAGTGTATTAAGAGCCTGGCATTATTTGCAGCAACATGGATGGACCTAGAGATTATCATACTAAGTGAAGAAGTCAGAAGGAGAAAGACAAATACCATATGATATCACTTATATGTGGAATCTAAAATATGGCACAAATGAACTTATCTATGAAACAGAAACAGACTCACAGACGTAGAGAACAGACTTGTGGTTGCCAAGTGGGAGGGGAGGGGTGGAGGAGGGATGGATTAGGAGTTTGGGATGAGCAGATACAAACTATTATACAAAGAATGGATAAACAACAAGGTCCTACTGTAGAGCACAGGGAACCATATTCAATGTCCTGTAATAATCCATAATGGGAAAGAATAGGAAAAATTTTATATATATATATATATATATATATATATATATGTATGTATGTATATGTATAATTGACACGTTAAACAGTCACTCACATTTCTGTTTCTTTTACCCCAGCTTCAGCAAAAACAGATAACAACCTTCAGAAAGCCAGTAAAATGTATATAAGTGATGAGGGTTATGATCAATATTCAAAGATCACCAATACTGTCATGTTCACCAGGGTTCTCTAAGTAACAAACTAGGAAACAGCATTCACAGAAGTTACTGTGTTGGCTGAACAAACTAACCGTTAATCTGGCATACATTTAATGATGCATGTTACCATAATTCTGCTAAATAATAAATATAAACGGTGGCAGTGATCGTCTGTAACTATTATGACTTACAGAGGCAGAGTAATTGTTTTCAGGGTCGTCTTTTAAAAACCAGCAGAGACGCTGCAGCCACAACCCACAGGGACAATAAAGCTTGCTCTCGTCCTCCTCGCTGCACACAGCGCAACTGGAGCTTAAGGCGTAACTCCTATTTCCCCAGCATTAAAATCTGCTGGGCGGCCCAGCCTAGAGAGGGAGCTGGCAGGAGAGGAAAGGAAATCAATCACAGCCTGAGAGACAGGAGCACTGGGTGTGTGCTGGGGGCCGGGAGGGGAGAGGGTTAGAAATAACTGAGCGTAATGAACTGATGCAGGATAGATGGGCTCACAGAACCTCTTGGAGAACTCGGGGCAAAAGAAGAGTGACAGATGGAATGATGGCCAAAGGACCCATGGGGAGAGGGTCATGGACAGGGTGCAAAAAGGTAGGACCACACCAGCAGAATCCGTCTTCAGAAATCCATGTTCACGTTCACCATTTTGCTAAACAAATGTTAACACAGATCATGTGCATTTATCATACAGCACCCTACTGGGAAGTCTGACCCGTTTAACAGGCCTGACCTATGAAAAATACAGTGCAGATAAAACGGCAAAAAATGTAACCGTGGCCCAGTAGCTAGTGGTCTGACACGAAGTGAAGAGCTAGAAACAATCCTTTAAAAAGCTAGTTCCTTTAAAAAGCTAGTACAAGAGCCCCACCCCCAAACCTAAGTGTGGAACTACTAAAGTTAGGGCAGAGGCATACACTGCTCAGGAGAGATGAAATTAATCACCGTGCTGCAGTGCAGAGCAGGTGTAAGGATGCACAGTTACTGGGACCAGATGAAAGTATGTCCCATACACTGTATTAGGCTGGGGAGGATATGAAGGAATACACATGATTCTGTTTACTTTCCAAGACAGGCAAATCTCATCTCTAGTGATAGAGCTCACCCCAGCGACTGCATGGGACCGGGTGCGCGCGTGTTTCTGGCGGGGAGACATCACTTGAAGGGGGATGAGGAACTTTTAGGGGAATGAAATCATCGGTATTTTGTTTGGGGTGGTGGTTACACGGGTGTATATAGTTGCTGAAACTCAACTGTACACTTAAAAATAAAGTTGATGAATTTTTTTTAAAGATTGGGAAGCTGAATACATTCTATCTAGATTTCTTCTCAAATAAATTTAGGCCATAAATTCGTAAATAGTGGTAAACTCTGCAATATATAGTAATCTTGGCTACCCAGAAGCTCTGCTTCCAAGGAAATTCCAGGAAGCCACAATTTTACCTTTCACCCTAAGCACAGATTGTAGCAAAACACTTCGCTACATCTTAACACTTTTTTCCTCACTTTTTACAAAATTTGACCAGCGAATTCATCAATGATACTTTCACTAAACTACAACTTATTAAGCTGCTATAAAAAATTTTCCTTCCCTAGAACTCAAAGTAATTATTGCTTCTCGAAGAAGCAAGCACAGTACAGAAAATTTCCCATTTTATAAAGTGAAACTGAATTACCAAGAGGTGACCCTCAAAGAAAACATAATGGTAGCCAAAGGCTGCTGCTGGCCAATATTTAAATTTACCCTCTACTAAACTTCACACAACAGAAACTTGTTGAATTCATGTAAGAAAGTCCATCAGAAATTAAGTCTCAGGGCTACCCTGGTGGCGCAGCGGTTAAGAATCCGCCTGCCAATGCAAGGGACACGGGTTCGAGCCCTGGGCCGGGAAGATCCCACATGCCACGGAGCAACTAAGCCCCTGTGTCACAACTACTGAGCCTGTGTGTCACAACTACTGAACCCACGTGCCACAACTACTGAAGCTCACACACCTAGAGCCCATGCTCCGCAACAAGAGAAGCCACCGCGATGAGAAGCCCACGCACCCCAACGAAGAGTAGCCTTCACTCACCGCAACTAGAGAAAGCCTGCGCGCAACAACTAAGACCCAACACAGCCAGCAAGCCATCAATAAATAAATTAATTAATTTAAAAAAAGAAATTAAGTCTCTTCCTCAAGAATCAGCATGGGCAAAACACTCACCAAACTGCTAGCTGTGTGATGAAGCAATTTTAAATTCTTAAAAGAAGTTCCTCTGTTGTGAAAGAACACATCGGAATACTTCAATGTGACATTATATGGAGAGACTTCAAAAAAGACTAGCCCTCTCAGGAATTTATCATATGGAAATAATCATAAATGTGCACATTTGATATCCATTGGTACTTTATTACTTTTTTTAAAAAAGGCAAAGAGCACTGCAACAATCTAATGGTCCAAACTGGAAAAGTAACTAGGTCCATTCACAGCATGTCTGAGATCTGAATCCAGGCAGTTTAGAGCCCAAGCCCTTAACTAACATCCTCTTTTGCCTCACCCACTCTACCATTCAGAGCATTAATAAGGGGAAGGAACTGATCAGTATTTGACAGCCAAGGAAACCAACACAAAAATCAGTAAGGAACAATAAAGTTCTAGAAAAATAAAACAATTAAAAGGGTATATATTCCACCTTCCTCACAAAATTAAGGAATTCTAAATTCAGTATTAGTAATCATTTTGAAGCACTTTAATAAAGATAAAAATCACTACTCCTTTCTTTGTGTCTCTAACTTACTTTGGACTCTACACATACCTTACTTGCCTAAGTCCAAACATTTCACATGAAATTCATCACCATTAAGGGGACCGAGTTCAAAGGTATTTCAGCAAACAGGGCACTCGACTCCCTCAGCACTAACTGCTGGCTTCATAATTTCACCATCTCAACCTCCCCAACGCAGAATGCAAAAGACTTGGAAATATTAAAAAGAATCCTAAAAAGTTTCTTCCCAGAAATCATCAGTATACTGGGCCTCAGGAAGCAGTGATGAGGCCTCAAATCTCCAGTGAATGAAATTTAAATGGAAGAAGAAAGTGTGCTCAGTTGGATGCTACAGATAGATAGATGGATGGATGGATGGATGGATGGATGGATGATTGATGGATAGATTAAAAGCTTCAAATTATTTGCAGTATACAGATAAAATGATATTGGTAAAGTCCACATTCTGACTCCAAATTCTGACTCACTTGTAAACACAACCATCATCTCAGGAAGATGTGCTACCAGGCGTCTTTCCTCTCCACCAATAAGGCAAGCCAAAAGCAAAAGGCAGAATAACTGCTAATCCACGGTGGCCTGGACTCAGATTTTCTGACTGCGGGAGGCTAGTCGACACCTTCTCGTCTTCTGCTCTGTGTGGTGGACATTTCAATGGTAGAAGGTATGGTAACTTAAATGAACTATAATACAACATATGCAGGTACAATTTTATTGAAAACATAGTTGATTAAATAATCTTACATTAAGAAATACCCATAAATATAAATAGAATTCTTCAGTACTGAAGAAATGGCCTGTAAAAGAGGATTTGTTGAGTGGATTAGTGTAGAAGCTGTGCTACATATTAAAGGGCTGTGGACCCTGAAGGGAGAACAATCTAACAAATCAGAATAAAGTGCAAGTTTCTTTTCCTATTTCAAGTAAATAAACATTACCCTTATGTATAAAAATTAATACCATACACAACAAGGTCCTATGTATAGCACAGAGAACTATATTAAATATCCTATGATAAATCACAATGGAAAAGAATATTTAAAAAGGAATGTATACATATGTATAACTGAATCACTCTACTGTACAGGAGAAACACAACACTGTAAATCAACTATACTTCAATAAAAAATTTAAATAAAAAAAATTTATACCGGTCGATGTAGATAACCTATATTGAAATCCTGAATGGTCACATTTCTGTTTTTACCTTAGTCACTTTATTAGTGCTGTTTTCTGGTGGTATATCACTAAGGTTACCCCATCCCACTATCACTACACATCTGCTTCTGGCTTGAGGCCATCATAAATTATATATGAAATAAAAAGTCAAAAGAGGGCTTCTCTGGTGGCGCAGTGGTTGAGAGTCTGCCTGCCGATGCAGGGGACACGGGTTCATGCCCCGGTCCAGGAGGATCCCACGTGCCGCGGAGTAGCTGGGCCCGTGAGCCATGGCTGCTGAGGCTACGCATCCGGAGCCTGTGCTCCACAACGGGAGAGGCCACAACAGTGAGAGGCCCGCGTACCGCAAAAAAAAAAAAAGTCAAAAGACTTTGAGATAATCACAACTGAATATAGCATTTGACTTCCAAACTGCATTACATAAAATGGCAACTATATCAAGAATGGTAAAATATACTCTCCCATTCACCTAGGATGTATCACAATTTGTTAATGTCACTAGCAAGCCAAACAGTTCTAATAAATACACTCTACCTATCCACAACAAAACATATTACAATAAAAATCTCTTTGTACACCTAGTGGTTAGGACACAGATGCTATACCATCAGGATTTTCTGGAATACATGCTGAATTTTCAGATTTTTACTGTACTTTGATGTATTACATTATAGGTCACATTGTTTCCAAGAGTTCAGATGTATTTGGACACTAAATTATCTCCTTTCAACTGCAGCCCCAGAGAGCTCACACATGGTACTAAAAGGTAATGCTACTGTACACTAGCACATGTGAGAAGATGAGATGACCTTTCTCTTCTATCATAATGTACAAACATTTCACTTTCCCTTCTCTCTAGTTTATAGCAAAAGGGGTGATTTCAGACACTGTACAGTACCTTAGTTTTGTACCTTTTATAGGGAATTATTTCTATAGGTGAATTAAAATTTTATCTTGAGTGCCTTGAGTTTTACACCACCATGAAATAACTGGAGAACCTAGGATTTAGTGGAATTGGACACTGTAAAGTACTAATCTGGAATCACCCAGAAAACATTGTCCATCTATGGGTATCTCTCTAGAGGAACAATATAAAATATGAAGGCAACTATGGGCCATGTCATACTGCCTGTGCTCCAATGAATTATGCCCAAAGTGCCAGTCATGTCCCAATTTACATCTGAATTACTCTATTAGTTATAAAATTCTTTATTTGAAATCTATAGCAGGAAATCAGTTCACCTAATAAGCAGCAGCATAATGAATGAAAACACTGGACCAAAAAAGCAGGGAAGAATGCTGAACCTTCTAAGAAGGCAAGAAAAGTGATACTGAAGTCAGTGACTTGGACTAAAAGCCAAGTGCCTGTCAACAGGTACAGTTCAATAGCAAGAAGAAAATCATCTCATCTACTGATTCATTTATTCAAACACTTAGGTGCCCACTGCTAGGCCTGAAAGGTACCAATACAAAGGGCTTCTAAGTGAACTGAGTCACCAGCTTACACTTTTCCACCATCTAAATAAGAGACAATTTAATAAAAAGTATTTTAACATCATGTGTAGGCAACTCTCACTTTTAAAACCACACTTCCGGAACTAATCACTGGTTACAAACAGACTCCTTAAACACGTAAGCATGCTTCCAACAGGAAAGATCACCAAGAAGGGCTAAGGTGAATGATGGACAGACTCCGGCCCCTACTAGCTGTGATTCACTCAACTCCTCACCCCAACAAGTTTTCCCCCATCCTAGAGGGTGAGAGAAAAGATTACATCTGCTCAAATTAATCATTTACGTGTATCCTTTGCCAACTAAGGTAATTCATAATCAACAACAAAGTACTTGCAATACAATTCAAAACTTGGTCATCATGAGAACCTCTGTCTTCTAGAGACCTAGAGTGATTTTAGACTCCGTCCTCCAAATGCATATGAAACTTGGGCTAGTTTTAAACTGCACATCTAGGGCTTCCCTGGTGGCAAAGTGGTTAAGAATCTGCCTGCCAATGCAGGGGACATGGGTTCGAGCCGTGATCTGGGAAGATCCCACATGCCGTGGAGCAACTAAGCCCTTGAGCCACAACTACTGAGCCTGCACTCCGCAACGGGAGAGGCCGCAACAGTGAGAGGCCAGCGCACCGCGATGAAGAGTGGCCCCCATTCGCCGCAACTGGAGAAAGCCCTCGCACAGAAACGAAGACCCAGCAATCCATCAATCAATCAATGAAAACGGCACATCTAGCTTACAGAACATCTGGAGAGGAGGGCAGGTGCAAAAGGCCAAATGGAAAACCGGACCTAAGGTTCTGCAACAGAGACGGTCCTCTGAGACCAACCATTCCACTTTCCTGCTGCTCAGACACGCAGATCCGGACAGTGCTGGGGGAGGAGCGAGCCCAACCATGGTCGGACTAATGAGTGTGACCACATGGGGCAACCACCGCCAAGACAGACCAGTTGCATTAAGGATCCGCTTACAAACAGTTAAAAGCAAAGTCTAAGCACAAACAGATACTATGGCCTCCAAGTGTGACTCTAGGTCTTGAAGGGTAAGTGCCTGGAAAAGAGAAACCTTGCAAAGGAAGAAGTCAGACCCTGCAGGTACACAACTCATTCCTGTGCTTCTCCACACTCCAGCTTCCAAGGTCAGAACTATAAGTTTCCTTTCATTGTTCTCCCCACAAGAATAATTTTCTGATTCTGACCCCTTTATACAAGGGTCCACAATCATCACAGATCCCCCTCATCTAAAACTAGCCTCACAGCTACCTACAGGCTCTGCAGAAGGTGCCCCCAACAAGGTCAACGGAAGGTCTGTGCACCCCACGCAAGGTCAGACCCTCGCCACCTCGGAGCAGCTTTACAGTGGGGTGTCGGGCGTTTCCCAAAGGAAACTGTGGCAACGGGCAATCAAAAGTCTGACTGCAGCCTATCAGCCAAAAGAGAACACCCCCCTCGAGGGACAGAGTGCAGATGCACAAACAGACCACGAGAAAGGAGGCGGCTCTGGATGGCTCCGGCCCCACCCATGCCCACAGAGACACAATACCCCACTAATGGAGACTTAAGTCACTTGTAAGCTTCTCCAATTACTTCAAAGAGCTTTGAGGGATACAGAGGGACTTCCAGACGCAATCTTCCAAACCTCAGAAGTCCTCATTTGCCTTCAGCAGAGCCTCTGGAAAAAAAGGTTCTCCAACTTTTAGCTGACCCCACGGCAGCATCTTCCATCAGTTACCTCTGCTGAAGACAGCAGGGATTTGAAACAGTCCTCATATCCCTCCCCCAATGTGAAAATTAGCAAGTGATACACAATTTCGGACTGGGAGCCAAAGGCTTCTTCAGCCCTAAGAATGGGAGCTAAGCCAAAACCCAGACCTGCTTTAAGGCACACACAGAAGTAGCTGCAGGGTACAGGGGCAGGACAGGGAATTAAAATGCAAAGAAAAGCCAGAAACAGAAAATGAAGTGTAGCTCTAAGAAAATAACAGCATGACTTTATTAACTGGCTTTGGTCGCACCATTAAGACTCAATGGTGACAATTCCTACCGCCTTACTTTGGGGAACCAGACTGAATACACAGAAATTACCTTCCCCAATCGTTTCTATTTATAATAAATAAGAACACCAAAACTGCAGCCACAGCTATGGAACATCACTCATTCAACATGCAGGAGAAATGAGGCAAGCTTCTAGAATATCGGCCATGACAATCAAAAACATCACTTAAAAAAAAATCAGTACATAACCATGAGTAGAGAAATTCCACTATCCTAAGGAAAGAGTCATGTACGCACATATACAAAGATGCCATCTTAGCACTGTCAGTGTATGTAAGATTGGGGAAAACCCAGATGTCCAACAACAGAGGAAGTGAGTAAATAAATGATAGCATAGTCACGTCTGATTGTAACAACAGTACAGATCTGCATATTAACATGGAAAATGTTCATTATATATTACTTTTAAAAAGAAATAAAACTATATCATATAATCTTATAATGACACTGCATATTTTATTTTTTTACTTTGAATTTTTAAGTAAGTTTATTTCTTAGTTATTTACTTTTGGCTGCATTGGGTCTCTGTTGCTACGCGCAGGCTTTCTCTGGTTGCGGCGAGCGGGGGCTACTCTTCGTTGTGGTGCACGGGCTTCTCATTGCGGTGGCTTCTCTTGTTGCAGAGCACGAGCTCTAGGCACATGGGCTTCAGTAGTTGTGGCGCGTGGGCTCTAGAGTGCAGGTTCAGTCGTTGTGGCGCACGGGGCTTTGTTGCTCCGTGGCATGTGAGATCCTCCCAGACCAGGGATTGAACCTGTGACCCCTGCACTGGCAGGCAGATTCTTAACCACTGCGCCACCAGGGAAGTCCCAGACATATACTTTAAAAATATGTGGTGGTGTCAGGGGTTGGGGGGGACTTCATGCGCCACAGTGACTGAGCCTGCGTTCTAGGACCGTGAGCCACGACTACTGAGCCCATGCACCACAACTACTGAAGCCCATGCACCACAACTACTGAAGCCCACGCGCCTAGAGCCTGTGCTCAGCAACAAGAGAAGCCACCGCAATGAGAAGCCCGTGTACCGCAACGAAGAGTAGCCTCCACTCGCCACAACTAGAGAAAGCCTGCGCACAGCAATGAAGACCCAACGCAGCCATAAATAAATAAATAAAATTTATTTAAAAAAATTTTTAAAGTATATGTCTGCATGTATATAAATAGACCTACATAGGCTCAAAATAACTAATTATAAATAATCATTTTATTTTCTTTTTTTTGCCTATCTCAATCTTCTAAAGTTTTTACAATCAACTTTGTGAGAAAAGGTACTGTTAATTTTGACATTTACTTAAGTTTTCTTTTGATAAAAAATTAAAATTGGAACCAAGGTAACCAATGTTCTGGATTTTACTAGATAAGTGGAAAGAGATGTCATAGATTAGGAACTACCTAGTCCAAGTCTTCAGTTTTATGTATTCCGTCTCTGTATTGAACATTTCCAAATCTACCTAACCTAACAATTACTTTCAGCAAAACCCAGCTTTTACATCCCACGTCCATTACATCACATTCTCATACTCAGGGGAGGCCCAGATGGTCTTTCACACTGGACTGGAAGCAGGAAGCGATGGACTCACGCCAACAGCGAAGCCTCCATCTGCAGCCTTCTGTTAACCCTCCCGGTCTCATCTGCCCCATTCCCAATTCTTCTACGTACCCATTGCACAAGTAAGCAAGATGTGCCCTCTGGTGTCTCTTCCCATAAGGCAGGGAGAAATGTAATACTAAATTAAATTAATTCTCAAATAAAGCAATGCCCTTACATTATTCTCCTAGTCCAAAAACAGAACTCTGTGCTTGGTGTTAAAAGCTATGTTGGGTGGGGTGGG
The DNA here is from genome assembly GCF_949987515.2 of Delphinus delphis. Classification (NCBI taxonomy): domain Eukaryota; kingdom Metazoa; phylum Chordata; class Mammalia; order Artiodactyla; family Delphinidae; genus Delphinus; species Delphinus delphis. The sequence goes on from NC_082693.1 coordinate 1,479,800, forward strand.
TGGGGGGTCGTGAGGCTCAAGAGGGAGGGGATATATGTATGCATATAGCTGATTCACTTTGTTGTACAGCAGAAACTAACACAACGTTGTAAAGCAAATACACTCCAATAAAAATAAATTAATTAAAGCTATGGAAGGTACTCAGAGTACAATACAGGGCCCCTGACTACAAGGAAATTAAGAGTCCAACTAATAAAACAGAACTCATAAATACGAAACAATGAGAAAATGATTCAGTATTGTTAACTGCTAGCCTTGGGTCTCGTTTCCAATCACAAAGGAACCCACTACCTTACCATATGACTCTGGGCAAAGTCCTCATCTGTAAAACTGGGAGTTAAATCTTGATGATCTTACCTTCCACAGTTCTAGAAACAACCAATCAGGAAAAGGCAAGATAAATGTGGGCTTCTAGAATGTGTTACAAATTACCTATGAGCAGACAACAACTGAGATTAAAAACCAAGTGAATCTGGCAAGAGGAAAAAATCTCCAATCTTATTATACAAGCAGAGTGATCTGAAAGCAAATGGAAGCAAAGTATACTCTCCTTCTTTCCATTAAAGAAATCCTGCAAGAGGGTTACTAGAGTGGTGACTGCGTGTGCAGCAGCTCTATATCAGGCAGAGTTAAGAAGACAAATATGGGGGCTTCCCTGGTGGCGCAGTGGTTGAGAATCTGCCTGCCAATGCAGGGGATACGGGTTCGAGCCCTGGTCTAGGAAGATCCCACATGCCGCGGAGCAACTAGGCCCGTGAGCCACAACTACTGAGCCTGCGCGTCTGGAGCTTGTGCTCCACAACAAGAGGCCACGACAGTGAGAGGCCCACGCACCGCGATGAAGAGTGGCCCTCGCTCGCTGCAACTAGAGAAAGCTCACGCGCAGAAACGAAGACCCAACACAGCCAAAAATAAATAAATAAATAAAATTTTTTTAAAAAGGAGACAAATATGCATTAAACACAGTCCCTGATGTGCAGAAGTTTATTTCATTTCATTCATTCATTCAATAAATATTTACTGAGCACCTACTATGTACACAGACACAAGGACATGTTCCAGGCACTAGGGGCTCGAGAGTCAACAGGATAGACGAAGATGCCTGCTTAAAGAAACTTCTGGGGAGTAAACAGAAAAGGTAACTGCAGAAAAAGAAAACTGAAAATAGTAGTATGACAGAGACTGACAGGAAGAGAGGCAGGGCTACTTTAAACTGGGTGACCATGAGCAACGGTACGCGTAATAGGAATTCATCGTATTATTCCCTCTACAATACTTTAAATTTTTAAAACAAGCCATAGATAAACAGAATAATCAGCAAAGTTTCACCAAGATGACATTTGAGCTGAGATTTGAAAACCAGTACAAGGCATGTTCCCCTATGCCTTCTAGATAGAGGCAACAGCTGTGCAGAGGCCTTAAGGAGCTGGGAGCCTTTATGAGAAAAAAAGGCTCTGTGGCCACAACAAGAGCTAGGGAGAGGATGGCACAGGCCAGGCCGTGAGAGCAGAAAGACTGTGGGGACCCTCCTATACAATGGTAAGGAATTCAGAAATTATTCTAAATGCAAGAAGTAGCCATTGGAGGGTTTTAAGCAGGAATGAGAATATAGGAATATACTTTGTTTGGGTTTGTCGCTTTTTTTTCAGTTACAAAGCAATACAAGTTAGGTGCTAAATTAGGTGACCCCAAATCCATTTACGTTTAGTAATGGGATGAATTTACTTCCCTAAACACTTCAGTCTCTAATTCTGAGCGCATCAATGCAAGGATATTTAGTTCAGCACCTGGGAAGGTGGCTCAGAAGCATCCTGGGTAAGAAAGAAATCAGTGTAGAATTTAAATTGTTACAGACATCCAACAAAAATTCTGAGCAAAAAGATTGTGGGCTAGAATTTCAGATTTTAAAGATCTCGTGTAACGCAGAAAAATATTCTGGGTACTGGGCCGGAAGTAACATAAATAAAGGGGAAACAGGGGCTTAGGTCGGGTGAACGCTTTGCCTCCATCACTGACAGTAAGAAAAGAATGGGGACCCCAGATGTCACGTCCACTCTGACTTCTTGTCCAGTGTTCTTTCCAAAGCACCACATAAAGAGAATTTAGAATCCACAGAGACGTAAAAATTAAATTTAAAAAAATAAAATAAAATCTACAGAGACAGAAGACGACTAGTGGTTGCCAGAGTTGGGGCAGGGGATGGAGTGTCCTCTAAAGGGTGTGGGGTCTCCTCCTGGGGTGATGGAAATGTCCTGGAACTACACAGAGATGGCAGCTGCACAGCATACTGAATTTACTAAATGTCACTGAATTGTACACTTTAAAATGGCTAATGGTTAACTTCGTGTTAATGTGAATTTTACCCCGATTTTTAGAAATGAAGTTGAAAAGAATGAAACATAATAGCAGCTAATGATGAGTCTATGTAAGTCACTGGAAGCAGTTTTCGAGATCCAGGTTCTAATCAAAACTCAAGATCAACTGAATGCAGACCTTTCGTAAGCTCAGCAGTATGACATTTTGAGCCAGAGGACTGTTCTGTTCTGGGGATTGTAGGATACTTGGCAATTTTACTGGCTTCTACCCACTGGATACTAGTAGCCCCCATGTCCCAACTTGTGGCAAGCAAAAATGTCTCAAGACACTACCAAAGGCCTCAGAGGGGCACATCACCCCCTGTTGAGAATGGCTATTAGACAACCACTGACTTTTCTGCATCTTAATGTCCTCAACCACCGAACGTACATCACCTTATCCAAGAACTCTTCCAATTCTGAGATTCTAGTCCATATTTTGTTCACCCCCCATGATTTATAATCCAGTGCAGCCTTCTCTTTCACTAACCTGACTCTGTGTCTCACAGGCTGATGCAAGGATATGATGAAATAACCAAGGAAATGCTTCTACAGTGAAATCTCCTCGAAGAATAAAACTGGCTATGTAAAAGAAATGCTGGTATAGAAGCTTTTCCATTAAGACTCCAAAAATCAGTTAATAAAGGAATATTCAAGTTGTCAAATAAAGGAATATTCAAGTTGTCAGAGGACTAGTTTCTGAATCTGTATTACTTTTTGTTTTATCTTTATTTTTATTTAATATGGTCTTCTCGGGCTTCCCTGGTGGCGCAGTGGTTGCGAGTCCGCCTGCCGATGCGGGGGACACGGGTTCATGCCCCGGTCCGGGAAGATCCCACATGCCGCGGAGCGGCTGGGCCTGTGAGCCATGGCCGCTGAGCCTACACGTCCGGAGCCTCTGCTCCGCAACGGGAGAGGCCACAACAGTGAGAGGCCCGCGTACCATTAAAAAAAAAAAAAAAAAAAACAACTAAAAACTAAGGTCTTCTCTTGAAATTGACTGAAACATCTTTACCCCAGAGTTTTCAAGGATTTTAGGCTCTTCTATATTCATTAAAGAATACCCCAGGCATACTGGGCAATAAAGGGTTAATTTAATTAGTTCTGTGTATGCTCAAAGAATTACAAGCAATTTCATTTAATTATTCAGTAGCCAATCAGGTAATCTCTGTGGCTGCTTAGTGCACTGATGAAATAATGTCCTCCAGTTCAGAGCTGTCATTCCAATCAGGAGACTGCTCCTCAGTTAGTAGAAAGAGACGGCAGGATTTCCAAGGATTCTCACTATGAATCTGGGGAAAGAGAAATGAATCCATTTCTTATTTCACCCTTTTTGTGTTAAAAGATACAAAATTCCTGAACTGACATTCATAGAACACTCCAGACAACAATAACAGACTATGTATTCTTTTCAAGTACACACGGAATAGTTGGCAAGAGAGACCACATTCTGGGCCACAAAACAAGTCTCAATAAATTTTAAAGGATGCAAGTCATATAAAGTAACTCGTCTGACCAAAATGGAATTAAGTTAAAAAATCAATAACAGATTTGGAAGTTTTAGCCACAGCAATCAGAGAAGAAAATAACAGGAATCCAAATCAGAAAAGAAGAAGTAAAACTGACACTGTTTACAGATGACATGATACTATACACAGAGAAACCTAAAGATGCTAGCAGAAAACTACTAGAGCTAATCAACAAATCTGGTACAGTAGCAGGACACAAAAATAATGCACAGAAATCTCTTGCATTCCTATACACTAATGATGAAAAATCTGAAAGAGAAATTAAGGAAACACTCCCACTTACCACTGGAACAAAAAGAATAAAATACCTAGGAATAAACCTACCTAAGGATCCAAAAGACCTGTATGCAGAAAACTATAAGACACTGATGAAAGAAATTAAAGATGATACAAACAGATGGAGAGATATACCATGTCCATGGATTGGAAGAATCAACATTATGAAAATGACTATACTACATAAAGCAGTCTACATATTCAATGCAATCCCTAGCAAACTACCAATGGCATTTTTCACAGAATGAGAACAAAAAATTACACAATTTGTATGGAAACACAAAAGACCCTGAATAGCCAAAGCAATCTTGAGAAAGAAAAACAGAGCTGGAGGAATCAGGCTCCTGGACTTCAGAGTATAGTACAAAGCTACAGTAATCAAGACAGTATGGTACTGGCACAAAAACAGAAATACAGATCAATGGAAAAGGACAGAAAGCCCAGAGATAAACCCACCCACATATGGTCACCTTATCTTTGATAAAGGAGGCAAGAGTATACAATGGAGAAAAGACAGCCTCTTCAGTAAGTGGTGCTGGGAAAACTGGACAGCTACATGTAAAAGAATGAAATTAGAACACTTCCTAACACCATACACAAAAATAAACTCAAAATGGATTAAAGACCTAAATATAAGGCCAGACACTATAAAACTCTTAGAGGAAAACATAGGCAGAACACTCTGACATAAATCAGAGCAAGATCCTTTTTGACCCACCTCCTAGAGAAATGGAAATAAAAACAAAAATAAACAAATGGGACCTAATGAAACGTGAAAGCTTTTGCACAGCATAAGCAAGACGAAAAGACAACCCTCTGAATAGGAGAAAATATTTGCAAACGAAGCAACAAAAATTAATCTCCAAAATATACAAGCAGCTCATGCAGCTCGATATCAAAAAACCAAACAATCCAATCCAAAAATGGGCAGAAGACCTAAAGAGACATTTCTCCAAAGATATACAGATTGCCAACAAACACATAAAAGGATGCTCAACATCACTGATCATTCAAGAAATGCAAATCAAAACGACAATGAGGTATCACCTCACACCAGTCAGAATGGCCATCACCAAAAAATCTACAAACAGGGCTTCACTGGTGGCGCAGTGGTTGAGAGTCCGCCTGCCGATGCAGGGAACACGGGTTCGTGCCCCGGTCCGGGAGGATCCCACATGCCACGGAGCGGCTGGGCCCGTGAGCCATGGCCGCTGAGCCTGTGCTCCGCAACAGTGAGAGGCCCGCGTGCCGCAAAAAAAAAAAAAAAAAAAAAAATCTACAAACAATAAATGCTGGAGAGGGTGTGGAGAAAAGGGAACCCTCTTGCACTGTTGGTGGGAATGTAAATTGATAAAGCCACTAGGGAGAAGAGTATGGAGGTTCTTTAAAAAACTAAAAACAGAACTATCATATGACCCAGCAATCCTACTACTGGGCACACACATGGAAAAAACTGCAACTCAAAAAGAGTCATGTACCACAATGTTCACTGCAGCACTATTTACAATAGCCAGGACATGGAAGCAACCTAAGTGTCCATCGACAGATGAATGGATAAAGAAGATGTGGCACATATATACAATGGAATATTACTCAGCCATAAAAAGAAACGAAACTGAGTTATTTGTAATGAGGTGGATGGACCTAGAGTCTGTCATACAGAGTGAAGTAAGTCACAAAGAGAAAAACAAATACCATATGCTAACACAAATATACGGAATCTAAAAAAAAAAAAAAATGGTTCTCATGAACCTAGGGGCAGGACAGGAATAAAGACGCAGATGTAGAGAATGGACTTGAGGACACAGGGAAGGGGAAGGGTAAGCTGGGACAAAGTGAGAGAGTGGCACTGACATATATGCACTACCAAATGTAAAACAGCTAGTGGGAAGCAGCTGCACAGCACAGGGAGATCAGCTAGGTGCTTTGTGACCACCTAGAGGGGTGGGATAGGGAGGGTGGGAGGGAGACGCAAGAGGGAGGGGATATGGGAATATATGCATGCATATAGCTGATTCACTTTGTTATACAGCAGGAACTAACCAATGTTGTAAAACAATTATACTCCAATAAAGATGTTTTAAAAAAATCAATAATAGAAAGCTCTCTGAAAAATTCCCAAGTATCTGAAACTAAATTAACATACTTCTAAATAACCCATAGGTTTAGGAAGAAATCAAAAGGAAAAGGGTGAAAGTCTGAATGCTTTCCCTCAGATGAAGAACAAGACAAGGATGTCTGCTCTGGCTGCTTCTACCTGATGTTTTATGGGAAGTTCTAGACAGAGCAATATCGCAAGAAATGTAAGAGGTACCCAGATGGGAAAGAAGCAAAACTGTCTTATTTGCTGATAACATTATCATCTATGTTGAAAATCCAATGGAACCTACAAAAAAAATGCTAAAAGAAGTGAGTTTAGGACAATTAGATATAAGCTCAATATAAAAAACTCAAGGGCATTTCTGTAAACTAGCAAAGAACAACTGGAATTTTTTAAAATGTACAACAGGATAAAAAAAGTATAAAATGCTTCAGGAGAAATCTAACAAAAGGTAGGACCTCAACTGAAAAATATAAAATTTTCCTCTGAGAAACTAAGGAAAATCTGAACAGAGAGAGAATACTAAATACTATTAAAAGGTGAATTTTCCACAAAATGATCTATATAGTCAACACAATCCCAATCAAAATCTCAGTGATTCTAAAATTTATATGGAGGGACTTCCCTGGTGGTCCAGTGGTTAAGAATCCACCTTCCAATACAGGGAACGCGGGTTTGATCCCTGGTTGATCCCACATGCCACGAGACAACTAAGCCCACGCACCGCAGCTACTGAGCCCACGCACTCTGGAGCCTGAGAGCCACAACTAGAGAGAAGCCCGAGTGCCACAACAAAAGACACGACACAGACAAATAAATAAATAAATGAAAAAAATTTTTAATTCATATGGAAATGCAAAGGACATAAAATAGCCAAAACAACAAAAAATGAACAAAAGAGTGAACATTACTAACATTATTTAATTTTAAGACTTATTACAAAACTACAGCAATCAAGATAGTGTGGTAACAGCCTAAAAACAAATTCAATAATGAAATAGAATAAACAGTCCAGAAGTGAGCCCACACGTATACAGGCAACTGATTCTTGACAGAAGGACAAAGGCAATTCAGTGAATAAAGGACAGCCTTTTCAATAAATGGTGCTATAACATACTCAAAACAAAACAACAACAAATTTGATTAATGCCTCACACCATACGCAAAAACCAATTCAAAATGGATCATAGGCCTAAATATAAAATCTAAAACAATAAAACTTCTTAAAGAAATCGTAAGAGAGGCTTCCCTGGTGGTCCAGTGGTTAAGATTCCATGCTTCCACTGCAGGGGGTGTGGGTTCACTCCCTGGTCAGGGAGGTTCCGAACGCCGTACGGTCAAAAAAAAAGAAAACATAAGAGAAAACCTTTGTGACCCTGGGCAAGGAAAAAATGTCTTAGATGTGATGATAAAAGCACAACCACAAAAGAATAAATTGATAAATCAGAATTCATCAAAATTCTAAACTTCAGAAAAGACAACCCACAGACTGAGAGAAAATATATGTAATATAATGTTTTCTGATAAAGGACTTGTATCCAGAATACATACACTTAACAAACTAATTTTTAAAATGAGCTAAAGATCCTAATGGAAATTTCATCAAAGATATGTGAATCACTAATAAACACATGAAAAGGTACTGATCATCATTAGCATTAGGGAGGTACAAATCAAAACCAAAGAGGTACCACTCCACACCCACTAGAATGTCATAATGTACAAACAATAATGAATACTAACAATGATGGGAGAAACTGGAACTGGTGCAGCCACTTTGGTAAGTAAATTTGGCAGTTTATTAAAAAGTTAAACACAACTCCAATCCCACTCCTGGATATCCACCCAAAAGAAAAGAAAATACATGTCCACACAAACACCCATGAGCAAATACACAAAGCTATTATTCATACCAGCCAAACAGTGGAAACAATCCAAATGTCTACCATCTCATGAAAGGATCAACAAAAAGGAGGAGTACATCCATGCAATGGAATACTATTCGGTCAGAAAGTATTCAAGGGACTTCCCTGGTGGTCCAGTGGTTAAGACTCGGCGCTTCCACTGCAGGGAGCTCAGGTTCAATTCCTGGTCAGGGAACTAAGATCCCGCATGCCGTGCACACAAAAATTAAAGTATGCAAAACAGAAAAAATGAGGACATATCTAAAAGACACAGGCTAACGTGAAAGAACTCCCAAAGGCCAAAGCTAGAACAATTTGAGCAACAAAACTCACAGAATAAGATGAGTATCCAGAGTCTCCAGCTGACAGTAACAGACTGAGGAGACAGGATAACTAAGTGTAATGCGGCATGCAGGATTGAAACCTGAAACAAAGACACACGGGGGAAACTGCAGAATCCGAATAACGTCCGAGTTTAGTTAGCAGTACTGTATCAAAGTTAGTATCTTAGTTTTGACAAGTGTACCATGGTTGTGTAAGATTAAATATTAGGAAAGCTGGGTAAAGAGTATTCGGCAGGAGTCAGCAAACTAATGCCCGCGGGCCAAATCCAACCTGCCATCTGCTTTTATAAAGTTTTACTGGGGGAGTTCCCTGGTGGTCCAGTGGTTAGGACTCAGCGCTTTCACTGCCACTGGTCCAATCCCTGGTGGTAGACCTAAGATCCCGCAAGCTGCATGGTACGCCCCCCAGAAAAAGGTTTCATTAGAACACAACCACACCCATTCATTTACTCATAATCCATCTATGGCCACTTCTGCCTTACACTGGCAGAACTGAGCAGTTCCAAGAAAGACCACCTGTCCACAAAGCCTAAAATATTTACTATCTGGCCCTTTACAGGAAAAGTTTGCTGACCCTGATACACATGAACTCTCTGTACTGTCACAATAACTTTTGTGTAAATCTAAAATTATTCTAGGGACTTCCCGAGTGGTGCAGTGGGTACAGGTTCGATCCCTGGTGCGGGAAGATCCCACATGCCTTGGAACTAAGCCCGCATGCCTAGAGCCCATGCTCCGCAATAAGAGAAGCCACCACAATGAGAAGCCCGTGCACCGCAACGAAGAGTAGACCCTGCTCACCGCAACTAGAAAGCCCGCGTGCAGCAACAAAGATCCAACGCAGCCAAAAGTAAAATAAATAAATTCTTTAAAAATAAATAAATAAATTTTTTCAGTTAAGTGTTCACCCACCATGTTATCCAGCCATTCTACTTCTAGGTATTCACCCAAAAGAAATGAAAATTTATGTCTAAGGAATGGTACGCAAATGTTCGTTAACAGGTGAAGTGGATAAACAAATCACAGTAAACCCATAAAGGGGGAAAGTATTCGGCAATAAAAGGACATGAACTACTTCATATGCCACAACGTGGATGAATCTCAAGCTAATTATGCTGAGTTGACTAAGCACATCGCCCCCTCTCCCAAAGAGTACATACTGTGTGATGGCATTTCTACCAAATTCTGGGAAAATGCAAACTAATGAGGTGACAGAAAGCAGATCTGGTGCTACCTGGGAAAGGAGGGTGGGGAGGGAGAGGAGGAGGTAAGGATCACACAAAGGGGCACAGGAAACTCCTGAGGGCCATGGACACCTGGTGATGACATACAAGTGTACGCATACATGCAAACTCATCAAGCTCTACACATACGCAGTTTATCGTGTGCCAATTATACATCAAAAGAGCTGTTTTTCAAACTTAATTAAATCGATAAAATATTCTTCTGGTCTTCCAATAACAAGCAGTGCTATGGAGAAACAGACTAATCCACCATCAAAACCTCTTCAGCTGCCAATTTCCGCCATCTACCCCTTCCCTTCCCCCAGAATATTTTTTCTTTGGAGGAGAGGAGGGTTCTGAATCATAGCCACGCTTGTTCTATAAGTCTATCCTGCAAGGACAAGGCTCTCCTGGGGTCCTGCCAACCACCTCTACAAAGACAGATGAGATTACAATTACCCAGATATGCAGCCAGCTACTTAGAGAACAACCAACCTCCATCCCCCTTCAGAACAACCTCTCCCCTGTCTCTAGCCTTCCCCGGCTTGCTGGCTCGCCTTACACTCCTAAACCTGGGAGAAAAGCAGATGGCAGCCAGCACAGGAGTCAGAATGCAGCCCCTCTTTAAAACAAGGATTTCAAAATGAAGTGACCTGCAAGAAGTAGGACATTCCAAAGGGCCTCCTAGGGGATGGGAAAGAAGAAGCGTTGGGAGGTGGTGGTCTCTGGCTACCTTAACCTCATTCAGCACCATTCAGTTACTTTCCACCTCACCATCCACAGAGAACACCCGCTTCCACCTACTCCAGCACATCTCTGTGGCTGCCTGTCACTGAGCTCTCCACTTCTCACATACCTTCCTCTGCTTTTTATAATACAAATCTCTTTTCCTCAGTCACTCAACCTGAGTTTGGCATAAAAATTGAGGGTAATCCTAAAGATTACACTGCAACTACATTCAAGGGGAAAAGATCTAGATTTTTAAACTTCAAAGAAGTTAATATATTTTCAGGAAAAATGTGTAAATCAAACACAAATAAAAGATCATCTGGCACTTCCCTGGTGGCACAGTGGTGAAGAATCCACCTGCCAATGCAGGGGACACGGGTTCAAGCCCTGGTCCGGGAACACCCCACGTGCCGCAGAGCAGCTAAGCCCGTGTGCCACAACTACTGAGCCTGCGCTCTAGAGCCTGCAGACCGCAACTACTGAGCCCACACTCCGCAACTACTGAAGCCCGCACGCTCTAGGGCCCGCGTGCTGCAACTACTGAGCCCAGGTGCTGCAACTACCGAAGCCCACATGCCTAGAGCCCGTGCTCCACAACAAAGAGTAGCCCCCGCTCAACGCAACTAGAGAAAGTCTGCACACAGCAAGGAAGACCCAACTCAGCCAAAAATAAATAAGATTTAAAAAAAAAAAGTTGCTCGCCTACATTTAGAAATAAATAAAATGTCATCTAATACCTAAGCACACTAAAATGTGCTTATTCTAGACATCATCCCTGTAGGTACGAAGAAGTAGTAGACACTGTCAGTGCCCTCAGGAAGTTTAAAGGAAAATGAGGAAGCTCAGACAAATGTGGAGCCCAAATCTGACTTATAGATTTTTTTTAAAAAAATAATACTGTTTTAGAACTTAATATAAAATATATCCAAATATAATGTTAACTTGAGAATTACAATAAGCCGAATAACGAAAAAGTAATTATCACATGAGCATCAGCATGCCAGCATTAAATTTCAAGACATGCTTCAAGAACGTATCTCTTGAATCTGAAGATTTCTGGACAAAATTCAGAAAGGATGAAATTATACTAAAATATATTTACTTTAGTAAAATCCACCGTTTCCATCCATGTTACACTCATTCCTCAGTGTACTTCTGCTGACCCTCCTACCCAGATCACCACTTACCTCTCGCACCATCCAAGCCCTAAGCCTTCTGCAGAAGTAGAAGGCCCGGAACACAGAACCATAAAATGTTAGAGCTGAAAGACAACTTGCCTCACCTAAAGATGAAAAAACTGAGGTCCAGAGAATGAAAGAGACCTGCCAAGGTCCCAAAGCTAAAACTTGGAGCGAGGGACAGGGCCCAACCTGGTGGTCCACCGCCTGAGCCTTCTACTATACCACCTAACAAGGCTTCCTCGTTTTCTACCCCTGCTGAGTTAGACCAGCTCACATCTCTGAGCCCAAAGCTTCTCATGCTTTAAGGGGCACAGGAACCACCTGGCAGCTTTATCTAAATTCAGAGTCTGACACAGTAAACAGAGGGTGAGGCCTCAGATTCTGCAAGTCTAACAAGCTTCCGAGCAATGCTGATGCTGCCAGTCTGAGCATCACAGATGGAAGAGAAAGACCTCACAGCATTTGATTCGATCCTATCCAATTTAGGCTTATTACTTACTGTACAATTTAGGACTCCCAAATCTACAGTAAATCTCCCTAAGCCTCAGTCTTCTCATAAAAATATTGTTTTGTAAGGACCAGATGATATAATTCATATATTAATTTGTAATTCTTGGCACTTACTGAATTTTTGGTGAATAATAATACCTAATCTGAGTACAACTTTTTAAGTTGGCACTATTCAGGTATTTGACTTGTTTTAAGGCACTTAATTCCCACATGAATTCAATGAGTAGGCACTATTATTCCCATTTTTAAAGATGAAAAAACCAGGTGTGAGAGCAGTCCATGTCAATGTACAATGTCACACAGGTACGGAGCAGGGCAACAGGAAACAAACCCAGGCTGGTTCCACAACCTGTTTCTTAACCACCTCACTCTCCATAAACATCAACTGTTATTTTCCTCCTGATCTCCAAATCCCCATTTACAATTTCTACCACACATCTCTACTTTAAGGTTGCATGTAAGCCCAACCTCAGCGTGCCCCACACTTACTACCTTCACCCCAGACCCAATCCTCGTCTCAATGAGTAACGACATGCAGGCAGTCCCCAAACCAGAATTCTAGAACTCATAGAAGACAAGAGATTCTTCCCCTGTCAGACCCTGCACTCCCCTCCTCATAGCACAGTTCTGACATGCCCCACATTATCCTGATGTAAAATTCATAGATAATAAAGCCTTCCTACATCCATCATTTTTAGGAATGTGACTGTTCTGAACCAAGAGAAGGTTATACTGTTCTGTTTGGAACATTGCTGAGAGTTTTTCACCATTTCAGAACATCCTATATCATATCTTACTCATCACTGGTCATATATAACATAATTGATATATTACCTCAACTGTAATCAAGAGGAGACACAAAATGAAATATGTCATAAAATACATTTCAGAATGTAAATGCTTAAGCATGGACTCACTACAAGACACAACAGTCAGTCAATTGTTAAAACAGAACCCAAAGGTAAGAACACAGACCGACATACAGCTGTAGTGTAAGCAATTCAACTATGACCGATGATGAGTAAGATATGATATAGGATGTCCCGAAATGGTGAAAAACTCTCAGCAATGTTCCAAACAAAACACTATAAGCTTCTCTTGGTTCAGGAGAGTCGCATTCCGGGACTTCCCTGGTGGTCCAGTGGGTAAGACTGCACTCCCAATGCAGGGGGCCCGGGTTCATCCCTGGTCAGGGAACTAGATCCTGCATGCCACAGCTAAGAGTCCATATGCCGCAACGAAGATCCAGTGCAGCCAAAATAAATAAATACTTAAAAAAAAAAGAACGGTTGCATTCCTAAAACTTTTGATACATGTTAAAACACTGAAAAAATTATCTTGTGTTTACATATAAAACGGAAGTTTGGATTTAGATTCCAATTTTTTTCTTCACCTACGTGAACGCTCTTAACCTGGGGGTTAAGTCCTCATTGTGGGGATGTCCTGAGCCCTGTAGGACATCTAGGACGCCGCCCCTATCCACGAAACACCAGTACTGCCTTCAGATCTCTGGGACCAAAAATGCCTCCACATATTCCCGGAACACTCCCTGGGGATGACGTGGCACCGTGGGTGGGACTGGGACCGCTGTGCTAGATATTCAGCCACTATCCAACCGTCTCCAACCCTCATACGCAGCCTCACTCGATCTAGAGTTCAGGTCCCATCAGCTCTCACCTAGGCCACTGCCACAGCCTGGTAATGTGTCTTTCTGGTTCCAATCTGCTCATTCTATATTGAGAACAACTTTTTACTCTCCATTCAATCAACAAATATTTACTGCACACAGATTATATGCCAGACCTGCTCTAAACACTAGATCACATCATTCTCCCCTGCTCAAACTATAATAGTTCATCACCTACGGCAATTTTCAAACAGTGCTCCATTTTTATCTGTTTTATATATTGAGTTCCTGCATAAGATTTCCTTTTAACAAAGTGATTCACAGCTTTAAAAGTTTGAAAACCCCAACCTTCAGGATAAAACCAAATAATCTTCCTATCTAACCATCGCCTCAGCACTAACCTAAGCCTCACCTCCTGCACCCCCATCCACCGTGCAAAGATGGTCCTACAATACCCATATTCCCTCCCCTCTCTGGCACACTGTCTCTCTTCCGTGCTTCCACACAGGCTGTCACCCCTGCCAAATGACCCTCTCTCTATACCTACCCACCTGCTGACTCTGCAGCCAGCCTTCCAGGCTCTGGGGAAGCTGTGAAACCTTCCCAATTCCCCTCGACAGGCTCAACTATTAGCTTTTTTTTTTTTTTAAAGCTACTAGCTTCTGCTGTATTGTGCACACTTCCATTTTAACAAACATCTTATTGTACTACAACAGTCTGTTTGAACATCTATCTCTATAATACCTCCAACTAGCTCTTCAATTTTGTGGGCAGTGACTACATCTTTTGCCTCACTTTCTGGTACCTGTCAGTGTACAGAGCTATCCTCTCAAGGGTAACTTGATTGAGTGATGTTAGTAGGTTTCTCTTCTTCTCAATCAAAAAGATAAATTTCCTTACCCAAGTGATCAAAATAAGTATCACTAACAGTAAACAACGTGGAACTATGCAGCTTCTGATGTGAAACCTTAACGAAAATGTTTACCTTGAATCTAATCTTGAGTTAACAGAAAAATCTAAAACACGGAATATTCTATAAGACAACTGACCGAGACTCTTCAATGGGTACGAAAAGCAAAAAGTCAAGGGACTACTCTAGATGAAAAGGAATTAAATCATATCCAGGTGCAAAGCATGAAACCTTAACCAAAACCAAACCAACGATGAAGGATATTTTTGTGATGGGGGCAGGGTGAGGGTCTGAATATTAGATTAGATAATGTTATGAAATATTATTAAGTAATATCATGAAACAGTTTTTAATTTTCCTTAGAAGTATTAATAGTATTGTGGTTGTACAGGAGAACATTCTTATTTTTATACTATTCTTAGGCAATGTATGCTGAAGTATTTAAGAGTGAAAGATCATGATGTATGCATGACAAAAAAGTGAATATTTGTGTTTATATATAGTGTGTATACACACAGAGAGAGAGAGAGGGAAAGAGAAAAGAGAAACAAATGTGGAAAATGATAACTGTTGAATCTAAATGAACACTGGGTGTTAATTGTACCATTCTTTCAAATTTTCTGTAGGTCTGAAATCTTTCAAAATAAAAACTAAATTAAAAAATAAATTCACATAATCAAGTGATTTGTCTACACAACATCAAAATAATGGACTTACTGATTCCTCTTCTGCACTGAACAGACTTTTTGATGTAATTCAAGAACATTCTAATCTAAGCTTCAGATGAAGTGTTTAATCTATACACTGAAAACACCACAGCCAGGGACTTCCCTGGTGGTCCAGTGGCTAAGACTCCTTGCTCCCAATGCAGGGGGCCTGGGTTCCATCCCTGGTCAGGGAACTAGATCCTGCATGCCACAATGAAGACCCAACACAGCCAAATAAATGATATTAAAAAAACAAACAAACAAAAAAACACCACAGCCACACAATGAAGTACAGGCTCCAAACCTCAAACTCTCCGAGGCTGCAAGACCTCTGCTTCTAGTTCCTGCTTCTCTTTCATGTCCTGGTTCTGTATTAACTGCTCACGTGGACAGTCAGTCAGAAGAACTAGTCATCTCACTCAATGCTGCCATTAACTAGCCAAGTAACCTTGGGCGAGCTACTTAGTCCACATTTTCGGGTGTGCATCACTCACTTGAGGGACGACCACCAAATTACCTTCTGGCTCTGAGGTCTTGAACCCAGTCTTACTTTCTTAACTGACATTTTCATAATCACAGATTCATTTGCAGTTCTAAGAAATAATACAGAGAAACTTGTGCACTTTGCTCACTTTCCTCCAGCGCTAACATTCTCCACAACTATAGCATTACCACCAGGGTATGGTAGTGATTTCAATACCATCCACTGATCTTTTTCCAATTTCTCCAGTTTTACTTGTACTAATCTGCATATGAGTGCGCATTCACAACTTTTTATCCCATTAATCATTAAGGACTGGAGGAAGCGACTGTAAAATAAGCAAACTGATTGTTTCTGCTTTGTAAATTATCTTGTACCAACTATTTCAATAATCTACTCTTTATTTTCATCATCAAATTCCTTCCTTCAGAGGAAAGCTAACACGCACGATGCCAATGCTTCTGCAGCACCACTGCAGCCAACTTTTGAGGAAAATCCCCTTTCAACAACCTAGAAGGAAGATTTGTCTTTTCCAACACAGAATGATTCTCTATGCTCCAGAATTAAGCTGGAAAAAGAAATCAGAACTTTTACTTCTAAGGATTAGTCCTCTAGACTGTCCCAGACAAAACAGTTCCATGCAAATAGAGAAATACCACTTACTTCTTAGAAATTAAATGAAGAGCAATAAAAATACTTCTCATACACTATCAACAAAACATGTAAAAAGCAACTATAAAACCTCTAGAAGAAAACACAGAAGAAATTCTTGGTGATCTTAGGTTAGGCTATGATTTCTTAAATATGATGCCAAAAGCATGATCCAAAAAAGAAAAACTGGATAAATTTGGATTTCTCAAATTTAAAATGTTCTGCCATTCAAGAGACACTTTTGGGGGATTCCCTGGTGGCCTAGTGGTTAGGATTCCGGGCCTTCACAGCTGTGGCCCACGTTTAATCCCTGGTCAGAGAACTGAGATCCCGCAAGCCACAAGGTGCGGTCAAAAAAAAAAAGAGAGAGCGAGACACACTGTTAAAAAAGACAAGCCCTAGAATAGGAGAAAATATTTTCCCAGTGTGTATCTTACAAAGAACTTCTATTGCAAATAAATGAAGAACTCTCAAAACTCAATATTAAGAAAACAACCCAAGTTTTCAAATGGGCAACAGATTTTAAAAGATACTTCTCCGAAGTATTAGGGATGGCAAATAAGCACATGGAAAAACTCTCAGTACAATTAGTCATGAGATCAATGTAAATTCAAAACACAATGAGATAGCAGTACACACCTATTAGAACAGCTTTCAGAACAACACTGACAGTAACAAACACTGGATGCAGAGGAACTGAGAGGCTCACACACTGCTGGGGGAAACACCAGAAACTGCCAGACTGTTCTCCAAAGTGAACCACATATTTACCAGGACTCAACAATCCTCCTCCTAGGTATTCAGGCTAACAGCTGTGTGTGAATGCTTAGGCAACTTTATGTGTGATCACCTGAACTAGAAACAGCTCCAACGTTCTTCTACTGGTGAATGGATAAACAAACTAGTTTGCTCCAACACTGGATTATTTGGCAATAAAAGGAACGAAGCGCTGACACATGCCACAACAGGGACTAGCCTCAAATACACTCTGCCAAGTAAAAGACACCAAACTCAAAGGGCTACATACTGTACGATTCCACTTATACGACAGCGTAAATGACTGCATTTCCTAGAGGAAATGGTCAATTACCAAGTGGCATAAGGAAAATTTCTTGCGGGATGAAGCTGTTCTATACCTTGATTGGGGTAGTGGTTATACAACTGTAAAAAGCCACAGAAATGTACACCAAACATGAGGGTGTTCATATATATAAATTATACATCAATTAAAATAATTTAAAAGGAAATTTGTTTGGAAAACAATTTGGCAGGTTCTTATAAAGTTAAATATACACTTACATACAACCCAGCAATTCACAGCTACGTATTTACTCAAGAGAACTGAGAACAAATAACCACACAAACACCTGTGATATATGTCTATGTGAATATACTCAGCACTTATATTCAGTTGTCAAACCTGGAAACAACCCAAATGTCCATCAATAGGAGAACAACAGGAAATTGGATAAGCTGCAGTACAGCCATACTATGGAATACTATTTAGCAGTGAAAAGATTAACCACTGAGACACACAACTATATGGATGCATCTTAAAATCATGCTGACTGAAAGACGCCAGATACAAAGGAACACAGACTGTAAGATTATTTATGTGAAATTCTAGAAATGGCCAACTAATCTACAGTCACAGAAAGCAGACCAGTGACTGAGACCAAAGTGGGAGTCAACTGCCACAGGACACAAAGAAAATTTGGCGGGGACACAAATGTTCCATGCCTTTTTTTTTTTTTTTAATTTATTTTTGGCCGTGCTACACAGCTTGCGGGATCTTATTCCCTGACCAGGGATGGAACCTGAACGCACGCCCTCGGCAGTGAAAGCACAGAGTCCTAACCACTGGACCACCAGGGAATTCCCCCAAAATGTTTGCGGTTTTTTTTTTTTTTTTTTTAATAGATTTATTTATTTTTGGCTGCACTGGGTCTTCGTTGCTGCGCGCGGGCTTTCTCTAGTTGCTGCGAGCTGGAGCTACTCTTTGTTGCGGTGTACAGGCTTCTCATTGTGTTGACTTCTCTTGCTACAGAGCACAGGCTCTAGGTGCGCAGGCTTCAGTAGTTGTGGCTCGAGGGCTCTAGAGCGCAGGCTCAGTAGTTGTGACGTACAGGCTTAGTTGCTCCGCGGCATGTGGGATCTCCCCGGACCAGGGCTCGAACCTGTGTCCCCTGCATTGGCAGGAGGATTCTTAACCACTGCGCCACCAGGGAAGCACCTCCCCCCGCAAAATGTTCTATATCTTGATTGGAGTAGTGGTTGTTACAAGGGTGCATGCGTTGGTCAAAACTCAAACTACACATTTTAAAAAGGTGCAACTTTACTGTATTTAAATTAGAATTAATAAAATTGATTTAAAAACACAATGTTAATGAACAATCTGAAAATGAAAACAATTCCACTCACAAATACCATCAAAAAGAAAATATTTCAGAATATATTTAACAAAAGCACAAAAACTTACACTCAGAAAATTGTAAAACATTGTTCAAAGAAATTAAAAATGGGAAAACACCCCATGTTCATGGATTAGAAGACTTATTGTTAAAATGGCAATACCCCCTACACTGATCAACAGATTCAACCAAATCCTTATCAAAATCCCAGCGGCTATCCTCGCAGAAACTGACAAGCCGATTCTAAAGGGACCTGGTGTAGCCAAAACAATCCTGAAAAAGAACAGAGGACCCACACTCCTGAATTTCAACACTCACTACAAACCATCATTAATCAAGACAGTGTTAGCACTCGCACAAGGACAGATGTATAGATCAGTGAAACAATTCAGGGTCTAGAAATAAACCTATATATATATCCATGGTCAACTGATGTTTGACAAGGGTGCCAAGACACTTTGATGGGGAAAGAACAGTCTTTTCAACAAATGGTGCTGGGGCAGCTGGGCAGCCACCTGAGAAAGAATGAAGTTGAACCCTTACCTCACGTCATAAGTAAAAATTAATGCAAAGTGGATCAAAGACCAAAATACTATAAAACTATGCTACATGTTATAAAACTCTCAGAAGAAAACATGGGGTATAATCTTCATGACCTTGGATTTAGCAAAGGATTCTTAGATATGACACCAAAAGCATGAGCAACAAAAGAAAAAATAGATCAATTTCAAGTTTTTGTTCTTCAGGGAATTCCCTGGCAGCCCAGTGGTTAGGACCGGCGCTTTCACTGCTGGGGCCTGGGTTCAACCCCTGGTTGGGGAACCAAGATCCTGCAAGCCACGTGGCGCGGCCAAAAAGAAAAATTGAAAAAATTTTGGGGAAAAAAAAAAACAACTTTGTTCTTCAAAGGACACCATTAAGAAAGTAAAGACGACCCACAGAATGGGAGAAAATATTTGCAGATCATATATCTGATAAGGGACTTATGTCTAGGATATATAAAGAACTCTGGTAACTCCACAATAAGCAGACAGCCCAATTTTAAGATGGGCAAAGAATCTGAATACATATTTCTCCAAGAAAGATACATAAATGGCCAATAAGCAAATGAAAAGACTCTCAACACCATTAGTCATCAGGGAAATGCACATCAAGACCACATCGAGATACTACTTCACACTAACCAGATGGCTAGACTCAAGGAGTCAGATAACAAGAATGTGGAGAAACTGGAACCCTCATATACTGCCGGTAGAAACAGAAAATGGTACAGCCTCTTTGGTAAACAGGCAGTTTCTCAAATGATTAAACACAGTTACCATATGACCCAGCAACTCCACTCCTGGGTATATACCCAAGAGAACTGAAAACGTGTCTACACACAAAAAAGTACACCAATGTTCACAGCAGCACTGTTCATAAAGCCAAAGGTGGAAACAACCTAAATATGCATCAACAGGTAAATATAGCACCACATATCCATGCAATGGGATGTTATCATTCAGCCATGAAAAGGAATGAAGCACTCATCGACAACATGGATGAGCCTTGAAAAAATGATGCTGAGTGAAAAAAGCCAGTCACAGAAGACCCTATACTGTATGATCCCATTCATTATGAAAACTCAGAAGAGGGTATCTATAGAAACAGAAAGTAGATTAGTGGTTGCTCGTGGCTGGGGAGGGAGATGGGAAATAGAGGTGGTAACAGCAAAGGGTATGGGTTCGTTCTGAGGTACTGAAAATGTTCTAAAATTGACTGTGGTGATGGCTGTACCCATCTATGAATACACTAAAACCAAAATTATACTCTGTAAGTGGGTGAATTGTATGGAATATGAATTATGTCTCTATAAAGCTATTAAAAACCTGTACTCAGCAATCACTTTAATCCACGTAAGCATGTGACTGATTTTCTTTTTACAATTTTATTGCCTTTTGACTTCAAAATAAGTAAATGAGCAATCTCACTAACATATCTTTATTATTTAATTCCTTTCTTCCAAATGATTCTGTTAAAACATTATCATAATTCAAAATCTAAAATGAGAACTTCCCAGTGGTCCAGTGGTTAAGACTCGACGTTTCCACTGCAGGCGGCACAGGTTGAGCCCTGGTAGAAGATCCCACGTCTCGCAAAAAAAAAAACTAAAAGGAGAAAAAAAACTTAATGATAATAGTTACCAGGTGTAGAAATCTGTGTGTGCCAGGCCCTCCTATGCCTCAGCTCATTTGAATCTCAGCATAACCCTATGGAATAAGCCAGTAACTTGCCAACGAAGAAGCTGAGGCTCAGAGAGGCAGCTTGCCCACACCTTAAGCACAGCCTGGACTGGAGCCAGTATTATTCCAATGAACTCTCTCTTTTCCTTATTATTTCACCTAATATACTTGCAGCTTGAAATTTAAATCATTTTACCAATTTTTCCTTATTACTAAGATAAATGGGTTGGCTTCAACCTGCTTAAAAACTATCCACCTGGGACTTCCCTGGTTGTGCAGTGGTTAAGAATCCGCCTGCCAATGCAGGGGACACGGGTTCAAACCCTGGTCCGGGAAGATCCCACATGCCACGGAGCGACTAAGCCTGTGTGCCCCAACTACTGAGCCTGCACTCTAGAGCCCGCGAGCCACAACTACTGAGGCTGCGTGCCACAACTACTGAAGCCCACGCGCCTAGAGCCCGTGCTCGGCAACAAGAGAAGCCACTGTAATAAGAAGCCCGTGCACTGCAACCAAGAGTAGTCCCCGCTCACCCCAACTAGAGGAAGCCCGCGCGCAGCAACCAAGACCCAATGCAGTCAAAAATGAATGAATGAAAAATTAAAAAAAAAAAAAACAACCCCCTAACAACCAAACAAATGTGTGATCCGGGATAGAGGTGAGGGACAACATCTCTAAAAGTCACTGTGGGGACAAGTGAGGATGTCTGGATATGGATGTTATTACAAAATTATTGTTAATTTTCTTAAATGTGAACATGCTGATGTGGTCATGTGGGAGAGTGTCCCTATTTTTATGAAGCACATGGCAAAGTATTTTGGGGGGGGAGGGAAGTAACATCACATTGCCAACTTACTGTCTAATGGTTCAACAAAAAAGGGACTTCCCTGGTGGTGCAGTGGTTGAGAGTCCACCTGCCAATGCAGGGGACACGGGTTCGAGCCCTGGTCCGGGAAGATCCCACGTGCTGTGGAGCAACTAAGCCCGTGCGCCACAACTATTGAGCCTGCGCTCTAGAGCCCGTGGGCCACAAGTACTGAAGCCCGCGCACCTAGAGCCCGTGCTCTGCAACAAGAGAAGCCACCGCAATGAGCAGCCCACGCACCGCAACGAAGAGTAGCCCCAGCTCGCCACAACTAGAGAAAGCCCGCGCGCAGCAACGAAGCCCCAACACAGCCAAAAATAAATTAATTAATTAAAAATAAGTAAATAAATCAAAATTTAAAAGAAAAGAAAACATAAAGCTAATGTGGTAAAATGTTACCAACCGGTGAATCTAAAGTAAAGGTATGCAGGGCTCACCTCTATTTGTCTTCAAACTTCACTGTATGTTTGAAACTTCTCAAAGTATAAAGAAAAAATAAGATCTGAAGCTTTAAAAAATTATTTCACTTTGTGAAAATTACTATATCAAATGCTTATTCATTTAGATGAAATTTCCAAGAAAAAAATGTATAAAATTATACTCTTATCAGACACCAGAAACAGTTTTGAATCAAACACTTAAAATCTGTGAATGAAAACTATGAATGCCAACTTATAAATGTAAAAAGAATGATGTAATTTGAAAATAACTATTTGGCAACTATGATGTACTGATTGACTCAGGCAAAGAAGCATGCAAGGATTAAAATGGGTGAAATTTTGATGAGAAACAGGATGTTTACATAGCCTCTCCCCACCAGCTATGTACTAATTATAAGAGAAAACCAGTAACTTCACAGAGGAGAGAGCTGGCAGACACCACCTCAAACCAAGCAATGAAAGTTAATAATAACCATCACCATGGGACCAAGTGACATCACGTGACTCCTGATATGATGCCCTAAGGACACACCACTTCTTTAGTACACCTGCCAAAACACAGAACCTGAATCTCATCATGAGAGTGCATACAACAAACCCAAATTGAGGGACTGTCTCAATTCCAAAAGGTCAAGGTTATGAAAGACAAAAACTGAAAAACCACTCTAGGCTAATGGAGCCGAAAGAGACCCGATAGTTAAATGCAACACATGATCCTAGACTGAAAACCCTAGCCAGCAAGATAACTTCTAACATAACACTGTATTTAAAATCGTAAAAACATATAAATTATACATTAATATTTTGGGGTCAGCTGACAATATGATATACTATTATCTAGAAATTTTATTCAGTATTAATTCCCTGATTTTGATAATTATACTATGGTTATGTAAGAAAATGTCTGTATTTTTAAGGCATAAAAACACAGAAGTGTTTAGGAGTAAGGGGTATCATGTCTGCAACTTACTGTCAGGGAACAGACCGGTGGTTCCCAGAAGCAGGGGTGGGTGTAATGGGTAAAGGGGGTAAACAGGCACAAACCTCCATTTATAAAATAAGTAAGTCGTGGGGATGTAATGTACAGCATGGTGACCACGGTTAACAACACTGTACTGTACAAGCAAAAGTTGCTGAGAGTAGATCTTAAAAAGTTCTCATCACAAGAAAAGAAATTTGTAGCTATGTGCAGTGTGGGATGTTAACTAGACTTGCTGTGGTGATCAGTTCTTAACATATGCAAATATGGAATCATTATACTGTTCACCTGAAACTAATGTTGTATGTCAATTGTATCTCAATTTTAAAAAAGGATAGGTGGATGCATGAGAAACACCAAGCAGTGCCTGGAGTGCCCACAGTGGGCACCAAATTCACGTTAGCTTTTGTCATGAAATGCAAGATAAAAACTGACTATGAAGAAAATTCAAAACTTAAGACTTCAAATATAGAGGGTAATAAGAGAAGTCTAATGAACAAAAACACTAATTCTATCTTGGGAAGAAAACAATCTTTCTGTTCATGGCTGTTATGATAGTAAACAACTAAAAATAACCTCAATGCTCCACTGAGGATTGGTTAAATAAATCAGAGCATGAACGCTCCACAGCTATTAAAGTCATAACGTATGCTATGAAAGGGCATCCTGTGTCATGTAATATTGTTAACTGAATAAAACAGGATTCAGAAGTCTAAGTAAAAGTATGAGCCTACGTTTATAAAATATTTAATACACACACATGGAGAAAAGGGAGGGGGCAAGGAGTACAGAGTCCCTCAGATGCTTGGGGGTTCCTGCAGGATGGACACCAATGTGTTGGGGCTGGAGCCTTCCTATTAATTCTCCTAATGCTGGGTCTCTCTCCAGTTTCTGCTCCTTCACATGCAAGAATTTGGTTTGCATCGAGGCTTCTCACTGTGACCTTTTTTTTTTTTTTTTTTTGCGGTACGCAGGCCTCTCACTGTTGTGGCCTCTCCCGTTGCGGAGCACAGGCTCCGGATGCGCAGACTCAGCGGCCATGGCTTATGGGCCCAGCCGCTCCGCGGCATGTGGGATCTTCCCAGACCAGGGCACGAACCCGTGTCCCCTGCATCGGCAGGCGGACTCTCAACCACTGCGCCACCAGGGAAGCCCTCACTGTGACCTTTTAACTGCTTTTCCACACTAACTTGATAACCCTCGTATTTCCTAGGTTACAATCCCAAGAATGGGAATTTGATTGATCCAGTTCATCTTTTCTTGCAAGATGTGTCAGATTACCAGCCAGGATATAGACTTACTTCAGCCAGGAGGAGGGAAAAGGGGCAAAGGGCAGGCGGAGCAGCCAGATAACCTCCAAAAATTTTTGTAGAGCTAGGTGGCAGATAAGACAAACAAATAAACAGAAGAACTACTCCTTTCTGTTGAGCTGTCACTTCCCCAGGTGTGGGGAACTGTGGTTAGAATGAAGCACCACATTGATACCTAACTATCTTATTTGTACATAAACTCCCATTATGGAAGAATGAGTCCCATTAAGTAGTAGTCATACAAATCATTAAATACTTAACAGAGAAAAACTACAAACTGAAGAATTCCAAACAATCAATAGGTAAGCAAAAGTAAATCTAAAATTCTAATGATAAAAGGGGTACATTTCTGGGCCCAGATTTTCAGTTTCATTTTCCTATATAGGAAGCTAAAACAAGGAGCAACTGGCAATCCTAGGTGGGGTCACTACCACCCCACTCCCAACAATCAGAAGGGGATAGAAGAGTGAAGAGGACTGCTAGTATAAGACAGGGAGGAGAATTTGGAAACAAGCTGACTCTTCTTTAAAAAGCAGGGGATAGGCTTTCTGTGCCGATAGCACTCTCGCAAACATGGTGAACGTTCCTAAAACCCCCCGGACTTTCTGTAAGAAGTGTGGCAAGCACCAACCCCACAAAGTGACACAGTACAAGAAGGGCAAGGATTCTCTGTATGCCCAGGGAAAGCGGCGTTATGACAGGAAGCAGAGTGGCTATGGTGGGCAGACTAAGCCGATTTTCCGGAAAAAGGCTAAAACTACAAAGAAGATTGTGCTGAGGCTTGGATGTGTTGAGCCGAACTGCAGATCTAAGAGAATGCTGGCTATTAAGAGATGCAAGCATTTTGAGCTGGGAGGAGATGAGAAGAGAAAGGGCCAAGTGATCCAGTTCTGAGCTTCATATTTTGTTTTGTTATGAAGGCAATAAACGTTTGAGATTGTCTTAAAAAAAAAAAAAAAAAAGCAGGGGATAGGCTGTCCTACAATTGACCTCTTCAGTACAGCACTAAAACATTAACCTAGGAGGAACTGGGGTTTCTTTTTATAATATTACATATTACTCGTGAAAAAGTTTTTCTAAAAAGTTCATCCTTGGGCTTCCCTGGTGGCTCAGTGGTTAAGAATCCGCCTGCCAATGCAGGAGACACAGGTTCAAGTCCTGGTCTAGGAAGATCACACATGCCGCGGACCAACTAAGCCCGTGTGGCACAACTACTGAGCCTGCACTCTTGAGCCCATGAGCTACAACTACTGAGCCCGTGTGCCACAACTACTGAAGCCCGCGCGCCTAGAGCCCATGCTCCGCAACAACAGAAGCCACCGCAATGAGAAGCCTGCACACCACAACGATGAGTAGCCCCAGCTCACCGCAACCAGAGAAAAGCCCGCGTGCGGCAACGAAGACCCAATGCAGCCAAAATAAATAAAATAAAATAAATATTTTTAAAAAGTTCATTCTTTTCCACCATTCTCTTAAGCCTCCTAGAGAGCTCTTTTCGTCTCTCATTCCAGGACAATGTAGTTTTAGCCTTTCCCTCTTCCTTTTCCCAACAGCCTTCTCTGAAGTCATCTCCAGCCTCTTCAAATCACCAACTCAACATACAATTGATTTTCAATTGTAATTTTCCTGTACTTCCCTGCATCACTCAGCAATGCAGACCTTGGAGCTATGCAAACCATCCTGTAACCACTCGCAGACCACTGCCTGAGCGCTTAAGGACACTGTCACTGAGCAGCATACCTGCCAGGATCCTCCAGACCACGTGTTATAGGACAGTCCACAGAGTTTTTTAAGTCACTGTGAGTACAGCATTCCATCACTTGCAGCCAAAAACATCCTTACCAGATACCACCCTCTCTATGCACCCAACACTGTCAGTCACCTAGTCGCACTATTCAAAGCCAGTGACGAAGGTCCTTTCCTGTTACCGCTACCTGCAGCATTTCACAACCACTCCACTCCTAGAGTTAAGCCCAGTTACCAATACCAGACTTAATCTAAAACATTTAGTACCCAGGACATTCTTAGTCTAAAACTTTGTTGTCATTCTTGCCCAAAACTTCACTGCCTGAATAAAAAAGATTAACACGGGGGCTTCCCTGGTGGCGCAGTGGTTGAGAGTCCGCCTGCCGACGCAGGGGACACGGGTTCCTGCCCCGGTCCGGGAAGATCCCACATGCCGCGGAGCGGCTGGGCCCGTGAGCCATGGCCGCTGAGCCTGCGCGTCCGGAGCCTGTGCTCCGCAACAGGAGAGGCCACAACAGTGAGAGGCCCGCATACTGAAAAAAAAAAAAAAAAAAGATTAACATGAGTGGGCCTGGCATTCCAGGCTTGCTGCAGCGTCCCACCTCCTGTCTGTCAACCTCATTTTTCACTAGCCCTCCAAATGAGAGAACTCTGATTGCAACGCGCTTACTCACTGTGACCCCCCCACTCCCAGCCCTGCCTTCCACAAGAAGCACGTCATTCATGAGCCCTGTGGCCTCTGAGCTCCTGCAGCCATCGCTGCCACCCAGCCATTCACCCTTTCCTCCCTCACAACATACTCTAATTCCCCAGGGCAGCAGAAGAGCCACCTGGTCCCATACCTCTGCAATTATTCTGGGGCCGTTAATGTTAATAAAGATGACAATAACAGACAGAAGGGAGACTGGGATTTTAGATTCCCCTTTTGTTTGTAATTCCACTATCACTTTGAAGGCTTGCATAGTACAGAAATCCAAGTAGAGTTATAGATAATGAAGAGGGCTCCATCACCAAAAGTGATGAAACTCTAGTGGTATAAGGACACAGGCATCCTCAACATTGTTTCTGAGAGACACGTTTTCCATTATGTTGTTAAAGCAGGCATCCAGCCTCCCTTACCGGATGTTGGGGACCGGGAGGGGAACGTGCTAACAACATGTGGGATACTAACCCAAATCATACCAGCCTATGAGTGAAAAAAATTAAATCCCTTAATTATGGCACAAGTGAAATTTCTCTAAGTCACCTTCCCCCTATATAACAGTGTCCCCTAAGCAAAGAACTCCAGGACACCGATTATAAAAATTGTCTCCCACACCTAAAAGACTGCAAACACAACCTTCAGCGAAACAGAAGAAACACAATGGGAATGGGGGTGAGAAAAGATCTGCTAAAGAAGTAGGTCTGCTAATTTAACACATTTTCTGTCAAGCAAATCACTGTCCTCAGTGCACTGCTGCTGAAACAATGACGACTCAGGGAGGGGTGTTCATGAAAAGCAACTGGCCTGGAGAAAACACTCTCCACTCCAGCTGACCAATCACACCACTCTCAGCTGTAAGAACTTACTCCGTTCTCGGCAATTATTAACGGGAGTTGATTTGAAGGTTCAACATTAAAAACATGAAGAGTTTAGAGTAACCGTGGCTCCATCACTGCCTCTGTTTTCACTTAACTTGGGGGGTCATGGGGGGCAAAGAAGGAGGCACAGTTTGTGGTGACACCATTCACACGTTCAGTCCAGGGGCCACACTCATGCAGCCAAGCCACCCGCGGAAAGCCGTAGCGGCTCGGCCGGGGGCCAAACCTGAAGTGACCATGACAGTGTGAGACGTACCAGAACACGACCATGTGCCTGGACCAGCCAAATGCCCATCTTCCAGTCCACGCGAGATCAGGACACGAAACTTTCCGTACATTTCTACATAAGCCGCACCCCGTTTCCCACGGGAGTGTGGATAACCTGCGTCACGGAGTCACTGCCGGGCAAGGTGGCGTAGGGGCCAGACCCCACACCGCCGGCCGCCGGGACTCCTGGGCGCCCGCGAGCCCGCAGCGTGTCCTGCACACGGCTCGGGCCGCCACCACGCAACCTTCGCTCCCGACCAAAACGAAGCCGCGTATGCACCCACGACGCGCGCGCGGTGCCGCATGAGCGGAGACCCCACGGGAAGGCGAGCGCCCCGCGGAACAGTTACACACCTCTTACAGCCTGAGGGGCTGCATCCCGGCAGGCGGGCGCGCACACGCACGCACGCTAGCCCCCCTCCCGCTGCCGTCTCCGGTCCTGGGAGGCCCGAGGGAGGTCCCCGCTTCGTCCCTCAGGAGTCTCAGCGCCCTCTCCGCAACACCCCCCCCCAACCAATCCTCTTCCCCTAAACGACTCCAAGAAAAGAATTAACAAAGCATCTGTTTCCCAGATTTCTGACGTGCAGTTGCTGATGACGGCACACCAAGCACAGCTAACTCCCTTCAACCCTACACGTAAAAACATCACAGGTTCGCACCCAGGACGGGGACTCCCTGTAGGGAGGGGCCCCCGCCCGCCTCAGGGCCCGGGGTTCTTCGTGTGACCGCGGAGGGCGGACTCTGGGAGGCACCACGTCTTTGGGTGCACGCGGCCCCACCACTCACGCGGCTGTAGTCCCGGCCCCGAATGTCACAGCGCGAGGTTGGGAGAATCCTGAGCTTGGTACCACCATCCAACTACTCCTGTCTCGATCTAAGAACTACGGTAAAAAACCTTCCCGAGTTTTCCGGTATAAACTAGTATTTGTTAGAGGCTCCTGTAGAGAAGACGTGATGAAAGGATCCAAGAAAGAGTCCAATGAAACAGGAAAATACAGGGAAGCAGAGAACAGATACCTGCAAAGTTTCACCGTCAAATGAGAGGCAAGCCCCAGGTCAGAACCTTCAACCGGTCTCCACTCAAAGTTATAAGTGTGAATGCTGTTCAATTTAAGTGAACAAACAGAAGCGAACTGAAAAGAACAGAATTCAAGACCTTCATCCTCCTTTATGAGTTCCTCATAATCTCAAAATACAAAATCTCAGTTTGAGGACCTCGAAGACAGTGAAAACATCAATTAAGCTACCCTCAAAGTAATGTATATGCAGACAAGATCTCCACAGAAAAACAAATTCATACAATCCACAAACACATCAAGTATGGATTTGCAGCTTTAGTTTGGTACAAAATTAATTTGTAAGACACGGACCCCAACACAGCTCATAACTTCGGTCCTAACCAGGGAGGTCGGTGACTTTCTGGATCAGATACCTGTGCCCTGCATGCTGAGAAACATCCGAAGGGAATCGTAGCACGCTGACAGAGGAAAAACCCAGGAATCACCTAGTCCACAATTGCCTTTTTATAGATTGGGGCATCTGAAACCAAGTGATCTGCCTAAGATCACAGCTCCAGTTAATGACAGAGGTGGGCCCACAGTCCAGGTTTTTGGCTCTCTCTGCTTGATCCCTTTTGAAAGTATTTTCAATCCCATCAACTAGATCTAAGCCCATCTAGTCAGAAGCTGTGCCCTCTGTCCCCGGGGCTCTGTCCACACCCACTTTTCACCTGACCCGCCCTGCACACTGGCGGGTTTCCCAGCACTCTGCCAGAGCCCCTCATGCTTACCGCCAGCCCAACACACCACAAGAATCCAGCACTCAGCTTCTCCTGATCGAAGGGCAGATAGGCGGTGGTACCAAATGCTGCCATGCTGCCAGGTCGTATTTTAGGCTTCCCCTCTGTGTTCCAGAAAACTAAGCAAGACCAAACTGAACTTCCGTGGTAGAGCAAGCCAGGTGCTAACATGGGCTGTCCTTCAGAGATGAGAGGTTATTACCCTTTCTACAACTGGAGAAGCTCCCAGTTTGAAGCTTTGAAGCTTCACATGCAGCCAAGTGAAGAAGAAGAGGACTTCCTCTTCAAGACACTGGTCTAAGCAGAAAAGGAGCCAGTGTTCACTTTGGGTTGAATGACACTCTGACGGAGCAGTCCCCTTTTTAGGGTTTCAAGATCTGCTCCCATCCTGTTCTTGGCCTTCCCTCCTCAGAGAAGGAGCACACCCTGAGTCTTAGAAGACATTTATCATCTGGTATTTTCCATTCAATACGTTACTCTGACAAACTACTAATTTTTCTTTTTTTGGCAGCGCCGCGCGGCATGCAGGATCTTAGTTCCCTGACCAGGGATCGAACCTGCACCCCCTGCAGTGGAAGCGCAGAGTCTTAACCACTGGACCGCCAGGGAAGTCCCACAAACTACTAGTTTTTAAATAATCTTAAATCCCCTATTTCCTTCACTCCTGCTCAAATGCCATCTTCTCAATGAGGCCACCCACACCTTATCACCCTATTTTAAATTCCAACAACCTACCCCCTCAACTTGGCTCTCTCTATGCCAATTAGTTTATTATTATCTGTCTCCTTCCACTAAAGAAGGCAGGTATTTTTTTGTTATGTTCACATCTGTACCTCCAGCACCTAATAAACTGCATCTAGCACATAATGGATGCTCAATAATTATTTGCTGAAAGAAACAAATGAAATCATGAACTTGTCCCTCTGTATTCAGCAGAAGTTTCTGTTTTTCTTTTAATTATTTTATTTATTTATTTACTTTTGGCTGCGTTGGGTCTTCCTTGCTGTGCGTGGGCTTTCTCTAGTTGCAGAGAGCTGGGGCTACTCTTCATTGCGGTGTGCGGGCTTCTCATTGTGGTGGCTTATCTTGTTGCAGAGCACGGGCTCTAGGCACACAGGCTTCAGTAGTTGTGGCTTGGGGGCTCTAGAGCACAGGCTCAGTAGCTGTGACACACGGGCTTTGTTGCTCCGCAGCATGTGGGATCTTCCCGGACCAGGGCTCGAACCTGCATCCCCTGCACTGGCAGGCGGATTCTTAACCACTGCGCCAGCAGGGAAGTCCCAGCAGAAGTTTTAAAAAGGATCTTCTGTACCCCACGTTATTACGAACCAAAGAACTGTACATTTGCACTGTGGAATCTTGGCCATTACTTCTATGTCTAGCCCTTCATTTTATAGATGGTGAAAATTAAAGTAGAAGCAGTGCGATGTAGCAGCAGTAGCAAAGAATTTGGTATCAAAGAACCTGAGATCCAGGTGAGAGTCTGTGCAAGAAACTTAGCCTCTCTAACCTTCCAATTTCCTCATCTGCAAAATTAAGATAATTCCTACCTCCCAGTGATGGTTAAGGATGGCTATGAATAAAATAACATTTGGAAAATGTACAAAGTACTATACAAGTGTCCTTTTTCATTAGGCTGTTTGACCTGCCGAAGGTCACAGACATAGTTAGGGGCAAAGCTAGTAATAAGAATTCAAGTTTCCTAACTCCTGGTCCAGGGCATCTTGTGTTGTGAAACTAGCCTTCTGGTTCCCCTACTCAAGGCCAACTTAAATCTTTCATCTAGTTTAAGGCCTTTTCACCTTCCTATGGTTGGAATCTCTTTCAAAATTTGATGGAAGTGACAAAGTACACATACGTACACCAACACAAAGTCTCCTATAACCCATCCTTGGGCCCCAGGCTCAGAGACCACTGATAGGCCTGATGTACTAATAAGTTACCCTCAGCAAGTTCTATCACTTATTTTCATGTTTAATAATTCATGCCTAGAGCTCTTGATTCAAGAGGCTGGATCCAAGGAAACACCAACAGGAACCCGAATTAAAGACACTGCCCCCAGATCATCATGCTGATGAGGTGAGGGTCTTAACCCACATACAACCACAACCAGGAAGGCAAAGGATTCTGTACTCAAAGCAGGAAGCTCAAGAAAAAAAGTAGACAGGACCATCACATTATTTTCATCTTGCCGCTACTATATGAACCAGGTAATTCTACATGACCATTTTCAAAGAACCACCTGGAAGCCCCATGGTTGGTTTCTTCTCTAGAGAAAATATGCCCAAAATGTTTATGATGGGATTCCCCCCTGCAACCCACCCTACACCCACCATGATTAACTCCAGACCAGATTACTGAAGATGGTCTATCGTCCCTTACCTTACTCTGGTTAAGTAAGACAAGCTACCACTGTAAAGATCACTTGGCTGGCGGGAAAAAAATTAGTACTAAATCTTTTTTTTTCCCCTAATAAATTTACTTATTTATTTATTTTTGGCTGTGTTGGGTCTTCATTGCTGCACGCGGGCTTTCTCTAGTTGTGGTGAGCAGGGGCTACTCTTTGTTGCAGTGTGCAGGCTTCTCATTGCAGTGGCTTCTCTAGTTGTGGAGCACGGGCTCTAGGCATGTGGGCTTCAGTAGCTGCAGCACGCGGGCTCAGTAGTTGTGGCTTATGGGCTCTAGAGCGCAGGCTCAGCAGTGGTGGCGTCCTGGCTTAGTTACTCCGCAGCATGTGGGATCTTCCCAGCCCAGGGCTCGAACCTGTGTCCCCTACACTGGCAGGCGGATTCTTAACCACTACACCACCAGGGAAGTCCCAGTACTAAATCTTTCGGGAGATCAATTCACCATTCTTTACTCTCGAATCAGGACAAAACATAACCAGCCTAACCCACTAGAATGTTAAACAATTTCAGAACACTTGATATAAATGAAGTGGCTCTGAATTTGATAATTTTCTGAGGCAAAGAAGGTGTGCCATGAGCTTCTTTGGTAATCCATCCAGTTAAGCAGCTAGTTATAGATATTTCATAACACCAACTACTGAATTCAGTATCATTAATCTACTGTTGTCCAGCTACACCTCAATCTCCTCATCTGAAAAATTAAACCACCACTTAATCCAGGGCACAAAAACACATGTGAGCATGTTTGGGAATTTCTAAATATGTTAACAGCTAACAGCTTTTATCCCTGAGTGGTGGGATACAATGTTAACAGTTAATAGCTTTTATCTCTGAGTGGTGGGATTATGGGTGATTTAAGTCTCTTACCTATATTTTATATAATGATTTTCAAGTCTTATATAATGATTATGCATTGTTTTTAAAATCAGAAATTTTTAACTTAAAGCATATCTACACATTCGCAGATTTTTGGTCTGATGATTACAGGACCCATACTTGGGGGGCAGCAACATACAAGTCCCTAAACATATCCCAAAAAACAAGAATCTGGTATATTGACATCTAAAGAAATCCTGTACATTCAAGGCTAATTAACAGAGTAAAAAGGTTTTCTTACATGCAAAAATAAAAATATCCATGCTTTGGGGATCAGTTCTCTAAGTGGGAGGTCTTGACCTCTTGCAGAATTGCAGCATGAATGCTCCCAGACCTTCAGCTATCTAAGAGATTGCCTTGCTTTAGATAAATAGAAGCCAAGTCCTTGAAGATTCTGCTTCCTAAATTTTCTATAAATCCATGGGTTTAGCTTGGTGGTCAAGGGTAAAATTAGTTCTTTCCCACAGCTGAAAACTGGTTTCCTAAAAAAGCTGATACCCAACTTCTACCACTTGGTATTATTCATCATTTCTATCTTTTAAAGTTGCAGTAAATTAAGATTTTATAGGGCCCTTGCAGCTGTCCAACTGAGCAGTAGTATTGTTTCTTGTTTGTTTGTTTTTAAGAAGGCTCTTCCAGTGCATCATAAACTCTAACCAAGGGATTGTTTGTCAAACTTTCAGGACAATAAACTATTAGATTAAAAAAAAATCACTTAAGCAAAATAAAAATAATTTACTTATTTAATTATACTTAGAGAATCAAAATTGACCATGTTCTCAGTGAATTCTGCGCTCACGGAGTCAAATTTGCTAGAAGCCTAAAAATTACTTTAAAATTTTTAATTTCTGACAATTACTGAAAACTTTAAGTTATTAAACTTTGCATTCATCAAAACACATGTGAAAAGGATTACAACAAGAACTGCAGAGGTAAAAGTCACTATCCTTAGGTATCCATCTAGGGAACAACATCTCCAAATTATAAACAGATACGGATAATTACCAAAATACGTACACGTTGGATTCCAAATATTCAATCGTGTCTTATATACTTCAAATAGCACACATTTTAACTACAACCACCACCAAAAAAGTGTCACTTCCAAGAAATACTGGGCTCCGAAGAGAAAACACTCATCTCAAGTGGCCCTGATTATTCACCTGTAACAACGATTTTTCATTTCTGTTATACACACAGATTGGACCTCTCAGATCAGGTTACATTGCCTTTAGGAATTCAAGCTGCTAATACTTAGAAACCACAGGTTCATTACTTAGAACATAAAACGTTATTTATAGATTACTCGACTTCTGTAACAACTTCGGGCAAGATTACTTTCTTCTATTTTTCCGTCAGTAAAATCGGAATACATGGATTTTTGCAAGATGAAATTTTTCCACAGTATTTTTAGACGGGGTTCCTAAACTCTAAACCCGTAATTCAGCAGCACCTCAGTCCTATTACGTTTCAGGGAGAAAATGGGGCAGGGGCAAGTTTAGCGGCACCACCACGGCATTGTCACCACAACACCTCCCACCGCAGCCACCATTTTGAGCAGCAGAATTAAAGTGCTGAGGATTTTCACCAACTAAAAGGAAACACGGGGTCCTCGGGACGGTTGGGGCACAAGTCCTGACGCTCGGCATTCCCTAATCTGTCGTTTCTCCTCCTCAGGCGGCGGGAGCCATCGTCCCGCTCACGTTTTTAGAAAAAGCCGTGCTCGTCCGAGTCACGTCCCAACTTTGAAAACGGCGTGCGGCGCCGAGCCCCCCGCACCCGGAGGCCGCCGCATTGTTGCCGCCCGCCCGCGCGCACCCTCCGCCGCCGGGCGCGCCTCCCTCGGGCGGCGGACCCACGGCCCCGCTCGCCCGCCCGGCCGCGCCGGTGCCGCACCTTTGTCCGGGGCCGCGGCACCGGCCGGCCGCGCGCGCTCGACCCCAGGCGGCCGGGGGAGGGGTCGGGGCGCCGGCCAGGGGCGCCCGCCCGCTGCCCGGCCCCACAAAGCCCGCCGTCCGCTCCCCCGGCCGCCCGGCCCCGCGCTGCGCTCGCAGGGACGCCGCCGGGAGTAACGGCCCAACTTTCCCCGCCGCCCGGTCCCCTCAGCCCGGACCCCGACCCCCGCCCTCCCGGGCCGCCCTGGGGCGCTCCCCGCCCTCAGACCCCCACTCAGCCCCTCAGACTCAGCCCCTCAGAGGTCCCCGCGCGCCCCCGCCCCCCAGAACCCCACCCGGGTTCCGACCCCCGACCCCGGCCCGCGCACCTCAATCTCGAAGTCCGGCAGGCTGAACGCCGTGCGGAAGAGCGAGCAGAAGTGCGCGATGGCCGGCACTTCCCACCACGAGCGCAGCTCGCCCAGCCCGGCCGCGCCGCCCTCCTCGGGGCGCATCTCCGGCAGCGCCGCCGCCTCCGCGCCCGCCGCCCGCCAGCTCCCGGCGCCGCTCCGGCCGAGCTACCGAGGCGGCTGCCCCGGGCCCATCGCGCCGCGGCCCGGCCGCCCAGCCCGCACAATGTCGCCGCGGCCCGCGGGGAACAGATGGGCCGGGGGCGGGCGGGGGCGGGGCTTCGGCACAACAACAACCCCGCCCCCGCCCCCGCCCGCCGCCCGCGGGCCGCGCACGGGCGGGGGAGGGGCGCCCGAGGGCCGGGAGGAGGGGCCGCGGGCAAGCACCGCCCCCCGCCCCCGCCGGGCCCCGCCCCCACGTGGCTGGGGGTCGCGCCCCTCTGAGGCGGGCTGGCTAGAGGCGCCTCGTGGGGCTGCGCGCACGTGGGGCTGGGGCTGCGGTTGAGAGGGAAGGGCAAAAGGGGAAGGGGGGAGGGCGAGGGGGGCGGACCCCGCACGCGGGCAGAGCCCACGGGCCGCCTGGCCCCCGCCCCCGCCCGGCCGGCTGAGACTGCGCCTGAAGGCGCACGTGCGACGCCCGGGGGCGCGCGGGGCGCTGCGGGCGCGTCCTGCCGGCCCGGGGGGCACCGGGCGCCCGCTCTCCAGTCCCGGCCCCGGCTCGGCCGCTCGGGGATCCGCGCGGGGACCTTCGGCCGCGGAACTCGCCCGGTGGCCGCGCTCAACTGGGGCGTTGTGGAGTGCGCCTCCGGATAATTCTCTCCCTCACTTTATTCCCGTCATTTTGGTAACCTGTTTTTATAAGGCGGCACTAAAAAAAAAAAAAAACTTCAAATGTGTATTTAACTGTATCTTTCATGAAAGAAAATACTTCATCCAACACTGGCTCACTCCGCCTCCCCCCCGCCCCCTGCTCCAAGCTTACGCAGTTCTGCTCTTCTATTACCTGGAACTATTGGCTGGTTTAAAATTCACCCTCAGATTCAACCGTGTGTTTTAATCTTTGACCAAAATGAGCCCATATCTAAACGCCCCCAGAAGCAGGGGCTGCATTTTTGTGTGTTGAACGCGCGGCTCCTCGGCAGATGCCCTGTTGACAGCTGAGGTGTGGGAAGGGTGACACCCTTGAATTAGACGTTTTCGGGACTTTCTTCCCCTGTACGTCTTCATTTCCCCACGGGTCAGCCTGACTTGCACACCTTTCCCTCTCTTTTGTGTAAGCTTCCTGCTTCCCTTCACGTTTGTTTCTAATCCATTACCTCCTGCCTCTGCTTCCCCCCCTTTTCCCGGATCTCCTTCCGGCTCCTCCCTCTGCCCTTCATCCTTGTCCTCCTTCCCTGCCTCTCCGTGGTCCGGCCGCCAGCCTGGTAGTCGCAGCGCCTAGGCCGCCACATAGCAGGAAGCAGAAAGGTGACAAGACTGGGTTACTCTCTCCACACCATGGCCCCGTCCTGGAATCCAGCCAGACTCTCCTGGAGCCGGGGAGCCCTGGTGGTGGCCGAGGCCCCCTCCTCAGCACCCTCGCCCCCAGGCTGCCTTCTTCATCTGAGGGTCGCCTCGGCGTCCACATGGGCCTCTTTCTTTCTCTCCTTCTCTAGCTCTGGTCCACTGTGCTCTCACCGGGCCAGAGCCGGTCCTGGCCCTCCAGCCCAGAGGTCTTCTGTGTCTCCTAGGGGTTCCCCGCGCTGGGGCTCCAGCTAGAGCCTCGCGTTTGCACCCACCCCTCCCTCCTGCTCTGTTGGAACCGATACCCTGAACCCTTGAACGTTTGCCCCACCTTTCCCCCGCGCGGCTTCCGCCTAACCTCCTGGGACATGGATCCCTAACCCTGTGCCTCCCCAGACACCGGTCTCCTCCCTTCTCCCGCGGACTCCGAGGGCTTCCTCCCACGCCTTTTCCAGCCCCGCCCACTCCTCACCCTCCAAACACCAGTTGTATCCTATCCTGTTCCCAGAAGACACACGCAGCTCATTCTTTCTTTCCCTTTCTCTCTCTCTCGCCTCTTTTCTGTTTGTGAGCCAGCGCTGTTGATCTCAGATGACATTGGAAGAATCTCAGATGACCTTGGAAGTGCCAAAAGAAATTCTCTTCCAGATTCCCCGCCACCTTCAATTCCATATCATCTTCCAATTAAATGTTTCCCATTAAAAACACACACAATACTTAGTCTGGCTAACTTGTTTTGCTTTTTAATTAATGTGACAAAAAATATTTGTGTTTCTCTTTGCAAAATATGCAGTAATTTCAGCTATTATGGGATTTTTATAGGTTCCTGGAGGATGGTCTAGGAAACTAACGACCGTTTTCTAACACCATTTGTTTGGGAAATACAAATTCTGTAAGATCAGCTAAAAACAATTATTTGAACCTTGGAAGGGGTGTGACAAAAGTGGTTTCTTCCATAAGCCCCGCTAACCAGGACTAGAATTCAAATCTAACTGTTCACCCAGGTAGATTACGCTGCTTCTCTCTCCTACTCAAGTTGCCCTTCCTACCCCTTTGCCTGACCACGCTGACGTGGGTGCTCCTCGTTTCAGCCCAGGAACCCAGCTGGAGCTGGAGTGACACAGAACCATTATTCTCTCACTTTAGTTGTCTGCACACCTGAAGTCCAGGCACCTCACAAAGTCTTAGCACACCCTCACACACAGCCTCCTGTCTCAGTAGAGAGCTGCCTTCCATAGTGTACCTATTCCCACAGAGGGCTGTAAGTCAGGCTAATGTTAACATTTTAGAAATTGTGGAAACTGAGTTATATTAGTTGGCTGTCTCTTAGAAAAAGCTTAATCTCTCACGTTTGTATTTCACCTGCGAGGAGGGGCTGAACTAATGGTCCCTGAGCCCTATAGCTTTCACCTTTAAAGTAGAGCCAGATTAACGTTCTAAAATTTAAATTCAATCGTGTCACTCACCTGCTCAAAACTCTATGACCCTCCCTTGAGCGTGAAAGTCCATTCAAGTCTCACTAAAGCCACAATTTGGCTCCCACCTGCCTCCCCAGCCTCACCTGCGATCCCCACCCCCACCTCATCCAACCAGTGACTCCTTCCCTCCTGCCAAACTGGTTCACTCGCCTGCCGGGATCTTCCTCCTCCTCCCTTTTGATCC
The DNA here is from genome assembly GCF_949987515.2 of Delphinus delphis. Classification (NCBI taxonomy): domain Eukaryota; kingdom Metazoa; phylum Chordata; class Mammalia; order Artiodactyla; family Delphinidae; genus Delphinus; species Delphinus delphis. Next base: position 1,518,679 of record NC_082693.1, read on the forward strand.
CGCCCTTTCAATTGCCTGCAAAGACAACGCAACCTCTCCCATCATGACCCACTCAAAACTCACCTCCTTCGTATGGCTTCCCTGAAACACCCTAGCTTGGGGGTATCTCTCCAGGTACTCTGACTCAAGAAACTACAGTTTGTATGATTCACTTATCAGCCACCTCCTTGGGTCATCTTTCTGTTCTTAATTGAAGTACCACTCAAATCTTTTACTGCAGCTGGGGGTGTCTTCTCCACCAGATTAGACTTGGGGTGCACGAGTGGAATCCTCCCTAATACACAGCAATTAAATGATGAATTTGATTATCTAATGATGACATAAAACCATAAGAAATTCAGAACTCCTTTAAATGCCTGGTGTCGACTTGCTTACCTTCCTTCATTCCTTCCTCTGCCTTTCAGCTTTCTCCCTCCTGGACCTCACTCAGGCAGTCTCAAAGGTCATGCCTTTCTCCATGCAGTCGTATTGTCAGGGGATTGACTTCAAGACCCCCTCGGATAACAAAAGTCACCAAAGTCCCTTTTATAAAATGATGTAGTGGGGTCAGCCCCGTATCCGTGCTTCCGCGTTCGCGGATTCAACCAAGTGCAGACGAAGAATCCATCCTCAGCTTAGCTTTTCTCCTGAGCTCCAGGGTCATTTCCCCCTATGCCAACTGGATGTTTCCCATCACCTTAAACTCAACATGTTAAAAGGAAGGAGGAAAACTAGCTCCGAATTTTTCTCCTCAAGTCACACACCCTTTATTTATTTGGCTGCGTGGGGTCTTAGTTGTGTCATGTGGAATCTAGTTCCTTGCCCAGGGATCAAACGCCGGGCCCTCTACGTTGGGAGAGCGGAACCTTAACCGCTGGACCACCAGGGAAGTCCCCCCACTTCTTTTTGACACCCCCAGTCTCCACCCCAACCGGGGTCCTTTCATCTCCCTATTTGAGAAGCCTCCTAATGGTTCTCTTTCCTCTGGTTTCTCCCCAACCTCCTCTGTCTCGCCAGCATAGCTGGATTTGTCTTCTTAGAACTGTACGCCAGTTCCGAGAAGGTAAATTTAATGTTTTCTTAAACCCAGCATACCCACAATATTATAATTTCAACACGTATTATCAGTATTAAAAATATCCATGAGAGGGACTTCCCTGGTGGTCCAGTGGTTAAGACTCTGCCCTGCCAATGCAGCGGGTGCAGGTTCGATCCCTGGTTGGTGAGGTAAGATCCCCGCATGTCTCTCAGCATGGCCAAAAGATTTAAAAAAAACAAAAAAGAGTGAAGGAAAAATTGCGACTTCCCTGGTAGTCCCAATGGACCACCCAATGGAGCTTCCCTGGCTCCACACTCCCAATGCAGGGGGCCTGGGTTCAATCCCTGGTCAGAGAACTAGATCCCACATGCCACAACTAAGACCCAGCGCAGCCAAATAAATAAATAAATCTTTTAAAAAATATATCAGTGATGGGCTTCCCTGGTGGCGCAGTGGTTGAGAGTCCGCCTGCCGATGCAGGGGACACGGGTTCGTGTCCGGGAAGATCCCACGTGCCGCGGAGCGGCTGGGCCCGTGAGCCATGCCCACTGAGCCTGCGCGTCTGGAGCCTGTGCTCCGCAACGGGAGAGACCACAACAGTGAGAGGCCCACGTACCGCAAAAAAAAAATCAGTGAGATACTCTACATGCGTTTTTCTTCATACCAGATTTTTTGGAATCTGGTGTGTATTTTACATTTAAATGCGCGTCTCAGTTAGGACCAGCCGTCTCTCGGTGCTGCATCGGGCACTTGTGGCTTGTGGATGCTGTGTTGGGCGGACAGGTCTGCGGTTACCCACGTGCCCAGGGCTCACCCTGACCACTCTGAACCTCTGGATCACCGGCCTCGGCGGGTCCACACCCTCCCTCTGCCTGCACCTCCAGGCAGGTCTCCCTGAACACTCTGACCTACGGCAGCATTTCCCAATCTACGTCTTTCATGTATGCTTGATTTCACCAAAAAAAATCCCAGCTCTTCCCTAGGGAACAGCCCATGGACTGTCCTCCTTAGAGCAGGCTACAAATAATTGGTCGTAAATAAGTGTTTGTGAAATAAACATGTGTGTGTTACTAATATGTTCACAGGAAACACTAGTTACTCTCTGAACATATTTTTTTACGATGTAGAATTTTTTAAATTGAGATATAGTTGATGTACAATTTTATATAAGTCACAGGTGTACAACATAATGGTTCACAATTTTTTTAGTAATTGTAATGTGTAATCTTTTTTAATATTTATTTATTATTTGTATATTTATTTGGCCACACTGGGTCTTAGTTGCGGCATGAGGGATCTAGTTCCCCAACCAGGGATCGAACCCAGGCCCCCTGCATTGGGAGCAAGGAGTCTCACCCACTGGACCACCAGAGAAGTCCCCTGGTTCACAATTTTTAACGGTTATACTCCATTTATAGTTATTATAAAGTATTGGCTATATTCCCTCTGCTGTACAATATATCCTTGTAGCTTATTTATAACATATGTTGTTAACCATAAAGAAGGTCGGTAGTGGAAGATTATAATTTTTTTTTTTGATGTTGGGGGTAGGAGTTTATTAAGATTATAATTTTTAAAGTGTCAGCATGGTTGCTATTACTGTGTTATCTAGTTAACCACCTAATTTTCTGATTACTTTCAAGCGTTTCATATAAACTTGACTTTCTATTTCCACTTCATTTCTCTGCTTTCTAGTGATTTCTATACAAGTTTTTGAGATTGTTTTCCCCAGTCCTGATTTTTCCCTTTCATTGTGTTAGGCTTTTGGTTTCTGGCAACTATCATAATATCAAGTTCATTTCACACGACACCAAGCTAAGTACTGTACAAATGAAATCACACAGGTAAATGTTCATCATTTTCAGCTGAAGGCCAGCAACGCTGCCCTGGTATAGAGGGCAGCTCGGCAGTGAGTGAACAAAAGGTGAGTTACAAAGAGATTAGATAAAATGTCACTTTCCCTGCCACTGGTGCTTATCTTAGGTCTCCTTCATCTACCAGCAGCCGTCCAGCTTCTGCCCCGACTCTCCTTCCCAGCTGCCCTGGAGCCTGTGGTTCCCACATTGTGTTCCCTACACCTTCCCGGGGAAGCTTGTCACTTTTGAATATTCTGCAAGCAAGTTTCAGAAGTGAGGACTCAAAAGGAGGGGCTGGCCACTGGATGGGGAAGAAGGTGACAGAGGCAACAGAGGAGAGAGTTGACTGGGAGAGGACATGGCAGAGAGTGTAATTTAAAAAAAAAAGTTTAAATTAAAAAAAAAATCTCTACAGGGATTCACAGCACATAGAGAATGGGTCAGAAATTCTTTGGCTGACCATGCTGTCCTCTGTGTAAATGTGCCTCCACTTCCAGAGGCTCCTCCAGTTAATTTCCCTTCCTAAAAGCCAGACTGAAGTGGAAACCATGCTCAAAGCAGTGTGGGTCCCCTCTTTACCTGCGCACACCTTTCCCCAAGCTCCTTAGCGTGGACCCCGTTCCCGGGACTGCGGTGCCTGCACGGCAGCTGCTGGGCTGCCTGAGACTAGGGCCGTGTGAGCCACTCTCTTTATTTTTGACCTTAAGGCTGGTAATCTGTTACCTCCAGGAAACCGCAGCGCCAGGCTGGAGGCTCCGTGCAGCCCAGCCCTGAGGAGAAGAGAGGCTGCCATCTCGAGAGGATGGCTTCTGTCTGCTCGGGCTGCATCTTAGCGAACGCCATTCTAACACCACATGCAGCCGTTAAGGAGATTGTTGCAAATGTTAGCTAACCTGGTTCTCAACAGGGGAGACTGAAAGGGGGTGGGGGGAGTCCTTTCTACCGTGGGCCCGTCTTTGATTTAGGACTCAGAACCTCGCCCGACTTTACTGCCCATTGAAACTCTTCTTCAGCTGTCTTCTAGGAACAGTGTCTAAGAATCTTGTTGCCTCCGGGCTGCTCAGTCCGTGTTTATGCTGTTCTGCTCTGAAATTCCTTTCCGAATTCCTGGCGTGTCCATCTCTGGCCTATCTTATTGTGGCATCTCCCCTTGTTCTTGACACCAGGTCAAATAGCTTTGTAGCATCTCAATTCTCCCAGCCATTCAGAAGCTGGTGAATCTTAATGAGTTCTGCCCTTAATCTCTTTTCAAAGGGACTACAATCCTTAATTTCTTTAAATTTCCTTTTTAATTATTTTAGCTCCTTGTGTCATTCCTTTGGCCTCAAACCTTCCCTACTCAGTTTAAAGGTCACATTATTTTGGTTGACAAAGTGCCCAGGGTTGTGTACATCTGGCCTCAAACTCCTTAGCCGGCCCCGGTGTTGTCCCTCCAATTTGATCCATTTGACACAGAAACATGTGTTTAGGTAGAAAACTCAGTCTCTGGCCTCAAGGAGTTTCTAATGCAATTGATAAGATTATCTGTGTGGTATGGCACCTAAGTGCGCTGTATAATATGAAAGCTATAAAGGGGTCTAAGAAGTCATTCAGCTCATCTGCTCCTTTTGGAGAGGAGTTCAGAGTGGAATGTATTTAGCGTGAGCTGGAGCATTTGGGGAGCTGCATGAGGAAGGTGTATCTTGAAGTGGTGAGAAACACAGCTGGCTGTCTTCATTCACAGCTTAAATCTATTTCTTTCTTTTCTTAAAAAAATAAATTTATTTATTTATTTTTGGTTGTGTTGGGTCTTTGTTGCTGTGTGCGGGCTTTCTCTAGCTGTGGAAAGCGGGGGCTACTCTTCGTTGTGGTACGCGGGCTTCTCATTGCGGTGGCTTCTCTCGTTGTGGAGCACAGGCTCTAGGTGCACAGGCTTCAGAGTTGCGGCACGTGGGCTCAGTAGTTGTGGCTCACGGGCTTAGTTGCTCTGCGGCATGTGGGATCTTTCTGGACCAGGGCTCGAACCCGTGTCCCCTGCATTGGCAGGCGGATTCTTAACCACTGCACCACCAGGGAAGCTCTCATTTCATTATTTTTAAACCTGTTCAACCCAAAAGTGATGCACTTCCTTAAAAACATGAACTTTCCGATTTATCTGGACAAATTCCAAGTGAGTTATTTTCTCTGTTGATTTATATTTTGTGCCCACATGTTTGAGATGGAGGTGGGGAAGACTGTAAGATAGATAGGTAGATAGATAGACAGATATCTGATATATGTGTATTACATTAGAACAAATATCATCTTCTTGAACGTGGGGAGCTCTGTCTTCCCCTGGTCTCTCATTGGGCACCAGGCATCTACTTAGTGCTTCATTGGTTTGATTGTTGAATATCCCTTCAGGCTGCAAAGTTGGGCACAGAAAATTGAACAGGCTGAGGGGTGTCCTATAATAGCAGTGAAATCTCCCTCTAACAGGGTATGCAGGAGCCCATTCCTTTATTTATTTGGTGGCGCCGGGTCTTAGTTGCTGCCGGCGGACTCCTTAGTTGAGGCTCACTGACTCCTTAGTTGCAGAACGTGGGCTCCTTAGTGTAGCACGTGGGCTCCTTAGTTGTGGCATGCGAACTCTTAGTTGTGGCATGCATGTGGGATCTAGTTCCCTGACCAGGGATCGAACCTGGGCCCCCTACATTGGGAGCGTGGAGTCTTAACCATAGTGCCACCAGGGAAGTCCCTAATTATTTATTTTTATTAATTTTTATTGGAGTATAGTTGCTTTACAATGTTGTGTTAGTTTCTACTGTACAGCAAGGTGAATCAGCTATACGTATATATATATCCCTTCTTTTTTGGATTTCCTTCCCATTTAGGTCACCACAGAGCATTGAGTAGAGTTCCCTGAGCCATACAGTAGGTTCTCATTAGTTATCTATTTTATACATAGTATCAGTAGTGTATATATGTCGACCCCAATCTCCCAATTCATCCCACCCACCCATTCATTTAATTTATACAGCGTATTTTGAGTACCCATCATCACCTTCAATAACAAGATGCAAAGTGAAAGGGTGAAGAGTGTCTTAGTTGCCGTGACCATAAAAACCATTTACTGGTGTGCTCTGGATTTCTTTCTTTTTTTTTTTTTTAAATTTTATTTATTTATTTATTTATTTTTGGCTGCACTGGGTCTTTGTTGCTGTGAGCAGGCTTTCTCTAGTTGCAGCGAGCTGGGGCTACTCTTCGTTGCAGCGTGTGGGCTTCTCATTGCGGCTTCTCATTGCAGAGTACAGGCTCTAGGCGCGTGGGCTTCAGTAGTTGTGGCATGCGGGCTCTAGAACGCAGGCTCAGTAGTTGTGGTGCACGGGCTTAGTTGCTCCACGGCATGTGGAATCTTCCCGGACTAGGGCTCGAACCCGTGTTCCCTGCACTGGCAGGCGGATTCTTAACCACTGTGCCACTAGGGAAGCCCTGGATTTCTTTTTTTAAGCTTTATTTTTATTTTTATTTTTTTTAACATCTTTATTGGAGTATAATTGCTTTACAATGGTGTGTTAGTTTCTGCTTTATAACAAAGTGAATCAGCTATACATATACATATATCCCCATATCTCTTCCCTCTCGCGTCTCCCTCCCCACTACCCTCCCTATCCCACCCCTCTAGGTGGTCACAAAGCATTGAGCTGATCTCCCTGTGCTATGCAGCTGCTTCCCACTAGCTATTGATTTTACTGGATTTCTTGATCTGAGTGGTTGTGTTTTTTTTGACTGCATTGGGTCTTTCCTGCTGCGCGCAGGCTCTCTCTAGTTGTGGCTAGTGCGGGCCACTCTTCATTGCGGTGCGCGGGCTTCTCGTTGTGGTGGCTTCTCTTGTTGCGGAGCACGGGCTCTAGGTGCGTGGACTTCAGTAGTTGTGGCACACGGGCTTAGTTGCTTTGTGGCATGTGGGATCTTCCCAGACCAAGGATTGAACCCATGTCCCCTGCATTGGCAGGCGGACTCCCAACCACTGCGCAACCAAGGAAGTCCCTGGGTGTATTTTTAAAAGAAGAATATGGAAATTAGCTTCCCTTGCTAATTATCTTTATTTTTTAGGAATAAAGAGTAAACATGTATATAGTCTAGAGTAACCTTCAACAATTACAATAAACGCTGTTCATTTTATTACAAGGTCAGATTATTACTTTTTTAAGCTAACCTCAATCTTGTACCAAAAAAAAAAAAAAGAAAAGAAAACCAAATTTCTACTTTTCTTGAATAAAACTGTGAGATTAGCATGGTTTCCTAATCTGACTGCTCCAGGCCCTCAGCCAATGAAATGTTTATTGAGCAGCTACTATGTTCTAAGCATGGTTGTAAGAGTTGAGAAGCTAGAACTGCCTAGAGCTTCCAATCTATTATGTTTATGGTTTCATCACTTTTTAAATTCACAAGCCTCCCCAGTCACCTGCCTCACTAGGAAGCAGAGCTTGTGACGTTGTTGCCTTTGTTTGGCTAAACGTCTGAAGGGAATGGGAACTCCAGGGGGAGAGGCCCTGTCATAACCACTATATGGTGTAGATTCGGAGGTGATTGCACTGCTCGGTTTAGTCACGCCAAGAACGAGACATACCTGGTAAAACATAGACCGTGCAGAAACTGGCTTTATTTCTATCCTGTGCCGCCAAAACACTAGCCAATACGACGGCCTCAAGAAACATTCTAATCTAAAGGCACATCCCTGCTAGCAAACAGCAGGAGTTAGCAAGCTTCCCAGTTAACACAGGAAAGACAGGTCTCCTGGCACAGTTGTTACAGCTGAGGTTAGGAACTCGGAAGGCATCTCTAACCCTTCTGGGTCCATGCAACACGCGCACCGGAAACCCAAATTCCAACCAGGCTTTCTAGCTAAAGGCTGGGTGGTCAACTGTGAAAATCAAATCGACATCAGCAATCCCTTTGCAGAGCCACGAGTGTCTGTCTGCACCCCAGACCCCGTCACACGGGGCACAGTGCTGCATTTCTCATTGGCACTTCTGACTGAGGCTAGAATGGGGGCGACAGACCATCTGAGGCTACTGGGGGACGCTGGTGGGATGGGGAATGGTGGGCAACGGTCAGGGGGAGTGAAAGAATTGGACACAAATGAGAAACACTGCTGTTACTCGGTTAGGACTGGAGGCCGGTGGCTGGGCAGGTGACAGGTGTGTCCTGCCCTCTCGTGTGGAACGGTGACGGCTTAGTCTCGGTATCTGCACGACTCCCGTTCTTTCTTCATGTGCACAAGCTCTTCTGTTCGAACAGGTAGGAAGGAACCTTGTGCACCTGCCGTCTGGGGCGTCGGCACAGGTGGGCCTCAGCCTGCAGGTTGCAGTCACTTTGAGTGGCAGCTGCTCTGGCTGCTTCCCGTGGGAACCGTGTGAATGACACCAAGGGACACGTCCTCGGCAGCTCTCGATCCCCGTGATTCTGTTTGAGATGGAAGGATGGTTCCCACCTGCTGGCCGTGTTGCCGACACAAGCGGGGTATGGACCCTCCCGCGGCTCTTTCAGGCCCCACTGCGCCACCGCCCGGAACGAGGGCTCCACCTGGACTGTTGGTGAGGGGCCGAGGGAGCAGAGGCGGACGAGCTGGGGCTGTTTGCTTTCCTCTCTACACTGTCATCGCCAAGGTGCTCAGACCCTGGGTCATGGAACTTTGTAACTGTGAATCTAGAGCCCAGGGCTGTGCCCGGAGCAGAAAAAGTCTTCAGCACAGGACTCTGCTTCTGTTTGGTTTGGTTCAGCTCCCACACCGGGCCGCGCTCTAGATGCTGGGACATGTTGTGACAGAAAATAACGTGGAGGGAGAACAGTGTCGTTAAATCATCACAGTCAAGGCGTTAGTGAGACAATGACCGTCGCTGTACCAAAGAGGTCAGCAAGATGGGGCGTGAAAGGAACGAGAGTGAGAAATGCATCCTGGACTCGTGGTCCAGAGACGCCCCAAAGGCCTCTGGGTCCCCCTCCCTCCCCGAGGAGTGCCACGCCTTCCCTGGTCACTCTCCGTTTACAGGATGGGGTGTCACTACATCGTCCGCCAGACTGCTCCAGGTTTTATTGATTGAAGTTATTCAGGGACTTCCCTGGTGGCTCAGTGGTTAAGAACCTGCCTGCTAATGCAGGGGACACGGGTTCGAGCCCTGGTCTAGGAAGATCCCACATGCCGCGGAGCAACTAAGCCTGTATGCCACAACTAACTGAGCCTGCACTCTAGAGCCCGCGAGCCACGACTACTGACCCCACACACCACAACTACTGAAGCCCGCATGCCCAGAGCCCGTGCTCCGCAACAAGAGAAGCCACCACAATGAGAAGCCCGCGCACCGCAACAAAGAGTAGCCCCCGCTCGCCGCAACTAGAGAAAGCCCACGCGAAACAATGAAGACCCAACACAGCCAAACTTAAATAAAATTAAAAAAAAAAAAAAAGTTCCAGGACTTAAAAAGTTCTGGAAAAAAAAAAAAGAAATTATTCAAAGAAGTGCTATCTATGTCTCCGTGACTGTCTCTCAACGATTCTTAATTTAAGAGCAAGATAAAAATGTATCACTTTCTCTTCTGTCTGACGGTCCCCTGAAGATTCTAGTCATCGCCATGCTGAGTTCTCTTTTCTCCGAGTAAATACGCCCAGTTCATTTAGCCAGTATTTATTCACGTATTTATTGTATTTATTTTTATTTATTTTATTTTATTTTTTGGCCGCACCAAGCAGCTTGCGGGGCCTCAGTTCCCCGACCACAGATTAAACCCGGCCCCTGGAAGTGAAAGCGTGGAGTCCTAACCACGGGACCGCCAGGGAAGTCCCTGTTCATTCGTTTATTTAGAGCAGGACCCAGACGTAGATCTTCATTTCGTAGTCCCAGCATCTAGAGCGCTGCCCGGTGTGGGAGCTGAACCAAACCAAACAGAAGCAGAGTCCTGAAGGCCTTTTTTGCTCCCGGCACAGCCCTGGGCTCTAGATTCACAGTTACAAAGTTCCATGAACCAGGGTCTGAGCACCTTGGCGATGACAGTGTAGAGAGAAGGCAAACAGACATGTTGAGGGGCTCGGTTTTTCAGTGCTGGTGCGACGTGGTGTGGAGCCCAGACAAAGAATGTCCAAACTGGAGTGGACCCAGCGAGGTCTCTCCCGACGAGGAGGTGCTCTTGGAGCCTGAAAGGCGGGAGGAGGCTGGAGCAGCGCCCGGGCTGTGGGAGAAGGAGGCTGGAGGCTGGAGGCCGCCCGGAGCCCGGGCAGCGGGGAGGCTTTGTGCTAAAGCATCTGGAGAAGCCACGGAGAGCTTTTGAGCGAGAGCATGACATAAACTGATTTTAGAAAACCGGCAGACGTGTGGAGGTGGTTTTGAGGAAGCAGACGGAGCACCCAGCCTGACGTCACCAAGACCAAGTCCAGGCATCCAGCCAGGTGCAGTGCAGGGTGTGGAGCGGGCAGCGGGCAGCACCGCGGGGCTAGCACCTGTGTGCTCGGAGACAGGTGTCCGAGCCGACAGGACGGCCTCCAGTGAGGACGGTCACTTTCGAAGGAAACTTGACACGGACTGCGTCCACATGGTGACCTCGAGGCCCGGTGGGCGTTCAGGGGTCCCCGGGCAGGCAGAGCGCTCTTGCGTCGCCATTGGCTTGAGACTTTGGGATGGCTCCCTGGGCGGGGTGCGCACGCGCGGAAGGGAGGGTTCAGGATGCAGCAGTGGTCCTTCCCTTCCTCCTTGCTCACGGGACACCGACGTAAGTCTTCTTAGAGTCGTGTTGAAGCTCTCTGCCGAGGTTCTTCTTGGGATTGTACACAAAAAACACGTAGAAACAGAAGTGGCCTCACCAATGCGCAGAACGGTGGTGCCGCGTCCCTGGATCTGATAAGCACGTTTATATTGTGACGAGCAGGACAGCTGCGGCTTCTGGGCAGCTCATCACACCGCTGGTTACGTTGAGCTAATGGACACCAAAATGTCCAAACTTTTACAGAAACTGTGAGGCCAAATCCTCTAACGATTTCTCTGGAATCGATTTTTGGAAGCTGATCACCCAATTCTCCATTTACCTACTGGAAGATGACCCTCTCAGCCCGCACTACACAGGCCTCTGCTGCCGGCGGACAAAGCTGCCACGTGTATCGTGCAGACACTGAGGAAGTTGCAGAAAAGCGTTTTAAACTAGGACCCAGAGGAAGAGGCTGATGAGATTGCTGTCTCATTGCTGCTAGAGAAAAAATCATGTTAAATGTGCTAATTGGCTCCCCCAGGACAATTACGATTCTTCAGCCTCATCTGCTTAGAATCCTCTCCTGAGACCCTGGTTAGGGTCCTTTCCTACCCCTCACGTGGCTGTGCTACCTGCCCGCACTCACCCCAGACCCCAGTCTGGACCCAGGCTGGCCCTCCCTCTCTCCATCGGCCAACCCCTCAGCTACTGCTGAGAGCAGAGGCCCAGCGGTCACCTCCCTGGTTGCTCTTCCCCGACCTTGAACTTGGTTTGCATCCTCCTGTGTTCCTCCTCCCGGCTCTGCCGTGCTGGCCTCGCCCTGCCCCCCCCCCGCCCCCACCCCCGTGTTTCTGAGTTCATCCCTCTCATGTCTTCAAGGCAGGATCTGATCCTGTCCCTCTCCTCACCTCTCCTCCACCTGGAATCGCACCCCTATGGCTTTCCTTGCCTCCGGGCCCTTCCTGCCAGGCCACCCTCCCACTGGGTTTCCGAGGATCTGGTCCTGTCATTTCCCTGCTTCAGGACGTTTCCTGCCTCCCCACTGCCTGCAGGATAAAGTCCAAATTCTTAAGCGCTGCTCACAAGGTTCTCTATAAGTGGATGCCAACCTACCTGTCTAGACTCTCACCTGCTTCAACAACACAGCCCTGACACCCGCCTGCCGCTGCGTGTCCTGGAATCCTCTTCTGCATCTACACTCTGTGAACCTGTGCTCCTCCTTCAAGACCCGTCTTACAGCCGACGTCTTTGTGCTTCCTCCCGATCGATCCTCGCCCTGCTGTGGACACCCCCGTTAGGTGTGCGTATTCACTGCCCCGAAGCACTGTCGCAATCCGCGGCCCTCTGGTGCTCTGATGGAGCCTGCTGCCGCATGAACAAAGGGGTGCCTGCACGCATGTCTGCCTTTTGCTCAGCTAACCCACCAGCTAGTGTTTCTGAAGCATGTTACACGCTCATTGCGTGCAGGGCACCGTGGAGTTGCCAAAAGCCTTTCAGTTTGTTTTGTTTAATACAACAAAAAATTTTTGTTGAGTGTTGTTATTTGCTGTGAGAATACCAAAGAAGTAAAAGGCATGGCTTCTAATCTTGAGAGACATTCAACCAGACCTCACTGGCGGTCCAGGGGTTAAGACTCCACGCTTCCACTGCAGGGGGCAAGTGTCCCATCCCTGGTTGGGGAACTAAGATCCCACGTGCCACGTGGTGTGGCCAATATATATATATATGTATATATACACACATATATATGTATCTATACACATATATATGTATATATATACATATATATGTGTATATACACATATATATGTATATATAAAAGAAGCAGGAGACTGCTGTTAAAAAAAAGTTTCAACCTTCATAGGGAGATGCAACTTTGTTCCATGAAACACATGTGAATAATACCAGCAAGTTCCTCTTAAAGTAGAAAGCGGGAGAGAAATGGCCCCAGACTAAGAGCTGGGGTCTTGGTTCTTCCTGCTCTACCACTTTCGAGCTGTGTAACCTTGGGTGGGTCCTGCCATTATCTGGCTGAATCTGTCTCTTCATTTGGTGGAATTAATGCTTTGATTTCTTTGATGGCTAAGGCTCCTTTCAGCTCTTTGACTCTGTGTCTCAGTGCCATGGATACGTGGAAGGCAACAGTGCTTGTAGCTTAGGACTGTTGAGGAAAGCTCAGGGTGAAGGTGAAATCCTAGCTGAACTTGAACCATGGGTGAGATCAGGATAGCCAGAGAGAAGGAAGCAAGGCACTGCAGATAAACACCCGGACAGGCCGGGCAGGTTGGCAGCGTGCTTGGGAGGAGGATGGACCAGGCTCCCTGTGGCAGAAGGAAGCAGCAGGGGAGGCGGCCTCGGGCCAGGAAGGACTTAGGAGAGAAGCACTGCAGTCGGTGAGGCTATTTTAGGATACTTGCAAAAGGCAGGACGGAGGTGATAGGGTCCAAGATGAACTTTGCAGTAGTGGGAAGGCAGAGCCACTGTCAAAGGGAAGATTCAAAGATAGAATTAGGACGCCGGCTGGGCTCTCCAGTCTGCAGGAAAGGGTGAGTCAAAGACACCATTTAGGTTTTAGACCAGAGAGAGTGAATAAACCAGCTCTGATAGGCTCCAACGCCTCTCGGAGAGGCTGGGCCGCCCAGCAGCCTGGGGAGATTAGGGCCAGGGCAGTCCTGGCCCTCCTACACACCACACTCCTGAGGGCTTTCACTGAGAACAGCCTAAACTCGATTTTTCTTTTTTAGTAAGGATGTTTAGTGTGCTTTGAAGTTCTTTTTTTTAAAAAATATTTATTTATTTATTTAGCTATGCTGGGTCTTAGTTGCAGCACACGGGATCTTTAGTTGTGGCATACGAGCTCTTAGTTGCAGCATGCATGCAGGATCTAGTTCCCTGACCAGGGATCGAACCTGGGCCCCCTGCGTTGGGAGTGTGGAGTCTTAACTGCTGGGCCACCGGGGAAGTTCCCCAAGTTTTATCTTTCTTTAATCAAGAAACTCATACGTTTTCCTCCTGTCTCCTGAAAAATTAAAAGTATATTAAATCAGTGGTGTCCAAATTTAAAGATCAGGAGGAATATGAATACTGGTTTTATGTATATATACAACCAGATTGTATTAAAATGACATTCCAAACATTGTTTCCTTCAGGAAGGGGATCTGGGTGGCTCGCAGATAGAGGTAAAAGGAAGAAATGTGTTTTATTCCAAATAAACTACCTAAAACAAAAAGTCTTAAACTATTACAGCACACAAGGGAGATATTTTGTTGATTTCTTATAGTTATCAATCAACATGTATTCACTCTTCAACTAACACCTGTACTCCTGTCAAAAACCATGTTATGGGGCTTCCCTGGTGGCGCAGCGGTTGAGAGTCCGCCTGCCGATGCAGGGGATGCGGGATCATGACCTGGTCTGGGAAGATCCCACATGCCGCAGAGCGGCTGGGCCCGTGCGCCACAACTACTGAAGCCTGTGTTTTAGAGCTTATGCTCCGCAACAAGGGAAGCCACCGCAATGAGAAGCCTGCATACTGCAACGAAGAGTAGCCCCTGCTCACCACAACTAGAGAAAGCCTGCACACAGCAACGAAGACCCAACCCGGCCCAAAATAAATAAATTAATTAATTGAAAGAAAGAACAGATCGCTCCACACCAGTAGATTTCTAATATAGACACACACACACACACACGCCCAGTGCTTACAACCCAAGGGTAACACTCGTGTCATGCAAAGCTGGGCCTGCCTCATGTCCCTTATGCTCGAAACGCAGTGAGGTGAGGCTCCCCCCGCACCACCTGTTACATAAAATAAAGGTGGAAGATGCCAGAAACTGCCAGAGAAGCAACGTGAAACTGGGGCAGGCATGATTTGGGAGGAAAGGAAGGTGGGACCTCGCTGTCAGCACGAGGCTCGGCTGTCACCGAGGATGACCCTCCCCTGACGGGCCAGCTCACGTTCGGGCTGAGCAGCCCTGATGCTGGGTCGACAGCACAGGGAGATAGGCAGCCCCCCTTTGCTCACGGTTTGCAGGAGGCGCCCCTGTTCCCTCCCACCTCACCCTTTACCTCTTACTGGAGCCAGAGCCAAAAGGGAAGGATAGAGTTTCAGTTCAACGGATTTTCTGTTCCCGTGGGACTCAGAAGCACAGCCTGAAACCCAGCCTCTGGTCCCCAGGGAACCACCACGGTAAGATTTAAGAATTAGAACAGAACTGAAGTTACTGTGAAGAATTTGAAGATGTCTTTCAGTGAGTACATGGCTGGGACTGACAGACCAGGAACAATGCGGTCCAGCTCGGTTCAACTCAATTTAATTCTCCTCGAAAGACATAAAAGCACCTACTACGTGCTAGGCGCTGTGTGTCTCAGATACGGGCGCTGGCCTCCAACAGCCTGGAAGGTCAGGAGAAGACAGATAGGAAATTCAAACGAACTGTGAAGATCCTCTGCGAGCACGGCGGGATCTCCAGAGATGAGTCTAGTGAGTTATCCTAGGTGCCGCAGGAGGTGAAGGGGGGAGGAGCCCTCAGCCCTTCTGGCGGGTCTGGGTTTTCTTAGAATCACCCAGGAGATCAGGCCTCACCCCGGTGGCCCTCCCCTCTGTAAGAGCTCAGGCCGCAAGGTGTGAAGGCAGGACCCCAGGGGCCCTTACCAAACAGGAAATGGCTTGTGAGTGAGTTAGCCATTGTCAGCCTGAGCCCAGCGCTGTCTGTTGAGCCCTTATGTCTGAGTTTCCCTTGTTTATTTTCCTGTTGGCTTCCCTTAATTTTTAGGAAAGTTCCTTTGGCAAATTCCCACTAGTCCCCAACTGTGTCAGGAGGGAAAGGAAGAGGAGTCGGTATTTTTCCACACTTGGGCCAGAGGGAAATGACAGATAACAGGGAGGCCAGGCCCTCCCTGGCAACCAGACTCAGCACCACTGGCCCAGCCCCGCGGGGGCACCAGCTGAGAGAGGGTCACCCTCCGGACGGGGACTGGACGCTCCGTGATGCATGAGGTGCGGCCTCTGCAGAGGGGGGATGGAGGCCCCCGTGGCTGCCTCGGTGGGTCCAGTCCCTAGTGCAGGGCAGTGAGGCCGAGTCCAGCGTCACTCGCCTATTTGATTAACGAGGTAGAACTTGGGAAGTAGAACTAACAACACCGGTCCTTTAAATACACTTTAGTCAATAATTGATTTCATTTATTCCCTGCGTCTGAAGGAGCGCTATGACAGACTTGTTCCTGAAAGAGTTGTATGAGAGTCAGTCGTGTTTCAAACATTTGAGAGAAAAACAGATGCTTAAAATGCAAAGAAATGCTGCAATTACTGCTTGGATGAGGATAATCACTCAAAACTTTCTTCCTTTACACTTTTCTACTTTCCAAATTATTCACAGTCAGCATACGTGACTTTTACACTATGGAAATATTATTTGTAAACTCAAATAATTAAAAAAAATAGCTCTCTCTTTTTTTCAGTATTCTACTTTTCTAATTTTTTAATATAAGCATGTATTATTTTTAGAGTAAAACGTTTTAAAAATCACCCCAAACTTAAGTGTTTTATAAATTTGAATTTGTAAGGGTGAATTAAGGGTTGCACGTGTATTAGATGTCCCTGCACATCACCTGGCTGTGTCTGTATATCCTTAATACTCAAAGTTGACGCTGTCAGTAGGTACCATCCAGGTGTGTGAGTGGGGCTAGGGAAGCCTGACCGTCACTCTGAGGCCAGGAACCAGTCAAGACTGGCTACCCATTGGGTCTGGGGTTCAGCCCGCATCCATACCAGGGACCGTGTGCAGCCCATCCTCCCCGCTCTGTGCCCCTGCTGCCCCCACTGCTCCTGTACAGACCCTGGCCGACGCCGAAATTGCGTGGACGACTCCCTCCACCTGCCACCCGCTCACCGCACAGCTGCTGCACGTGTGTCCCCTTAGCCACGATCCCCGAGGTTGCTCAGCTGTGGAATTGCCGAAGTCTCTCTCCTGTGCAGGTGAAGCAGGTGTGTTCTTGCACCTTTCTTGTTGGTGAGGTGAGTCTGACTCAAGGACCAAGTTGCTGAGACCATTGAGGAAATAGACTTGAGGCCCAGGCATGGCAGAGTCAGACAGACGTGCAGCCCAGTGAACCCAGGCCTTTCACAGGCTGTGAGGTTACAGGTCAGCTGACGCCTGAGGGCTGCACCGCCGGCTCCCGAGAGGCGGTGTGCTCTGCCTCTCTGTGTTCCCTGCTTACAGGGACTTAAGTTGGGCGACTGTTTCTCCCATCTGAGCTGCTTGCTTACTAATGTCCTAGGCTCTGTGGAGGCGTTTCCTGACATATCTCATCATGTCTCCATGTGTTACTGTTTGTCTGGCCTGCCCTTTCAAAATGGATCGCCACTGTCTGATGACCAGACTCTGAAAGCCCAGCGAGGAGGTGGCTAGAACGAAGGGTGGTTTGGGGAAAGAACAACAAACGGCAACTCAGACGCCAGGAATGTTGGCCCAATGTTCCCCCAGTATTTTATTATGAAAAATTTCAAACACATAGAAAAATCGAACGAATCGTACAGTGAACATGTATATACCTGCCGTCTGTATATTACTCTACAATTAATATTTTGTTCTGTTTGCTTTATCACTTATCTACCCATCCAGCCAGCCATCTAGACCTATAGCACATGATCTTATTTTCTGATACACTTCAGACATCAGTGCATCTCGCCTCTGAACACTTGGACATGCATAATGATAACTAGAGTTCAGTAGTCGTTTATGGTTCCTTTTATTTAGGTAACATTTACGTACGGTGTAAATGAAATAAACACATTTACGTACCGTGCTCTATCCAGTGAGCTTTGACAAAGGCTTACGCCTCTGTAACCCAACCTTCTGTCAAGACACTGGATGCAACCTTCACCCCACAAAGTTCCCTCCTACCCACTGCAGTCGATCTGAACGCCCACTCTCCCGGAAGCAACTGCTACCTTCATCCCGCAAAGCTCCCTCCTACCCACTGCAGTCGATCTGAACGCCCACTCTCCCGGAAACAACTGCTACCTTCATCCCGCAAAGCTCCCTCCTACCCACTGCAGTCGATCTGAACGCCCACTCTCCCGGAAGTAACTGCTAGTGTGATTTTTTTCACCATGGATGTGTCGCCTGTTCTAGTACCTTATCTAAATGGAATCGGACTGTACGTATTTTTTGGTGGAAGCCTTCTTTCATTCAGCAAGTGTTTTTGAGACTCATCTATGTTGCTACCTCTTTTTTCTTTTTTCTTACTGACTAGAACCCCACTGTTTGAATACCCTACAATGTGTATGCCCATTCTCCTGCTTATGGAGACTCAGGCGGTCCCCAGTCTGGGGTCATCGTTAAGAAAGCTGCTGTGGACCTCGTGGCACAAGTCTTTGGGGACGCGTGCGCTCATTTCTGTTGGGATTATAGGAGAGGTGTTTGTTTAGTTTTAAAAGAAACCATTACAAATTTTCCCCATGTAATTGCACCATGTAACATTCCCACTAACAGCGTTTGAAAGTTCAAGTTGCTCCTGTGTCCTTGCCAATATTTACTGTTGTCAGTCTTTCTAATTTGATGGGCATACAGTGGTATTGCACTGTGGTTTTAATTTGCGTTTCTCTAATGACGAATGACTTCGAGCATGTTTTCCTGCGTCTTTTATATATCTTTCTCTGTGAATTGTCCCTTCAAATATTTTGTCCAGTTTTTAATTGGGTTTTTTGTTTTTTATTGAGTTATAGGCTTTTTTTTTTTTTTTTCTTTTCAGTACGCGGTCCTCTCACTGTTGTGGCCTCTCCCATTGCAGAGCACAGGCTCCGGACGTGCAGGCTCAGCAGCCATGAGTCACGGGCCTAGCCGCTTCGCGGCATGTGGGATCTTCCCGGACTGGGGCACGAACCCGTGTCCCCTGCATCAGCAGGCGGACTCTCAACCACTGCGCCACCTGGGAAGCCCGAGTTACAGGTATTTTAAAGATGTCCTGGATACAAATCCTTTGTCATATATATAATGTAAAAATATATACATATCTTTATTATATTTTTAAACATCTTATTTTGAAATAATTTCAGACTTCCAAAATATTGCAAAACTGGCGCTAAGGATTCCTGTATACCCTTCACCTGTTGTCCCCACATGTTCCAAGTTTACCCTACTTGCTTTATCAGTTATTCTCTCTACATACACATACATATATGTGCATATTCATGTATAAACAGATGGACAGATATGTTTTTTTTCTCATATGTTTGTGAGTAAATTGCAGGCATGATGTCTTTTTAACCTTTAAATTTTTCATCGTAGGGACTTCTCTGGTGGTCCAGTGGGTAAGACTTTTTGCTCCCAATTCAGGGGGCCCGGGTTCGATCCGTGGTGGGGGAACTAGATCTCACACGTATGCCGCAACTAAACATGCTACAGTGAAGATCCCACGTGCCACAACTAAGACCCGGTGCAGCCAAAATAAATAAATAAATAAATATTAAAAAAATAAAAATTCTTCAGTGTATATTTGCTTTTAAAAAAAGTACATTCTGGGACTTCCCTGGTGGTGCAGTCTGGTGGCGCAGTGGTTTAGAATCTGCCTGCCAATGCAGGGGACACGGGTTCGAGCCCTGGTCCGGGAAGATCCCACATGCCGC
The DNA here is from genome assembly GCF_949987515.2 of Delphinus delphis. Lineage (NCBI taxonomy): Eukaryota > Metazoa > Chordata > Mammalia > Artiodactyla > Delphinidae > Delphinus > Delphinus delphis. The sequence continues at coordinate 1,537,879 of NC_082693.1, forward strand.
GGAGCAACTAAGCCCGTGTGCCACAACTACTGAGCCTGTGCTCTAGAGCCCGTGAGCCACAGCTACCGAGCCCGCGAGCCACAACTACTGAAGCTCATGTGCCTAGAACCTGTGCTCTGCAACAAGAGAAGCCACTGCAATGAGAAGCCAGAGCACTGCAACGAAGAGTAACCCCTCTCGCCACAACTAGAGAAAGCCCGTGCGCAGCAACGAAGACACATCGCAGCTGAAAATAAATAAATAAATAAAATTTTTTAAATAAATAAATAAAATGAAAAAGTACATTCTGTTATATACCAACGGTATTATTATCAAATTTAGGAATTAATGGTATAATACTATTATCTAAACTTTGACCTCATTCAAATTTCATCAATCATCCCATTACAATCCTTTATTTGATCCAGGATTCTCTCTAGGGTCACATAGTCTCCTGTAATCTGGAACAGTTTCTCAGTATTCATCTTATATAACTGTGAAAGTTTTGAAGAGTATGAGACAGATATTTTATGGAATTTCCCTCTTTTTGAGTTTGATGTTTCCTCACGACCAGATTGAGGTTACGTTATCTTGTGGGCGCCTCGCACTGCCTGCCACGGCCTCCCACCAGGAGGTGAGTGAGTGGCGTTGGTTGTCTCATTACTGATGATGTTAACTTTGCTCATTTAGGTAAGATAGAATCTGCCCGATTTCTCCAGTGCAAAGTTACTATTTTCCCCTCTGTGACTAACAGCCATCTATTAGCTACATATTTGCAGATATTTTCTCAGCCTGTGGCTTGCTTATTCTTTTCTTAGCACTATCTTTTGATGAGTAGAAGGTTTTAATTTTGAGGAAATCTAATTTGTCAATTTTATGGCTATAGTTTTCTGTAACCTCTCTAAGAAATACTTATCTATCCCCAAGTCACAAAGATATTCCCCTTTGGTTTTTTTCTGAAAACTTTACAGTGTTTTACATTTAGTCTTTGTGAATGGTGTGAGGTTGGGGTCAAGGTTTATTTTTCTCACTTGGATATCTAAATGTTCCAGCACATTTGTTGAAAACACTTTACTTTCCCAGTTGGTTTGCTTTGGCACCTTTGTTGAAAAGGGTGCCTCTATGTTTGATTTTTCTGTTTTCTTTCACTGATCTATTTGATTATCCCTACGTCTAGGCCCAACTTTTTGCACGCTAATTGTGTAAGTGGTCAATTCAGCATAATGTCTCTGGGCCTCCGTTTCCTCATCTCCACAGTGAATTACTGGACCTCCCGGGTTTGTGAGGCCCCTTGTGTCTGTAAGGCCCTGTGGTTCCTGGTGCTGCGTGCTGCACTCTCTCTGTGATCATCATTTCTCTGTTGATTCTATAGCCTGCTAGTTTTGAGAGAAGTTTTATTGATGTGAGGATCTGCCTGAATTCCCTCTCTCTGCATAACTCTGGGGTCTTCTTTCTGTCTCATAATTTCAGAAGAGTGGGCCCCATTATTTGACCAGAACTACTACCAAGCCCTGCAGGTTTCTCTGGTAGGAATGTCTTGTAGACAGAGACATCTGCCTTAGGACCAGCCATGACAATGCGGTGTCCTGTAAATAGGGTAACCGTATACTTTATCTTCCAAATAGGGCACTGTGGAGATTGAAAGGGGTCATTATTCACAAGGATGCCAGGACCACAGGTGTAAACCAGGACTGCCCTGGGGCACACAGCAGCCCTGTCAACACACCTCTCAGGACTGAGCCACACCCACTCCTTCAACAGCCATTGTTCAAAGGCCTACGTGCTGAGGGAGAGTCTAAGACAATAAACCATGATTCCTGCCCTAAGGAGCTTGCAGCGTCACTGGGGAAGCAGACAACAGACAACTTACAGGGAGGGATGTGAGTTCCACAGTGGGTACTTGCACAGGGTTCCTTGGGAAGCAGGCGGGAAACCAAGGATCGCTGAGCTGAGTTTTTAAGGCAGCTCAGTTTTTAAGGTCGTGTGCCCTGAGGGTTGGGGGTGGCAGAGGGTATGTTGCAGAAAGCTTTCAGGTGCCAGGTGAGCAACTGGGGTAATGAACATGACAGCGTTAATAACAAGCTGGGTTTGCACAGCCTTTTAGAGAGTCATCGAAAATGGGACTCTTGCATGGAAGGAAAAGAGGCAGCCGTGTCCCCACAGCCAGAAGAAGCAGGAGCAATTCCTGGGAGGTGAGCATTTGGCTCGTCCTGTGGTTTCCTGGAAGAGCCCCTTCTCCACCCACTTATCAGCCTACACTCGCCCTGGATGATCTCATGCTACCAGTGCTGGCGCCTCTGGAGAGGGAATTCCAGCCCTGGGCTCTGTGGCTCCTTGACTCTCTCTTCACCCCAGACCTGCTCTCCTCCTTTTCTGCTTTGCAGAATGATGTCTCTGTTGCTTACAACCAGAAACCTAGGAAGCATCCTACCAGTCGTCTTCCCAGCTCACTGTCCTTCTGACTCCACCGTCCTTTGTGTCTCCTGAACCCCTTCTTCCCCCCACTCGGTGGTGGCTCTTGTCACTTCCCATCTGGAGGACCACAATGGCCCGTCAACCTGCCCTCCGTCTTGCAGCCAGTGTGAGCTTCTAAAATGCAACCCACGACCCTCTCTCCCCTGCCCACTGTGCTTACAGGTCACTTCCTTCGCTAAGTAACCGAGGCCCCTGGGATCACGTCCACGGCTCTTCCTCTGGCCTCACTCCACGGGCCTCGTCCACACAGCTTCATGTCTAGCCATTCACAACCACCCAACTTCATACTGGGCTTCACATAGTTCACGCCCCCCACCTGTGCCCCGGCCCTCCCTGTCCCCTTCCTCTCGCCCATCCTCCCTCCTTGACCAGCTGTGGAAGCCAGCTCCAGCCTCCACCCCCTTCCTCGGGGCTCCAGGAACACAAGTGTCCACAGCACCTGGGAGCATCCATCCAGACAAGGTACTTCTTCACTGTGTCTTCAGAACAACGAAGTGAAATTGCCCCAGTTGAGAACCACTGCCCCCGATGGCCAGCTCCTTTGGGGCAGAAAGCATGTCTTATTTGATGTTCATCCCTAGAGCTTCCCCTGGTGCCTAAGAGGCAGTAGATGTTCAATAAACACGCAATGAATGAAAGAAAAAAGGAACCAACGTTCTCTTTGATTTGCCAGCATGACAGTCGAATGGTACAACCTCTGGGGAAGACAACTCAGCACTATCTATACAAATTACAATTAATACACCCTCTGACCCAGTCATTTTTCTGTAGGAATTTCTTCTACAGCTATACTCGTACACATGTAAAATGATCAACGTTCCAGGTTATTTATTGAAGCTTTGTTTTAATAACAGAAGACAGGACGTTTCCTTGCCCATCTGTGGGACACATTAAATAAGTCATGGCCCTTCATGCTGTGGAATGAATGCAAGGCAGCTGTAACCAGGATGAGAAACCCTCCATGTACTGATGTGGAAAGACCTCCAAGACACTTAAGAAATTTTAAACAGCAGAATGCAGAGTGGACTGTTTGTACTTAATCGTATATGGATAAAGGAGCTCTGGTAGGAGACACAGGTGCTGGTGATAGTACCTATGTGTGTGTGTGCGCGTGCATGTGTGTGAGTGCATGGGTGCGTGCGTGTGTGCGTGCGCATGTGCGTGTGTGCGCGCGTGTGGGTGTGTACGCATGTGTGTGTGTGGACGTGCGTGAGTGCGTATGTGCGGGTTGCATGGGTGTGTGCGTGCGCGTGCGTGGGTGTGGGTTGCATGCGTGGGTGTGTGCATGGGTGTGCGTGCGTGTGTATGCATATGTGTGCGTGGCTGCGTGCGTGCGTGTGCGTGCGTGCGTGTGGGGGGAGGATGAGGTGGGTCTGGGCGGAGTGAGGGCAAAAGGTGGAGGAAGATTTTTCACTGCATTCCTACTTGTGCTTTCCGATTTTTAAATCTTATAAATGTATTGCCTACTTGAAATAATTATTTTTATAAGGAAGAAAATTATAATGGAATTTACGTGTAATAAAATGGGTACCATTATAACTAATAATTGGTTAATTTAATAAAATTTTATTATAGTTATTGCTGCAAAGAAGAGTTCTATATTAAAATACAGTAAAACCTTTTTCAAATCCACGCCCATTCATGTCCCATTTAAAAATACTGGGCATTTCTAGTTTTAATAAAGTATCCTCTAAAGAAAGGTTCTGTGCAACAAATGTTTTCTCTAGTCCAGTGTAACGGTCAGTAGTATTTTTCCCCCAATCGTAGCTTCAAAGGCACTGCCCCGGTGTTCACCGAGAGGCTACTTGGTACCTGACACAGAAGTCAATGCTCTGAGAGGCGTTAGATGAACAGGGCGCGGCCCCCGGTTCCGAGCTGTTTACAACCTAACCAGAGCGCGTCCTGTCTGGGCCTCTCACTTTGCTTCAGCCTTCGTCACCTCGCTCTCTGAGCCCGTTTCTCTTTTTTAAAAAAAATTTTTATCAGAGTATAATTGATTTACAATCTTGGGTTAGTTTTTGCTGTGCAGCAAAGTGAATCAGTTATATGTATACATAGGTCCACTCTTTCTTAGCCTCTTTCCCCGTAGAGGTCTTTACAGCGTACTGAGTAGAGCTCCCTGTGCTCTACAGCAGGTCCTTACTGGTTATCTGAGCCCCTTTCTGAAATAGCTCCACCACCTCTTCCCTCTCCAGTCCCTCACACTTGCCGATTTTCCCTCGTGTCTCTCATCGGCAGCTCACAGATTACATGTTCATTTGATCATCATTCATCTTCTCCAACTAGAACAGTACCTGCCCCATAGCAGACTGTCAATAATTACCTGTTGAACAAATAAATAAATGCGTTAAGAAAGGAGGGGCTGAGCATTCCATGTTACAAAGGCAGTGTAGACAGTACACAGGGCCAAATAAAGTCGAGAAGAATCAGGGATCCTACACATGAGTTTGGGGCGGGGATGGCTGGAGAGTCGTCCTAAAGACAGCGGATCCGAGGTCTCTTGTGTTCCTCACTTGGTCAGAAATAATCCCTAAGAAGCTAACGGCCCACAAACGGGAGGCAGACCTAAATTCTGCGCAAAAGATCATCAAGTAGAATCAAAAACTCAAGCCAGGGCTTCCCTGGTGGCGCAGTGGTTGAGAGTCCGCCCGCTGATGCGGGGAACACGGGTTCGTGCCCCGGTCTAGGAAGATCCCACATGCCGCAGAGTGGCTGGGCCCGTGAGCCATGGCCGCTGAGCCTGCGCGTCCGAAGCCTGTGCTCCGCAACGAGAGAGGCCACAACAGTGAGAGGCCCGCGTACCGCAAAAAGAAACCCAAAAAAACCCAAGCCAGAGGCCGAATATAAATTTATCTAAAGACTCAACCGTCCTCACGAGTCCTCGTAGGATCGTGTTCTGCATCCTAGTAGCTGGGTGATAGCACCCTCCGTGCTACTTACACCCTGTTTATTTTCTCTTTTTAAAATTTTTATTTCTTTTCTTTTTTTTTGGCTGCTTTGGGTCTTAGTTGCGGCATGCGGGATCTTTCGTTGCACGGGTTCTTCATTGCAGTGTGCGGGCTTCTCTCTAGTTGTGGCATGCAGGTTTTTTCTCTCTAGTTGAGGCACGCAATCTCATTAGTTGTGGTGCTTGGGCTTAGTTGCCCCACAGCATGTGATCTTAGTTTCCCGAGCAGGGATCGAACCCGCGTCCCCTGCATTGGAAGGCGGACTCTTTACCACTGGACCACCAGGGAAGACCCTATACCCTGTTTAAATCCCTTTGATTATGATACCCTTTTCCCTCCTTTCTGGCCTCAGCTAAAGCGGCGAGCTGAAGCCTTCATTCCTTACCTGGACCTTCCGTTAAAGGCTCCGTCCACAGACAGTCAGGGTTGGGAGGGCGTTCCCCTCCAGGCACCTGAATGGAAGGTTAAATGGCTGATGGCTCTACAATGATGCCAGAGAAGGCTGGTGATGGTGCATTAGCCGCCTTGTTTCCAGAACAGTCACAGGAGCGCAAGCCTTCTTGTCATGCTTCGTCAGACTCGTTGGAGAGCTGGGCAGGTGTAGCGGAGGGTGTGCTGGTACAGACAGGTGTTGTTACAGGCGGTGAGAGCGTGTGCCTATACACATATGACGCTGAAATCAGAGCCTCTATTTTATCTTTTTAAAATTTATTTTATTGGAGTAGAGTTGATTTACAAGGTTGTGTTAATTTCTGCTGTACAGCAAAGTGATTCAGTTACACACATTCTTTTATATTCTCTTCCATGGTGGCTTATCCCAGGATATTGGATGTGGTTCCCTGTGCTCTACAGCAGGACCTTGTTGTCTCTCCACTCTGTACAGAGTGGTTTAGAGCTCACTCCCGAGCATCCCTGCACGGTAACAATTCTCATCCTCTGGGCCTGTCATCAGCTCAGCACTGTGACCACCCCACCCTGAGACGCCTTCATCCTCCATGTCGGTGACCCCGGCCTGTACCCCTGCTTTCGAGGCAGAACAGCTGGGGGCCCAGGATGCGGTCTCGGCTCTGGGCCTTGCTGGGGGCTCTGCAAGCTCCTCCAGGTCTCTGACCCACAGCGTTTCCAAGTGGTGCTTCCCTCTGGGTCATTGTGGGAATTAAATGAATTAATACTTGAGAGACACTCAGACTAGTGCTTGGAAAGTAACAAGCACTTAATCGACCTTAGTTGTGGTCGTTTCATCTTTGGATTCTCCATCTCCTTCTCTGGCTCCTTTTCCGGTTCCCTGAAGATGACTCAACTTTGCCCACTGACCTTCTTTTCTCTCTGTGTGTGTGTGTGTGTGTGTGTGTGTGTGTGTGTGTGTGTGTGTGTTCTTTCTTTATCACGTGATCCTTCCGAGCTCCATCCAGCATTGGCAGGGGGCTCTGCGCTGGTCCTGCTTTTCCTCCGAGCTCCAGCCAAGGTCCCAGCGCCCCAGACCCTGACTCAGTGGTCCTGGCAGCAGCAACATCAACGCTCCTGGATCTCAGCTCATCTCTCAAAGACTTTGATGTCTCCCCGGACTTTGATATCCACGTAGCTGGTGAGTCCATTGCTTGTGTGCACGCTTCCGGCCCCAGTGACCCTGACTCAGAGCTCTCACCACACCCCTGGATGAAGCCAGTCACCCCACTTCCTCCCACCCGCGTCTCACTGCCAATTAACCATAAATTGTACAATAATCTCTGCTCAGCAGCCTTTGGGGTCTCCTCTCGTCCAATCTACTAAACTCCAAATCCGCACGTGAGGCTTTCCGGCCCCCAGCTCCCAGTGAGACCCCTTTCTCCCCGATTCCTCTGCCCCCTTCAAGCTCTTCAAGCTCTTCAAGCTCTGTGTCCTCCTCACATCACTCAGCTCAGATGGCTCTTCACCAGCCTCAGCTACTGAAATCCTAAATCCTACTCACCCTCCAAAGCCCAGTGTGCGTGACGCCTACTCCAAGAGACCCTTCCAGGCTTCTTGGTCCTCACAGGCCCTTTTAGCCTTTCTACCATTTTAACTCTGCTTATCACATAGTGCTTCGTGTTGTAATTGTCCATTTCCATGGCTCGGTCCTCCTGACAGATCACAGATTTTGTGGGCAGGGACCCTATGCCGTGTGTGACTGGGCATCAGACTCGCTCGGTTCAATACTGTTCCCATAGTAGATTCTTAATAAACGTGAATGAAAGAGTAAAATCATAGTGTTTTGAGCCCAGTTCTGTGTGTAATTTTTCCACAAGGTTTGGTGGCTGCCACCCGGTCATAATCTAAACCAGAAAGTACACCTTAGAGGATAATTTAATTTCCTTGGCTCATTAAATCCCGTAATTTGGGAAGTGGCTTCAGTGATGTGGTCATTTTCCTGCTCAGCCCCAAACCCAGACCATCAGCTCACGAAGAGTCAACATGTGGAAATGTTTATCAGCCTCTAAGTGCCAGTGCAGAGGGTCCCGCTGCAGCCAGCAGCCAGCCGATCAGAGAACACGGCTCTTCAAGCGGCGGCGGCCGGACACTCGGCAGGAAGGACGAGAGACACAAAAACCAGTTAAGGTGTCCTCACTGCCTGGGGGCTTTTCATCTGATTGTGATACAAAGTCAGTATCCCCAAATGATTTAAAAATCAATAAGGCTAGGGAGTTCCCTGGTGGCCTAGTGGTTAGGACTCAGCACTTTAACTGTTGTGGCCCAGGTTCCATCCCTGGTCAGGGAACTGAGATTCCACAAGCCGTGTGGCCAAAATAAAAATAAATAAATGCATACGGTATTGGTAATAAGTGTCACGGGAATTTAGAGACGAGAAAGATAAAAATAACACCGTTTGAGGAACTTCCCTGGTAGTGCAGTGGTTAAGACTCTGTGCTCCCAATGCAGGGGGCCCAGGTTCGATGCCTGGTCAGGGAACTAGATCCCACATGCATGCTGCAACTAAGAGTTCCCATGCCACAACTAAGGAGCTGGCGAGCTGCCACTAAGGAGACCGCCTGCCGCAACTAAGGAGCATGCCTGCCACAACCAAGACCCGGTGTAACCAAATAAATAAAATAAATATTTAAAAAAAAACAGCATTTGAGGGCTTCCCTGGTGGCACAGTGGTTAAGAATCCGCCTGCCAATGCAGGGGACACGGGTTTGAGCCCTGATCAGGGAACTAAGATCCCACATGCCACGGAGCAACTAAGCCCTCTCCCCACAACTACTGAGCCTGCGCTCTACAGCCCAGAAGCCACAACTACTGAGCCCATGTGCCACAACTACTGAAGCCCGTGTGCCTAGAGCCCGTGCTCTGCAACAAGAGAAGCCACCGCAATGAGAAGCCCGTGCACCGCTACAAAGAGTAGCCCCCGCTCGCCGCAACTAGAGAAAGCCCACACGCAGCAACGAAGACCCAACGCAGCCATAAATAAATAAATAAATAAATAAATAAATTTATATATATGAAAAAAAATACCATTTGAGTGCTTAGTATTTGACAATTTATTATCATTATTACATATGATTTCCCCCCAGATCTTATGAGCTAAGCATTAATATTCTCATTTTAGAAATGCAGAAACCAAGTTTAAAGTTTAGGTGATTTTCCCAAGGTCTAGAAATGTAACCGGAAGATATTGTCCTTTACCAGTGGGGTTTCAAGTACATGTTCTGCCTCCATCCAGGCCCAGCTTTCTGAAGCCGCCTCTGAAAGTGAATTGCTCTTTTGCTTGAAACATCAGTCGTTCTCTTTACTCCTTAAGCAACGTGACCCTGACTTCTGTATGTGGCAGTCGGGGTCTCCACGATGTGTCTCCAACAACCTGCCCTTCCAGCCTGGTGGCCAAGCACTTCCCACCTTGAACTCCAGGCAAAGGAGAACATCTCAGACCCCGCCTCTTTTGATCAATTCCAGTGTTTCGGCCGCTGTGTCTTATTTAAACGCTTTTGATGCTAAGTAACTGAAAGACACAAGCAAGCAAAAAAAGAGAAAGCTTATTATCAGGATTTGAAGAAATCTTATAAAACCCACAGGTGTAACATCTGGTCCAGCTGCTCAAGGGATTGGGGCCTGGACCAGGGAGGTGCTGGCCCCCTGCAGCCCAAGCCACACACACACACACACACACACACACACACACACACACCCTCTTGTCTAGAGGAAGAAACTCACCAGCACCTGCGAACCCTGACTTCAGATTCACAAGTGAGGAAGCTGGCCAGCCGCTTGTGCGGAGGGTCCAGGGAGGACAGGGTCCATCGCACACACGTGGCCATCACAGCCCTTCCTTCTGTGAGGGGCACTTGCTGGGGAGGGATCTTGAAAAACTCAACTAAAAATGAACCCAACCAAACTGACCCACTGCAATCTGTCAATACCTTGCCCACCTCGCCCTAGAAAAATCCCACCCTCCTTCCAATCCCAGCTCAAGTGCCACGTCTTTGATATATTTTTTTCCCTTAGAAAGACAAAACTATATATTCTGTCCAGCTTCATGACCTCCCGTATCACAGTTCCTCGCCGAGGACAGCTGCTCCAGAAATGTAGGTGGAATCGTGCACACGCAGAGCTGTGGGAAGAGGAGAGAGCAGCACGCAGGTTTGGGGCCCAGGGGCTAGCAGGTGACCGGGCGGGGACTCGGGTGCGGGCAGGTGAGGCCAGATTGGAAGGAACTGCAGGCCTGGCATGCCCGCAGCCTCTGCTGTGCATCTCCTTGGTAACTGGTAACAGCGCACCCCTACTTGTAAGCAGGTAGCTGAGGTCGCACAGTTTGGGCTGATGGTACAGGAGAGAAGCCAGGAAAACACCCTCGGGGAACCAGGGCGGGTTGATTCACCAGCAAGCAGGAGGGCGCCTGACTTCTCTGAGGCTTCACCGGCTCCTGAAATCATCCCCAGGGCGGATTGATTCACCAGCAAACAGGAGGGCGCCTGACTTCTCTGAGGCGTCACTGGCTACCGAAATCATCCCCAGAGCCGGCTTCTGGAGCACCACAGACAGCCCCAGAAAAGCAACCACGTTACTCCCAGCTAGGTGTTCTGATATATTTTCCAGCCCAATGAAAAGAGACAGTTTACCTCAAACCTGCTCCCTTGTGCTGGGTGAGTGTGGCGCTTCCTTTGCTGTTTAAGGGAACTCTTAAAGGGGGCAGTGGGCCTGTCACCCAGGAATTGCCTTTGATTAAAAATAAAACAGCTGGACTTCCCTGGTGGCGCAGTGGTTAAGAGTCCATCTGCCAATGCAGGGGACGCAGGTTCGAGCCCTGGTCCGGGAAGATCCCACGTGCTGCGGAGCAACTAAGCCCGTGCGCCACAACTACTGAGCCTGCGCTCTAGAGCCCGTGAGCCACAAATACTGAGCCCGTGTGCCACAACTACTGAAGCCCTCGCGCCTAGAGCCTGTGCTCGGCAACAAGAGAAGCCACTGCAATGAGGAGCCCACGCACTGCAATGAAGAGTAGCCCCCGCTCGCCGCAACTAGAGAAAGCCCGCGTGCAGCAATGAAGACCCAACACAGCCAAAAATAAATAATAAATAAATAAATTTTTTAAAAAAATCTTAAAATACAAACAAAATACCCACTTGGTCAGATACTTCTCTGCCCTTTTATTTATTTTTCCTTTCCTTACACACAAGCATGTTCACAGAGAAAATTGAGGGACTCCTAACCCCTTCTTAATACACAAATCCCTCTGTCTTTTCCAGTTAAAACTTTGAGCTTCCTAAGAACAGGCCGCATAGGTTAAAGTGTCCAAAATTATTAATCAGAGGCAGAGGCCAGTAAATTATGAGGTGTCATTCTGTTTCTCTTCCAGACATTTGGCCTTTGAAGATGATACCAGACTGTTACCTGAACAAGCAAAAAAAAAAAGCAATTAACTTGGTTCCAAAGAGGAGATCAAATGCTAGGAACAGGCAAGAGATCAGCCTGACAGGTAGGGGGTGTGTGGGCAGGAAACTTAGATCAGAGTAAAGAGAAGCCTCCCCTCCCCCAATTCTCCTTCCGTTTCTGTTCTCTGCAGGTGGCACATGGCACCTGCAAGGTGGTTTGGGGAGAACAGGTGAGCCGTGACCTCCAAAGCCGGGCTGCGGGTCGGGCGTTGACGAGGCCTCCGTGGGACCGAGATGTGCTGCTGTCCTACCAAGAGCTTTCCTGTGAACTGAACTTGACAAACCTGAAAACAATTTAATAAGAACCGTTATTAAGCTGGCTTAAGTGAACTTAGAAAGAGTTTCACTTGAGGACATCACACGCAGCATGGTGACTCTGGTTAAGAACATGCATTGTACACTTGAACTTTGCCAAGAGTCGACCTGGGGCATCCACACACACAGGAAACGGTGAGGCAGTGGGTGGATCCCACAGGGGCATCAATCATGGCGGCGTTCCCCTTTAGAACATACCAGTTTGTCAATTATACTTCAGTTATACCTCCCGTCCCCCAGTAAAGCTGGGGGACTTGATTAATTATACAATCAGAAGATTTTTAGATCTGAAACGGATTTCAAAGGCATCTAGTTCAGTCCCTTCGTTTTACAGAAACAGGAAAATGGGGGTGAAGTGACCGCTGACGACCGCCCAGCAGGGGGCAAAAGGACGCCAGGTGCCCCATCACAGGTGAGTCCCAGGGGCTAAATTCCTCTGTCTTCTGGCTGCGATGGCCTGAGCTCTTCAGCAGACTGGACCTTCCTTTCCTGACCCTCGGCCCCTAAGGCCCAGGAGTCTTCTTTTCCAGAGCCGGAATACAGTGGGATTTCCTCTGCCCGGCAGGTGGGCGGGTTTGAATTTGCTGGAGTGGAAGCAGGGAGAGGTGAGAGAACTGGTCATGGTGGGCCTGCGGCCGCGAGCCCAGAACAGTACATTTTACACTCTGGCGGCTCTAAGTTTGGGGAAGGGACCCCGTCTTAGTCCGTTTGGGCTGCTTTGACAAGAACACCATAGACCGGGTGGCTCATCGACGGCAAAGCCTGTCTCTCACAGTCTGGGCGCTGGATGGCCAAGGTGCGGGTGCCACAGATTCTGAGTCTGGTGAGGGTCCCTTCGTGGTTCTGAGACCCCCTTCCTCCCGTGGCGTCCTCGCTGGCGGGAAGGAGGGAGAGCTCTCTGGGCCTCTTCATAAGGGCACTCATGGCGTGTGACCTCCTCACCCCTGTGTCCCCATCGCCTCTCCAAGGCCCTCCCTTCACACGGGGGTTAGGATTCAGCATGTGAAATTTGGAGGGACACACGCTCTCAGACCATCACAGACCCAGTCCCTTAAAGTCGTTTTATTTCAAGGATGATGGTCAGGTACCAGTGCAAAGCATTGCTCGGGCGCGGCAGTGGCAACATAGATGGTAACCTCCGTGGCCCCAGTTACAGGGCCGGCCTCGTCAGCAGCTCCTTCCAATAGAAAGAGGAGAGAGTAAGCGCGGGCAGAGAGGAAAGCAACATGCGAGGAAGAAAGGCTCCCCCTCGGCCCTGGGAGAGGCACAGCCTCAAAGAATACTTAGGATTCGGACAGAATCCCAGGGGCAGAGCTGGGGGAGCCCCGCGAGTTCAGAGTCAGCAACCGCTCCCTGAGTGCCCTGTGATGCAGGGTGATAGACAGTCGACTGTCAGGGCCAGTCCCAGGTCACAGAGTGTCCCCCGTGCCGCTCTGACTCACGGGAGCTGGGACTAGGCGCGGCCAGAGAAGCCACCAGGGGGCCACGGGTGGGCCAGGATGTCAGACACACAGCCAGCTTCTAGAGAGGCTCCTCGATGTCGGCGAGAAGGCGGCTGAGGACATGGCCCCCCTTCCCACGGGCTTCAGAGCTAGGAAAATGCAGGGGAGTCCATCAGCCAGCGTGCCTTAGATTGTGCCCGTAGGACCCCTGCAGCTGCGCTCAGGTGAGCCCCCTTCTCCGCCCTTCGTGGGCGGGACTGCGTCTCCCAGGCCGACGGGAGGCGGGAACAGGCCGCGCTGCTTCTCCTGCAAAGGCTGTGTGTCCTGCAGAGGCTGCGCCTCCCGCCTGAGCCCACCTCCAGCTGGACAAGGCTCCCCCCACGGCCCGGCATCCCCCCAGACACTAGCACTTCAGGAGTGGTGATGTCGCGTGGCCCTGCGTCCTTCTAACCCTCAGGCAGCAGTGGTTCCAGCTACTGCTAATCCCAGGGGACTCGCAAGCACCGCTTTGGCCCCTCGTGCGTCCAGCTTCCGGTCCTGGGATGTCTGCCTCCCTGGATGGACAGACTGAACCCCAGAGCCAGCCCACTGCTGCTACGGGCAGTGCCTTTGCTTATAAGGCCATCCGTGTCCCAGAATATATCTGTGTGTTTTCATATGAAAATAACGTTTCCCACAAATCTCAGCGTGAATCGAGCACCTCCCTCTTTCCTGCTCCTTCGTGGATGGACGGGGATCCCCCAAGTGGTCTTTGACCATCTGTATGAGTCCACTCGGGCTGCAGAGCAGAGCACTGTGGATGGGGGGCCCTCTCACCATTCTGGAGACAGGTAGCCCCAGATCAAGGTCCAGCAGGGTCGGTTTCTGGTGAGGCCTCTCGTCCTGGCTTGCAGACGGCCACCTTCTCACTGTGTCCTCACCTGGCCTCCCTCTTTGCATACACTCCTGGTGTCTCTTCCTCTCCTTGTAAGGACACCAGTCCTACTGGGTCAGAGCCCCACTCTTATGACCGCATTTAACCATAATTACCTCCCTAAAGGCCCCATCTCCAAGTACAGTCACACTGTGGGGCTTCAACATGTGAATTTTGGACAATTCAGTCCCTACCACTGGCCCTGTAATCTTCAGACAGAACTGCAGAAAATTCATCCCTATTATGAAGATGCTTATTCCAACATTTCCAGGCTTTTAACAATCCCAGGGGGCAGAGACAGTGTCTCCCCAGAGGCCACTACTGAACTCCCAGGAGTCTAAGAGCTACCCGCCCCTCCCGCCCAGAGTTCTCCTTAGCGTTGACAACCAACCACCCACACTGACCACACCGAAGGCACCGAGAGGGTCCTCCTGGGAAGAGGCTGCCTGGGGGTTGGGGGGGAGCGGGGCGTGGGCTAGAGTTGCTCAGGCCACAGATGCCGGGCGGGGATCTTCTTAGGCTCTTAGCTATTATAGTCGTGAGGCAGTGAAATCTCTTCTCCGTTTCTGCTCCCATTTTTTTTCTCCTTTGCTCCCTGGTTAAGCCCTGGTGTGAGAAGTAGAGCCCTAAACAGGGAGGCACCGGGTACTGTTCCATGGGGCCGTTCACGGGCCGCTCGCTCTGGGCACAGGTCGTGGCCGCACCCCTGGCTGTTCCCCCTCCTGTGACACTCACAGTCCCGTATGGAACTTTGAGTCCCCTCAGCTATTCCAGTAGCTCATTTGAGTCACAATTTGAGAAAGTCAGCAGAGGGTTTGTTACCACTATGAAATTGACCATATCCACTTTGGGGGGAAATTAAGCCAAATAGAAAAAAATACAGGGACTTCCCTGGTGGCACAGTGGTTAAGACTCTGCATTCCCAATGCATGGGGCCCGGGTTCAATCCCTGGTCAGGGAACTAGATCCCACATGCATGCCACAACTAAGAGTTCACACGCCACAACTAAGGAGCCCACCTGCCGCAACTAAGACCCGGTGCAACCAAATAAATAAATACATAAATAAATAAAATACCTAAAAGAAGAAGAAAATAATACAAAGTCAAATAACACAACAAGCCACCTTCTCCACCCTGAACCAGAGCCGACCAGGCTAGGTTTCTGGCCCTTATGAGCCACTGCCCCTTCTCTGCTGTTTTGTGCCAACCACGCCCCGCGGGTCTGGCTGCTTCTCAGTATTGGTATTAATCGCAGACATATTTGTTTATGTGTTTTCTGCCTCCACCAGTTATTTTTCTATTTCTTGCTGTCCCCATTCTACTGTAGAAAAGCTACAGAATTCTCCACGCCACATGTGTTTGCGGTGGGACTTCCCTGGCTGTCCAGTGGTTGGGACTCTGCGCTTCCACTGCCGGGGGCGTGAGTTCCATCCCTTGTCGGGAAACTAAGCTCCCGCAAGCCACACGGTGCAGCCAAAACCAAAAACAAACAAAAAACAGCTTAAAAAATGTGTTTGAGGTGAAGCTGCGAAATGCATGGCTCGTACAGGCCCCCAGCTTTCGGGAGCTCCCGCCATGGTCCGTCATCCGAAATGCCCCTTAATTGCAGCAGCCATGCTGTCTTTTTGCGACAAAACGTCTCTTCCGTTTAACCACGTGTGTGCGTCCTGAGTGTTGGAGCCCGGTCACCCATCACCTGGGCTCCGCTGGACGCGCTGACAATGACTCCCTTCCTGGAGGAGGTGTGAGTTATAACCCCACCTCTCCCCATCCTCGTATTCCGCTTTCACTTGTCTTTTATACATTTTTTATACTTTTAAATCAGGCTGGGTAAAGTTAAATACGTGCGCTTCAAGTTCTAACCAAAAAAATAAAAAGGAAAAGGAAATAGCATTACTTAAGCCCGTGCACCATGTGAGGTGCCTTCATTACGTCGCCTCTGTTTAATAATCCCAGTGGTGTTGGGAGATTTGCCTGACCGCCTGGCAGTGAACACACAGTCCCAGGAAGGTGAGAGGCACTGGGACCCGGAGCCAGGACGCGCCGGCAGCCAATCAGACCCCGGCCCACATTCGCATCTGCTTTCGCTGCAGCAGGATCCCTGCCCCAGCCCACGCTTTGCTTCCGTGTTCTGGGTCAGCCCCATCACCAAGGTCACACAGCTGGTGAGCGGCAGCACACGAACTGTAAAAAAAAATCAGGCCGCCTTTTTTTTTTTTTTTAATATTTATTTATTTATTTTGGCCGCGCCGGGTCTTAGTTGCGGCATGTGGGATGTAGTTCCCCCACCAGGGATCAAACCTGGGCCCCCTGCATTGGGAGCGCTGCATCTTACCCACTTGATGGCCAGGAACTCCCAAAATCAGGCCTTCTGACTCCCCATTTGCCATCAAGCTTTAGGATGCAGAGGATCTTCCTGTGGATGAACTCTGACCTTCCGGTTTTCTGTGTGGAAGTTACTGCGTCTCCCCGACGGGCAGCAGCTGCAATGGCGCGTATTCCCACATTTCAGAAGAGCCACAGTCTCTCTGTTCTGTGGTTGTTTTTCTGTTATTGACCAAAATATCGAGACCAGCTTTTCTGTAGAGTAACAAGCAGCATCTGAGTACTGGTGTCATATTCCCCAACTTCCCCCTGCTCTGTCCAAGCATCTTATGTATATTTGGGGAGGGTGTTGAATGAATGTTAATTTGTATAATCCTTCATATTCTCAATTAAATATAAAGGGAGTATTTACCTTTTCTCCCCTAAGGAAATGCGCCGAAGCAAAACAAATCCATGATTGCCCAGTGATCATGTCACACAGCGTTTTGAAGCCCCGAGAATACTCGTGTGTGGTGTCTTTATCCTAAGAGAATGTTATTCACCTCATCAGCCATTTGTTTTTGCTGGTTTTGTGGGGGAATAAAATATTAAAAATTGAGTCCCTCAGGACTTCCCTCGTGGTGCAGTAGTTAAGAATCCACCTGCCAATGCAGGGGACACGGGTTCAACCCTGGTCCCGGAAGATCCCACATGCCCCAGAGCAGCTAAGCCCGTGTGCCACAACTACTGAGCCTGCGTGCCACAACTACTGAAGCCCGTGTGCCTAGAGCCCGTGCTCTGCAACAAGAGAAGCCACCGCAATGAGAAGCCCGTGCACCGCAACAAAGAGTAGCCCCTGCTCGCTGCCACTAGAGAAAGCCCGCGCGCAGCAACAAAGACCCAACGCAGCCAAAAATAAAATTAATTAATTAAAAAAAAATTCAGTCCCTCAACATGCAGGAGCGAGCTGACACCAACAGCAGGTTGCTGTGGGAAGCGGCCTCTCCACGGGGGCTGAGACCCCACAGGCCATTTGATTCCAGACCCCACTGGCCACTCGGCCGCTAAGCCCAGAGGGGGCAGGTGGTTTGATCACTGGGGCACGAACCGACTTTGGAGTGTGCTGAAGCACAGGAAACTCCCAACGATCCTTGTTTCAAAAAAGAAAACCAAACAAACCTAGTGCTAACCTTAAAAAGCCTATAGCAGCATAGTTTAAAAAGGGAAATTATACATACATATGCGTGTATGCACACATATGACAGAAGTCAAATGTATATGTATATGTGTGTATATATATCTATATATAGTCTGAGTCTTTACTTTTTCCCTTTTTGCAAAGCTGAGGTTAAAGTTTTGCATCCAGTGCTTTGTTTATAAGTAACAGCAGTGGATTCTTGCTAACTGGAGGCGGGGAAGGAAGGGACTAGGGAGGGGTGTTGGAGGACGGCTCACAGAACCAAAGGAAGGATCAAGCCACCCTCTTTGAAAGGAGTCTCGGCACTTAGGTGGCTCTCGGGCGCTGGTTCCAGCTTGCGTCGAGCCCCCCGGTTTCTGCTCAGTGTTTACATTCGAGGAGGGAGCTACCGATGGGCTTGGGGGGTCAAATGCCCGCGTGGCGGGGTGCGGAGCCCTGAGATTGACGCCCCACCTAAATTCGATGAAACGGGGCTAGTAGGGTAGGGCAGTTCCCCCAAAGGGAGGTTGCTGGTCAGATAAAGGAAAAGCCCAGATGTCCCCTGGAAGTGAGGCTGGGGGTGGCCACTGGTGAGGCCAGAGGAAGTCTGGAAACAATCTCCCAGTCCAAGTCGTCAGGAACTCAGCGTCCAGGGCCTGGACACGCGGCCTCTCCACGCGCTCACTCCCAGCGTCCCGAGAGCAAGGACAGTAACCAGCTTTGCTCCTGTCCCCTGGGGACGAGGCTTGGCTCTGCGGCAGGGATGGGGTGACGGTGCGGGGGGAGGGGCAGCTCAGAAGGGACCCCATGCCCACATCACCCAGCCGCCGACAGGCACCAAGGGGCGCATGGGCGGGGGACCCGGAGCCCCTTTTCACCTTCACCTTAATACTGAGACGGGGCTGCCCAAGAGCAGCCAGGGGCCACCTGCAGCCTGGTTGGTGGGAATTGAGACGTGCTGTGTGTGCAGAATACACGGGATTGGAGGGCTTACTATGAAAAAAGGAGAGCAGAAGACGTCTAGTGATAAGTTTAAAATATTTACAACATGTTGAAACAATAACGTTTGGATATATTGAGTTTAAGAAAACATTCAAATTAATTTCGCCGGATTCTATTTTTTTGGCTTATTAATTAATTTATTTGGGGGCCCTGCACCACGCGGCATGTGGGATCTTAGTTCTCCTGCTAGGGATGGAACTGCGCCCACTGCAGGGAACGCACAGAGTCTTAACTGCTGGACCGCCAAGGAAGTCCCCTGATTCTTTGTGTAACGTGGCTACTGGAAAGTTCTAGATTGCACGTGCAGCTCACAGCCCTGTTCTGCTGACCAGCGCTGCACCCTCACGTCCAAGGCGGGTGTTTCATTCCTTTCCACACGCTCCTGAGCCCTCGCCAGTGCCTTACACAGGGCAGGTGCTCGATGCCAATACACAGATGACGGCACTCACCCGAAGCAGAGCTGGGGCTGCCCATGGAGCTCTCCACCGGAGAGAGAAGAAGTGCTCCAGAGGGTCTGCCCTTGTCTTCTGGTCGTGCAGTTCTATCCCAGGCCCAGGGTTGGGACCTCGTCCTCTGGATCCCAAGGCCGGCGTGTGTAAACCGCGGGCCTGGCTCACCACGGCCCTTTCTTATTGTCCCCTGGACTCGCTCTGCCCCAACAGGCAGTCCCTTCGAGGTTTGAACAGCTTGGCAGGAACGTGTGCTCTGTGGCAAAGATGAGTTTTTATGGGAACAAAGAGTCTCCGTAATGAGGTTGCTAGGTTATCGGGGGTACAGACGGGGTGTTTTCCAAGCATTCTGAGGCCTGGGACATTGGTTCCACAAGCAGCTAAGACAGGGAGGCCGGTCACTGGCAGGGCCAGAGCTGGACCCCCAGACAATCTTCCAAGTTATGGAGAAGAGAGGGTGTCATGCGTGAGGCGTCCTCCCGGGCTTCTGTGACGCCTGTGTCTGCGTCCACTCGCCCGGAGGAAGGAGGCTGTCCCTGCTCCTCCGCAGCTGACCTTGCCCCCCACCCCGGGGCCTCGCTGGACTCCCCCTCCTGTCCCTGAGGTTCCTTCTCTGCCCTCGGCCTTCCCATCAATACACCCAGACCTCCTGCCCCAAACCCAGTGCCCTTGCCTTGGCCCTGGGACCCCGGCCCATCTCCCTCAAGTCTGCCCGGCCACCCCCCTCATGAGCCTGTCCAGCTGCGCCTCCTGACTGATTTCCAACTTCCTGTTAGTCGTTTCCACTCAAATGCGTCACAGGGACCATGGGTGTAATGTGTCTGAACAAAGCCCGTAGGCTGGTCCCCCAGATCTACGACCCCTCATCTGTGTCCTGTGCTGTTCACTCCTGGGCTCTACATTAGACCCTTTAAAAAAAGAAAATAAAGGGACTTCCCTGGCGGTCCAGAGGTTAGGACTCCATGCTTTCACTTCCAAGGGCACGGGTTCAATCGCCGGTCAGGGGAACTAAGATCCCACAGGCCGCGCAGCACAGTCCAAGAAAAACCAAAAAACAACAACAAGAACAACAACAAAAGAATCCTTTCACTTCTCTTTATTCTCGCATTTACCCCATCCCTTCTGCTGGCCGCTGCTCCTTCCTCCTGCCTCTTCCAGACCCTATATTTACCCCGCCCTCAGGAGACTGACTGGGCCCAGGGCAGGGCTCGGAGGGCATCATGGTGCAGAGACGGGCCTGCGTCCGGCCCTCGTGGGCTGCAGGCCGAACCAATGGCAGCTGTGACACCGACACGGAGGGACAACGCGGTGATGGGCGGGCACAGAGCACAGTGGGCGGGGGACGGGGGGCCAGCAAGGCCACAGGAGACAGCTGGACCCAAGGACTCACCTGGGAACCGTCGGGGGGCGGTGGGGGTGTGTGTGGGAGCTAAGCTGGCAGGTCACGTGGGCCTGTTATGCTAAAGAGTTTGGAAGTCACTCCCAGAACACAGTGAGCGTCCCGAGGGCCAGGAGTAGTGTGATGGGAAGGTCAGTCCCTGCGGAGGCCAGGCTGGAGGTGGGCAACCGCTAGGGGGGTGTGGCCCTAGCCCAGGAAGTGGCGGTGGGTCTGCAACCAGGGTGAGCCGTTCATTCCTTTCTCATCTTGACGATGGCAGGCTCAGGCCCTGGAGCGGATGAAGGCTGTTCCTACACCGAGGAAGCTCATCGTCTGGTAAGGGAGACACACCATTATCCGCAGAGTAAATACGGGGCGCAGTGCAGTGCGCGGGGTGCTACTGGGGTGGGGGAACGGCAAACGGGAGCGAGAGCTGGGCCTCGCGGTCCTGCAGGACATGGCTCCCCGCCCTCCTTCCAGGGACGGTAAGGGAGACACACCATTATCCGCAGAGTAAATACGGGCTGCAGTACAGTGTGCGGGGTGCTACTGGGGTGGGGGAACGGCAAACGGGAGCGAGAGCTGGGCCTCGCGGTCCTGCAGGACATGGCTCCCCGCCCTCCTTCCAGGGACGGGCTTGGCCTCCCGCCCCTGGAGCGGGCGTTCTGACCTCTCTTGGAGTTCACGATGTGAAGGTGAGCAGTGGGCGCAACCAGGCGCTACTCCCCGATTCCTGGGACCCTGGGCTTCGCGAGGCCAGGAGCCCAGGTCACTGCTCGCTGGAAAGGCCACACCTGGGACCACACCATGAGGCCAGTCCCGAGTCCACAACTAGCCCCTCTGACAAGCATGAATTTGTTCCAGAGCTTTGGTCCCAGAGGATGTGTGACTGTATGTTTAATATGAAGATTTTCTCTCTTTTGCCTGCCCAGCTCCCCGTGTTACTCCAAACCAAGTTCAGGGCTTCCCTGGTGGCGCAGTGGTTAAGAATCCGCCTGCCAGTGCAGGAGACACGGGTTCGAGCCCTGGTCCGGGATGACCCCACATGCCGCAGAGCAACTAAGCCCGTGCGCCACAACTACTGAGCCTGCGCTCTAGAGCCTGCGAGCCACAACTACTGAGCCCACGTGCCACAACTACTGAAACCCGCGTGCCTAGAGCCCGTGCTCCACAAAAAGAGAAGCCACTGCAGTGAGAAGCCCACGCACCACAACAAAGAGTAGCACCCGCTCGCGGCAACTAGAGAAAGCCCGCGTGCAACAATGAAGACCCAGCGCAGACAAAAATAAATTAAATTTAAAAAAACAGTTCAGATTCTTCTCCACCTGCTCTGCCCTGCTGGCGTAGATGCCTGAGTCTTCGCCACTCCGCAGCCCATGAGTCTGCAAACCCCACCCCCCCGTCTGCTTTCGGGGCCTGGAACACACAGTGGGCGCTGGGTGAGCAATAAGGGAACTGATCCGTCCGTTTCTCTATCATCCCATCCTCGGCGACCCCTGTGGCGTCCCACAGGCTGCCTCCTTTCCCAAGGAAGCTCTGAGGTTTCTGATGCCGGTTTGTTCACCCATAGATGTGGTTTTGCTTAACAGCAGCGTCTGTCCCTTTTTTTTCTCGCATATTTGCATTCATTCATAAATGCAAATCTGACACCATCACCCCTTGCTTAGAATCTGGCACGACTGCCCACCCCCAGGAGGCAAGCCTAAGCGCCATGTGGCACAGACCCTTCAAAACAGGCTCCCCGCAAACTTCTGCCTTATCGCGGGACTTCATGTGCACCACAGACCACACTGTGGCCCCAAAAGCTCCCCATCACCTTGTTCAACCGAACTCTTCCTCACCACTCGGGCTCGTCCGAGAGGCCTCCCTCTGCCGCAGAGCTCACGCCCTCTCCTTCGCGAAAACTCTTGCTGTTAGACAAGAGATGCCACACTCTTACTGCTTACGTTGCTTGTCTCCATCATAGTCAGCTTTCCGAGGGCAGGGCCTGTATCTCTGAGGTTCCAGGAGTTAGAGACCGTTTACAAGTTTACAGGCAGATAACTCAGGAGGGTCTGTTTGGCTATCAGAGGTAGAGGCGCACACGTCAAACCACGATTCATGGCTCAGTAGCTGGTCGTGAGAGCTGCTTAGTGGGTCTCAACCAGCATTTTTTTTTTTACAAAAGGAAATTATATTTTTTAAAATACTGTGCTAGGGCTTCCCTGGTGGCGCAGTGGTTGAGAGTCCGCCTGCCGATGCAGGGGACGCGGGTTCGTGCCCCGGTCCGGGAAGATCCCACATGCCGCGGAGCGGCTGGGCCCGTGAGCCATGGCCGCTGAGCCTGCGCGTCCGGAGCCTGTGCTCTGCAACGGGAGATGCCACAACAGTGAGAGGCCCGCGTACCGCAAAAAAATACAAATAAAATAAAGTACTGTGCTAACAACAACAAAAAACTTTTGCAAATCCAATACAGCTCATGGGTCATCCATTTGCAAACCTTGAAGTCTATACGTGGACTCAATCTCCACCTGGTCCCCATTATCCTTCCCCCCGGGGCACTGAGTCAAATCTCAGGTACAATTTATCTCTGAAAGTGAGCAGATATTTTCTCTTATAAGAAAACAGAAACGGTTGTACACAACATATATTGTTTTTGCATTTGCTGCCAGGGATGTTTGCCACGAGTTCGGGGCCAGGTTGTAGATAGTGCTCTGTGACTCTCAAAGCATGACGGTGTCCACTCTTCCTGAGTCCATACCTGGACTCAGTCTCCACCTGGCTTGTTTGGGTTGTCAACCAGCATTTTTTTAGAAAATGAGATAAAATAGAATAGAAAATATCGAAGTGCGTGCTCTAGTAAGAGTGTCATTTTAGGGACTTCCCTGGCGGTCCAGTGGTTAAGACTCCGCGCTTCCACTGCAGGGGGCGCGGGTTTGATCCCTGGTCGGGGAACTAAGATCCCACAAGCTGTGCAGCGCGGCCTAAAAAAAACGTGTTATTTTATAAAACTTTTATTTCCGTCTCACGTGTGTTGCTGGCCTCCCCATGTGAAATACACTCTTTACTGTGAGTTGAGATTAAAGACGTTTGAAAGCCTCGATGCTAAAGTAAGCTGCCCTGGTGGGTTGGGCACGAGGCAGACCGCGGGTTATCCGTGCCCGGGAGGTCGGGTCCTAGAAGAGAGAGGAGGGGGTGAAGGCCCGGCTCCCGAGCGCCGTGCCAGCTGGTCCCGCGTCATCGCGGCTGCCTCGAGGGCTGTGTGGTGTGTGCACCAAGTCTGAGCAGAGGAGTACTGGGGGCCTCGGGCTCCTGGACGGGTGGTCAGGCCTCCTGACACAGCTGCTGCTCAGGAGACACCTTTAATAAAGGGCATCGGGAAACGACACCTGAGTTCAGGTGAGTGACCCTCTCCTGGTTCACTTTAGGCATCAGCGGGGGAGGGTGGGGGAGAGCCCAGCCCCTCGAGCCCCACTGCAAAGGCAGCCACAAGCCTGGAAGTAAAACTCGCCTGCATGGCCGGCTTGTGTGGGAGGCCGTGCAGGGCCGCTTCGGGCTGAGCAGGAAGCTGTGGGAACATTGGCTCCCAGGCCGAGGACAGCCCGAAGGTCACCCAGAAGCCGCCAGGGAGGGGGCCTGGACAGACACTGAGGCGAGGCAGCCTGTCCCGGACTCCTGAAGGGGGTCTGTGCACCTCAGGTGACGCTCACAGAGCCGGCTCTGGGGGATGGGCCGGGCTGGCCTCGACTGGGTTTCCAGGCTGGTCCTGAAGATCTGGGAGAGCAGAGTCCCCACTTCGTCTTTACAAGTGAAAAATATGAAGAAGGCATTCTGAAAGTTCACTGAAACCTTTCTTTAATGTGGGAAACTTCGTGTTTCTGTGATATTTTCCTTAGTTGATTTTGTAAGTCACGTGGACTTAAATCTGAAAGTATTTATCGCACAATTCAGCAATGAAAGTGTGCTTGTAATTTTATCCACATAAGAACCCACCGGGGGGGACTTCCCTGGTGGTCCAGTGGTTAGCACTTGGGTACTCTCACTGCTGGGGCCTTGGTTTGACCCCTGGTTGGGGAACTAAGATCCCATAAGCTGCTTGGAACAGCCCAAAAAAAGAAAAGAAAAAGAGCCCATCAGGGACTTACTGTGTTTGATTTCAAAGTAATTTTACAAATACAGCCTCTGTTATTTTGTACCACAGCCCTGGGAGGTGGGTATTGTTTCTCCATTATATAGGAGAGAAAACCAAGGCTCATAGAAGGAAATCACCTGTCCTAAGACACACAGCTTAGATCTCCAAGTCCATGAAATCAGAAAAGCCCCTCAATGGACAGCTTAAGGAGGGAGGGGGGAGAAGGAGTGTTTGTTTTGCTTTGAGGATGTTTCCACAGTATCCCATTCTCAGAGCTGATAACCTGGGTCAGGAACAGGGATGGAAAGAAAGAGGATGCTGGTCAGAGAATGCACATCAGAAAAACCTCAAATACATTTTTATTCATTTTACTTATTCAAGAAAGATACGCTCCATGCTTTAAATGCATATTTTCCCCCAAAGATATTTTAAATCCAGTTCAATATTAATGGTTGAATCTTTTTTTTCTTTTTTTAAAATTTATTTATTTTATTTCTGGCTGCGTTGGGTCTTAGTTGCTGCCCGCGGGCTTTCTCTAGTTGCAGCGAGCAAGGGTTACTCTTCATTGCAGTGTGCAGGCTTCTTATTGCAGTGGCTTCTCTTGTTGCAGGGCAGGGGCTCTAGGCGCGCAAGCTTCAGTATTTGCAGCACGTGGGCTCAGGAGTTGTGGCTCGTGGACTCTAGAGTGCAGGCTCAGTAGTTGTGGTGCACGGGCTTAGTTGCTCTGTGGCATGTGGGATCTTCCCAGACCAGGGCTCGAACCCGTGTCCCCTGTATTGGCAGGTGGATTCTTAACCACTGCAGCGGTGGCTTCTCTTGCTTTGGAGCACAGGCTAGGTACGTGGGTTTCCATAGCTATGACATGCAGGCTCAGTAGTTGTGGCACACGGGCTTAGTTGCTCTGCAGCATGTGGGATCCTCCCGGACCAGGGATTGAACCTGTGACCCCTGCATTGGCAGGCGGATTCTTAACCACTGAGCCCCCAAGGAAGTCCGAATCTTGTAAAATTAATAAAAGTACCTGGTAATTGCTTTATTTCCTAAAACAAAATAATACAACCAGTTGTCAGTTCAGGAAAAGAACAGAAATCATTTAAGTGTTTTCTAAAACTGTTGAGGTAGAATTCTGAATATTCTCTAGGTGGTATTGTCAAATAGAAGATGAATGTGTTGAAGTCTCTTCCACCAGCCCCGAGCCTCTAACCATCGCCCGTTAACTGTGTTTCATCCTATAGGCTTCCTTTGGTTTGCACTTTTTTAACAAGACCAGAGGGAGGAATGTCAGGTCTCTGGAGTCACAAAAGCTTCTGCACTCAATTCTGCTGTGTTTTGCAAAGGATCCATCCATGAATAAAATGCTGAGATTTAGTTACCGTGCCAACAGCCCCTTCCACAGAAATCCCCATTTGGGGAATGGGTTCCAGTTCACAAACCTAAGACAGTAGTTTTCTGTGTGTTTTTGTTTTGTTTGTTGTGTGCAGGTGTACTTAAATATCCTTTATTTGGGGAGCCGGCAGTCAGACAGAGAGGTTGCTGAAATTCTCACTTGTCAGTGAGATAAAGATCAGTTTTTGTCAGCCAATCATCTAGATGGCGTGACAGATCTCGTGAAGGGCAGACCTCCGGGAGCTCAGCCTGAAACAAGTGAAGGATTCTTGCGTCCGGGTATTTTAATTGGTTGTGGACACTGTGTGGGCTCATCAGGTGATTGCCACCTCCTCTGTTCTGTGTTCCAGGGACCTGGTGCAGAGGACGGGCAGGCGTGGAGGAGAGGCTCCTGGGCAAGACCACAAAGTGGAGAGGCGAGGTGCCCCTGGGCGGGGTCGGGGGGACGACGACGACGGAGGGCTGCAAACTAAAGGACCCCTGACGGGAGGCCGTCAGCATAGTGGAGGGTGCAGAGGCTCCCTGGAGGGGCCCCGGAAACTCCCTCGGAAACCGAGGTTCAGAAGAGACAGTGATGCGGACGTGAAGGAACAGGGTCAGGACAGAGAAGCAGATGTCCCAGGGGGGACTGGCGGGTGGGCTAGGTGAGGATGAGATGTCCCAGTGGCTCTTTGCCCAAAGGGTGCCTGAGAGAATGGGGGGCGGGCAGAAACATGAGCCCGGCCCATCCCAGATGGAAACAGGGAAGTGACGCATCCCCCAGGATCAAGATGGGGCTGGGAGGTGGGCGCTGGGCAGGGGGCGGAGCTCAGCGTGGCGGGAGTTCGTCCAGCCTGAGCAAGTGGGCCAGCACTAGCCACGGTGGAGTCTTTGTCGCGCCCTGTTGAAGAAGGTTCTCTAAAGAATAACCACACCTGCCTTGTGAAGAAGGCGCCCAATGTGTGATAGCCAGAAAAAGGGAGGGGGACGTCAATATCCAACCATAAGGGGAAAATTAAACAAGTCATGACACCCAGACGAAGTCATGCGGTGAAGCAGCTAGAAACAAGAGCCGAACACACACCCTGGAAGAGAAGCCCAGGGTGAAAGCGTGGTTCCAGCAGACGTGCGGGCGCGTCCGAGTGAGGTGACGCCTGGGCGGTGCACCCCAGCTTTGGGCCACAGGCTGGGGGCGGGGAACAGGGCCACCACGCCCAGGAGGAGGGGACCTGGTTTGTGCCGAATGTGTGTATTGTTTACTTGTGAAAAAAGAACAAGTCACCAAAGGCCACGATGAAGATGTCAGTGAAGCAGAGATGGCCGACCTGGGAGTGGCTCTAAATCTGCAAGGTCAGCACGGGGCGAGGGAGGATCCAGAAGGGTCCACGGGAGGAGCGGGGGGACACCTCTGGCTGGCGGGTCTAGCAAAGGACCTAGCAGCAGCCCCACGGAGCAGGCAGAAAAGAGAAACGACAGGCGTAACTGATGTAACAGTGTGTTGGGCTTGTCTGGGGATCTCAAAACGCTCCTCTCACCCTCGGGAGCCAGGCCGACAGCATCGTCACAAGGAAGTCAAGGGCTGCCGGCCAGGCCACACGGCGAATCATTAGAAAGACCAGGAAGAGGCCTGGGCACGGAGCCGGCCCGGGCGCTAGCGCTGCACCTCTGTGGCCTGTGCTGACTGAGGACCTTAGCTCGGAAACCCGGTCCCGCCTCACCTCTGCTGTCTCAGCCGGGATGCCCTTTCCTCAGAGCCGCCCCCCAACCTGGGTTGCTTCGCCCCTGCCATTGCCCGTTCCCGAGAACCCACCTTTGCCATCACGTCTGCACTGGGCTTGCTACCGGCAGCGTCCACCCTTGCCCCACCTCCTCGACGACCTCCACACCCCTACACCCACGTTTCCAGGACGGAGAGCCCAGGCTTCCCTGCGCCCCCGTCCCAAACCCGGCATCGGAAGCTCGGTGCTCGGGAGGCGGGCGGCCAGGCGGGCTCCGGAACGAACCCCACGTGTCCCAAGCAGGTCAGCAGGTAAAGGCGCCAGCCCCAGCCGCAGCCCCTGTGCACCCAGCTGTTTGGCGGGATGGACGGCTGCACACGCCCAGACCCTGGACTCCGCTGCCGCCTGGTGCTTCGACATGGCCCTGGGCAGACCCGAGGGCAGGGAGGGACTCGGGAGCCGCTCGGCCTCGCCAGGCTCAGGGGAGCCAGAGGACGCCCAAGGAGGGGGGCTGTCTCCCCTCGTCCTCCAGCCCACCCACGGGAAGGACCCCCAAACATCCCTCTCAGCCTCTCCCGGGCACGTGGGAGGAGGCATCCCAGCTGCTGTGGGCGTGTGACGCGGCCAGGCTCCCCGAGGCCGGGGGGAAGGACGGCAGCTGCAGGTGTTCACCCCAGCTGCTCCGTGTGGGAATCAGCACAGGGGGCGGAGAGAAGGGCGAGGCTCCAAAGGCCCCTGGCGGGGGCTGGGCAGGAAGGCCTGCGTGGGAGCCGGCAGCCTCCCCCCAGCTCACCCTCACCGCATCCCCATGCCAGCATCCCAGGCCGGCGGGTCCCACCTTCCCTGTACGGCTGCCTCCACAGCACGGGTGGTGCCTGGGCCCCCCTTCCTCCTGCTGACCACGCCGAGGCCGGGCGGACTCCGAAGTGCTGGGCCCAGGCCACCTCCCTGTGCCCTGACCCAGGCTGCGTCCCTGGAGCCGCAGGGAGCTCTGCTGGCTTCACTTCCCTCGGCTCACGGCACAGAGTAACAACGCCAGAGGCCTCCAGCTTTAGGATCCTCAGGGGCACACCTCTGGCTGCTCAGCTAGGAACTCCCTCGGACCGTATGGATTTCAAGCGAGGACCACCTTACCGGCCAAATAAGTCCCAGAGCAGCGCAGCCAGCAGGGCCAGAGACCAGCGGGCAGTGGATCTGGGGGGCCGGGCACATTTCGGGCGGCATCTGAGGAAACGAAGACTCCCTTGGGGTCCTGGGGAAGCTGGGTCCCAGGTCCCAGATGCTCCTTGGGGGTGAAGGGCCCACTGTCTTCCTCGTGTGGGGTTGGAGGGACCCAGTTCCCCTCCCCCATCCCCCTGCTGTTCATGGGAGGGTGGCAGGGATGGCAGAGCTCTTTTCAAAGTTACTCAGGAAACTCCCGCATCACAGCACTGCCAGACATGGGGACCAAAAATCACTTTTGTTTTCCATCCTTTTGGGAGAGGAAAACGAGGCCAGTTCTCAAGAAATGCACATTCTCTCAGAAAACGATACAACGGAAGCGGCCGGCATAAAGCATGGATAAAGCAGGGACCAGGACCATCGGGCCAACAGTTCCACAGCTCCTGGCCAGTGATCACGGGTTCCAGAGCTGGAAAAAGCAGCCGCTGCAGACAGCCATCCAGGCCGACTTCCTCCGCAGGAGATGGCCGGGCTCGGCGCTGAGGTTCAGGCCACCCTCCTGGTGTCATTCTCACGCTTCCAGGCCGCGAAGCAGCCCCAGCCTGATGAGACCGAGGCATCCGCCCATCGCCCCAGGGCGGGGTCTGCTGTGCATTCGCAGGCTACTCCCCACCCTCTCTGAGCCTCAGTTTACTCCTTTTTTTAAAAAAATTATTTATTTATTTTTGGCTGCGTTGGGTCTTTGTTGCTGAGCGTGGGCTTTCTCCGGTTGCGGCGACCGGGGGCTACACTTCATTGCGGTGCGCGGGCTTCTCATTGCGGTGGCTTCTCTTGCTGCGGAGCACGGGCTCGAGGCGCGTGGGCTCAGCAGCTGTGGCGCGGGCTCTAGAGCGCAAGTTCAGAAAGTTTACTCCTTCTTATCTGAGGCGTCAGCAGATAACTCACGGTTAAGTGAGGTAACGTTAGTACGGATGCCCCCGGGGAGGCACTTGTCCCCCCTTCTTCAAGCTCCCCCCAAAGCAAAGTGGGAGTGTGGATGGACCACCGTCTGACACTGGATGCCAGCTGCTTCCTCCTGAGGGTCTGCCTACTTCTGCTGTGGGGAGAAGAGTCCCCACACCTCCCAAGAGCCTAGACAACTGTCTCTGTTTTTTCAGCAAAGGAAACTGAGGCTCAGAGGAGTGGACGGCTCGTCCAAGGTCACAGAACTAGTCCATCAGTCCGTGCGGTTAACCCCTGGACCCCGCGCCCTGCACCAACAGCTGCTCCTGCACTCAGACTCGGAAGGATTTGTGCTGCGTAGCTGGGGGTGCCCAGCCAGCCCCGCACCGACCGAAGAGGCTCAGGGTGAAGGTGGGGCCGGCTGGGGATGGGAGGTGGTCTCGGGCCGCGTCTTAGGCTGCGATTCCCTCAGGGATGGGGCTGAAGCCCAGGCTCCTGAGGTGCCAGCTCTTCCCGAGGGGGGCCTGGGGGTGGGGGGAGGTGCGAGGCTGCTCAGCAGAGGGTGGGGGGCAGGCCCTCCCGAGCTCCCAGATCCGGTGCTGTTCCCCTAGACCAGCTCAGCCCAGCTCCCGAGGGCCTGGGGGCAAAGGAGCATCTCAGCCTCTTCCCGCAGCTGCCGGAGGGAGACGCCCCGCCACGTAGCCACGTGGAGCAGCCCCGCTGGAGCCGCAGGAAGTGGAGTTGCTGGGATCTCTTCTTGTCCGCACCTCCTGCCGAGAGTGCCCTTTGTGAGAGCACTTCCTGGCCTAATTAAGCAGGGTAATGAGCATCTGGGGGAGGGGGGATGAAAGCCCTGGGCGGCCTGGAGCCTGACCGTTTACAACGACGGGGCGTCTGCAGCTGGTGACACTCGGGGAGTCAGCTCTCGCAGCCCTGGGAGGCGGCCCGCGGCGCTCACAGTGAGCACAGGGGATGCTGCGTCTCAGGGGCCCGGCGGGGGTCCTGCGGGGGCTTGGGTCTGGGGGAACGGCCCGTCTGAGCTCCGGCTCAGGCCCTGGCTTCGCCCAGGCTGGGCGTCCTTGGTCACCACGTGTGACCCTGTTTCATCTGACGCTAGGAGGGACCATGGGGCGGCTTCCTAACACTGTCGGCTCAGAGTGAGGACATCTGAGCACCGGGGCGGTGGGCTGGTGGAGCCCCCCGGCAGGAGCCCCGGGGGGAGGGGAGGCTGACCGCAGGCCTGCCTTTCAGAGACACTCGGGGCGACGGTCAGCTGCCACCACCCCAACCTCTGCCCACAGCTCAGAACCCTCCGCGCCCCAGCCACAGCCGCTGCTTCGCACCGGGGTCCATCTGTCTGTTTCCATTACTCTGCTGTCACTGGTCAGTGCCCAGGGGAGGGGCACAGAGTCGGCCGTCCGTCACTGAGCTGTCACCTTCCCCCGCACGGTGAGGGTTTACAGGTGCTGCCTTCCAGTGTGCTGTGAGCCCAGCACCGACGGCGAGCCCAGGGAGGCTCCCAGGCCCGGCCCCTCCCCAGGCCTTTCAGACCAGAAGCCTGGTGAGCATTTGCCCCCCGACCGCCCTGGGGCGGAGCTGTGTCCACTGAGTGTCACTGAAGCGGGAGGCTCAGCCCCGACAGCCCACACTCGGTGCTTCGATCTTTTCTGATTTTCTAAATGTGTCCTGGTCGGGGCCAAGTCCTCAGAGCCCCGACCCCCCACTACACTCCCGCTGGCCAGAGTCCAGCCCACAGGGACTCTGCGGGGATCCCTGCTTCTCCACCCGCTTCGCTCTGCCCTCTGGGCCCTCAGAACCCTGTGGATTCTCCTGGCCTCTTGTTTCTCTTTCTTTTTCCCCTAGTTTTACTGAGAAACAATTGGCCTGTAACATTGCGTGAGTTTAAGGTGTGTAACATAAAGATTGGATATACGTGCATGTTGTGAAATGTTCCTCTTTCTAAACAAACACAGTCAGGACTTCCCTGGTGGTCCAGTGGTTAGGACTTCACCTTTCAATGCAGGGGGTGCGGCTTCGATCCCTGGTCGGGGAGCTAAGATCCCACAGGCCACAAGGTACGGCCAAAAGTGAAAAAAATTTAAAAACAAACAAACAAGGACAGTCAGGTCGCAATAGCCGCTTCCCGCTTCCCCTCCCACTGTGGGTGTCCGCGGAGCGTGGTCCGTGGAGCTTGGAGCTGCAGCAGCCGGGGCCTGAGCTGCCCGCACGAGCCCGT
Source organism: Delphinus delphis (assembly GCF_949987515.2). Classification (NCBI taxonomy): domain Eukaryota; kingdom Metazoa; phylum Chordata; class Mammalia; order Artiodactyla; family Delphinidae; genus Delphinus; species Delphinus delphis. Next base: position 1,569,680 of record NC_082693.1, read on the forward strand.
GGCCCTGCTCGGGGGCTGCTCCCAGCCTCCCCGCATCCCGAGGGAAGGGGGCCACGTGACGCTGCTGAGAAGCCGCGTGCAGAGGTCTCAGCGTGACGCATGAGGAGCGGTTCTTTCCTTCCTGACCTGGAGCCTCGGGGCTGGTCCGCCTTGTCTGGAGACACAAAGCTGCATTTCGGCTGAAGGCCGGAATCTGGGGAGGCCGCTCTGGGCAGGCGGGTTCTGGGGGCTCAGGGCCCAAGGCAGAGCCCCTGCCCGGACGTGGGTGTGTCGGGAGCAGCAAACGAGACCCGTCCCAGGAGGCCCAGTGCGGCCCAGGGAGTGTCCACAGGGACCTGGGGCCTTTGGACATGCTGCTCTGAAGGAGACAAGCTTGCGGCCCTGCAGGTTCGGGCTTCCTTCGCACCCACACACTCGTGTGTTTCACAGCTCGCTTATTTCTGTATTTACAGGCCCTCTGTGTTCAGAAAGGATTCCAGGCCGTTCTAGGTGATGGCGCAGCTCCACGAAACCAGAGCCGGGTGAAGGATTGAGGTCCAGGCTGTAATGCAGGCTGGGCCCAGAGGATGATGACAGCTTCGTCGTCAAAACCCAGGCGAGGGGGCTTCCCTGGTGGCGCAGTGGTTAAGAATCCGCCTGCCAATGCCGGGGACACGGGTTTGAGCCCTGGTCTGGGAAGATCCCACATGCCGTGGAGCAGCTAAACGTGCGGGCCATAACCACTGAGCCTGTGCTCTAGAGCCCATGAGACACAACTACTGAAGCCCATCGCCTAGAGCCCGCGCACCGCAACGAAGAGTAGCCCCCGCTCGCCTCAACTAGAGAAAGCCCGCGCGCAGCAACGAAGACCTAACGCAGCCAAAAATAATAAATAAATAAATTAAAATTTTTTTAAAAAGCCCAGGTTTGGGGAAATGCGGTCACGTCTGAGCCTGACAGTCAGCCCAGCCGCCTGCCTGGCAATGGTGTCAGAAAGGGAAACAGCGTGTCTGATGGAAAGGGCTCCCTTCCCACCACTGTCCCTACACTGGGCCTTGCTCAGGGGCACTCAGCTTCGCCTGCATGGGCAGCCTTCCACCTCCCTCACCGGGCAGAAGACCACTGGCCCTGCTTCCAGATCCAGCATGGATGACCGTGCCAGCATCCAGCGTCAGGGCCAGATGCCTCCCCAGAGTCCGCCCAGCCCCCCAGGGCTCCTGGGGAGGCCAGCTGAGCGGGAGCCCTGCCCTCACCTCCCGGTGCCCTGGGCCAGCGCAGAGCCCGGTGCCGAGAACCCAGTAAGTATTTGCTGCTAACAAGCTTGTTGCACTTGATTTTGTGCCACCGCCTCGCTACGTCTCCTACACGTATCCTCTCGTTTCACTCTGACAGTTAGGTGGTGACGTGGGGCTGTCGTTACTCCCACTTCACAGACGAGGAGACTGAGATTGGGGGTCTGGCCTGAGGACACCTCCTAACTCGGGCCCCTGGAGGCTGTGAGGCATTTTCTGTTTATGGCCTTCTGGGATTCTTGTTCTCCGTAACCAGATGGTGAGTCCTGGAAGGAGCAGGGAAACGCCGTGTCCACGGCGCTCCCCGTGTCGGGGGACCCTGTGGAGCAGCTTTGGTCGGTGGCAGAGGGGGCTTCACAATGCCCTCGTCAGCGGTGGGCTTGACCGCAGTGGAGGCGTCCATGGCCCAGGACTGCGGCCGCTCAGGCGTGGGGCTCCCCTCAGGCCACGGCCCCTTCGCCACAGAGCAGAGGGCGGAGCGGAGCTGCCTCCTATCCCTGCCTCGTTTTCCGTTTACTAAAAACCTTCGCCTTGGGCTTCTCTGGTGGCGCAGTGGTTGAGAGTCCGCCTGCTGATGCAGGGGACACGGGTTCGTGCCCCGGTCCGGGAAGATCCCACATGCCGCGGAGCGGCTGGGCCCGTGAGCCATGGCCGCTGAGCCTGCGCGTCCGGAGCCTGTGCTCCGCAACGGGAGAGGCCACACGGTGAGAGGCCCGCGTACCGCAGAAGAAAAAAAAAACTTCGCCTCTGTTCTGCAGACAAGGTGAGACCAAGGTCCCGACGTGGGCACCTCCCACCGGGGCAGCACCGGAGGTCCCGTGGGTGGCAGGCCCGCGTCCCGGCCCGCCGTCTCCTCCTCGACCACGTCTTCGTCCCAGGGCTTGTCCGAGCCGCTCGCCTCGCTGGAAGGTCGGGGAGCCTCCTTCTGAACTTGCTGCTCCTTATACCCCGGGCGGCCAAGCACCTCGGCCCAAAGCGGCGACTTTCAGCCAGGGGCACCGCGTGCTTCCCCTCTCCACACTGGCCGGGTGGCAGACATCCTGATGGTCGTAACTGGGGCCACAAGGAGGGACCGCTTAGCCCCAAATGTCAGTAGCGCTGGCTGAGGACCCTGCCCCACAGCTGCAAGGAGGGAGGCCGCCGGGCCCGCGTGGACCTCCTCGGGCACCGGCTTCGGCGCCCTTTGCTCCTGCCACTTCCACTGTCCCTTTTCCATCTGTGTTTCCACCTTGCCTCCCTCAGGATATTATTATTGTTGGGCACCGGCGGGGCCACAGCAGAGGGCTGGTGTTTTATTGTGGACATTACCTTTTTCGCCTTACCTAACTGCACCTGGAAAATGAAGGGGAGCTAAAGCTGTGACGTAGATAGTATCCAGTTTACCGATGGGAACACCGAGACTCAGAGAGGCTATGTAACATGTCCAGGGTCACACAGCTGTCCGGTTTCCAGCCCAGCTCCGAGCCTTGCGGTCTGGCACTCCCGCTGCCCCCCACAGGGTGGCATCGGGCTGTGCAGACAAACCTAACACAGTCGGCACACAGACGGTACCTTGCTTTCCTCAAGCAAGTCCATTCCCCGCCTTGTGCTCTGAGGGGATGTGGAAGCTTCGGGGTGAGACGGGCTGGTGCGTCTTCCGAGGTGCAGCGTGTTCAGCTTCTCAGAGTGAAGGTGAGCCGGGAGTAACCCAAACTTAGACTCTAAATTGCACAGGAAACCTCTGGGGGGTCCTCACCACCAGCACGGGCCCCCGACTCCAGATCTCCCAGGACCAGCCTTCGGGGGTGCAGCCGTGGGCGCTGGGGGCTTGTTACACACACCAGCCCAGAGTCTGTTGTCACAGCGTTTATTTCGTTAATGAGACCGTGTATGTGCACGTGTCTGTGAGTGTGTGTGTGTGTGTGCACGCACATGCTACCAGAACAGCGGCCTTTGCTCAGGGTTTCCGCTGGGCCTTGGCCTCTGGGCCTCCCTCCACCCCCGGGCACCCTCCCCTGCAGGCGGGATGGGGGCCCCCTCCAGGCTCTGCACAGATGGACCCCTTCCTCTCAGCTTTCCTGGGCCTGGTAGCCTTGTGCTCCTCGGGGACCCTGGGCTGCACAACTGTTGTGCTGGGAGTGGCTGGTGGGAGGGGTGCAGGGCTCCTCCGTGGCCACGTCGGGGTGGGCTGCAGCTGCTGCCCCCGGGGTGGGGGTGTGTGTGTGAGTGTGGGGAGGGGGAGGAGGGAGGCCAGAAGGGGCGGGGCTTGGGGACCAGGGAGTCCAGGAAGGAGGAGCAGCTGCTGACTTGTTTATCTGCTCAGCTGTTTGTGTCTGGGAGCCTGAGAGAGACAGAAGCAGCTGGGGGCGGAAAAAGCTACACGGCAGGGCCGGCGGTCCTTCTGCCTCTGCCACAGGTTCTGACACCGGAGCAAAACCACCAGAGAGAGATTGGAAGGGGGTCGCCCTCCCTCGCCCTACTCAGAAAGGCTTCTTTGGGGCCCATAGGCTCGTCTCTCTGCGCGAACACCTGCGATGCCGTCCGCGCCAGGTGCAGTGTCCCTGTGGGCACAGCGCCGTGGTGGGCAGTGCCCCTGCTCTGGGTTAGCACCGGCACAAACGCACATCGGTGTTCCTGGGCCTCTGTCTGCCGTGTCCCCTGTGTGAGCCGTAAGTCCTCGGGGGCCAAAGACGCTAGGTCCTGGGCTTGCCATCAGCTCGACCAAGCCCAAGACATTTGTCCCTGTGGGCAGAGGAGAACTGCCCCAACCTCGCTCCGCTCTCCCCAGGGCCCTGCTGCTTGCCTCTTCGACTGCCCCAGACCCAGGCAGCCTCACCCACTGATGCCCTTTCCCGCGGGGTTAGGTCTCATTTGCCGCTACATTGTTAAGAGTCTGCAGCCTAATTCCCCCTGATGCTTTTTTTTTTTTTTTAATAAATCTATTTATTTATTTTTGGCTGCGTTGGATCTTCATTGCTGCATGCGGGTTTTCTCTGGTTGTTTTCTCTGGATGACTGCCTGTTTTCCTGAACCCAGGTGCTCCCGCTGAAGCCCGGTTAAAACTTTTTGATCGTGAGGGAGCTCTGGAAGCTTCCCTCTTATGGGTCAACGGCTCCAAAGGGCAGAAGTGGCAGAATCGTCTCGAGCATTTCCTGTGATTTCTAGGGAACAAGGGCCCCTCCACCAGACTTCCTCCCTCCAGGCATCTTCCCTGAGCTCCACTTGATAAAAGTAAGGCCAGGGGCCTTGGGCATCAGATGGAGTTCCCTTCTATTTACCAAATGTTTCCTGAGCACTTACTCTGAGACTGACGTTGCTGGACCCAAAGGAATACAGACACGACCTAGTCCGGGGTGAGCTGGAAACCCCTGGAGGACACTTCTGTCCCGTGTCTCCCATCTCCCCGCAACCTCAGAGAACATGGCAAAAGAGATCATTACATTGACTGACGAATGCATTTCAAAGGCGGTGGAGGAATTTCTTACTCATATTTAGGAAAACTGGATCAACTGTACTTCAATAAAATACTTTACTTTATCTTATCTTACCTGATTTAATTTTATCTTACCACGCCACATGGCTTATGGGATCTTAGTCCCCTGACCAGGGTTCACCCTGGGCCCTCAGCAGGGAGAGCTCGGAGTCCTAACCACTGGACCTCCAGGGAATTCCCAATAAAATAAATTAAAAGAAAAAGAAAACTGGCAACGAGAAACTTATTCAGGTGGAAGTGCATTTGCAATCCTAACAATAATCATACCAACTGTTGTCTACTAAGCACCTGCTGTCTATCCCATGCACTTTGGCAGGCATTTACCTGTATTGCCTTATTGGTTTCTTTTATGAGAGAGGGGCTATTGGAATCTCCATTTTAATGAGGAGATGAGGAAGTGTATGCTCACATATCCAGTTTTTGGTGGAGCTGGGTCATCTCCCCCAGCATGACGGGGAACAGAGGTAACGGCACAGTCAGATGGAAACGCATCAGTCGACACTTGGTACACCTTGAACTTACACACTGGTTTGCGTCAGTTGTATCTCAATAAAGCTGGACAGAATGAATGGCACAGCAAGATGATCAGCAACGAGGCTGGGCCCAAGTTAAGACGGTTTACCAGAGTAGAAAGTCATTCCTGGCTGTACAGATAAAGGTGAGGTTGGCATTCCCCAGGCCAGTGAACAGATTTAGCACAAGTTCCACAAACACCAGTGAACAACTTTATGGAACTTGACAAAATCAAAGCATGACTGTTATGGAGAAAGAGGTGGGCCCAAAACACAGACTGCAAGAGTGCATTTGGAGATGGTAAGCTCCTTGAGGAGGAGAATCACGCCCGGATTGTCTGTTTCCCCAAAACCCTATCACTGCCACAGGGGCTGCCTTTCTGTTCATTCCCAAGACACCTTGGTCGTCCAGCCCCAGAGCGAGTGCTCCCTGGTCTGGGGGGTAGGGGTTCCAGTCTGCGAGCTCATTCAAGCCTCAAGGAGTCCAGGCTGAAACGGCAAGAGAGGGCACCAGGTGGGCAAAACGGCACCAACAGCGGCCCCAGCTTCAGGTCATCATCCGTCGGTCATCTTCACTCAGATTGTAAACTTTTCATCCTGAAAAGGCTTTTCCCCCCCATTTTTATTACATTTGAAACCCATACAGAAAAGTAGAAATAACAGTACAATGAGTATTCATAGATCCCCCACCTAGATTCAACAATGGTTGACATGTTGTCGTATTTGCTCGCTATATCTACCCACCTGTTAGCTACCTATTGACCTACCTACCTATTATCTGTATACCTCTGAACCCCTTTAAATTACAAACATAGTGAACTTTCTCCTTCAAATACATCCCCAGAAAGTAAGGATAGTCACCTGTATAATCACAATACCATCCTCACACCTAACAAAATAATGATTTCAATCTAATAACAAGGCTATATTCAAGTTTCCCCACTTGCCCCAAATATTCTTTGAAGCTGGTTTCTTGACATCGAGAATCAGGCATTGCGTTTTGTTATCATTTCCCTCAAATCTGTTTGAATCCAGAACAATCGTGTCTCCTTTCACTGTGTCTTCGACTCTTGAAGAGACAGGTAAGTCACCTTGTATAATATCCCATGTTGTGTGTGGGTAGGGGGGTGGGATGAATTGGGAGGTAACACAGGGAACTCTACTCAGTGCTCTGTGGTGACCTAAATGGGAAGGAAATCCAAAAAAGAAGGGATATACATATATGTAGAGCTGTTTCCCTTTGCTGCACAGCAGAAACTAACACAACATTGTAAAGCAACTGTACTTCAATAAAAATGAATTTAAAAAGTCCACACTGTGAATCTAATTATGTCCCCATTGTGCTATTTCACTTGTCCCTTTATCCGTATATTTTTAAACTGAAAGTTAGACCTCAGAGGCCTGATTAGATTCTGATGAAAGCTTCTTGGCAAGAGCACGTCCTAGGTGCTGCCTCTGGTTCTGTTACTAACGGGGGTGTCATGGGGGGTGTCTCCAGGGAGGGGGGTGGACAGGCAAGAAGGAGGCGGACGTGGGCTGGGAGCAGCCTGGCCTCCCCTCGGCAGTCCCTACGATAAGTCTCAGCACGTGTGCGTGGGCAGAAGGCTCTTCCTTGACCAACTGGGGGCCTAAGAGGAGCTCAAGCTTAGGGCTCTGGTGCAAAGGTCCCGTCGCCAGAAGGTAGCGGTCCAGAGAGCCCTGAGCTCCGGCCCAAGGCCCCTCCGGGGAGCTCGTCGGGATCAGAGTGCAGTGGCGCAAGGAAGAAGGGCTCAAGCAGAGACAGGCAGACCCAGCCCTGCAGGTTCTCAGCTCTTTGGTCTTGGGCAACTCACTCAAACTCCTTGAGCCTTGGTTTCCCTGTCCGTGAAACGGACGCCATAATCCTCCTCCTTAACAGAGGAGTTTCAGGGATTCGCACCAATGGACAGAGACACTGGCACACGGGGGTGCCCAGCAGATGGGAGCTCGTGTGTGGGGAGAGCTGTGTGCACAGCAGTGGGCCGGGGCCAGTGTGAGGGGCTGCCCCCTTTTCCCCCACGTGTCGGGGGAGGTGAGGCTTGGAGCAGCTGGAGTCTCCCCGGCATAAGCGACTCTTAATTCTCTAATTAGGAGAAGCCGGTGGGTGGAGGCTGGCGGCGCACAAAGCCATGTCACACGTCCTCAGGGCCTACGGCCCTGTACGCCTGTGAGTTGCTGGCGGGGCGACACCTGCTGTTCCGTGCGTGTGCTGTTTGAGTCCTTGGTGAACCCCTCGGCCCTCTGTAATCCAGGTTTTCGGGCATATCACTTACACACTAACTCTGGAGTTGAGGGAAAATTCATCTCTTGAGATTTAAAGACAAATAAACATTCAAACATAAAATGGTTGAGTGTAGCTTTATACATGAGAAACCCACTCCAAAATACGGGCAATGAATAGAGCACTGGAGGTGCTGGAGGGGACTGGAGGTGTCCTGCTGTCGGTCACACACTTGGGATGAGAATGTTACACTCCAGCCGGGATGATTTTGGTCTCACATAACAGAATACGTAAGTAGGAGTGGCCTAAACAATGGGGCGTCTAATCTCACGACAAGAAGTGCAGAAGGAGGCATCTGGATGGGCGGGCAGCTCAACACCCTCAGGGCTCTGTCCCAGCTTCCCTGTGGTTCTCATGACCCCAAGGTGGCTGCTGCAGCGCCCAGTGTTACACACCATTGTGACAATAAGCAAAGATGGCCAAGGGGGGAAGGGTCTGCTCCAAGAGCCCCAGCCAGAGTCAATGTCCCCCCAACCAGAGCAGGCCACACGCCTGCTCCAAGCCAATCACTGTCCAAGAAGATGCGTGGCCCCGGCGTGGCTCCGACCAATCGCATTTCACCCTTCAGAGCTCGGCCCACCTCCCCTGAAAGTATTACATTCTGAACAGAACAAAAGGAGCAAAGGAGGAGTTGGTGGACAGCCAGCAAGGTCTACGGTGGTAACTAAGGAGAGTCATCCTCTGAGCCACTGTCACGAGGTCCCTGGGGAGAGAAGCAAGCTTTAACAAAGGCCCCCTGTGTGCAGACAGCAAACCCCAAAGGGAGCAGAGACGGGGCAAACCCTAGCCGTGAAGCGGCTTCGCTTTCGGAGAAGGTCGCCCAAGTCAGAAGGTCAGCTCCTCGTTGGTGAAAAGCAGGGACTGCTTCTGTGACAACACACAGGCCACAACGGCTGTGCCGTCTGCCGTGAGGATGAAGCCAGGTGTTGGGCTGTGGGCCGGGACCCTCCTGGGCCCCTCACTGCTTTCCTGAGGAACTGGGGGAACAGGCTTGTCTGAGAGAGGCAGCTGGTTTTGCCGTGTATGAAGGAGGGTCCGGGTTTGCCCAATCTTCTGATCATTCCAGAGAAGTCAAAATTTAAAAATGTTATATGAAATGGTCTCATTTTAAAAAACTAGCAAATTTAGAAAGTATATATTTAAAATATGGTGGACCAAGTACATCTGTGGGTCAGATTTGGACCTGCAGGTAGACGGGCTTGGGGAATGTTGCTGGGGTGACGGAGGTGCTCTCAAATGTATTTATGGTGATCACTGCACAACCTGACTTTTAAATTTACTAAAAAATCATTGAATTGTACACTTGAAATGGATGAATTGTACGTCAATATGCCTCCATAAAGCATGACGAAAATGTGGCCTGCAGGCTGTAGGTCTGCTGCCTGTGGACTGGAATATTCTTCCCAAGGCCTCTCCTGTCCTGGTCTTGGGCTTGCACCCACCTGCCTTGGGCGCTCTTGACAGTGGGTCAGGACGGCCTTCCCTGGTTGCTCAGGTCGATGTTGCTGGAGACCACCAGCTCCTCAGAGCTGACGCCCATCGATGGGGGGCGGCAGGACAGCATAGTGGTTACCTCACCTGGGTTCACTTCCCCTTTTTTCGACCCACGCTGTGGCCTTGGGCACATTCACCCTCTGGGCCAGTTATCGTAGTTTCCTCACCTCTGCGATGGGAATGCAGTATTAGCTCCTGGAGGATTAAATGAGATGATACACGTATCCGGCACAATGAAACCCGCGGGGGCTTATATGGTTATCACTGGGCGGTCTCGCCACCAAGGGCGCCTGAGCAGTGGGGGCCCCTTCCTCCGCCCGCTGTTGGGTGGGAACTCCATCACTAAGCTCCGGGGCGCCGGAGGAAGGGGTGTCCCCCGCACCCCAGGGGTCCACGGGGCGCCGAGGGAGGGCATGAGCTGAAGTCGCGGTTCCTGGGAAGCTCAGATTTGGGCTCCTTTTCCTTAGAAACTCAAGGAGGGTTGATGGACATCCTCTGTTCCTGTTAAAGCCGGATTCCTGCTGAAACAGGGCTTCTGCGGAGCTGCGGGTGCCCCTGGAGCCCCAGTCAGAGACCCAGGGGACCTTACACGCGGAGGCTGTGACCTCACCGCCTCGCCCCTGGCCGCCGGCAGAGGGCATGGCCCTCGGGATTGCCAGGCCCGGGACGCCTGCGCCCCCCGTCCCCGGTCTGACATGGCCCTGCTGATCTCCGCTCCACCCAGCAGCCTGGCCCCTACGAGGGCCCTGGGAGCCCCACTTAACGTGCTCAGCAAAGGTGAATTCTAATTTGCTTGCTTCAGGCGGGTCTTAAAGATATTCCCGAGGCATCACCTGAAATGGAAGCACCTTGGCCACCTCCAGGGCCAGGCCGCTGCCCTAGACTCACGGGAGCAGAGAGGGAGGCCCCACCCCGGGGCGAGGGGCCCACCGCAAACCCGGGAGCCCAGGAGGGGTCGCGTGCCTGCGGTGAACACGGGGGCCTTCCGGAGGGCAGTGTGGAGTGGGGCACACGGAGCTGAGGGGAGCCGGGGGCGCCAGGCCAGGCCGGATCCCTGGACCTGAAAACGCAGCGCCGAGAGAAGTGGGTCAGACCACCCGCCTGGTCCTCAGCTCCGCACGTGCTCTCTGATTCCATCTGTCCTTCCCTAATTCTACAGGCTCCTCCTTCCCCTCTGCCCACATCCTGTTGCCCGAGGCCTGAGCGGCCAGGAAGGAGCCCCTAAGCGAGCTGGCTTTACCACCGGCTGTCGGGCTCCCGGGGGCTAGGCTGCGGTGGGCAGCAGGGGTGAGCTCAGGGGTGCCTGCAGACTGCGGGGGGAGGTTTTCTTACCCACCCTCGGGGGTGGAACGTGTCAGTTCACACCTGGTGTGTCGGGTAGGGGGCCTTAGGGAGCAGAGCAAACCCCACGGTCGTCTGGAGGTTTTAGAAAGTTGAAACGAAACTCTGAGAGCTTGAGCGTCCGCGTGACTGAGGCTTTCTGACTGGCTTTCACTGTTTCGGACAGAAAGATCTGTAGCAGGAGCAGGGGCTCAAGACCCCTGGGTACTCGAGCCCCAGCCTCGTGGCCCCTCCTCCTTCTGAAATCCAGCTGCAATAGAAGCAGCCGCACGGGGCCTGCAGGCTCCTGCTGCCTCGTAGGGCTTTGTCCAGCCCCCCAGCAAGAATTACGAGCTCCCTCAGGCCTGGGGTCCAGGGTGTCTGACCCTCCACCGCCAGGAACCTTTTCCTGCTCAGACCAGCCGCCTCTGCCCTGCTGCGGGGCCCTGGCTTCACCACGTGGAGGGGGGCCCTTTTCTGTTAACAGAGGACAAGACAGCCCTTCCCAAAAGCCTCGGGGGTGCTTCACTCCACACTCGATTGACACACCTCTGCCTTCTCGTCCCAGTCACCTCCTTCAGCTAGTGAAACGGTTTGGTGTTAGAATTCCAGACAGTGTTATAGGCTGAATCGTGTCCCCAGATTCATAGGTTGAAGCTCTAACCTCAGGACCTGAGAATGAGACTGGACTTGGAGACTTTACAGAGGGGATTAAGGGTAAATGAGGCTGTCAGGGTGGGTCCTGATCCAATCTGACTGATGCCCTTACAAGAAGAGGAAATTTGGACACACAGAGAGACCAGAGGCCATGTGAGGACACAGCAACAAGGCCGTCTCCACGCCAAGGAGGGAGGCCTCAGAAGGAACCAAGCTGCGGACACGTTGATCTTGGACTCTGAGCCTCCAGAACTGGGAGAGAGCACATTTCTGTTGTTTAAGCCCCTGTGTGTGGCATCCTTTATGGCAGTGCCAGCAAGCTCGTACAGAGCGAGAAGCTGAGGCCCAGGAGCAAGTGTCTCCTACCACAGATTCAGCGGCCCAGCTTCTGGAAATGCCCTGTGGGCGTCGTGTGCCCACCGGTGCAGTTCCCTGAGGGGGCTGTAGTCCAGCTGTGCCTTGGGTTTACTCCTTCTCATGCTCCCTGCAGACAGAAAAAGGGTGTATGTCTCAATCAGGAGCCCCACCCCCCGTCCGGGCCTCCCACGCCCCTCCCACTCCATCATGCTCTGCCCCCAGATCACACCAAAGTGCCACTGAGTGTCACCTCACATCGTGCGGAGGTGCAAGGCCCACTCTGCACTGTGGCTGAGGGGGCTCCTAGGAACGCCCTCCCAGGGCCCAGGTCTCCGGACAGGTGGACGGCACCAGGCAGCCACCCACGCCGTCTAGCTAAGCTGTCACCACCCTCAGCCAGGCCAGCTGCTGGACACCAGCCAGGAAGCTGTGCCACGGAGATGGGGGGCGGGCCATGGAGATGGGGGGGCGGGCCACGGAGACGGGGGCGGGCCACGGAGACGGGGGGCAGGCCACGGAGACGTGAGCCTGAACAATTCCTGGGGAAAGACAGGGAGACACAACCAGGAGAGACCAAAAGGCAACTAACAACAGAGGCTGGTCAGGCCATTTGGGCAGGCGTCTGTTTGTTTATGAGACCAGCAGAGGCCTGGGCCGTGGGCCCTGGGTGCGCAGGCTCCCCGATTTAACCCCAGAGCGCTGTCCCGTGTGTCTGTGGCTGTTCTTCGTTTCCTCCTCCAGGCACCTGGGAAGGCCGTTTGCGCACGTGAGTTCCTACTTCCCAGGGTCAGCTGTGAGTCACACTTGCCCAACTTTGCCCACCCCCATAGGATCTGGACGGAGCACAAAAGTCTGCCCCCATGCCCCGTCCTTCGCACCCAATCCCATGCCATCCTGTCGCTAATCACAGCCACCAGCTTCGCTGGCATGCTCCCAGGGGTGCTTTTTGTAAACAGTCACGAGTATATACTGTTCTTTCTTCTTCCTTTCTTATATTGGGGTGGCCCAGTACATACCTCTGCACCCTGTTTTTTCTTTTAACTTGAATGAAGTTTGCACAGAGAAAGGTCTTCCTGTCTCGGTAAAGCACAGCCTACCATTCACCTGTCTCTGTTGATGACCTGCTGGGTCTTTTCCAATATTCGGCCGCGTGACCATGGCCATCAGTGACCAGCTTCACATGGTGTCACTTCCTGCCTGTGGCCACTGCGTCCTTTCCAGGTGTAACGTCCCTAAGGCTATTGACCAGCGGGCTCAGTGACAGTCTCTTCCAGGAACGGAGGCTTCAGCTGGAATTTGTGAAGCTGAGTCATGGCTGGACCGGGACATGGTCTCAACGTCCCCGAAAGCGTTCTTGGCTTTTCTACAGGACCTCGACCTCCTGCCCAGCCCCTGGCCCGCCAGGCCGCGCACCCTGTGGTGGTGTGAGCCTGGTCCCCAGCCCCAGAAGGAAACCCCAGCTCAGTCGCAGTCCCAACTGTCCCCTGGCCCGGGGATGTCCCTGCTCTCACCGTAAGGGTCACTTCCTCACACTGCTTCTGCCCAGTCCCCCCTCTTCTCGCGCTCCCTCCGGGTTTTCTTCAGCTGTCCGGAGAGGGCGCACACGCGATTCCTCGGCACCTAAAGTGGCCCACTCAGCCCTCAGCAGGGAGCCCACATTGGCCTCTGGTCTAAGGCCCTTCCTGCTCACCCCACCCGGCCCTCGGGCATTGGCCTCATTACACAGAAAGACCCAAGTCCCTTGCAGGCTCCAGGCTCTGCCCCTTCCTCCAGACCCTCTGGTGACACAACTCTACTGTCACCACTGGGGACGCCCAGGGTCGGGGGGCACCGCGCTTCACGCAGAAGGTGTCCTCGGGGAGGCCGAGGGCTGCTCCCAGCCGGTGCGGGGCAGGGACGACGACAGGGCCGGGCCCCCGGGACGAGCAATCCCATCTCAGCTCCACGGACTGAGCGCCTGCGGCCCTAGCGCCTGGACAGGGCCACGTCCAGTCTCGGGCCACGCTCCCTCTATTCCACCTCCATCCTTCCCTCCCTTCCTCACTCTCCGTCCAGGTCCTCCGCGCGCATCCCCACCTGGGTGGATGCTTCTCCTCCCTCTGCCACGTCTGCCCACCCCCCCAGGTCTCATTTAAAACGTCACTTCCGGGGGCTTCCCTGGTGGCGCAGTGGTGGAGAGTCCGCCTGCCGATACGGGGGACACGGGTTCGTGCCCCGATCCGGGAAGATCCCACATGCCGCGGAGCGGCTGGGCCCGTGAGCCACGGCCGCTGAGCCTGCGCATCCAGAGCCTGTGCTCCGCGACGGGAGAGGCCACAACAGTGAGAGGCCCGCGTACCGCAAAAAAAAAAAAAAAAAAAAAAAGTCACTTCCGGTAGACACTGCCTTGCTCCCCCGCCCTGGGTTGGGTCTCCCCCCGCCCCCCGACACTGTCCCATCTCTCCAGACCCTAAATGCGTCCACGCCTGTGTCTCCCTACGGATGGCAAACTTCCTGAGGGCAGGACCGCCCCCAGCACAGAGCTGGGCACCGAGCAGATCTTGGTAAGAGTTTGGTGAGTGAACGGATGAGCAGAAGGAAATCAGAGGCAAAGGATCAGTCGTCGCTTTGTCAGCGAGCGCTCAGGCGGCCGGACACTGGGAACCTCAAAACAAATCCCACACATCGAGCACATCCGTTTACCAAGGAGGGGATGTGGGCAGGAGTCTGTGGCGGGGAGGGCGCCCGCGGTGCCCCCGCTTGATTTCAGTTCCCGGACTCGGTCGAGCTAGCAATTCTGGGCCCGTTTCTGTCCCAGAAGACCCCGGGTTTTCTGGTGGAATAAAAGTCCTCCTTGTCACCCTGAGTCACTGACCCCAGGAATCCGGACCTCGGTCAACACCCTGGCTTCCCCCGGGAAATTTTTGTCACCTCTCCTGGGCTCTTGCGTCCCCTTTCGGTCTTTTACTTGTTGTTGTTGTTTTAATAAAACGCTGGCCCACCCAGTCAGTCCCTTCCCTCCAGCCCTCAGCTCATCACCGTGACAATAACTGCACTTAAAGATTCATTATTTTCATTTGCATTTAAAAGGTAATCCTTGTGGCCCCAGGACAATCTGTTTCTGGTATTCCAACCTTAAAAATATTTAAGACCCCTGCATTTGCATTTTAACACAGACCTCGCCAGGTTCCGTGTTGGGGGGTAGAGTCACCCCAAATCTCTCCATTTGCGTTGGGGGAAAAGAAGCGTTGCCCGGGCGCTGGCTCTGGCATACCTATGGAGCAATTCCAGGCGCTAATGCAGCTGCGGCCGGGCGGGGCACGCAGGCCGCACAAGCCCCACGCCCTGATCCGGAGCCCACCTAGTCCCCAGGCTGACCGAGAGGCTGGCCGACATTCCGGGCTCTTTGGTAGGTCTGGGAAGTAAGGCATCCTTGTGGATTTGTCCTAAGCCCTGTTTGCGTTTTGTTCTGAGGCAGAGACAGCCATGTTCCCCTTCTCTGCCCTCCTGCACTTGAACCGGCCTCGAGCAATCTCGTCTCAGCTGGGAACTTCCCCTGTGCCACTGCCCAACAGATGGTTTTCCTGCTGCAGACCTCAGGTTCTGTCTTTGAAGCTTTGGGGCGGAGTCAGGAGCGGGTGTCGGTGTCAGGACAAGAGGCCCCGCACACAGCGTGGGCCAGCCAGGCCTGGCCGATGCCTCCGCTTAGGGGGAGCTGCAGAGGAGCTCCTCTGGGAGCAAAGGAGCCGGCACTGCTCTCTGAGTGCAGGTCCCCTCGGCAGCACCGTGTCCCCAAGGCCGGGGTGAAAGCGCCGGGTCTGGAGATGCGGGGGGAGGATGGAGCGATGGGGGCGGAGGAGGGGGACTCCCATCCTCTCCCCACTGCTGTCACTTCTTTCTGCTTCAACAACCACCAGGCGCCTTTTAAATAGGCCCTGAAGTCAACGTTTCTGCTGGATGGCCTGACTCCCCACTGACCTCCAGCCCGGGACCACCGCCTGGACTTGAAGTCTGGGGCCCAGGGCCCCAGGGCTGCGCAGGCCCCTCCTCTGACGCCCAATCTCACTTCCTTTACGAGGCAGCCGCCAGCTCCCCTCCCTGAGTCCCCAAGAATTTGAGCCTTTTTAGTCTGTGCCCACAGTGCCACGAGCTACTATGTAACTTTTCCACGTGGACCCGTCTCCCGAAATGCAGTGGTTCTCAGCCTTGGCTGTGCTGGAGAACCCCCAGCAAAGCTTAAAAAAATACCTGCACCCAAGTCCCAAGGCCGGGGGAGCAGATTTAAGTGGTCTGGGGTGGGGCTTAGAGGACCCCACGTGCTGTCAAGGCTCTGAACCGGAAGGCAGGGCTGGCCTCAGCAGGGCTGTCTGAGGTCTGTATGGACGGGAGGGCTGGACACGTCCGGGAAGGAGGAGGTGAGGCCCGGCCGCTCCGTGGAATAATGAGGGAGCCTAAGAGGTGTGTGATGCGCTCGTGGCCTCCTGGTGAGTAGGTAGTCCTTGCCCAGAGCCTCCGCCCCGCTGGTCATCCTTCCGGTGCTTTGCTGTGTCCACACACCTGCGGGCTCCCCAAGGGGCTTCAGCGAAGGGCAGGAGGACGGTACCTCCAGGCTCAGCCGCTTGCTGCGTGACCTGTACAGAGTTTATGAACGTCTCTGAATTCCAGGTTTCTCATCTGTCAAACAGAGTGAAAGGCGGCTCGCCCACCTCCTAAAGCCACCGTGCGGACTACAGAGCGAGGGCTACAGGACACAGTTCGCCTCGCAAGCCGAGCTCACGGTAAAGGCCACCGCAGCTGTTTCCACCTGGTCCCGCCTCTTGGAGGCTGCAGAACGGACCACCTGGGCTGGGTGTGGAGCCCTGAGGCCTCTGTTGCAGCATCTTAGACAACAGGGGCAACAACACGTCTTGCGCATGTTGGCGGCGTTTGTGGGTAAAGGGCAGCGCGCAGAGGGCTCCCCTGCCCCCTCCTCCCGCCCTAGGTCTCCTCTGTCCGGGCTCAGACTCTCCCCTGACCCTCCTGAAGAGTCAGAGACTGGGAGGCTGTGGACGGAGCTTGGGAATCAAAGAGGAGGTAGGGACAGAGGACGGGGCGAGGAGATGCACTTCAGGGATAGAAGACCTGGTGAAGTCAGCGAAACAAAGCCCGTCAGCGCAGGGCCTGAGTCTCCCGGAAGAGCTGAGGAAACCCCACGCTTCCTTCACCCACTCACCGCTGGACAGGTGTCGACGGGGGTTCAGTGCGAGGGGCACAGGGCTCTGTGGACGGTCTCTGCCCATAAAGGAGATGCATCCTTCCTGCAGACAAAGCCCCGGGACGTTTCAATGTAGTGAGCGAGCCCTAAAACAGCACCAGAGGGGCCCCTGACCTGGTCTCTCTCCTGGGGCGGGAGTCATGACCTCTGAGAGTAAAAGGAGCCCTCGCTGAGATAAGAAAGTGGGAGTTGGCCTGAAGGGGAGGGGAAACCTCTCAGGCCCAGGGAATGCGCGCCAAGGTCTGAGGTCGGGGCGAGCCTGGCTCGACAGGGGCACAGCCTGGAATTCAGGAAGTCTCTCTGGAGACCGGGGGTGACTGGTAAGGCTGGTGAGGCCCCACGAGGACTTCGGAGGGGTTTTAGAAGAAAAGTGACGGGATCTGCTTTGTTTCATGGAAGTCTCTCCCCCAGAGAGGAGAAAATGCTGGAAGAGCTTCACGGGCCAAAGTGGAATCCTCGGTGAGAGGTGCTCAGCCAGGGAGGCCTCGGTGTCCAGGGAGCTGCCCTTTCCCTCTCCCGCTGCTGGGGGACACCCAGCGGAGCGGCGGATCCCCGACGCCCCGTCGGCAGACGGTGATGGGTCCTCCACCCCCGGGAGGCTCAGGTCCCCACGTCTGCAGAGACCACGCCACCCAAAATGTGCACCGTCTCACCAGAGGCCGCTTCTTGTCTTTGGACTCGGAACCCACACTGAAGGTGGCATGATTGCTGATGAACCCCTGTACCAGCCAGAGCGAGGGACCACAGAGCAGCCTTGCAGGTAGGACAGGTGTAATAAGGGAAGAGCTCCCCCCAGCAAAAAAAAATAGGAAAAGAAAAATAAGACTGGAACAAAAACATTACAGAGAGTGTAAAGGTCAAGCGTGGGGCTTGCCAAGAGTGAGCCGGCACCTGCAGGCAGGAGCACAGGCCGAGGGACACTCAGTGTTCACGGAAGGCGGACGGGAGCGGGATCCAGCCCCGGTCCTCAGGCTGGTGCCCACAGGGGCAGGTTGCTGGTCACACCCGCTGCTGTGCAGCTGTCTGTCAAACCGCTGTCGGGAGCTTGGGGCTTTGATTTTCTAGGCTGAGGGCATGAGCTGGTTACTGATGTCTGGGAGACAAACAGGGGAAAAGCTCGGAAGACTCAGAGCTCAACATGCAAAATGTCAACAATGCCCTCACTTGTAGTGGGGAACCCCCATCCTCAACGAGGCCAGAATCCGCTGCCTTCTCCGAAAGCAAACCTGTAGTGATCTGCGGAACGGAGAGCGAGCGGGAAGGATGTCCATGGCTCTCGATTCTTCGGTTTGTTTTTGTTTTTAAACGGTCCAGCCTGCCCGGCTGCTTTTCTCTGAAAAGCTTGGGATCCTTCCCGCGTTCCTCCTGTCTGGGACCCACCTCCACTCCCGCTCTCAGCAGCGAGGTCGTTAGCCCTCCTCACTGCTGGTTGAAGATTCCGCCTTTTTGAGACTTCCAAATTATTAGCACTTGTTCCAAAAATATTTTGCTCTTTTCTCCACTCCTGTTTTCTTCATCCTTGTGGATCTATGCTTTCAAAAACAAAACACCTCTTCTGCTGTCAGTTAATGGGGTTTTGAGGGGAGCTGAGGTTAATTCCTGGGCTCAGTCTGCCTTCGTTACTGGGAATCAGTCCGTGCAGTCAGGAAGGTGCCCAGCTTGGAGCACTCTCCAGGCTCTCGCTGGGGACCCACATGCCTTGTAGTTTTGGTCATCTGGTCCCTCAGTCCACAGCCAACAAGAAGGGACACTTCAGAGGGGAGAGTTTAGAGAAAAGACCCTCCAGAAGGAGCAAGTGGGAGAGTTACCTGGTGGTGGTAGGATTCAGCGCTTTCACTGCCCTGGCCTGGGTTCAGTCCTTGGTCAAGGAACTGAGATTCTGCAAGCCGTGTGACACAGCCAAAAAGAAAAAGAAAAAAGGAGCAGGTTGACTGCATGGGGAGGGACAGAGAGTCACATTGATATAAAGCGTGTGTAGGGACAGAGCCACTGAGAACAGAGCTGAGCGTGGACGCACCGCGGTGTGATGGCCCAGCAGCTACACGAGGATAAAATACAAGTTTCTGACTTTCAGTTCCTAATGCTGAACTGGGTAAGAAATTAAAGAATTCTAATGAGAAACGTGATGGCTAACCACGAAAATGATGCTTTGCTTAACTCTGCCTTTTCGGAAGGCTTAGATGAGGACTTGGCTACCCTAGTCAAAAGATGCAATCTAGGCTGGTCCACGTTATATACAAACACCCTCGTTATGTTGACTGACCAACGTTTCAAGACCATAAAAAAGAAAGAGAAGGGGCTATTTACAAAAATTATGAACCTTCAATTGCGCCAGTGAAGTACACAATGCTTGTCGGAGTTTAACCAACCCCCATTTAATTCCCTATCCGTAGAGAAAGCTCGCTTGAAGAGGAAAAAAAAAACCTCTCTTCAGAATTCTGACCCTAAAGGAGTAAGTCCTACGAGGTGAGCCTGATTTTCTTTCCCTGTGCCTCCCAGAGCTCTCAGGATCACTTATCTAGATCATCTCTAATTCCTGAGACTGAGGGGAAAAAAAGGACGGGGTGGGGGGGGGGGATTCTTTTTAAATTTAACTTATTCCAACAGTTATTTACAACTAGTGAGTTTTATATTGTGATACCTGATTCATGACTAAATTTAGAAAATGAAGCTGTGAGATCTCTCGCCGTGTCTGTCTGTACGTTCATGTGTGCATCATCTTTGTTTTTACCTTTGGGTAAGTGAGCTCTACCTAACTGGATAGAAGGAAATTAAGCACTTATATAAATTCTCAAAAAATACAGAAGGTAACTGGCCAGAATTAATTTCAGATTCACATGAACTGGGAAATATTCAGTACTAAATTAATACCTGGTGTGAATGTTTGTTTGTTGGTCTAATTAATATAGACATGTCTTTAGACTCATCAAGTATAATACTTTTACTGTGCCTAGGTTTAATATAAGTTAGGTAAAATTTTGTTATATTTGTTGCAGATTTGTCAGCAAGGAAAGTACCTTCATGTGAAGACACTTTTAAGGAAAGAAAATGTAAATGAGATAAGAGCTTTTAGATAAACTCTATTAAGAATAATTATGCTTTAGGAATGCTTATCTAAAATAGTGTCTCCAGATTCTGGTAACTTGAAATTCTAGAGTTGCTGCTGGATTAAGTGATGGAAGCTTATCGAATAGCTCGGTCATTCCCAAATAAAACAAGATACTGGAACAGTAATTACTGAACATTGGCTTCCTCTTTCAGAGAAACTAAAGATTCTTAGGGCCGGTAATGAATACGTTCAGTGCCATCCTGAGATGTTCTCTATAAGAAGCAAGTGGTTTCTGAAATCGTCACTGGTATTTATGCTCACCAGTCTACAGAATGCTAGTGTAAAGGACGGCTCATAATTAATTACTTCTTAGTTTTCACAAGAAATTAAGGTTTTAAGAGCTGAGGGTTCTAATTTAAACATGTAATTAAAGCTACTGGAAATAATAAAGGAAACATTTCAGTCTACAGCAGGAAAGTAGGATGTGTGTTGTCAGTAGAGAAGGTATAAGGAATGGAATTGCATTTTATTAGGAAAAGGAAGGAAGTCTGCTTAAAGAGCTGGTTACTTCTGGGTGGAAAAAAATACAGTGATGGATACAGAAAGTGATGAAACTTTTGTGGAAAGTAGACCCCGAGAAAAGAATTTTGTGCAAGGTCAGGACTGACTAAGTTTAGAGTAAGTTTAATTCAGTAAATGAATTTTAAAAGTAAGCTGGTGCAAAACCTGAATTTGGCTTTTCTCTCTGTTAAAAAGACAGGTTCTCTTAAAGTGTTGAACTGCCTCTGATAACAGGTTTTAAGTTCTTTACCTTTTAAGTGATCTGTTCTTTATTTGTCTTTGAAATCTTTCATTGTCACTTTGGTGAAGTGAATACCTATTGTTTCACAGTGACCTATGATCCTATCTGACTGAGTGTTCTAACCCCTTTTGATATTTTTTTTGACAAAACTTCCTAAATCAAATTCTAATGAAGTCCTTTTGACCTCTAGCTAACTTTGGGATGCTTCAAAGGGCCCCTGAAGTATCCCAAAGAGATATTAAACTAATTAGGTTCACGTGGTATGTTAAATTGCATGGGAAGTATTGTCAAATGAGTAATGAATCTTCTTAGGTTATACTGTATGGTAAATGTAATTAATATGGATATTCTAGAAATTATATGGAATTCCTCAAATTCTGATATGTCCTGGTAAAACATTATCAGTCATAATTCCTGTTATTATCTTAAAGTGTTGTGTGTCACAGCAGTAACCAAGTTACTTTGTTAATTGCATTGCATTGTAATCAGATTTTAAGCATGCTTTCTTTTTTTTTTTCTTTTTTTTTTTTTTTTGCGGTACGTGGGCCTCTCACTGCTGTGGCCTCTCGCATTGCAGAGCACAGGCTGTGGACATGCAGGCTCAGCGGCCATGGCTCACGGGCCCAGCCGCTCCGCAGCATGTGGGATCTTCCCGGACCGGGGCACGAACCCGTGTCCCCTGCATCGGCAGGCGGACTCTCAACCACTGCACCACCAGGGAAGCCCCAAGCATGCTTTCTTTTTTAATTTTTTTGTTCTTGTAGTTGTGGCTCACAGGCTTAGTTGCTCTGCGGCAGGTGGGATCTTCCCGGACCAGGGCTCAAACTCGTGGCCCCTGCATTGGCAGGCGGATTCTTAACCACTGTGCCACCGGGGGAGTCCCTTAAACAAGCCTTCTTAAGTCTTTTGTCATTATACACAGTTATGGTTTTATTCTGATGCCTTTGCAAAAATGCTTCCTCTTCAAGGAGATTTATAGAAAGGACTTCTGGATGAATACAAGTTTCTGACTTTCAGTTCCTAATGCTGAACTGGGTAAGAAATTAAAGAATTCTAATGAGAAACGTGATGGCTTCACAGACTGTTAACAAAAAGGATTAGTTATACAGGACTGAGTGAAGTGGTGAATATGGTCAGCATTTTTATGGTTTCCAACTGAAAAATTACTGGTTTAAATCTGTGTTTTCCAGGTATAAGGGAAACCTTCCCCTCAAACTCATTATGACTTACAGTAACTTGGTAAATTATACCTTTGTAAGCAGGATTGACACATTTATCTTTTCTCTCTATCTTATTCCTCCAGAGATTGGAAATTCGTAGGTTCCCAGCAGCTTTATCAGATAAATTAGGAATGCTACCTCACTAACAGGTACAGAAATCTCAAGGTATTTTGGTGACCTTGAAAAGGGAGGAATTCACCCAGATCTGTTAGGCAAAATCTGTGATAAGCCCATGGTGTGATTTACCTAGCCCTGATAGGTCTTTTAAACGTTCAGTCTGAGACTCCTTACAAAAGTTTCAGCAAAGCAAAAAACGTCTATATGATCAATTATAGTTATATAAATCATCAGGCCAAGTTTATTGAGACCAGACTTATTTTGCAACAAATTAGTCTTAATTTGGTTATATTTGGTAGAAGTGAGGGTAATTTTAGAGAAAAAAATATTATGTTTCAATGAATATTAAATCCTAGTTTTGTTAGTGGAGGTCTGTATTTACTAAGACTCACTTCCGGATAGTTCCTTGCTGTTACATTATATTAATGTAAAGTTTAACTGAATTATTAAAAAGACTCTCTAGGGCTTCCCTGGTGGCGCAGTGGTTGGGAGTCCACCTGCCTATGCAGGGGATGCAGGTTCGTGCCCCGGTCTGGGAAGATCCCACATGCCGCCGAGCGAGCGGCTGGGCCTGTGAGCCATGGCCGCTGAGCCTGCGCGTCCGGAGCCTGTGCTCCGCAACGGGAGAGGCCACAACAGTGAGAGGCCCGCGTACCGCAAACAAACAAACAAACAAAACTCTCTAAGTTTGTTCCTGAAGCTTATCCCAGTAATCTATCTTTTGGTGAAGATCAGATGCCCCACGACCTGCAACCAGGAGATTATGCATACTGGAAAAGACATAATTTAAAGGAATATCTCCAACCTAGATGGAAGGACCCTTATCAGGTGCTCTTAACTAGCTCATGCACACTGAAACTGAAAGGAATTGACTCGGATTAATTCCCGCTTACAGAGGGCCCCTACGCTGGACTGGCCTATAGAGAGGACGGCTAACCTCAAAATCAGTGCTCAGAGGAGAGCTGCACTCACACCAGGACGAGAAGAAGATGACTTCAGAAGTAGACAGCTCACCCGAGATACTGGACCTGATCCGTAGAGTGTTTTCCCGACTTCTTGGACCTTTGCATATGAATCAAATGTTTTCCTGTACGATGCTAGTTTTAAAAATCAATCCAGCTGTTGGGTTTGTGGCCAGTTACCTGTGTCTAGCGCTTCTGGGTTACCTTGGTGGATTTTTCCACTCCAAGGCTCTGATTGGATGGCCCTTAGGAAATTTATTCTAGAAGAAAGAAATTATAGTCCTGTTCAGGCCACTATTGGTATACTAGGTGGGATCCCCTCACCTAGCCGATTAATAATACCTGCTCCGACCCTGGCCATAGATAGGAATTTTCTTTTAGGGTCACTCAAGCTCCATCAGAACAATAAGCTGAGTCTCCATCAAAACCTTACCCTCCCGTTTACTAGAAGGAAACCTTCCGCAATTATGGGATGGATGGATGTGGCTAACAACGGGTTATACTCATTTAAGTTTAAAAGCTCCTTTATGCTGGGAACAATGAAATCATACTAAGCACGATCAGCCTAGGAACATCAGGACGTTAGGCCGGGTGCCTTGTGAACAACGCCTACATATTATTACCCTTAGAGACAGTGATTGGAATGGAACCGACTGGGTCAGACGACCAGAGATTCACTGGGTTGCACCTAATGGAGCTCAGTGGATTTGTGGTACTAAGTTATGGCCTCGGCTTCCACCAGGATGGATAGGAAGACGCACCCTGGGATTCCCTTGGACTCAAGGTCATATACGTCACAATTTAGAGACGACCCCAGCTAATCTACCATTGGTACGAGTCCTACGGGTCAAGAGATCTGTATTCCACTGGTCTGACCATTTCGCAGCTATTTTTGCACCTTCGATAGGATTGGAGAATGTAATCAGCCATATTGAAGCCTTAGCAAAATTCACTCCACGGGCTTTAAATGACTGTAACGAGGCTATTAGCCTCCTGAATTCTGAGGTCTCTATGATGAGAAAAGCGGTGCTACGAAACCGCCGGGCCCTTGACATCCTTACAGCATCTCGGGAGGCACCTGTGCCGTAATTCAAACTGAGCGCTGTGTTCTCATACCTGAGGAATCCTCTAATATTACACGTTTAATGAACCCTATGAAAAATCAGATTTCTGCCTTAAGTGACCCACTCCCTAGTCTCAACGACCTCTTCAAAAACTGGTTTGGCGTGGAAGCTCTTGGCTTAAATATTTACTTATAACTCTGTTAGTGTTATTAGCTATATTATTTGTATTTTACCTGTTTTACAAGATTATTGTTTCTTGTTTTACCAAATGTGTGACTGAGCCGCCAACAAAAATAATGATGACTAGGCGATTTGAATCAGCTGATCAAATATATAGTTCTGTATGCGGTCAATGATTGTAATAGTGTAACTCTAGATATGGGAAGATGCAATAAGAGGGAATTCTTTTTCCTGGACCGTAACAGACTAGTAAGACAGGTGGTCCAGGGACCTTTGGTTACTGTTAATAAGGCCTCCTCCAGTAATAGCACACTGAGTGGCTTATAGCGAAAGCTTCGCCGGGCCTGGGAATGAGCCCTCCTAGCGCCATGGGACGAAATGGTCGTGAAAGGCCTCCCAAAGCATGGTCGCATTTATGACCATGAGGGGCCTGCCAACTGCAAATCGGTACTTGCCATTGGCCCTTGCCATCTACCTCTACAAGGATTAAATCATGAGCTGCTGCAGCTTCTGACCTTCAACACCCCCTGATAGGAGTTCAGGGTGGAGAGCTGAAATGAGGCCCTCTGTGCTCTGGGAAGAACTGGCAGAGCAGGTCTTCAGAGAGTTAGAGATTTTCAGGAGAAGATTTTATGAGCCCAATTCTTGCATCTCCTCATATCTAGAAGAGCACTAAAATCCTTCATGGTGACGTCTGCTCCTCGAGACGAGCAGAAACCTTCTGCAAAAATATGTGCTGCGTTGTGTGTACTCCCCTCCCCCTTCACCAAAGTCACATCTGTACTGACCTTCCCGCTGCCTCTTAGGAGCAGTTCCTCAGAGCTCTCCGAGATGCTGTCTCCCAGGCCACAGTCCTCATTTTGCCCCGAATAAAACTTAATTCACAGCTCTCACGTTGTGCTTTTTTTTTTTGAAGTTGGCAGGGGTCATGACCCACCTGTCCCTTCCGGCTTCATTCTGTGCAGGTGTAATTTTGTGGTGCCAGAGGGTGCTTTGGTTCCCTTTTCTGGAGATTCTGATTTGAACAGAAGCCCGATTCGGCTTCTGACGGTGGTCGTCAGGAACGTGTGGGACCAGCATCCTACTCCACGTTTTACGGTCCCTGCACTGGCACAGCTGTGGTTGGCATGGCCTCACCGCGCTGCCCCGCTGCAGCTGTCATCACAGGCCACGGCTTCTCTGCTGGACCGGGCCGCACCTGGAGGCTGAGCGACCTCAGAGGGGACCGTAGCTACAAAAGCCCGAGAGGTTGGCCTGGACAGCCGTCCTGGACCTGCTGCTCTGCACGCCTCTGCTCAGTCTCTGGGCTCTGACCCTGCTGCGCCTCCTTGTTTCTGACTCTGTGTCAGGTATGTGCATCTGGCCGGCCCCTCTGTTTCCGCCTAGCCCACCTGGGTCCCCTGCTCCCCCCGCCCAGGTAGATTCCGCAGCACAGCACCTGGACCCCACCCCGGCCAGTGCAGGCCCCAGAGCCAAGCTTTTGAGATGTGAAAATTAGCTCCTACTTTTAACCGAAGCTTTTAAAAAGACAAGGTTTCTCTTTAACTCTGATCTGGTATTTTTAAAATCTTCAGATGATTTCTGTTCAAGGTCGGTGGTCTGCCCTCTTACCTTCTGCTTTAATCAATGTTGTTATTGTTTATTTATTTATGTATTTATTTTTTTTTGGCTGCATTTGTCTTCGTTGCTGCGTGCGGGCTTCTCACTGGTGGCTTCTCTTGTGGCGTAGCATGGGCTCCAGGCGTGCGGGCTTCAGTAGTTGTGGCTAGCAGGCTCTAGAGCGCAGGCTCAGTAGTTGTGGCACACAGGCTTAGTTGCTCTGTGGCATGTGGGATCTTCCCGGACCAGGGATCAAACCCGTGTCCCTTGAATTGGCAGGTGGATTCTTAACCACTGCGCCACCAGGGAAGCCCAATGTTGTTTTTCTTTACTACTTGCTTTTTCCTTTTGATTCCTCTTACTTTTTTTTTTTTTTTTTTTGGCCATGCCATGCTGCATGTAGGATCTTAGTTCCCTGACCAGGGATCGAACCTGTGCCCCCTGCAGTGGAAGCATGGAGTCCTAACCACTGGATCACCAGGGAAGTCCCTGATTCCTCTGACTTTTAAAAACTAATCTTGAGGGCTTCCTTGCTGGCACAGTGGTTAAGAATCTGCCTGCCAATGCAGGGGACACAGGTTCGAGCCCTGGTCCGGGAAGATCCCACATGCTGCGGAGCAACTAAGCCCATGCGCCACAGCTACTGAGCCTGCGCTCTAGAGCCCATGAGCCACAACTACTGAAGACCACACACCTAGAGCCTGTGCTCTGCAACAAGAGAAGCCACTGCAATGAGAAGCCCGCGCACCGCAACGAAGAGTAGCCCCCGCTCGCCGCAACTAGAGAAAGCCCGTACGCAGCAATGAAGACCCAACACAGCCAAAAATAAATAAAAATTTAAAAAATATATATTAATCTTGAACTCTTGAAGAGGGAGTTCTTAATTCCTATTTATTTTATCTTTAGAATTTCTTCCTGCTTAGTAAGCGATGGCCTTTTTACTTCTTGGAGTGATGACAAGGGGCCCGGAGGTTCCAGCAGATTAGGAGCTGCTAAGTGGCTTTGTGGGTGATTTGGGGCAGAAGGCATTGTAGGAGTGGGGCACGGCTGGGATGGGAGGGGTGCAGGGCAAGCATGTGGACCGTGTGTGTGACACAGGTCACTGGGGCAGCCTACCATGGTGTTGCCATTAGGTTGGCCTGGGGCTGAGTCACAAGAGTTACTCCAATGACAGTGATGTTCGTATTGCTGGGAACTTGCCGGGCACTGGGCCCTTTGCAGGCCTTCCCCACTGACCCGTGCAGCACCGTGTGCAGCCCTGCTTCTACGAGCTCCACTTTCAGCCCAGGAAACTGAAGTACAGAGCGTTTAAATGACACGGCTGAGGTCACACCGCTGTGCATGGCCAGGCTGGTATGAGGCTCGGCCTGATCAAAGCCTCTGGGCATCAGCGCTGTGTCCACCCTGCCTTCCCTCCCGGAGGGGCTACCCTTCCCGCCTCCCTCGGCCTCCCAGCCCTGCATCCTCCACTGTCCTTCCCCGACATCCCTGATTCTCCATAAAACATCTGCCTTTTTGTTTCTTTTTAGCCACGCCGTGCAGCTTGCAGGGTATCTGCTCCCTGACCAGGGATTGAACCCGGGCCCTCGGCAGTGCAAGGGCTGAGTCCTAACCACTGGCCCTCCGCGGAAGTCCCAAACATCTACCTTTTATTATACCTGCCTACTTGTTTACCTGCTGTCCAGTGGGCTGGCCCACACTTCACCCTGCGCTTTGAGGAGGGGAACACATCCCAAAGTTCGTGAGCGGGTCTGAGTGCCTCACAGGGGTCCGTGTGGTCCAGAACTATGTTCCGGGTCATACAGGCACAGTGCACCGCGACTCACACCCCAGACAAATGAGCACAACCCACCTGCACACAGCTTGAGTCTGTGTGTGCGTTTGTGCGTTTCTGGGGGTTATACGCACACACACAGACACACATGTGCGTATAACCCCCAGAAACGCACAAGCACACACGTGGATGTTCACACACACGTAGAAACATGCACATGCGGGCGGCCCTCCCTCCCTGGGCTGCAGGGAAGTGAAACCCCTTGGGGAAGTGAAACAGTCGGGAGCCTGGGCTTCCAACGGGCCACTGGGGGGACAGAGTCCACGGTCACGGTCGCTGAAGCTGCCCCGAGGTAACTGGGGTCTCCTGGGTGGGGCCCGGGGACCAAGGCGTGTAGGTGGCTGGTGGCACTGCTGACTCACCTGGGCGGGGGCCCTGCCCGCGGGGTGAGTCCCAGGAGTGGGGTGGGGGCAGGGCAGCCTGGCTGCACCACCTGCTGCAGCCCAGGGACGTGACTCAGGCTCACGGATGCACCGATCCTTTCTTCTGAGCCTGCAAACAAGCTATTTTTGTAGAGCTTTCATGCACCTTCCTTTTTTTTTTTAGAAATTTATTTAGTTTTTATTTTATTTATTTTTGGCTGTGTTGGGTCTTCGTTGCTGCACACGGGCTTTTCTCTAGTTGCGGCAAGCAGGGGCTACTCTTTGTTGTGGTGCGCGGGCTTCTCATTGCGGTGGCTTCTCTTGTTGCGGAGCACGGGCTCTAGGCACACGGGCTTCAGTAGTTGTGGCGCACAGGCTCAGTAGTTGTGGCTCACGGGCTCTAGAGCGCAGGCTCAGTAGTTGTGGTGCACGGGCTTAGTTGCTCCGTGGCATGTGGGATCTTCAGGGACCAGGGCTAGAACCCATGTCCCCTGCGTTGGCAGGCGGACTCTTAACTCCTGTGCCACCAGGGAAGCCCCTACGCGCCTTCTTCTAAAAGGGAGGGAGGACATGAAGTGGCCGTGTGGACGGGATGACCCCTCCTCCTGCGCGGCTGGCTGCTCCTGACCTGCGCTGGACACACTTCGGTCTGGCTGGCGGGGAGGAGCCCCCAGGTGCTGGGCACACAGATGCTCTGGGGTCCTTGGAGAGGACCGAGTGGGAGGTTTGGGGGTGGTAGCCCTTGTTAAATGTCATGGGGAGAGGGGACAAGGGGCGGGGCCCTTGGTGGAGGATGTTAGGGGGGCTGGATGGCTCCGTGATGGGGATGGCACAAACCTCACTGTCCTTCTGCCTGGAGATTTCAGCTTTGGCAAACACTGTCAACCGAGGAGAGATTTTATGACCTGATGAAGTGGCAGGGATTCTCCGAAAGCCCAGCTCTCGGATTTGGGGTCCAGCCCTGCCACGCTGCCGTCCCAGTGGATAACCATCTGGTTCCTTCTGAAAATCTCCCCCTGCGTTTCCCCCTGCGTCTCCCCTGCGGTCTGGTATAATCATTGAATAAATACCTAGAATAATTGAGAGCCATCCCTGGAAAGGACCTTGGACGATGTGTTCTCCATTTTTGTTGCATTGCTGTACCTCTATTTACTTAACATTTTTCTTTACATTAACTGCTTTAAGTTTTTTATTCCACCTGAACAGGGATGACGCGTGTATCACACTTTGAGAACCACTGATGTCATCCAATTCACCCTTTTTTGCAAGTGAGGAAACAGACCCACAGTCATGAAGTGATTTGCCCAGAGTTTCACCAAGACGTGCTAATTTGGGGCTGGGCCTGGGGTCTCCTCATTTACAGTTTTGATTCTTTCTGGTGGAAAGCGTCATACTCTCATGTGTGCAGAAACAATTCCTAAATGTGGTTGCAGTAGTCAGCCCAGGTCAGGGTTCCTCAGCAGACCCAACTGGGGCAGTTCCTTCCTTCTTCCCTCAAATCCCCGCTCACTGGAGACCTGGGTCAGCTGCTCTCTGGAAGCTCCTGGAATCTTTGATGCTAATATTCTGAAATGTCAGGAACACATGTTGCTGTTGAGTGACTGTGCTGGGTGCCTGCTGGGTGTCTTGCCAACCTGGGGTGGGAGTGGAGGGGCAGGTCTTCAGTTCTGGGACAACTTCTTATAGTATTTATTTCCTTTTTTTCTCCCATCTATTTTTTCTTTTTCCTTCTGAAATGTCTGTTATTTGGGTGTTGGATTTCCTGAACCAATATTCTTCTCTCCTATTTTTGTCCTACTTTCTGAAAGCTTCTCTTCAGTTCCATCTTTTATATTGCTCGTCAATGTTTTAAATTTCAGCATTCATGTTTTTAATTTCTGAAAGCTCATTTTGTTTATTTTTTACACCGCCCTGTTCCTGTTTTGGGGACACATAACTTTTCTCATCTCCGTAGAGATATTAACTATGGTTCTTCTGGGCCTTCTTTCGTTTCCTGTGCTAGTTCCTTCTCTGTGTTATTTTTTAAGTTCCTTTGTTATGCTGGAGCCTTTCTTCATAAGCCTCGTGATCCTCTGCTCTCCGGTTGTATTTAAAAGTGAAACACTAAAAATCGATTTCAGTGTTTTCCTGTGCATGTCAGCAGGGCTCACGGGGGAGCTCTGGGAGGCCTCGTGATGAACTTTTATGTGGGGAACCCCCCCGTGTCTGTACCCAGAGGTCTCTTCTCTGGGATCTCAGAGAAGGAGAAGCGTCGTGTGCATGCTGCCTCCTGGTCATCCGAGTGTAGGATAGGAGGAGGGCGGTCCAGCTTCAACACTAAACTCTTCAGCCTCCCCCTTCCCGAGTCTCCAGCAGAGCGACTTCCTCTTCCAGGCGTCCCAATGTCCGTGTCAGGGCGGCCAGCCCTGCCCACGCTGCTGCTGGCCGTGGCCATGTCTTCTTTCTGCTCGGCCGCATCCGGAGACGAAGCACGAAACCGGCTGTTGATGAGAGAGGAGATGATGCGTATTGGGGGGCAGCTGGTGCTGAAGCAGGAGGAGGAGCTGGCCAACCAGAGGCTCGGGGCCCTCAAGGAGGCTGAGATGCAGGAGGCCCTGAGGGCGGGGAGCATCCCGGCCAGCATGCACTTCTTCCAAGCCAAGAGCCTCATTGAGCAAAGTGCAGTGTTCCACATCCTGAAGAAGATGCCGAAAGGTAGGGGTCAGAGGGGACGGTTCTGGGGTCCTGGGGACATCAGAGGGACTAAATTGGAGCCGGTGGGTCTTGTTTTGAGTGGAGCCCAGACTCCACTGGGGCCCTGAGTCCTAGTCCTTGCTGGTGGACTCGGGCCGGGGGCTCCACGTGGCTGCCGTCCACCCTGAAACCAAAACCCTGGCTCTGAGGGGACTCGGCCTCAGACAGGCTCCGAGGGGACCGGGCATCCCTGGCGGGGCTGGAAGTTGTCCCCTGTAAGAACCCTATCCCTCCCTGCATACGTTCTTCTAGCCTTTCCGGGGGCTAAGTTACTGAAGGGGATGCGTCCTGGGTAAACAACACATTTCTAGTACTTCACTGCTACTGTCCACTGGAAAAAAATGCACAGCGTGAGAGCTGGGAGTTCAGTTTTATTTGGGGCAAGATGAGGACTATAGCCCGGGAGACAGCATTTCAGATAGCTCTGAGAAACTGCTCCAGAGAGGTAGGGGGAAGGTCAGTACCTACGTGATTTTGGTGAAGGGAGAGTACATGCAATGAAGCACATGTTGTTTTTGGGTTTTTTTGTTGGTTTTTTTTTTTGCAGTACCTCTCACTGCTGTGGCCTCTCCCGTTGCGGAGCACAGGCTCCGGACGCGCAGGCTCAGCGGCCATGGCTCACGGGCCCAGCCGCTCCGCGGCATGTGGGATCTTCCCGGACCGGGGCACGAACCCATGTCCCCTGCATCGGCAGGCGGACTCCCAACCACTGCGCCACCAGGGAAGCCCGAAGCACATGTTTTTTGCAGGCGGTTTCTGCTAGTCACCAAGAGCAGACGTCACCAAGAAGGATCTTAGTGTTTTTGTAAATATGAAGAGTTAGTTTTTCCCAGAGCACAGAGGGCCTCATTTCTGATCTCCACCCTGAACTCCTTTCAGGGGGTTGAAGGTCAGCAGCTGCAGCGGCTCATGATTTAATCCTCGTAGAGGTAGATGGCAAGGGCCAATCTGCAGGTGACGCTACTGTATAGACGCATCGCCGTGAACAGTAGAACAATCATGGTCCTGAGCACGTAGCTTGCAGCTGCAAGCTTTCTATACTTTTTTTTTTAGTATCACAGAGATTAAAAAATGTGAAGACTGTGAGGTTGGTAAAGCAGCCTCCCTGTTTAGAGAGGGGACACGCCAGAGCTCGCACAGTGGGACACCCGCCAAGGGGCCAGTGTCCAGGCCAGGTGCTCAGACGCAGCCGGCGGGCAGAGGGGGTGAACCCTGAGCCTCGAGTCGGTGCAAGGTCTGAAGGAGGCCAGAAGCCGCAGGGCTCGGCGGGAAGCAGGAGGTGGGCAGGCCGCATGTGGGGTGACGCGGAACAGGATGGGGGACTCAGGGACCCTGGGCCAACAGGCTGGCGTGGGCGGGCGGGGGCAGTCTTCTCACGCCCCTCACGCTGCGCTGGGCCCGGAGGACTCATCTGGGGGTCAGGCTCCCCGTGGGAGCTGGAAGCCAATAGATGGAGGCCAGCCTTCTGATTGCAAACCCGCCTGCGGCCTCCTGGATGAGACCCCCCAGGGCTCCTGCTGGTGGGGGACGCGGTCAAGGAGCCAGGAGGCCGGGCCACCCCGGGACGAGGCCGCCACAGACGGAAAGGGCCTCGTGTCCCCAGGAACGTGGCCCCGTAGAAAGCCGCGCCCCTCTCATCCGCCTCTGCTGGGCTCTCGGCCCCCCGCTGCCCTCGCCTCACCCCACCCCCCCCCTCCCTGCAGGGGCTGCCTTACACGTCCACGACTTCAGCATCGTCAGCGTGGACTGGCTGGTGAGAAACGTCACCTACAGGCCCCACTGCTATTTCTGCCTCACCCCGAGGGGGACCCCGCAGTTCAGATTTGCTCGCTCGACTCCCCCCACCCTGAACACAACAGAATGTCCCACGTGGGTTTTGCTGGAGAAGTTTCGAAAGGGGCTGCCGAACGTCACCGAGTTTGACCACAGGTGGGTGGTGGTTCGGGAAGAACCCGTCTCGCACCTGCGCAGGTGGGCTTGGCGTGTGCGCTGTCCCCGTGGGACAGACCCTTCTAGAAACAGCTGGCGTTAAAGAAGTCCGGAGGCTTTTTCTCTTAACTTTACGGGATCCTTTGCTTCACCAAGGCATTCAACACCTTCCCCACCCGCAGCAAGTTCCTGGTACGTTTAAAACCCGATTCGACCAGCGACACTGCTGCCGCGCCGAACGGGATTTGTCTGGACCCTCAGGAAGGCCGGAGACAAGGGGATTCCCAGCTCCTGGAGCCAAGAGGCCCAGGATGAATGAAACAGCCTGAAAACACGATGGCCAGCTTCCTAACAGACTTGTATACAAACATTATAATAACTATTCTAATCGTAGAACCATCTACAGAGGGCTTTCTTGAGGTATTTCCTTGATGAGTGAGAAAATGCAGCCCAGCCTGCATTTTAAGGAGGTTGCCCAAGGCCACACAGCTGGTAAACGGCTAATCAGGGAAGTAACCTGGGTCCTGTACCACCAAGTCCACAACTATTTCCATCGGACCTCGGGCTTGAGCTTGCTGGGGCTGCCACAATGGAATACCACAGGCGGGGTGGCTTAAAGAATACCAGTGTATCTTCTCACAGTTCTGGAAGCTGGAAGTCCAAGATCAAGGTGTGGGCAGGTTTCTCCAAGGCCTCTCTCCTGGGCTGGCAGACGGCTGCCTTCTCACTGTGCGTGCATCCCTGGGGTCTCGGACACCAGCCCTACTGGGTCAGGGCTCCACCCTTACGACCTCATTTAACCTTAGTTACCTTCTGAAAGTCCTCATCGCACATTAGGAATTAGGGTTTCAGCATCTGAATTTTGGGGACACGATTCAGTGCATTGCACCCTCCAAGGACAGCTTGGTCTGAGATGTCCGTTCAGTGGGGTCAGCCTGGCTAAGAGGCCAAGGGGGACAGCAGAGCCTGGCTGGTGGGAGCATCCTGCCAGGTGTCTCCTGGGGAGCACTTGGAGGTCCCAGGGCAGGAGGCCTCCATCAGGGAGCCTGGGCAGGAGTCCTACAGGCCGGGGTTGACGGCCTGCCGCAAGCCCCTGACTACCCTTTGTATCCTGACAGCCTGCTGAGGAATTTCACTCTGGTGACCGAGAACCCCCAGGAGACTTATGCAAACCAAGACGCGGTCTGGGCCAAGTTCGAGACCATCTTCTTCGCGATCGCGGGCCTTGTGAGCTACGCCCCGGTATTCCGAGACTACATCTCCCGGGGCCTGGAGGAGTTCTACCAGGACAATGTGCTGTACCTGGAGCTCAGAGCCATGCTGTACCCGGTGAGTCCATCTCTGCTCAGGCTGGACTCTCTGCTCTCACCCTGCAGGGCTTCACGGGCTCCCCACCCTGGTGCTGCATAGGACCAAGGGCCGGCTTCACCCCCAAGGGGCCTGGTGCCTTTCCGGGGGCCATGTGAGCAAGAAGCCCTGGGCGGGCCCTGCAAAACTGGACACGTGCCCCTCACTGCCCGTCACCTCCCTTCCCTCGTGATCCCCCTGGCCCAGCTCCCCCGAGACGCACGGGGCGTGCTGATGCCTGGGCACCTGCCCTGGACTCTGGGCAGTGCCTAGTGCCCAGACCATCCTTGACCGTCTCCTTTCCTATCCAAATGCGCTACTGTGAGTCCCATAGGATGATGCCCTTGGTGCAAGGCCCACTGAGCCTTTCATCTGGTAAATGGGTCTAGTTGCAGGTAGAGTGAGGTCTGGTGAGTTCCTGGGGGCCCTCTCTGTGGAGCACGGGGACTTCTATGCGCAACAGAGACATTTGATTTGACTTTGAGGAAGAAAGGTCAAAGAGAAAAAAAAGGAAAAGATTGAGAAGAGTCCAGAAGTATCCCAAAGTGTCAAAATATTAACAAATCGCTCAGAGGACCTTGCATGTTGGCCAGAAGCAAAGGGTGATGGGGTCTCAGTTACCTTGACGGACCGACCTCGGCTTTGCAGACCTGAGCTCGGGGAGGCAGCGGGGTGGCTGGGGCTCCAGGCTGGGGAGGCGTCCCACAAGGAGCCCGGGCAGGTCAAGTGCTGCGAGCGAGGACCCTTCTGCTGGGTATGGAAGAGGACTTTCCTGAGGACTTTTGCGGGGAGGTGGGGATTGGGGGTTGAGGGAGTAGCCGAGGTACTGGAAGGCTCTTCCAGTACCTTCAGGGGGCTCACAAGAGTGTGTGCATTGCGCTGTAGGGGAGCACACTCGCCCCCAAAAGTGTCACTTTGGCATGTGGATTATTTCGAGCTGAAACAATCAGGCCCAGAAGACTCAGGAAGAGCCTCTGACCTTCCCCCTAAGTGACTAAAAGACCTAAAGGGCCTGTTCTCAGCATAGAGCCGCACCAGAGTCTCTGCAGAGAATACGGCCGGGTGTGGTCAGGGGACCCCTCAGGGCCTGGACACCAGAGTCCACTCTGTCCCACTGTCCCTGCTGGCCCAGCAAACATGTGTTTACCAAACACTTGCTTTTTATCACCCTGTGAATTGCCTTCCTCGCCTTTGAAGTCCCAAACCCCTACCCCCAACATCCTCTTTTGTTTTGAGCTGAAGATGGTATTTAAGGTGAGGGCTTCAGCCATTTGGGTGAGCGGCTCAGTCTTCCTGGGTCTCTCCCACGTAGAGCTGTTATTAAACTTTTGCTAGATTTTCTCCTGTTAATCTGTCTCATGTCAGTTTAATTCTCAGACCAGCCAGAACCTCGAAGGGTAGATGGAAATGTCTCCCCCTACACCCCGACAGTTGGCCAGCTGGCCTAGGCAGCTGGATTCAACTTTACTGGCTGGACACCCCTGGCCCCAGGCTCCTGCATCTCCGAGATCC
Organism: Delphinus delphis; assembly: GCF_949987515.2. Taxonomy (NCBI): domain Eukaryota; kingdom Metazoa; phylum Chordata; class Mammalia; order Artiodactyla; family Delphinidae; genus Delphinus; species Delphinus delphis. The sequence continues at coordinate 1,605,005 of NC_082693.1, forward strand.
TGGCAGAAGGTGAGAATCCTTATCCTGTCAGTTTGCTGGATCTCCGCCTGCAGGGGCTTTTGGAAACAGGAGTGGAAAGAGTCCTTTTTCTCTTTTCTAAAATCAGATTAGCAGGAGAAAATATTTGTGGAGCTAGTTCTCGGGCCTTAGGGCCTCTGGGTCAGTGAATTTGGAAGAGAGCTCTGGGCTTGTGAATCCTTTTCCTCCCAGAGATGGTCGCTGTTTTTCTGTTTCTGTCTTTTGTATCACAAGGAGGAAAACCATTGGTCTGATTGGTTTTACTTTTTTCTTGTTCTCTGTCTTGAGAGTTTGGCCTCAGCACCAGTGAGAAAACTTGGCTGGTTCTGCCGTCTGGAAGGCGCAGGCACCAGGGCATTGGGTGGCCAGCCGGATGGACTGGGATTCCTAGCTGTCACCTCTGGTCGGAAGCACAGGCCACACCTGGGCTTGCAACCAGCGTCCTTGTCCAATGGTGCCAGCTTCCGGGGGTTTGTCACAAGAGGTCTCCGTCCCCAAGGGGCCTCTGTCATCTCAACCTTCACGCCGCCTTTGCTTCCTTAGACCATCCTTGGGGGCGAACTTTCTGGACCTTGTGAGGCTGTGTCCTTTGCACTCTCCTGGGACACCTCTTTTGTTCATGGTTAAGCCACGGAAAGCCTTATGGTGTGAGTTGGTATTACGATCTTACTGTCAATGGCCAGAGGATGGATACTTTGAACTGGAAAAACTTCTAAATTGGTAAATTTTTTAGAGACCTCTCCTTGTAAACACCTGTTTTATTGGTACCAATGTTAAGACCAAAAGGTTACCTTAACTCAAATGAACAAAATGGTTTGGGAAGCCGTATGGAATTCAGTGTCCTAGCTTCGCCTCATGGGTCTTACAGTTGCTAATAAAAACGGTCCATTAATTAACAAGGGAGTGAGAAGAAGGGTGAAGTCGGGACTCTTTCCAACAAGGTAGACATTTGTAAAGGGTTATTAAGGGGAGAGTCACAGGACTGGTCCCAGCAGTGTGGGAATCTATAGATGGTTATTAAGAAATGGGATGAAGGGCTTCCCTGGTGGCGCAGTGGTTGAGAGTCCGCCTGCCAATGCAGGGGACACGGGTTTGTGCCCCGGTCCGGGAGAATCCCACATGCCGCAGAGCGGCTGGGCCCGTGAGCCATGGCCGCTGGGCCTGCGTGTCCGGAGCCTGTGCTCCACAAAAAAAACCCAAATGGGATGAATACAATGGACATTGATGGGATTAAAACAAAGGTTTTGATAACAGCACTACCTAAGGCTGGGTGGGCCAAAGGGACCCCCCGCCAGCACCCCCCAACATGAAAGGGCCCCAAACAAGTCCTCTCTCTTTCCCCCAGTTTGGAGAAGTTTAAAGGCCAAGATGCAAAGCTGACACCTAATAAGCCGACCTGCAATCCTGAGGGCAACAGTCAGGCTGATTAACCACGTTAAAGATTGACAGGAGGGCCTGGGTCCCTGGGGTGGACTCCGCACTGGGGACCCAAGGCCTTTGACAAAGGAGGGTGGAGGGAACTTCCCCTGACCCCTCGAAGCGGGAGCCCCAGGAGCTGTGGCACCAAAACTGCTCGTGGAGCCGAGTTGTGGTGTGAGGGTGGACGAGGTTTATAAAGCTTGGAACGTTTGAGGAGTGTTTGATGGGAAGAGATGTGATGTCCAGCTGAGAACTCTTCCCCGACAGTATCCAAACTGGTCTGTCCATTCATCCAAGTTATTGAGTGTGCTAAGGCCTTGCCACACTCAGTAATTTGAACTTACTTCAAGGGTGGCACTATTTTGGTTTTCTTACCATATTCCATGGTCTTTATTGGCTCAGAAATTTTACTGTTTGTACACCCAGAAGCAAAAGGGCTCCAGAGGACTGACACACATTGACCAAAGTCATAAGAGACAGATGTATACACAAGAAAGTCAGAATGCAGTTTTCAGAGAAAATTATCCATCAGACCAGTCACGTATGCTTTCCCATCAGTAAATCCTCTTGAAGACAAATTTTTTTTAATTGAAATATAATTGATTTACAATGTTGTGCCAGTCTCTGCTGTACAGCAAAGTGACTCTGTTTTACACATATATACATTCTTTTTTTTTTTTTTTGAGTATAACTGCTTTGCAATGTTGTGTTAGTTTCTGCCGCACAGTGAAGTACATCAGCCATACACATACACGCATCCCCTCCCTCTTGGACCTCCCCACTACCCCCCCACCTGACTAGGCCATCACAGAGCACCAAGCTGAGCTCCCCGTGCTAAGCAAGTTCCCTGTAGCTATCTATTTTACACATGGTAGTGTACTTATGTACATTCTTTTTTTAATACTCTTTTCCATTATGGTTTATCCCAGGAGACTGGATATAGTTCCCTGTGCTATACAGTAGGACCTTGTTGTCTATCCATTCTAAGTGTAATAGTTTGCATCTCCCAGCGCAACCCCAAACTTCCCGTCCATCCCTCTGCCCCACCCCACCATGGCAAGCACAAGTCTGTTCTCTACGTCTGTGAGTCTGTTTCTGTTCTGTAGATAAATTCATTTGTCATATTTTAGATTCCACATATAAGTGATATCATATGGTATTTGCCTTTCTCTTTCTGACTTACTTCACTTAGTGTGATCATCTCTAGTTGCATCCATGTTGCTGCAAATGGCATTATTTCGTTCTTTTTATGACTCATATTCCACTGTATATATGCACCACATCTTCATCCATTCATCTGTCGATGGACATTTAGGTTGTTTCCATGTTTTGGCTATTGTGAATAGTGCTGCTATGACCGTAGGGGTGCATGCATCTTTTTGAATTATAGTTTTGTCTGGGTATATGCCCAGGAGTGGGATTGCTGGATCATATGGTAGCTCTATTTTTAGTTTTCTGAGGAACCTCCATACTGTTCTCCATAGTGGCTGCACCAACATACATTCCCAGCAACAGTGGAGGAGGTCCCCTTTTCTCCACACCCTCTGCAGCATTTGTTATTTGTAGACTTTTTAATATTACCATTCTGACTGGTGTGAGGTGGTACCTCACGGTAGTTTTGATTTGCATTTCTCTAATAATTAGTGACGTTGAGCATCTCTTCATGTGCCTACTGGCCATCTGTATGTCTTCTTTGGAGAAATGTCTATGAAAATCTTCTGCCCATTTTTCGATTGGGTTGTTTGTTTTTTTGTTGTTGAACTGTATGAGCTGTTGGTATACTTCGGAGATTAAGCCTTTGTCAGTTGCATCATTTGCAAATATTTTCTCCTGTTCCGTAGGTTGTCTTTTTGGTTTTTTTATGGTTTCCTTGGCTGTGCAAAAGCTTATTAAGTTTGATTAGGTCCCATTTGTTTATTTTTGTTTTTATTTCTATTGCCTTGGGGTGAAGGCAAATCTTAACTTCTCCTGAAGCCAAACTATCTGATATTTTTGCATTCGGAGGCTAATTTTTAAATCCTGGGTGGGATCCCTAAACTGACTCTATTGCCCTAGTTTGACTCGAAGGGTTCGGGGACCCTGTCGTGGAGGCTGCGCCAGCCCTGAGAACCCGTCCTTCCCGTCCTGAGTCAGTGCCCCCTTTCCCCCACTTCCAGGTCTCTACTCTCCTGTGTATCCTGGATGACCCCCTTTTCCTGGGATATGTTCACACCTCCTTGAGGTCGGCCCAGGTGAGGGTGTGCATCTCCACCGGGATCTGGTGATTGTTTGCCGGTTTCACTCTGAGCACAGACCTGCAGACCTATTTCTGATTCTTGGGAAGTGGGAGTGGGCCTGACCTCGGCCCCCAGGAGAGTCTTCGTCAGCCTTGTGAGTAGTCAATAAGTCCTGGGTACAAACGATCCTTTCAAAAGAAAAGAGAGGGTCCAGTCCCCCTTCTACTAAGAAAAGAATTTCGGAAAGAGATGAGCTGGCCCTGGACGAGCCCGTGTAGGGCGGAGGACAGTGCATCTCCCAGAGCCATTAGTCCCCTGTTTGGCCTGAAATCCCTTCCTTCGCCCAGCCTGGGCCCCGCCCCTAAGCCCATCCTCCTCCGGAGTCTGGTTTAAGCCCTGCCTCCACCACACACCCCCACCTTCCTGGGACTGGCTTCCTCTCCTGGAATCCCCGTGTGTATGTCAGCCCCGGTTTCCCAGCGAGGGAAATGACTGTGAGTCATTTCAGACCCGGCAGAGTCCTCCAGAGGCTCCAGGGGTGATAATCACGCTTAGGGGGGGTAGGTGTGCATGGGACTGAGTTGGAGGTGCTCTTTGGACCCTGACCTCCCAGGGTCCCAGACCTTGGGTCTCGGGTTGGACTAGGGAGCTGCCGAGTTAACTAGCCAAACGCCCGCCCCCCGCTCCCCTTGGTTCCCATGCAGATGGTCTGACCCAGGCCGCACTTCAAGACCTTCTGAAAGCACTTTATCTGCATGGTCTCCTCTGAGCCTCACCACCTGCACTTTGCAGATGTGGAAACAGGCTCAGAAGGGTGCAAGAGCCTGACCCAGGCCATGTGGGCAGTGAGTAGGGATGGGCCAGGGGCCGGGGTGCTGGGCTTTGAGAAACCCTGTGGGGCTACACGCATCTCAAAAGGAGCTCCCCGAGGGGCTTCCGGCCTGGGGGTGTCGCTTCCTGTGGGCACATCCTGGCAGCTTTCGCAGAGTGGGGAGTGGGAGGGAGGCCTGCCCTTGGGGAGGGGACTTGGGCTCCGTAGGGGGAAGGGGAGAGGAGGGAGAGAGGTGTCGAGCGAGGGTCTGAGCCCCTGGGGAGGTATTTGGGGAAGCTGCAAGGAATTGGGCCTTGCTTCCAACCCCCCGCCCCCCTCCCCACGCCCCTTGGGGACACGTGGCTCTGGGGTCTGCCCTGGGGACCTGCCCAGCCAGCCTCTCTCCCCACCTCCTCCGGCACCCAGCCAGGGCTCCCTGAAGGTGGAGGGCGGCTGGGATGTGGGCTGGGGCGAAGACTGAGGGGGATGGGATTTGCTGTTTGCTCTGGTCTGACCCTGGAACAAAGGGCCCTTGCAGTCCGGAGTCTTTGCCTAACGCCCCCTTAGCCAGAGTAGGGGAGCCATCAACACATTAACAACTAAAAACGTCTGCCCTGGAATTCTTTTCTGAGCCCCCTGCCTCCCCCTCCTTGCCTGTGGGGCTAATTCAGGGCCTGGGATGCTGTTGATGGACTGTGCCACTGCCCAGCCTCCTATTGTGTCACTAATGCTCCATCACAAAGGCCACTCACCCGTAGCAACAGTTGCTAGGCGGGTCTGAGCTCCTGGGCCCCATCCCCGCCCCCTCGGCCGGAATCGGAGACTCAGACTGGGTCGGGCCAGCCTTCCGAGAGGAGCTCCCAGGGGATTATGCACAGGAGCTAGCCCAGCTGGCATTTACCCGTGGGCGGTCTCGGGGTGGGGGGGGACACGTCGGGGGCGAGGGAGCTCAGGATGGTCGTTCGCGGACGGCTTCCTGGATGCTGTCACTTGTGTAACCAGCGGTCCCACTGCTCCCCCTACCCACTCCCAGAGTTTTGTCCTGGGTTCTTAGCAGAATCCTTCATTAGAAACTCCACCTGGCTTTTTGCTCTAGTGACCCGTGTTTCACGTCATTGGTGTTGCTCTGCGGAATCCCGATGGCCGCGCTTCCCTACCACGTTGCGCTGTGATCGCGCTCTAAACAAGGCTGTGAAATCGACGAACACGGTAGATCTCCAGCCTAGAGGTACATTATTACATGAGAATCACCTGGGCGAGTTTAAAAAACCAGGTTCTACCCCCAGAATTTAACTAATCCGGGGTGGGATCCAGGCATTTTCTCCTCACTAGGTGGTTGGAGACTTTGAGACAGCGCCCCTCCATCGCGATGCCGCCGACCCCCAGCCCCCCGCTCCAGCCAGGGAGCCTCAAAATTCTCATCTGTAAAATAAGACCTACCTAACAGTGCAGTTTTTAGGATTAAATGAGATTGATGGAAAGCTCTCGGCATATGCCTGGCACGTAGCAGAAGCTTTTTAAGTGAATCCGGCTCTAGAAGTGGAAGCTGGTTGCATTCGGAACTAGAGCTTCTGAGTCCTAGTTTCTGGTCTGACACAAGCTAATTGTGTGACCTTAAGCAACGCTGCCCCCACATTTCCTTTCTGTTCCTTCAGCTTCAAATTCTGTAATTCCATAATATCATAGACAACGGGAATTTGTAATCTTGTACTAGTTTAGGAAAGTAGTATGTAGTTTGAATAACTTCCCCACAAATGTACACCGCCTCAAGTAAACTGCAGGATTTGAGATAATCTAAATTGAGTCCAGTGTGTTTTTAATCCAAGGGGGCTTATTATAGAGACATAGCCGCTTCTGTACCCCTGAGCCTTAGATGAACGACAGACCCCTTCTTGTACTTACAGGTTGTCACATTCTTAGATGGTAACTCATCTTCCTATAGGACAACTGCAGATTTGAGTTGTTTTTCTGCATCTGGCCATAGGTTGCTGATAACAACACGGTATTACTAGTTATCATTTCTTTTTTAAAAATTTTATTAGGGTAGAGTGGCTTTACAACGTTGTGTTACTTTCTGCTGTATAATGGAGTGAATCAGCTATAGGTATACACATATCCCCTCCCCCTTGGACCTCCCTCCCGCGCCCCATCCCACCCATCTAGGTCCCCACAGAGCATCGAGCTGAGCTCTCTGTGCTATACAGCAGGTTCCCACTAGCTATCTTTTTGACGGGTGGTGGTGTATTTATGTCAAACCTAATCTCCCAGTTCATCCCACACCCCTTCCCCCGCTTTGTTCACATGTCCATTCTCTACGTCTCCGTTTCTATTCCCGTCCTGCAGATAGGTTCATCTGTACCATTTTTCTAGATTCCACATATATGTGTTAATATACAATATTAGTTTTTCTCCTTCTGACTTAACTTCGCTCTGTATGACAGACTCTAGGTCCATCCATGTCTCTACAAATGACCCAATCTTGTTCCTTTTCATGGCTGAGTAATATTCCATTGTATATTTGTACCACATCTTCTTTATCCATTCATCTGTCAACGGCCATTTAGGTTGCTTCCATGTCCTGGCTATTGTAAATAGAGCTGCAGTGAACACTGGTGTGCATGTATCTTTTCGAATTGTGGTTTTCTCAGGGTATATGCCCAGTTGTGGGAGTGCTGTGTTATTATGGAGAACAATATGGAGGTTCTTTTAAAAACTAAAAATAGGGACTTCCCTGGGGGTGCAGTGGTTAAGAATCCGCCTGCCTGTGCAGGGGACACAGGTTCGAGCCCTGGTCTGGGAAGATCCCATATGCTGTGGAGCAGCTAAGCCTGTGAGCCACAACTACTGAGCCCGAGTGCCACAACTACTGAAGCCTACGCACCTAGAGACTGTGCTCTGCAACAAGAGAAGCCACTGCAATGAGAAGCCCACACACCGCAACTAAGAGTAGCCTCCGCTCACTGCAACTAGAGAAAGCCCGCACACGGCAACGAAGACCCAACGCAGCCAAAAAGAAATAAGTAAATTTATTTTTAAAACCCCCTAAAAATAGAACTGCCATATGACCTAGTTATCATTTCTGAGTGCTTTACAAATATTAACTGATTTGATCCTTGCCACAAGCCTCTGAGGTGTGATTGGTTTGGAATATATTGTAGCTCACTGGAGCCAGAAGGCGGACCACAACCTCAAACCAGCTGAGAACTTTCCTCTGAGGCTTGGCTTCAGAGCCTGTTCTAACTGCACCAGTGCGGCTGCGAGGGGCTGCAGGTCTCACCCTGGAAAGGGTCTCCACTCCTGCAAGTGGGGGGCCCTTGCGCTTTCAGATTCCCATCTTGGTGCTCCCATCAAGGCTGCAGTTTCTTGGGCAGAGGCTGGAGGCCAGAGGGGCATGAGCTCGGGGCCTGGGCAGCCCCAGGGGAGACTTACTGGGGTGCCAGAAGACCAGGAAATGCTCTGGATGCGGCTTCAGTGTCTGCCCTTGTGGCTCTCCGTGCCACGGGAACTAGCAGTGGGACCGCTGACAGAATCCATGAGTGCGAACCACCCTGAGTGCATCAGGCCTCCGTGGCACCTTTTGTGTAGCCATGCAGACTCGATTAACCTGCCAGGGTTCTTCCTTTAGGCAGAATATCATGTGTTGATCTATATATTTAAGTTTCTTTCTTTTGTCTCCTGTGCCCCCCCAACATCCATCTATCCACCCATCCCCTAAAACGTGCTGCGTGGGGCTTACTTTTTTTTTTTTGGCCGCAGTGTGCAGCAGGCAGGATTAGTTCCCCAACCAGGGATGGAGCCCACATCCCCTGCAGTGGAAGCGCGGAGTCCTAACCACTGGACCGCGAGGAAAGACATGGCACTTTTTTTTTTAAATTGAACTATAGTTGGTTTACAATGTTGTGTTAGTTTCAGATGTACAGCAAAGTGATTCAGTTACACACATATATATGTATCTATTCTTTTTCAGATTCTTTTCCATTATAGGTTATTACAGGGTATTGAGTATAGCTCCCTGCGCTGCACAGTAAGCCCTGTCTTAGTATTTTTAAAGCTGCAAGTAGGGATTTCCCTGGTGGTCCAGTCGCACTTCCACTACAGGGGGTGCAATTTCAATCCTGGGTTGGGGAACTAAAAAAAAAAAGAAAGAAAAAGGTGCAAGTAGACAGCACTCTTCTTAGGTTAAAGCTCGTTTCTGGAGCTCCTCCTCTGGTCCTAGGAGAGCAGGTGGGAAGGTCAAGCGACAGGGACCCCGTTCTCAGGGATCTCCGACCCAGCTGGGGTGTCTGGACAGGTGACTTGTAATGACGGAGCAGTCAAGGCACGGGGCAGAATTCCGTCCTTCCCTTCTGCAAATCAGGTGGGTAATGCCAAGATGATGTCAGCTAATAATTTTGGGTTGAGTTAATACAATGGTTCTCAAACTTTTACTCACAAAATCTTTGAGGATCCTAAAGGGCTTTTGTTTATGTGGATTATATCTACTATATCCTGTATAATATAACCAGTATTAGAAACTAAAACTGAGAAATTTTCAAAGCACAAGCCTACACAATTACACCATCTATTTTGTGTCAGAGCAGTATTGCCATATGTGATGCAGCTTCTGGAAAATTCTGTACACTCGGAGAATTAGAATGAAAAAGAAAACATCTCAACATTTTTATGAAGACAGTTTTGAATTTGTAGACTTTGCAAAAGTCTAGGGGACCCTCAGCGGCTCCCTGATTATCCTTTGAGAACTGCTGGAGGACAGCATCAAAGATTTGAAGATTCTAACAGAATGCCTTGATCAGTAACAGGAAAAGCATTCTTTTAAAAAATCCTTTGGGGACTTCCCTGGTGGTGCAGTGGTTAAGAATCCACCTGCCAATGCAGGGTACATGGGTTCGAGCCCTGGTCCGGGAAGATCCCACATGCCATGGAGCAACTAAGCCCCTGCACCACAACCACTGAGCCTGCCCTCTAGAGGCTGCACCAGTGCAGCTGCGAGGGGCTGCAGGTCTAGTAGCTGCGAACCACAGCTACTGAGCCTGCGTGCCACAACTACTGAAGCCCATGCACCTAGAGCCCGTGCTCCGCAACAAGAGAAGCCACCGCAATGAGAAGCCCACGCACCGCAACGAAGAGTAGCCCTCGCTCGCCACAACTAGAGAAAGCTCGCGCGCAGCAACGAAGACCCAACGCAGCCAAAAATAGCCCCACAAAACTTTGTAAATAGGAAGGGAAGAAAGTAAGTTTCCTTTACCTTCTTACGTTCTGTTCTTGGGATGTGCAAATTAAACTGACAAAAGCAGGGCTTCCCTGGTGGTGCAGTGGTTAAGAATCCGCCTGCCAATGCAGAGGACACGGGTTCGAGCCCTGGTCCGGGAAGATCACACATACCGCGGAGCAACTAAGCCTGTGCACCACAGCTACCGAGCCTGCGCTCTAGAGCCCGTGAGCCACAACTACTGGGCCCGTGTGCCACAACTACTGAAGCCCGCGTGCCTAGAGCCCGTGCTCCACAGCAAGAGAAGCCACCGCAATGAAAAGCCCGCACACCACAACGAAGAGTAGCCCCGCTCGCTGCAACTAAAGAAAGCTGGTGTGCAGCAACGAAGACCCAACACAGCCAAAAATAAATAAATAAATTTATTTAAAAAATAAAAAATAAAAAAAACTGACAAAAGCCACATTAACAGGAGAAAAGGCATAGAAATTTTATTTGATGTCAACGTTTAATTTTTACGTGCATGAGACCTTCATAGAACAGAAGTGAAGACCCAAAGAAGTGGGTAGACCAGGTTCTTATATGCTACAGTATGTTAACAAATGGTGAGAAATTGTGGAAAAGCAATAAGACAAAGGAAAAGAGGTTTGGGCTTCCAGGTGCAGTAAATTGTGGGGAGGTAAGTGTATGGGGAACTAATAGAAGACGGGTTATTTTAGTCAGGTTCGTCTGTTCAGATCCAGCTCGGAGCCCAGTTTCTGTCTGCAGTGATAAGGGCTGTTCTCCCGGAATGGGAGCTGGAAGGGGGCGCCTTCACGGACAGAAATGTATGTCCTGCTCTGAGGCAGAAAGGAGGGCACGGAGCTCTGTCTGCTTCTGTGCTTCTTAATTGCCTTTAGCTCAGAATAATCCTTATGTAAAAGTGGGATCTTTGGGGGCAGCACATCTGATACCCCCCAGGACCCCCAGAGATGGACAAGCAAAAAGCCTGCTCTTCCCCACTGCATGTTTTCTTCTGTCTCACCTGCTGTGCACCCCTGGTCTTCCCACTCTGCCCCTGACCATTTCGCTCTTGGTGTCCCTAGTGGCTTGGCCACCTCAGGGGTCCCCTGCCTTGGGGTGGGAGAGTGGGGAGATGAAGTGGGTCCTTGGAACACCCTTTCTGGCTTGTGTCCTGTCGTCAGCTGGCCTGTTCCTCATTCACTGCACAAACGCTTACTGAGCACCGACCATGTGCCAGGCACTGTTCTAGGTGCCAGGACCCAGCCTCGAACAAGAGGCAGACATCCCAGCCTCGTGGCACCAAAGAGCATTATCCCATTCGGGGCTGGGACTTCTGATCAACCTCAGAGGCCGTCACAGGCACTGAACAAGGAAATCACAGAGTCCAACCTAGTTTTGGAGACTGTTGGCAGCTGGGACTGGAGATCTGCTCTGCTCACCTCTGACATCTGGTCGGGACCATGCTTCCCTCGCAGGTGTATGAACTGAACGGGACGGTCTACAGCCCAGAGTGGTCGGTGAGGTTGTACGAAGAAGTGGCTCGTAATTTTGCAAAAGAGCATCCTGGGTTTATCGGAATCAAACTCATTTATTCGGATCACAGGTGAGAGCGAGCACGGCTGAAGCTGAAGGACTAGGAGGAGACGGGGGTGGGGCGGGGGGTGGGGCGGGGGGGAGGGGCTGGGAGGCTGGGGCCAGAGACCCCGGGGGACTCCACGTGCCGTAGCGGGAGTGCAGAATCCACTCTGAAATCCTGACCAGGCTGGAATGAAGAACTGTGGCAACTTTCCAGATCATTGCAGGCTGTGACCCACACCGGCCTGGGTCATCAGTTACGGGTTTAGTGTTTTTGCCTGAATGTTTTTTGCTTCAATCTGCGGCCGGGTTCTGCCTCACGGCAGCCACGTCTGTGTGGAGACCTCTGGGAGCCACGCACCTTGCCCCAGGCAAGAGGAGGAGGCCTCCGCGGAACTCGGATTTTACCGAGGAAGGGTCTCCCTTTTGTCGGAAAGCAGCCGGTCTGGACAGTCGGCCACGTGTCCAGCCGGAGGGTTTGGGGAGGGCAGACCCCGCCTGCTCAGCCCCCCGCCGGGGGAGGCGGAAGGGCAGTCAGGCCTCCCTGGAGCCCCCTCCCCTCCCGGTGAGACTTGGGGCCGCCGGCGCTGGTGGGCCAGGGTGGAGCTGGCGGTGGTGGATGGCGGAGGCTCCTGGGGGCCGGTGTCAGGAGCGCGGCCGCACGGCGTCCCCTTGGCGCTGGGGATGGAGGCAGCTGCTCCCGGTGCAGAGGAGGGACGGGCAGGTGTGGGGCTCACAGATCCGGGGATGGTACAAGTGGGCCGATGCCTCGGCCCCATCGTGGACTTGCGCCTTTTCTCTTTGTGCTTCCGTGGTGTCGCTCCCGCCTTTTCCCTGCCCTGGGCTGGAAGGGAGAGACGTGCAGGGGAGAAGAGACACTTCGGTCGTGTGGTTTCTGCAGTGCCCGGGCCTTGCAGACGGAACCAGGGCCCAGGCCCAGCTGCCCTGGCAGGGACTGGGTGGCCTGTGGTGTTTCACAGGTGCCCAGGGAGCAGTGGGCTGGGCACCTCCAGGACCATCCTCTCAGGGATGCGGGGCAAGTTTCGGGCATGGCCGCTTTGCTTCAGTCAAATGCAGACCAATAAAACTGCACTATTTGTTTTGACCCCGTGGGTCCCCGTCCCCACTGGCTTTCCAGAGCCTACGCTCTCTGGGCCCCGCCGGAGTCCTTGAAAGGATGGATATGGGCAGAATTTCTCCGTGATGGGGCACAGCAGCCTGGACGGGGCGGGGTCGTGTGGGCAGGGCGGCTGGGTGCCCTGGAAGAGGCCAGACTGGTCATGAGGGGCGCTCACTACACCCACTGGCCCCGAGGAGCCTGCGCCCGTGCTTCTCTCCATCTCTCCCACAGGTCCAAAGATGCGTCCACCATCACGAAATCCATCCAGACAGCCATGGAGCTTCGAGCCAAGTTCCCCGGGATGGTGGCGGGGTTTGACCTGGTAATGGGCCCAGCCCAAAGCCCTCCGGGAAGAGCTGGGTGGCCGGCACCACTGAGACCCTCTCTCGGGGCCTGGGGTGGGGGGGAAGGGAGAGCAGAAAAGTTCAGAAAAAGGCTAGAAAGGGAAGCTCCAGAACAAGGAAGGGCCAGGATGAGGGGCTGCCCCCCACTCCCCGGCCTCTGCCCTGCTCTGGCCTCAGTGCCCACGACACATCGCTCTTCAAGCTGCAGCCCAGGGCTGGGGTGTCTGGAAGGAGACATGGGCCTGGGCCTGAGTACCGTCCAGGATCCAAAAGCGGCCCCGCCCCCTTCACCCCAGCTGTTTCCGAAGCCCCCTCACCCCCCGCCCCACATAACGGCCAGGCCACACTTCAGGTGACAACTCCGTAACCTCACTCAGAAGCTGCATTAATCTAACTGGCCGAAGGCACCCCGGCCCCTCTTGCAGAACGTGCACGTTTCACTCGAGACTGCGCTGAAGCCCTTACGTTCAGACCCGCCAGGGCCCCGGGAGCGGATCTCAAGGAATTGTTTTCTTTGGACCAGGGTGTCCTCCTGGGGTCCTCGGGGGCTGCTCAAGGGATCCGGCCTCTCCAACCCCTTTTCCCCTCTGTCTGCGGTGCCTCCCGACCGGTCCCTACAGGACTCAGGTGCACCAGTCCTCGAGGGAAGCCGGGCTGGTGTTGTTCAAAGGGTCGGCTGGGGTCTGCACTCCGTCCTGCTGCGCTGAGCGCCCAGCTTGTGTTATCACGAGGGTGTCAGCGCCCCTCCCCGCCTTCTCTCCCAAGGCTCTCTCAGTCCCGGCCCTGGGGGTGGGGCCCCCTTTGAAGAGCCAGACTTTGGTGCAATTGCGGTCGGGTTAGTTACGGCTGAGGGACTCTGCTGGGAGCTGCCAGGCCCGGGAGCCCAGGGGTCGAAGGCCAGAATCCTCCCGACCCTGGTCTAGGGCTCAGGCTCTCCCGCCCTCTCTGTCTCTGTCTCTGTGCTCTCTGAGTCTCTCTCTCCCCCAACAAGGAGCTCGGGCTGGAGCGCAGGGCTGGGAAGGCCGTGTGCAGGACACCACGCAAAGGCTGGGAGGGTCGAGGTACAGCCTCTGAATAAGGGGGGAGTTCTTTCGGGGCAACGCGCTCTCTTTTTCTTTCCCAGTCCTGCTACTGGTCCCTCTCAAAAGGCTGTGTGCCTGAGGCCTCAGCAGTGCTGGCAGGCACAGGGCTGCAGGGCACACCAGCAAGGCCCCCCACTCTGTCCTGCAGGTGGGGCGAGAGGACACGGGCCACTCCCTGTATGACTACAAGGAGGTTTTGATGATTCCAGCCTCGCGGGGCATTAAGCTGCCTTACTTCTTCCACGCCGGAGAGACAGGTGAGCCTATGACCCCGTCGGGGACAGAGGGGGTGATGGGCAGGGGCCCTGGCCATCTCGGAGGGCACGGACGGGACACCGGGAAGTGGACCGACAGCCCCAAGGCGTCTCGCGGCACCTGTCCCTTTCACGTACATTATCACATCTGTCCTGACAGCAACACCCGGAGAAGGAGGGACAGTGATACTGGGGCAGCTGCCCTTCACATACGTTATTCACTGCTCTCAGCCGGTCCTGCCAGGAGGGCGCTTTTGCCCCCATTTACAGGTGAGGAGCCCAGGGCTCCAGCCAAGCACAGTCACTGGTCCACGTAAGGAGCTGGGAACCTTTCTGATGATCTCCTTTTTATAAGGCATGAACTGTGCTCACTGGTCATCGCTCAGCCTCCAGACATTCCAGACCTTAAATAAAACACGTCGACCCTCAGCAGAAGCAGCACCAGGTCACAGCTGCGACATCAGATCCCAGGGAAGATCTGGGGGACTTAGACCTGCTGCATCCCGACTGGCACCCCTCAGAGCACCTTGGGCTCCTGCCACCCAAGAAGCCCTAGGAGCCAAGGGCAGAGCCGTGGGAGCTGGGATTTCATGGCCAGGCTTAAACCCTTGTGTCTCATCATCTCTCAGAGGAAGGCTCCTGTGCACTGATCTCTCAGTTATGTATTATTTAGGCTGCCCCGGGTCGTAGATGTGGCACGCGAGCTCTTAGTTGCGACACGCGAGCTCTTAGTTGCGACACGCGGACTCTTAGTTTTGCCGTGCGGCACGCGGGATCTAGCTCCCTGACCAGGGATCGTGGAGTCTTAACCTCTGGACCACTAGGGAAGTCCCGCCAGGGAAATCCCACGTTAATCTCTTTTTCCTGACATTATTTTCAAGTCCATTTAGGTCCAAGCTGTTCTAGGAGATTTAAAGAATTGTTTGTGGGGGTGGGGAAGTGGAGATGGTGTGTGTGTGGGGGGTGCTAGCCTTGAAGGCCACGTGGTTTGGTTGGGAAAATCATACTCACCTCTGTGAAATCATCTCAATTCCAAGACGCATGGTCCTAGGAGAGGATTTTGCCAGGACTTGGGTATTTAATACCTTTAGTTAAAAAGAAAAAAGTCTTTGAAAAGAAGTAGTAGTTAGGAAACTAGTGAAAATCTACCTGAAGCACATGCCCTCACCAGCAGTGGGAACACGTGGGTTTCATTCCCAGCAGAAAAGTGGAGTTTTCACCTTTCCCATGTGAATCAGTCAGGATGCTTTTCCAGGCATGGGGCCCTCACACCTGGGTCTCACAATTAGGTCTTCTGTGATCTCCCGCAATAAGCAACCTCTGCTTTCTTTCTGGGTCCGGGATTTCACCCCACTTGGCCACAGATATGAAGTCACAACCAGGCGTGACCAGAGAGGAGCTGTTTCCTCCAGGGCACCTCCTTGTACTGGGGGGAAGCTGCAGGAGTCCTCACCCGCACCCTCCCTCCCCAGGCTGGCAGAGTCCGAACTGCCATTCCCACCTCCAGCGAGGCCCTGCCAGCGGGAAGCCGCCTCGGGGTGGCTGGTTCCTGCCGGCTGCTGCCATCCTGCCACGGGTTGTCCCGAGAGCTCTGTCACAGGTAGAAATTAAAGTTCGTACAAATCATTAGAGTGACCGAGTCTGCAGCACATTGCTGTAGAGGATCCTACACATAAAATTCCCAGAAAACAGCTCTGGAAACAAACATAAAATGGAAAGAAAGAATATGGACTGTGGGTCAGGTAGACCAAGGCTTGAAACCCAGTGTTGCTGCTTCCTGCCTGAGGACCTTGCTTGAGTTTATAAAGCCTGTGTGGGTTTCAACTTCCTCAACTGTTACATACGCACATACACACGTACATACCTATAGGCAGGCCGTACCTCTCTTCAGCACTGTCATAAGGAGAACGTGTGCGCGTGTGCGCTTTTGTGTTAATGGTCATTTCTCTTCCTTTTCCTGCTTGGGGAGTCTGGGCCTTTCACCTGCAGATTGTCTGTGGGTCCCATCCATCCTACTGAAGACCCACCCCCTTTATTCCTAGACTGGCAGGGTACCTCTGCAGACAGGAACGTTCTGGATGCCCTGATACTGAACGCGACCAGGATTGGCCATGGGTTTGCTTTGAGCAAACACCCGGCCGTCTGGGCTGAGGCTTGGAAGAAGGACATCCCCGTCGAAGTCTGTCCCATCTCCAACCAGGTACGCAGGCTCCCTGGGGCCAGTGGAGGGCACTCTCCTCCCCCAGCCACGGCCAACCTTTCCCCTGCATAATCTCTCCGTTAACTCCCTTGGTTTCTCTTCCCTCCACTCTCTCACTCCCGGTCGTGAAGTTATGTAGGAATGGACTTTGCCTAAACCATTCATAGTAATGAGGATCCCCAGTGGGGCGGGATTGCGGGTGAAGCTATGGACGAAGCTAAAGGGGCCCGGGACAGACACGCAGGGGGTAGCGTGGGGTCCCACTGCCGGGCAGCTGCCTGGGGCTTTGTGCTTAGGGCAGCTGCTGCGAGCAGGACCAAGAGAGACCAGGTGTTTGTGGAGAAGACGAGGACTCGCGGGAGGACCGGCTCTTCCCGCGTCAGGACCGCCCAGAGCCCCGATGCTCGGGACAGTGACGGGGACGGCAAGGCCCGGTTATACTCGCGGCCTCACCTTCCTCCTGACGGCTCTGCATGGATGCATGGTTGTCTCTGACTGGGCAGGTTCTGAAGCTGGTGTCTGACCTAAGAAACCACCCTGCAGCTGTGCTGATGGCCACCGGGTACCCCATGGTCATCAGCTCTGACGACCCCGCTACGTTTGGCGCCAAAGGCTTGTCCTATGATTTCTACGAGGCCTTCATGGGCATCGGGGGGATGACAGCCGATCTGAGGACCCTCAAACAGCTGGCCGTGAACTCCATCAGGTGAGCGTACCTGTTCTCCTCGGTCACCGCCTGTGTTGACCGCTCCGAGGTTTGGGCTGAGGCCCGGAGGTTTCCGTGCTCTTCTCCGCATCGTCTCCTATCCTGTGACTGCTCTCGGGCTGGGGACATGGTGCCCTGCCAGCATCCGAGGTCCCCTCCCGCCCCTCCCTAGGCTGACCCGGGCGCCCCGCCCCCACAGGTACAGCGCCCTGTCGGAGCCGGAGAAGCAGTTTGCCATGGCAACCTGGGAGGAGAGGTGGCAGAAGTTTGTGGCCCAGCTGGCAAGGGGCCCCAAGTGAGGAGGTGGCCGTCTGTCACCCGCTGCCTCTGCTTCCCTCCGCCCCGGCCTCGCCTTCTCTCCGCCGGTCTGGAACCCAGGGAAGTCACCTCCGTCTCTTTACCAGAACCGACGTGCGAAGGCCACCCTCAGCCTCCGCCTTGCCCGAACTCTCAGAGCCCTCATCAGTGGACCCCACACACCTCGTGGAATGTCCTCCCTCGGCCTCGGTGACACAACCCCTCCGGGTTCCTGCTTCCCTCTGGCCGCAGCTCCCGGGGGGGCCCCGTCCCCGAGCTCCTCTCGGCTGGTCTCGGGTGGGCGTCCCTCAGCTCAGCCCTGCACTTTGGTCTCCGCTGCTTCCCTCCCCTTTTCTCTCTTCACTCCACACTCTTCTCCTGGGTGGTCTCGTCCACTCCTTCCCTTTAGAAACCACGTACTTGATGATGATTCCCAAACCTGTGGGTGATTCCCAATCAGTACACTCGCTGGCCCACAGGAGCCTCGGAGACCAGCTCCGAGCAACGCTTCCCTCCCAGGCGCCTCAGTGACTGGCATGTCCGTCCACGCGGCGCAGAGGTCGTCAGAGGAGTTCTTGCTGCCCCTGTTCACCCACCCTCCCCACACCGCTGCTGCCTGCCCTGCAGCTGCTGTATGAGCTCTGGCCTGACTCGCAACAGTCCCTAGCTGCTCTCTCTCTTCTCTTTGCCCTTTCCAGCTCGTTCTCCGGCAGCAATGACTGTTTAAAGTTAAATTAGGGGCTTCCCTGGTGGCGCAGTGGCTAAGAATCCGCCTGCCAATGCAGGGGACACGGGTTCAAGCCCTGGTCCGGGGAGATTCCACATGCCGCGGAGCAACTAAGCCCGTGCACCACAACTACTGAGCCTGCGCTTTAGGCCCTGTGAGTCACAACTACTGAGCCCGTGAGCCACAACTACTGAAGCCCGCACGCCTAGAGCCCGTGCTCCACAGCAAGAGAAGCCACCGCAATGAGAAGCCCGCGCACTGCAACGAAGAGTAACCTCTGCTCGCCGCAACTAGAGAAAGCCTGTGCACAGCAACGAAGACCCAACACAGCCAAAAATAAATAAACAAATTTATTTTTAAAAAAAGTTAAATTAAACCAGGGTCCTCCACTGTGACAAGTCTGTGCACTTAGGAAACTCCTGTCCCCACTGGGCACGTAGCACCCTGTGAGCCGGGGTCCCTCCCACTCCATCCCGCCCCGCACGGGACTCCAGCCTCGGTGTCCCGAGCTCTGCCAGCCCCAGGGCCCCCCTGGGTCTCTCTGCCGGGAATGCTGCTTCTCCCGCTTGTGTCTGACTCTTGTCACCCTCGGGCTTCATGTCCTTGTTTCAGAAAGGCTTCCCCCTCGGGGCTCCTTGCTCTTCCCTCCCACTCCACCGTGATGTGTAATGACCATGTATTTAGTTCTGCGGGGCCGCCCTCCCCCACGCCGTCATCTCCCCGTGGACAGGCACGAATGACCGGTTCACGTCCACCGCGAGCCCGGAGCCCAGCCCGTGCCCAGTCAGCCCCCAGTAAACACTGTGTTGCAAGAACGGACGTGCCCTGTTCGTGCTGAGCTGGGGTCGGGTCCCGGCTCCCAGCCTGGTCTCTGGGAGAAGGTAGGCGAGGAGCTGGCCCTGGCCTCACGTGGCCCCAGGCTGCGAAGGAGAACCGAAGACGTCATTACACGTGCCCTGTGGATGCGGAGAAGCCCACCCTCTCCCTGGCTCCTGGCTCCTGGTGCTGGGACAGCCTTGCTGACTAGGGTGCTCAGCCACAGGCTGGTATCCAGAGGGAACCAGATGCCCTTGAAGACCTTTTGATTCGTGGCCTTAACCAATGCCAGCAGGGGGCACACGGGTCCCAACTGAGCTGACTTCGATTCAATGAATGGTGACAACGGAACTTAGCAGACGGGCTTCGGTAGCCAGCTGCCACGGTCATGGGGGTCTCCCAGGGGTGTGGGGTCTCTGATTTGGGAAAACTAACCGGCTGTGGTGCCTTCGTGCTGGTTCAACAGGCAGAGTCCCCGCAGAGAAACAGAAGCACCAGCAGAGCCAGACCGGGACTCGCCAGGAGGGAGGGGCCGTGGCCCCCGGGTTCTGCGGCGGGCAGAGAACGTAGAACCTGTTTCACTCACTCCTCCTGTGACTTCCCAGAGGGGCCCTGACATACAGGTCTTCGGGGAAAACTTGCGTTAGTTGAATTCTTATAAGCAAAACCTTGCTGCACCCGGGGGCTCGCTGTTTCTTTAAAGGAAATCTGTAGCAAAACCTCCTGTTCACAAAACACCTTTTGTGATTTGAACTCCTGGAGTCTGTATCTATCTGTTTTTAGAGTGAGGTCTCCTTTGTCAGATGAAGGGTCTGGGCTGGAAAACCAGAGTCCGCATCGTCTGGCCCCGATGGGTGCCCTGGCCTGGCCTCCCGGTCCTGGAGTTCTGCTTCCGTCCAGGACGGCTTGGGGTGGGGGGCGGTTCTGGAAGATCCAACTGAGGGAATGCCGTTGGAGATGTGAATCATCCCCTTTCCCAGCAGTTTAGAAGTTGGGATCCAACCTCAGGGAAAACCATGGAACATTTAATCTTATAATCTTGAAATAATGTGAAACTTCAGAAAAGTAGCAAGAATAGTACAAAGAACTGTAAACATAAATAAATAAACCATGTTTATTAGTTTCTTGTGTTTCTTTGTACAAAATAAACAAATGCACGTGTAAACTCTGTTTCCTCTTTCTGTGATGAAAGGCACACATTGCCCACCGTCCTGAGCAACTGAAAACATAAATGAAGAAGGTGATAATCAGAAGATCCTAGAATAACAGGAAGGAGAAACGACACTGACCTCTGATGAGAAACTAGCTTTAGGCAAGAGAGAATGTGTATCCGCTGAGGATTAGTGTCTGAATCGAGACATTACTCCCCTCGAGGCTGTTTTAGTTACCTAGTGCTGCACAGTAAATTATCCCAAAGTTTAGTGGCTTAAGAAAGCAATAAGACGTATTGTCTCTCACGGTCTCTGTGGGTCCGGGATTTGGGGTGGGCCCAGCTGGGCAGTTCTGTTTGCGGCAGTTCCGTCTCTCTCGTGCGTTGGAGGGGTGGGAGCGGCTGGGGGCTGGCCGGGACCTCCTTGTCTCCACATAGCCTCCCGCCTCAGCCAGGGGTCTCTGCACAGGCCCGGGTGGGCTTCCGCACAGCATGGCGGCCGAAGGCTTCAAGAGTACGTGTTCAGGGAACAAAGCAGAAGTTCTATTGCCTTTTCTGATATAGCCTTGGAAGTCCCCTGGCATCACATCTGCCATACTCTTGGGCCATATCTCTCTAGGCTAAACGCTCCCGGTTTCAAGAGGAGGGGGAGAGACCTTGCCTTCTGATGGAAGATGGTCAAGGTCACATAATAGGAAGGGCATGTAAGATGCCGTAGAAAATACCTGGAAGAGACAACCACCAGATGGTGGTTTTTCTGGTGCTACCATTTCTTCCATATGTATGAGCTGCCATTCTGCTGTAAGAAGAACTTTCTCTGATCGATCGATTGGTTATCAGGTGCTGCCCAGAACTTCCTCAGGAAGACCTGACTGTTTAATTTTTAAAGTTCACCAGAACAGGTTTCTGCGACCCATCTCGGCCACCTTGTCCAGATCCCCAAATGTCCCTTTCCCCAGGTCAGGAGTTTGAAGCACTGATGTGAGCCATGCCTCTTGCAAGACTGGACTCCTTGAGGTCTGGCTACGTGTAGATGCATCTATCGGCCGAAATTAAGTCAGCTTGCTAGATTATAAATACCACTTTCACATACATAATATATGCTACTTTAATTAGCAGTCATCCTAAAATAATGTAACCTTCTTTGTTCTTTCTTCTGCGTCCTGAAGCGCGGACGTCAGAGGTGTGGGATCTGGGATCACGGTGGGGACAGGCAGCGATTTCAGACGGGTTTTACCCTGAGAAGCTTCTGTAGTTCCCGATTCTCCCCGCCGATGGTGCGGCTGGGGCAGAGACGCTGGGTTCCACGGGGTCCAGGCTTTTCAGCCAATAGCCTCTTCCTCTTCCTCCTTCAGGGTGGCCAGGATCCAACCTCCCAAAGGGCCTTTCCTTGGGGACTGTCCGGAGACCGTATGTTAGGAAATGAGGTCTGCCCAGTCCAGCCAGACCTCCCAGAGAGGAAGAGGTGGGAGGACTGGAAGTTTTAGATTCACAGAATATCAGAGCGGGGAGAGGCCTAAAGATCATTTTATCTACCCTCTCTGAGGGACAGAGGGCTCAACTGGGGCCCAGAGAGGGTCAGTAACTCTCCCAGGTCACACAGCAGGTGATAGCAGTTTCTTGAGTCTTGCCTCAGTGGTCACCCTACAATACGGGGCTGTTTTCTTTCCTGTCAGGGGCCCATCACCCTGGTGGGCCTGGGTCAGTTCTCTGAGGGTGGGGTTCGCACTGCTCAACCCCTAACCCACACACGACAGCCGTTTCACCCCTGTTCTGGCTCCATGAGGCCGGGACGCATCAGCCCTCGGGGGACAGGTTGACCGCTCTCATGACCCCTGGCTTCCCTTGGCCTCGGCTTCCTGTGGCCCCGGACGAACGGATTCATGCCCAGAGCCTTTGTCCAGGGTCCTCCGCCCCCGCCCCCGGGGACCTCCGTTTGGTGGGAAGTGCCCGGAGGAAGGAGTCTGAAAGCGAAGGCGATGCTTGCGGCCCGCACCTTTGGCACCTGCGGCACCTGTGGCGGCGGCAACTGCGGCGGGCGGCGCGCTGCTGACCCCTGGTGGCCACACACGGCAGCGCAGGTGCCGCCGCTCGCTCCCGGCGCCCTTTCCGCCTCAGACCCACAGGGGCAGGTGCGCTCGCTTTGAAAACACATCGGCCGGAATTCCACTTGCTCCTTCCCATGGTGACCAGACCTGGGGTCCGTTCCCCTGGCTCCGGCCGTCTCACTTGCACTACCTGCCTCCCCTGCTTTGCTTTTGCTCCCCATCTCCTCCGGGAGAAAGGCCCGCTCCTGCCATGGGCGTCCTGCCCTCTGGCCACATTTAGAGCTCGTAGCGGGACGGGAGGGCAGGGCCATCGACGTGTTTACATTTTGTTATAGTAAAATAAGAAGTTCGAATAGGTATGGAATCACATTTCAAAAATCAAAAAAACATGAAAAGGGAAATGTTGAAAGATTTATACCCACCTCTACTCCCCACGCCTCTTTCCCACCCCACCTATGTTTCCCACCATGTTTATTAGTTTCTTGTGTTTCTTTGTGCAAAATAAACAAATGCACATGTAAACTCTCTGTTTCCTCTTTCTGCCATGAAAGGCACACGTTGCCCACTGTCCTGAGCTTTGCTTTTAGCTGAGGGTCTTTCCCCACCCTCTGTCTCACTGTTTCTCAGTGGGGACACACCAGAGCTTAATAAACAAGGCCCAGATAGCTGACACCTGGATTGTTTTCAAATAGCTGTTATTATAAACTCTTGGGAATTCCCTGGTGCCCCGAGGGGTTAGGACTCCACGCTTCCACTGCAGGGGGCACAGATTCAATGCCTGGTTGGGGAACTAAGATCCCGCATACCTCATGGTGTGGCCAAAAAAACCCCTAAAGCCAAAAACCAAACAAAGAAACCATACACAACCCCCCCCCCCAAAAAAAAACCCACAAAAACTCTTGCAACGTAATAAGTACCTACTATATGCAATGACTGAATAAATGGCCAGGTGACAGAAGCCCTGAGGCCGCCTCCCTGGGTTTATACACACGCCCCTTCCTCCAAGGCACCAGCTCCAGGGAAGGCTCTAGGACGTTGAAACAGTCATCTATGCAGCAGGGGGAAGCAGGTCTTGCTTTATAGGTCAAACACCTGGTCCAGGCAGATTAGAAGTAGAAATGAAAAAAGGAAAATATATGAACAACATTTTGAAGGAAAAAATAAGAAACCGGACATAATTTTCTGTAGATGAGGGACACCTGCAATTCTGTCTGCTCAGAAGGGGGTTGGAGGCCGAGGGGTCAGCGCCTCAGTCTGCGACCTCCGGGAATGCCGTCTCTCTGACCCCCTCAGTCCTCCTTGCCCCAAACATCCTCTGACGCTGGGAGCCGTATCTGGGGCCCCAGACCGCTTCCAGAAAAGCCCACACTTCAACCCCAGTAACTCACCCAAGGCCAAATGCAACAAAGCCGCCAGGAGGAGAGGTGAATGGGTCAGAGCCTGGGAGGAGCGTGGCAGGGCCGTGAGCTCTGGTTCCACGTGGATTCCTGCCCCACAGACTGGGAGGCCCGTGGGAGGTGAGGGGTCAGATGGGGGTGCATCTGGGGAGGTCAGCGCGGGAAAGAGAGAAGAATGCTGGTCCCTGAGGTCTGAGTGCCAGCCAGAGGTCTCTGCCACCGTGTGCAGCGCTCCGACCCTCGTCCACGGCTCACAGGGCTTCTGGGCTGATGGCCTCATTTTATCACAGGAGGTGCTGGGCCCGGTGTGCTCTTAGAGCCCTTTCTGGCTCTGACGGTCAGTTCTGTACTCTGAAGGAGGTGTTACCACTGCAGGGAGAAAACTTGGTCCATGGGGAGGCGGTAGCGCCAATGGCTAGAGGGGAAGGAGGTGCCAGCCTCTGAGTGAAAACCGGCCCTGAGTTCATCTCGGCAGGAAAGCCTCTGGTGAGGACCGGGGTGCAGCCGGGGCCTGAGACGAGAGGCCGGCCAGCTTCCCCAGGAGGACAGCAGGCATTACCGCGCACCATTTCAGCAGCACCTCTGCAGGCTCCGTCACTGCTCTTTTTTCTTTTCTTCTGTTTCTTCCAAGCCGTTTGTCCTGTAGAGCGCCCCCGTCCAGAGCTGAGGGCATCCCCTCGATGCTCCTGACCCATCCCTCTGCCCTTTATTTCCTGTCAATCGGTGGTTGGACCTAAAGTCCTGGTGAGATGTCACTGATCCTCTCGCAGGCAGGACTAGGTCATGAGACGTAACAACGCACACCAGCGCGCAGCAGCCAGGCTCAGGCTCAGGCTGTGCCCCGCCCAGGGCTGGAGACGTGGGGCAGCCCCCCCATTTGCTTCGCGCAGCCACCTGTGGGAGGACAGTCAGACTCCCCAGGAGCCTCCTCTCCCCCCGTCCCCCGAATGCGCTCCCCTCCGTGTGAGGCCCAGGGCCGCAGCCCTGCGTTCATCTGTTCACGGAAGACGTTCTATAGGACTTCTAGGAGGGGCCAAGGTGTCAGAAGTCCCCCTTCCGCCCTCTCTGCAGTCGGGGCGGGAGGGCAGAGGTGGCGGGCGGGGCTCGATGACACAGTGCTTTACCTCAGCAGGTTTTAAAGATTTTCTGTAAATGTTACCTGGCTGCAAATCAGGGCCAGGTAATCCATCTGACACTGTCCCACCTGGTGGACCAGGGCTCCCACCCGGACCCACTGCAGCACGAGGTCATCCAGGAAGCAAACCCTGTCACCCAGGATTAACACAGCCATGTCCCCTGCCTGCCTTTCCCGAGCAGGGGGCACAGGTGGGCCTGGAAACACGGAGCAGCACAGTGACCTTGTGTTGGGGGATCTGGTGGGAGCTGAGCTCTGAGCCCTCGGGCCCCTGTGGGCCTTTGCTCTGCCCACTGCCACCCTGTGGTGCCTCGACGTCCCCCTGCTGCCCACTTACAAAGCCCACATTCAGGATGGGAGCGTCAGCCATTTATACCATGGAGTGAATTATCTCAACTTTCTGTGTCCCTGTTTGCCCCGTCTTCAGTCAACGTTCTATGCAAGGTGTAGACGGTGATTCCTTGGGGGCTTGGGGGGAGGGGTCCGGGAGCTGGCCTGGGCACTGGGGGACCTCCCAGCCACACTGGAGGCCACTTATTCCACTAATCGGCAGGGCATGTGAAGGCAGTGGGAGGAGGCTGTCAGGGTTTGGGGGCTAAATCATAACCGACGACCTTGCTTTCCTGCTTACATCTAACTCGGTTGGAAAACAGATGTGGGGCAGATGGAAATAAAGGTCAGATGTATTCCTGCTGAAAGCTTGTTGGAGAGCATGGCTTATTTGGGAGACGAATGGACTTGCTGACACTCTACCCTTGAATTATACTTATCTAGCCTTCCCTGGCACAGCTGAAACCCCAGCCCCGGTGTTCGGTATTACTGGACCGAACACCGGGGCCCCTGATGGGGCAGCTCCCAGAGGGAAGAGAGGCCGAGCCGCAGCCACCCATTCTTCCTTCCAAGCTCACCCATCAGGAGAGTCCCGTGTCCTCGGCCTGGGTGGAGAGAGGCCAAGTGCTATGGACTGATGTTCCTCTTCAGGGAAACGCGGGGAGGGGATCAGCCTTCCTCCCAACAGAGGCGAACACACCCTCCTCTTGGGATTCTCCTGCAGCACCACCCAGGGAGCCTGGGAAAGTAGTTGTGAGATAAGCCCCCCTCTGTGCCCTCACTGACCAACCACCATGCCCACCCGCCTCCCTGCTGCCCATCCTCCACTCTCCTTCAAGCCATAGCATCCCTGCCTTTCCTCGACTGGGAACCCACAAGCTCTCTGACTTGTTTCTTTTGTCTGCTTCCTCCTGGTGTGAGGAATAAAATGCCAAACCCCTCCCCCCCACATATCCTTTATTTCCTTCTTATGTGGAAAAGGAACCCCTGATTTTTAGCCAGGCATAAAGCTACATTTCCCAGCTTCTTTGCTGCTAGATGTGGCCACGTGCTTAAGTTTTGGCCAGTGAGGTGTAAGCAGAATGGGTGTATAAGACTTCTTGGAATTGTACCTGTAGGGAGATGGCATCCCCTTTTTTGTCTCCTCTTTCCTGATGGCTGGAATGCGAACATGATGGCTGGATCTTGAGCAGCTATCTTGGACCATGAAGTGGAAGCTGTGCAGCGAAGATGGCAAAGGAGAAAAACAGGAGC
The DNA here is from genome assembly GCF_949987515.2 of Delphinus delphis. Lineage (NCBI taxonomy): Eukaryota > Metazoa > Chordata > Mammalia > Artiodactyla > Delphinidae > Delphinus > Delphinus delphis. The sequence goes on from NC_082693.1 coordinate 1,631,116, forward strand.
CTGGGTGCCTGACAAGTTTGTGGAGCCACAATACCAAGCTTGTACTCTTCTCTCCCAGCCTTGTTCACATGAGAGAAACAAATCGCTTTCTTATTTAAGCCACTGGTCTTTGGAGGTTTCTGTTAACGGCAGCCAAACCTAATCCTAACTAATACAAAGTATGTGCATGGGTGTGAGCCGGCTTATACACACGTGTGTGCACGCAAACACGCATAAGCGAGTTTATGGGGAAGTAGCAGTGTGGATAGTCATCCACTTGCCTGTTAATTTTTTTGGGGGGGGGCGGGTAGGAGTTTATTTATTTTTGCTGTGTTGGGTCTTCGTTTCTGTGCGAGGGCTTTCTCTAGTTGTGCCAAGCGGGGGCCACTCTTCATTGCGGTGCGCGGGCCTCTCACTGTCGTGGCCTCTCTTGTTGCGGAGCACAGGCTCCAGACGTGCAGGCTCAGTAGTTGTGGCTCACAGGCCTAGTTGATCCGCGGCATGCGGGATCCTCCCAGACCAGGGCTCGAACCCGTGTCCCCTGCATTAGCAGGCAGATTCTCAACCACTGCGTCACCAGGGAAGCCCGCCTGTTAACATTAATTGTACATCTGTCATGTGCACCTCACCCTGACAGGCCTTATGAGAGAGACAAAGATGAACAGAGAGGGACCCTGCCCCCAAGGATTTTTGTTGTTGTTGTTGTTAGAGGATGGTTCTTAACCTCTTCTTCCTGAAGAACCCTAGAGGATCTAAGGAAAGCTTATCGATATTTGAACACACAGGCACACAGAGTTTGGATTACAATGATCAGGTTGGAACCCCCCAGAATGCACCTTCTGTTCTGTCATCATTTCTGAAAAACACCAGCCCATTTCTGATCCCTGCCAGAGATGGAGCTGAGTTCACAGCCAAGGAAGACTGAAAGCAGGGCAGACCCAGACAGGGACAAACCTGACCCAAACTGAGAACCCTGGAGATGAAAGAGCAGTGATTACAATACAATTTTGGTCACCACGTTGCATAACAAATTTCCCCAAAACTTGATGACTTAAAGCAACACACATTTATTATCTCCTAGTTTCTGAGGGTTAGGACTTCAGGAGTGACATAGATGAATAGCTCCATCTTGGGGTCGTTCATGAGGTTTTGGCCAATATGTCTGCCACAGCTGAAGGGTCTGCCTTCAAGATGGTTCTCTCACTCAACTGTGGGCAGGAGACTTCGGGTCCTCATCTGTGGGCCCCTCCAGAGTTGCTAGAGTGTCTTTATGACATGGCATTTGACTTCCTTAGAATGAGTGATGCAAACAAAGGCAATGTGGAAGCCACAATATCTTTTATGACCTATTAGCCTTGGAAATCACATACCATCACGTCTGCCCCATTTTACTTATTCAAAGTGAGTCGTTAAGTGCAGCCTACACTCAACGGAAGGGGAATTAGATTCCACCTCTTGAGAAAAGTATTGTCAAATAAACCGTGGACATATTTAAAAACCACTACACCAAGAAATGCTCTAATTACTGAAGTAGTTTGATAGCAGGAAGAAATTGAGAACATTCTAATCCTGGAAAGCTATGTCCCCTGGCAGGGTTTATGTGTTGGGCTATTGTAGGTTTGAGTAATGTGAGTCAGTCTTCCAGATCCTGCTTAACTGTGGGTAAGCTGACATTATTAAGATCTTGGTATGATTTCAATCTTTTGGAATTTGTTAAGATTTGTTTTATGGACTAACATATGATCTATCCTGGAGAATGTTCCATTTGCACATGAGAAGAATGTGTATTCTGCTTCTGTTGGATGGAATGTTCTGCAAATATGAGACCATCTGGTCTATCGTGTCACTTAAGTCCAATGTTTCCTTACTGATTTTCTGTCTTGGTAGGCTATCAATTGATGTAACAGGGGTATTCAAGTCCCTTTCTATAATTGTATTGTATTGTATTGATCTCTATTTCTTAACAAATATCTTTTGTAACAAGTGTTAACAAATTTAAGAAGACCGAAATCATATCAAGCATATTTTATGACCACAATGGTATGAAACTAGAAATCAATTACATGAAGAAAACTGGGAAATTCACAGATATGTGGAGAATAAAAACCATGTTACTGAATAACCAATGGGTTATTAATTAACCCATTAATATTAAAAGAAAAAATTTTAAATGCCTGGAGACAAATGAAAATACAACATACCAAAACTTATAGGATGCAGCAAAAGCAGTTCTAAGAGGGAAGTTCATAGCAATAAATGTCTAGCTTAAAAAACAAGAAAAATTTCAAATAAACAACCAAACTTTATACCTCAAGGAGCTAGAAAAAGAAGAACAAACAAAGACCAAAGTTAGCAGAAGGAAGGATATAACAAAGGTCAGAGCAGAAATAAATGAAATAGAGACTAAAAAGACAATAGAAAATATCAATAAAACCAAAAGCTGATTCTTTGAAAAGACAAACAGAACTGACAAACCTTTAGCTAGACTCACCAAGGAAAAAAAGAGAGAGGACTCAAATAAATGTCAGAAATGAAAGAGGAGATGTTGCAGTGGATACTACACAAATACAAAGGATTATAACAGACTACTATGAACAGTTATATGCCATGAAATTGGGCAACCTAGAAGAAATGGATAAATACCTTGAAACATACAACCTTTAAAGGCTGAATCATGACAAAATAGAAAATATGAACAGACTGATAACTAGTAAGGAGACTGAATGAGTAATAAAAAAAAAACCAACCTTCCAACAGGGACTTCCCTGGTGGTCCAGTGGTTCAGACTCCATGCTTCCATTGCAGGGGGCACAGGTTCAATTCCTGGTCAGGGAACTAAGATCCCACATGCCACATGATGTGGCCAAAACAAACAAACAAACCCTCCAACAAACAAAAGTCCAGACCAGATGGTGAATTCTACCAAATATTCAAATAATTAATACCAATCCTTCTCAAACTTCCAAAAAAACAGAAGAGGAGGGAACACTTCCAAACTCATTTTTCAAGACCAGCATTACCCTGATACCCAAACTAGACATGGACACCACAAGAAAAGAAAATTACAGGCAATATCCCTAAAGAATGTAGAGGTAAAAATACTGAACAACAACATATTAGCAAGCCAAATTCAACAGTACATTAAAAGGATCATACACCATGATCAAGTGGGATTTATTCCAGGGATGCAAGGACAGCTTGTCATCCACAAATCAATCAATGTGATACACCACATTAACAAAATGAAGAATAAAAATCATATGGTCATCTGAATAGATGCAGAAAAAGCTTTTGAAAAAATTCAACATTCATTTATGATAAAAACGCTCAAAAAAAAAAAAACTCTCAACAAAGTGGGCATAATAAAGACCATATATGACACACCTACAGCTAACATCATACTCAATGGTGAAAAGCTGAAAGCATTTCCTCCAAGATCAGGAACAAGACAAGGATGCCCACCCTTGCCACTTTTATTCAACATAGTATTGGAGGTCCTAGTCAGAGCAATCAGACAAGAAAAAGAAATAAAAGGCATTCAAATCAGAAAGGAAGAAGTAAAAGTTTCATTATCTGTAGATGACATGATACTATACATAGAACTCTAAAGACTTCACACACACACACACACACACACACACACACACCCTGTTAGAACTGCTAAATTAATTCAGTAAAGTTGCAAGATACAAAATCAATATACAGAAATCTATTGCATTTCTATATACTAATAACAGAATATCAGAAAGAGAAATTAAGAAAACAATCCTATTTACCACTGCATTGAAAGGAATAAAATAGGGACTTCCCTGTTGGTGCAGTGGTTAAGAATCCTCCTGCCAATGCAGGGGACATGGGTTTGAGCCCTGGTCCGGAAAGATCCCACATGCCTCAGAGCAACTAAGCCTGTGCGCCACAACTACTGAAGTCTGTGTGCCCTAGAGCCCATGCACTGCAACTACTGAAGCCCGTGCACTCTAGGGCCCACGTGCCACAACCACTGAGCCTGCATGCTGCAACTACTGAAGCCCGCGCGCCTAGAGCCTGTGCTCTGCAACAAGAGAAGCCACTGCAACGAGAAGCCCGTGCACCGCAACGAAGAGTAGCGCCTGCTCGCTGCAACTAGAGAAAGCCCACACAGAGCAACAAAGACCCAACGCAGCCCAAAATAAATAATTTTTTTTAAAAAAAGAATAAAATACCTAGGAATAAATTATACCAAGGAAGTGAAAAACCTGTACACTAAAAAACTATAAGACATTGACAAAAGAAATTGAATACACAAATAAATGGAAAGATATTCCATGCTTATGGATTGGAAGAATTAATATTGTTAAAATGTCCATACTACCTAAAGCAATCTACAGGGGCTTCCATGGTGGCACAGTGGTTAAGAATCTGCCTGCCAATGCATGGGGCACGGGTTCGAGCCCTGGTCCGGGAAGATCCCACATGCCGTGGAGCAACTAAGCCCATGCGCCTCAGCTACTGAGCCTGTGCTCTAGAGCCCATGAGCCACGACTACTGATCCCACGTGCTGCAACTACTGAAGCTCATGCGCCTAGAACTTGTGCTCCACAACAAGAGAAGCCACAGCAATGAGAAGCCTGTGCACTGCAATGAAGAGTAACCCCCGCTCGCTGCAACTAAGGAAAGCCCACGTGCAGCAATGCAGATCCAATGCAGCCAAAAATAAATAAATTAATTAAAAAAATAATAAAGCAATCTACAGATTCAATGCAATCCCTACCAAAATTCCAATAGCATTTTTCACAGAAATAGAACAAACGATCCTAAAATTTGTATGGAACCTGAAAAGACCTGGAGTAGCCAAAGCAACCTTGAGAAAGAATAACAAGCTGGAAGCATCATGCTCCCTGATTTCAAACTGTATTACAGAGCTGTAGTAATCAAAACAGTATAGTATTGATATAAAAACACATAGATAAATGAAACAGAATAGACAGCCCAGAAATAAACCCACATACATATGGTCATTTTATTTTTGACAAAGGATCGAAGAACATACAAACAGGGAAGGACAGGGTCTTCAATAAATGGTGTTGGGAAAATTGGACAGTCACATGCAAGAGATGGAAACTGGACTACAGTCTTACACCATACACAAAAATTAACTCAACATAAAGACGTGAATGTAAGACTTGAAACCATAAAACTAGAAAACATAGGCCGTAATGTCCTTGACATAGGTCTAGGTGATGATTTTTTTGAATCGATACCAAAAGCAAAGGCAACAAAAGCAAAAACAAACAAGTGGGACTACATCAAACTAAAAAGCTTCTGCACAGCAAAGGAAACCATTAACGAAGTGAGAAGGCAACCTATGGAATGGGAGAAGATATCTGTAATTCATATGCCTTATAAGGGGCTAGTATCCAAAATATATAAAGAAGTCATTCTACTCAATAGCAAAAAAGCAAACAATCCAGTTTAGAAATGGGCAGGAGATCTGAACAGACATTTTTCCAAAGAAGACACACAGATGGCCAAACACAAATGAAAAAATGCTCAACATCAGTAATCATCAGGGAAATGCACATCTAAACCACGAGATAACACCTCACCCCTGTTATAATGGCCATCATCAAAGACAAGAGGTGACAAGAGGTGACAAGTGTTGGTGAGGATGTGGAGAAAAGGGAACCTTCATGCACTGTTGGTTGGGATGTAAACTGGTGCAGCCACTGTGGAAACCAGTATGGCGGTTCCTCAAAAAGTTAAAAATAGAACTACCATATGATTCAGCAATTCTACTTTCGGGTATTTACCCAAAGAAAACGAAAACGCTAACTTGAAAAGATATATGCACCTCTATGTTCATTGCTGCATTATTCACAATAGCCAAGATATAGAAGCCACCTAAGTGCCCCTCAGTGGTTGAATGGACAAAGAAGATGTGATATATATACATATAATATATAATATATAATATATAGTATTCAGTCACAAGATAATATTATAAAAATTATAAGTTTAAAATTATAAAATATTATATATCATTATAAATATATTATATATATAAAAAACAATATTATTCAGCCACAAAAAGGAAATGCTGCCCTTTGCAGCAATGAGGATGGACCTTGAGCGTATTACACTTAGAGAAATAAGCCAGAGAAAAACAAATACTGTATAAGTTCACTTGCATTTGGAATCTAAGAAACAAACTAGCCAAGCTCATAGATCCAGAGAACAAAATTGGTGGTTGCCAGAGGTGGGGGGTGAGGTTGGCGAAGTGCGTGAAGGGGTCAAAAAGTACAAACTGGGCTTCCCTGGTGGCTCAGTGATTGAGAATCCACCTGCCAACGCAGGGCACACGGGTTCGATCCCTGGTCCAGGAAGATCCCACATGCCACGGAGCAATTAAGCCCGTGCGCCACAACTACTGAGCCTGCGCTCTAGAGCCCGTAGGCCACAACTACTGAGCCTGCGTGCCGCAACTACTGAAGCCCACGTGCCTAGAGCCCGTGCTCCGCACCAAGAGACGCCACGGCAATGAGAAGCCCGCGCACCGCAACGAAGAGTATTCTCCGCTCACAGCAACTATAGAAAGCCCACGTGCAGCAACGAAGAACCAATGTAGCCAAAAATAAATAAATAAAAAAATAAATAAATTAAAAAAAAAAAAGAAGTACAAACTTTCAGTTATCGGATAAAACCCAAAGACGGAGGCGGAACAAAACGGAGTTTGTTTTGCTCCCGAGATGCCCCACGCCCCACCCCACCCCAGACACGGAGGCGGGACTACAGCTCCCGAGGTGCCCCGGGCGCCACCGGTCCGTGATTGGCTGAGCGGCGGTCAGGCGTGCGCGGTGCGCGCAGGAGGCGGCCCATGGCTGCCCTCGCCGAGGCGGCGGCGCGGTGGGCACCCGGACTGTGGCGGCGGACGGCGCGCTTGGCCACGGGGTTCGGGGGCCGCCGTTTCGCGAGCGGCTCGCAGGTGAGGGCGGAGAGTGCGGGGCGGCGGCGGGAGGCCGTGAGGCCTCGCGGGCCGGGCTCGGAGCAGGGTGTCCGGCCTCCGGACGTCACTCCCCCCGCTCTGCCCGCGTGTGGTGACATCACGTCCCCTGGGGCCCCGCCGCGCGGGTCCCTGGCTCCCCGGGGCTCCGTCCACAGAGCCCGGGGGCGAGGCGTGACCCCGTCGCTCGCGGGGGCGACCGGGGGGCGGGGACGCGGGACCCCGTGACTCGCCCGCCGGGATGTGATCCAGGAGGACTCTGCGGCCCCCGCCCCGCGGGTCCTGACTTTCCGGACTTTCCCGGTGGAGAGAGTAGGAGGAGGGAAGAAAGGATGCGGCACCGGCTAAGGGATCAGTGCTGCCCGGGCCGCTTACTGCCTGTTTGACTTAAGGCAAAGTGCCGCTGCCCCTCAGTGTCCGCAGGGGACCCCTAAACCCGCGGGTGCTCGAGTCCCACAGCCGACCCTGCATCCGCGGACTCGGCATCCGCGGAACCGGCACCCGGGGATCCACCAACCGCCATGGTGTGTGAGGTTTGCGATCAGCAGTTGGTTGAAACCACACGTGAGGAGCCCGGGGTTACCGAGGGCCGACTGTATCTTTATTGGAAAATATCCGCCTGTGAGTGGATCTGCACAGATTAAACCTGTGTTGTTCTAGGGTCCACAGTACTTAGCTTTCTAAGCCTGGCTTTCCCCGTGTGTGTACCAGGGTTGGTCCTTACCTTGCAGTGTTTTTGCTAGAGGGTACTTGGGGTACTTTGTGTGATGTGGGTGCAGTGCTTTGCACAGTCACCGCATGTAGTAAATTCTTACAAACATGGAGCTGGTTGGAGTGGACAGTGTGCTGGACGGTAATTGTGATGCTGTTGTTGGAAGCACACCAGCCAGTTCCAGATAAGAAGCAAAAACACAAGGAACATCTTAGTGGTCCCTTCATTTAAAACTAATCTGAAGACCACACTTCTTTTTTGTTTTCTTTTTTTTTGTTTTTTGCGGTACGCGGGCCTCTCACCATTGTGGCCTCTCCCGTTGCGGAGCACAGGCTCCGGACGCACAGGCTCAGTGGCCATGGCTCATGGGCTTAGCCGCTCTGCGGCATGTGGGATCCCCCCGGACTGGGGCACGAACCCGTGTCCCCTGCATCGGCAGGTGGACTCTCAACCACTGCGCCACCAGGGAAGCCCAACACTTCTTTTTTTAAAATTTAAATTTTTTTTTGGCCACGCCATGCGTCTTGTGGGATCTTAGTTCCCCAATCCGCGATTGAACCCAGGCCCTCGGCAGTGAAAGCACGGAGTTCTAATTCACTGGACCACCAGGGAATTCCTAAGGCTGCACTTTTAAAAATTCATGTATAGTTGATTTACAGTGTTGTGTTAGTTTCAGGTATACAGCACAGTGATTCAGTTATATATTCTTTTTCAGATTCTTTTCCATTATAGGTTATTACAAGACATTGAGTATAGTTCCCTGTGCTATACAGTAGGTCCTTTTTGTTTATTTTATATTTAGTAAAAATCCACACATTTTATCACTGCCACAAATATGAACTTTAATTAGAAGATCTGCATAAATCCCAGGACTAGTTTAAAAAAACATGAAGTGAGAAAGAAGAAAAATCAAAATACAGATACAGAAGAGAATGAAAAGAAAAAAAAAGAATGAAAAGAAAAAAACCTAACCCTATGTCCTTTTCTCGAGGTGCCTTCACTCAAAAAAATATTTAATAGATGTTATTCTTTTAAAGCAGTTTTAGGTTTTCAGGAAAGCTCAGCAGAAAGTGTAGAGAAGCCCCACATACCACCCCTCCCCCTGTTTCCCCTCTTGCTAACATCTCACACGAATGTGGCATGTTTGTTAACAATTACTGGGGGCCTTTCATTTCTAGGTGGCTGGGTGCCTGGTTCTCTGTGTGCACTCACCTGAGGGGTTGGGGGTCGTGGTTACACACTGCACAGAACAGATGAGGGAGCGTCGGGGATATTGCTAAATTGTCCAACAGATGAGGGAGCATCAGGGATATTGCTAAATTGTCCAACAGATGAGGGAGCATCAGGGATATTGCTAAATTGTCCAACAGATGAGGGAGCATCAGGGATATTGCTAAATTGTCCAACAGATGAGGGAGCATCAGGGATATTGCTAAATTGTCCAACAGATGAGGGAGCATCAGGGATATTGCTAAATTGTCCAACAGAGGTGGGAGCGTCGGGGATATTGCTAAATTGTCCAACAGATGAAGGAGCGTCGGGGATATTGCTAAATTGTCCAACAGATGAGGGAGCGTCGGGGGTATTGCTAAATTGTCCAACAGATGAGGGAGCGTTGGGGGTATTGCTAAATTGTCCTGAGACTTCCTTGTTCTAAGTAGCAGGGTCTGTGTGTTCTTATGTCTAAGGGAGCAAATCTTGTGACTATTTAGGATATGGTCACTAAGACCAGTAAAACTGTACGGTTAACTTTGGCAGCCATCAGCACAAACAAGCTGTTTTATTTTTTTAACTATGTAATTGTCAAAAATCTAAGAACAATATTATGAACTCTAAAACCCATCTTCCAGATTCAGCAGTTATTAACATTTTGCCGCACTTGCTTTGCTTATCTCCCCCCCACACTTTTTTTTTGTGTGGCTCTAAGATTTTAAAACAAATCCCTGATTTCTTGTCCTTTGAACCCTAAATTCTTCTGTGTGTACCTTTAGGAAAATAAGGGTATTTTGAACATAAGTACAATGTGTGTGCGATGAAAGTGGCTTGACTTAGCTGGCGCCAACAAAAGGAAAATGACAAACAGGTTAGGTTGGATTTTTCTGACAACTGAAAAACATCGTGTATGTTAACGGTTCATAAAATAAGAAATGGGATGAATTTTTAAAAAGGATAGCGTTCAACTTTGTAAATCCAAGAAATGCAGATTGAGAGGAGATAATCACGTCTTTAAACTTTGAAATTAACAAGATGTTTGATACTTAAACTCTTTGATACTGTGAAAATCATCCTTGGCAAGGGTACCAGGGTCCATGTGAGTTGATACTGTTTTGGAAAACAACTTGTCAGTAGGTGTTATGTCATTGTAATGTTTGCACTTTTTTGGCTTATTACTCTTGCTTTTAAGAATCTAGTTTAAAAGGGCTTCCCTGGTGGCGCAGTGGTTAACAAGCCACCTGCCAGTGCAGGGGACACGGGTTCGAGCCCTGGTCCTGGAAGGTCCCACATGCCGCGGAGCAGCTAAGCCCGTGCGCCACAACTACTGAGCCTGCGCTCTAGAGCCCGCGAACCACAACTACTGAGCCCATGTGCCTAGAGCCCGTGCTCCGCAACAAGAGAAGCCACTGCAATGAGAAGTCCGCACACCACAACGAAGAGTAGCCCCCGCTCGCCACAACTAGAGAGAGCCCACGTGCAGCAACAAAGACCCAACGCAGCCAAAAATAAATAAATTAAAAAAAAAAGAATCTAGCTTAAGGAAAAGTCCATAATATGGAAAAATCAGTAAGCATGAAGAGTTCCTTATAGCATAATTTGTAGTCGCAGAAATGTGGAAAAACCTAAATGTCTGAAACAGGGGAAACCTAATGTTAGCGGAGTATTCACTCAGGGTATTATGTAGCCAGAAACGTGTGTAGGTGGTAGGTCTGCGTGTATCAATATGGAAAGATAACCAAGGGATACCAACGAGAAAAAGCAAGACGGAAAAGAAAGCACAACACAGTACCATTTGTGTGTTAGCTACAAGGTAAGAAAGTAGAACCATCCATGAAAAGTTTCTGGAAAATACACAAGAAGGGATGGTACTGGGCAGAAGTGGAAGCAAGAAACTTAAAAATTCTTTTTCTGTATCGTCTGTAGCAATTGAGTGTTTTTTAAAAAAACTCTGTGTGTGTTGTTACGATAAAACAAAATTCTAAAAGATGGTTATGAAGACTGTTGTAACAGATAAAAATGCTTCATGTCAAGCAAAAAAAAAACAAGATGCAAAATTGTACGTATAAGGTGCAGTCATAGCCGCGTGACAAACGTAAGACTAGAGAAAGGAGATGAAAGGAAATACTGGTCGGTTGCTTTAAAGTGCTCGGCTTGTTTCTGAATTTCTCTATTTGCCAATTAAAAACATTCCTTTTTATTAATTATGCAAAAATAACTTGAACAAAATAGTTATATGCTTAAAAATACCTGAAAAGGCTTAATTCTTTGTTGCAGATGGATTTGCCCTGTCGGCAACCCCGAGTCCTCACCTTGCGTTCGAGGCCCGGGCCGGCCCGGGGGTGGGGATGAGGCTCCCCCGTCCCCTCTGCCTCGACTCAGGGGCCGTTCTCGTCTCCCCTCCGTGCAGAGCCCTCCCACCTTCGGGTTCCTGTTGGACATCGATGGGGTGCTGGTTCGGGGCCACCAGGTCATCCCCGCTGCGAGGGAGGCCTTCCGCAGGCTCGTGGACCCCCAGGGGCAGCTGCGGGTGCCCGTGGTCTTTGTCACGAACGCGGGGAACATCTTACAGTGCAGCAAAGCCCAGGAGCTGTCAGCCCTGCTGGGCTTCCAGGTAAGGAGCGGCTGGAGGCAGGAGGCTGAGGACCTGGTTCCCATGGAGCCCCCTCTCCAGCCCTGTGTCGCCTGCCCTGTGGGGGGACAATATGGGTGAGCCCGGTACGCATCTTCCTGCTGGAAAAATAACCTGAAGTTCAAGGCCGAACTCAGAGGGTAGCGCCTCATCATCAGGGTCATTTTTTATGAAAATGTACACGTTGAGCACAGAAATCCCACCTGTGGACTTGGCCGTTTCCATCTTTCCTCCTGGCCTCAGGGACGTGTGTTTCTAAATCCCTGTGCACCAGGTGGGACTCTGCAGTACAGCCCTTGTTCCTCATAAGTAAGATGACAGCTCAACGAGCTCTGTCCCTCGTCACCCCCTGCGGCTCCCACCGTCCCCACATTGACACGTTCTTTGTTGGCAGTGGCTTTGGTTCTTGGAAGGAGCCCTTTGGAACCGAGAGAGTAGATCCCATGCCGATCGGCTGGGAGACACTGCTGGGGAGGAGACCGGTTCCTACCCTGGTGTCTGGACAGTGGGGCTGCGCAGTTGCCATGAGCATAAATGCTGAAAAGCCAGGTCTTCACGTAGAGCTGAAAATAGTCAGAGGTGGAGGCGGGTCTGAGCTCATGCACGAACCCTGTGGTTCCCGTCGGGCTGAGAAATCGGGGTGTTGGGAGCTGGGCCGGTGGGGCCCATGGTGGCCACATCTCCTGTGGGCTCTGGTGTCCGGGTCCCCTCATACCTGTTGGGGTAGTTCTGGAAGGGTTGGGCCCCCCTTCTGGGCAGGTTTCTCCTTCCTGGGCCAGGGAGCCAGCTCCCTGCTGCTGCCCTCACATGCGTGTCCTCTGCTCTCCATCTCTCGGCGGCCCTGCAGGTGGAGCCCGACCAGGTGATACTGTCCCACAGCCCCATGAAGCTCTTCTCGCAGCATCACGACAAGCGGATGCTGGTGTCTGGGCAGGGGCCCCTGGTGGAAAACGCCCGAGCGTATCCTTTTGCTGCTTCCTGCTCTGCTGTCCTTGCCCGGCTGAAAGGACCGGGGTCAGAAGCTCTGGGCGCCCGTGGGAGGGAGGGAGGGAGGGCACCTCCCAGGGTGGCCAGCCCTGGTTCCCCGGGGGTTCCTGGAAGCCAGCCCACCGCCTCGGGGCCTGCTGGGCAGCTCACAGAGCAGATTCCTGCCCGTTCCCTGCAGAGCCTGACTCACGGGGTCTGAGAACCCAGGCGGTTCTGTGGTTCGGTTTGGGACCCATGGCTCCCTGAGCGTGTCTGCAGGGAGCTCAGCCCCGGGCGTGTGCTCAGTGAGAACGTGTCCCTGCTCTGAAGCGGCTCGTTCCTCTGCTGCTTCCGCAAACCAAGGGGGCTGAGCACCGCCTGTGCGTGGCCGCGTGCTCGGGGCCGGAGCAGCACACGGCTAGTGCTTCACCAGGGCTCCCGCTTGAGGTGGCGGAGTGACACACCAGGAGCTGTGCAGGCGTGCTTAGGACGGCGTGTGGCTAGAGGCTGGGAAGAGCAGAGTGGGTCCGAGTGTCACAGATGCGGGGGGGTCCACCCTGGGGCGGGGGTCCCCTGTGGCTTCATGGGGGCTGGCTGTGCCGCAGGAGGGGGCATAGCTGGGGAGCCTGCCGAGAGGAGGCTGGGAGGATGCCCGGAGCAGGAGGCCGGGATGCGGTCGGGTCGGGAGGGGGGCCAGAAGGACAGCGCTGGGCTCGGGAGCCTCAGACGTGAACGCTGAGGAGCACGGGTCTGTGCGGTCGTATTGCTGACGGAAGCATCATTCTGGGGAGATGTGTTTTGAGGTGATCTGAACCTGCGTCCAGTTAAGACTGCCAGTGGGGTCTGAGGACAGGAACACGGCGGCAGGTGTTGGAGGGTAAGGCTGCAGCGGGCGTGCTCCCCACGGCCTCCCTTCTGGCTGAATTGGGTCCATCGTCCAGATTTAGCTCCGGTCTGGCTTCTCCAGACCCTGCTCGGCTTCCTCCCCGCCAAGGAGTCTCCTCTGAACTGTCCTCAGAGCCCTGGTTCTCGTGGCCCTGGGCCAGCGTGAGCTTGAGGATGGGGCTTCCTGTGAGCCTTTGCACGGGCGGTGCCCAGAGTCGGCCAAGCCCCCGGGTGTCCCCACCGCCTGCGCCCATGCCTGCCTGCAGCGCTCCTGGTCGGCGCTGGCCTCACGGGGCTCTGTCTGGGGTCCGGGCGGGTGGGGTTGGTGTGGGCTGCGGTGGGTCCCTCACTTTAAAGGCGTCTCCCCGGCACTGGGCAGCTTTGCTTCCTGACCTCCTTCCAGACTGGGCTTCAAGCACGTGGTCACAGTGGACGAGCTGCGGGCGGCCTTCCCTGTGCTGGACATGGTGGATCTGCAGCGGCGGCCCAAGACCACGGTAATGGGACACGCTCGGGCCTCCCCGCTGACCCTGCAGCCCTTCCCTCTCCGAGCTGCCTTCTCGGAGGGCAGGGCACATCTGGCCGAGGCCTTTGTTCCCGGACACACGTTGTCGGGGGTGGTGAGCAGGGCTGTCCCCTCTCTCCAGAGCCCTCGTGTCCCCTCCAGGTGGTAGTTTTGTGATTTACCAGCTTTCCTAGTTGCTTGGAGAACCGCTGGTGTGAAGTTAATCGCTGCTCTGCTGTCCTGGAGCTCCTTACAGAGGGCTGGCCTGGTGGCAAGTGGCTTCCTGTGAAAGCACTGGCGGCTTGAGCGTCTGCTCGGGGTCCTTTGGGTTTGGCTCACATTTGAACCTTATCTTTTCCGACCAGCCATCACGGGGCCTCTCGTTGACCCTCTAGGGTGACCGCCCGTCTCCTGATGCCCCTTCGCCCCCTTCTTCCCTGCGTGAACTCTGTGTCTATCACAGAGTGTCTGTCACCGCCTGTTCGAAGTCAGTGCATGTCAAAGTTTGATGAACTGCAGTTATAAACAGACAGGCCTGCTTTTGTTTGTCTGTGTAACTCTAGTTCCCCCCCACACCGAGCTTTCCGAGGGCTCCCCCACCTTTGAGCTGCGCACGTTATGTGCAGAACCAGGTGCCAGAGTTGGCATGGCTCTCAGAGCAGCGCAGAGACAGCCCCGCCCCCTGCCCAGGAGCCCCCTGCCGCGGCTCGCCCCAGGTCTCCGCTGGTTACTGGCAGAGCCGAGGGCAGGGGAGCTGTTCCTAGAAGGAATGGGCCCCCAGGCCGTGGTCCAGTGATGGCCCTGCCTCCTGAGTGATGTCAAGCTCCCGTCCCTTCCTGGGCTCACCTCGTCCTCTGCCACCTGATTCCAGACTCTCACCTCCTGTCCTTGCTGGAGGAGGACAGCTGAGCAGCCGTCCCCTGGCTGACCTACACGCTTGGTGCCCGCTGGCCTGGGGTGTGGCCGGCCGGAGCGCGCTCTCCTCCTGTCCCCGAGGACCTCTGCCCTCGGTCCTGTCCCTTTCTCCTCGGCCTGAGCTAGACCGAAGGGTCTTCCGTCTGTCAGGCACGTGTCTCTCCTCCCACCCCTTGGAAACCGGGTGTGGAAGGTGACCGTGGCATTGACGGGCTTGCTCTTTGTCTCTCGCAGCCCCTCCCAAGGAACGACTTCCCTGCGATCGAAGGTAATGAGGTCCCTGCGTGATGTGGGCGGGCTGTCCCCGCAGGCTCTGCAGCCGGGTGGTGTGGCTGGGACGTTGGGCGCTGGGTCTCCTGGGCTCTGGTCTCGGGTCTGCCGGTCACTGCCTCTGAGACATTAGCTGCTAAGCTTTCCTTCCCCGCGTCACTTGCCCTGTTGTTCCAGGAAAACCTAAGTGTGGAAAAAAGCTACCTAAGGAAGCCTGGTGCGGTGTTTCTCAGCCCTATTAAGTCCAGTTCTCCCTGGGTAACAAAAATATTGTAATGTCCCCTTTACTACCCTAAATGAATGCTTTCCTATACGCAAATATTAAAAATTAATTAATTCATGGTAAAGCCCTAATTGTAATAGGGAGAAATAAAAGGAAACGTTTTTTAGTAAGGTCATCTGCATTTCAATATGAAGTAATTATCCAGGAAGGCATAATTAAGTAGTGAAATGATTATACCAAAAGTAGAATCCCCATGAACGTTACAGCTACCAATGCAGTGTGTTTACAGGTGTGTTTCATTGGTGACTCAGAAATTAGGAGCAGTGTTGTCACTGGTGATGCGGTTTTCCAAAATGGGGAATAGCTCTTGGCAAAGTTGTGAAAAAATAAAGTACGTCTTCTCTTGACTAACATGATAGTTGTATTTTTGGAAAAATCAGTGCTTATGAAAAGTCTAGCAAAAAATACTTTGTGTGGAATAGAATTAGGGTTTCGGCTCAGTTAATTACAAGCAAGTTGTTCTCCTGTGTGAGTGTCAGCTATTAATAGACGTGGGGAAGGTTTTGACTCTGCAGAATGTCCTGAGCCTCTTGCATCCCAGTCTTCTCCCGGGCCTCCCCAGTAGTGTCAGTCCTTGTGACAGGTGAAACATGTCCCGGGGGTGGCCTGCGCACTGGGGCCACGGTCTGGCCCAGCTCCCCAGTCTTGCAGCTGGCCTTGCTGACGCGTGTGCAGCATGGCTTCCGTGCTCTGTCAGGTCTCATTGTATCCTCCTCCCAGCGTGGGTGTTGTCCTCATGTAGCTGAGGAAGCTTAGACATGGTGAGAACTGGCCCACAGTCCCAGAGGGACGTGGACAGCGTCAGGCCTGTGACCCCGTCTCCCCGCCATGTGGCCGAGTGACCCCTGGGGCTTGGGGGACGTGGCCGGGCGGGTGGGGTGCTGTGCAGGGCGTCGGTCAGCAGGGGCTGCTGCTTCTCTGCCTCTAACCCTCAGGACGTCCTGGTGGACACACTGAGGAGCCCTCGGGAGCTCCTCCTGGGCTCGGCTTCGTCCACCTCCTGGGACCCACGCCCCCAGCGGGGCCGTGCACCCCAGGCCTCCCGAGGCCCCTCCACGCCCGGCTCACCCCACCCCCACTCTGCAGGGGTGCTTCTCCTTGGGGAGCCCGTGCGCTGGGAGACGAGCCTGCAGCTGATCATGGACATCCTCCTCAGCGATGGGAACCCCGGCACCGGTCTGGCGATGGCCCCCTATCCCCACCTCCCTGTCCTGGCCAGCAACACGGACCTCCTCTGGATGGCCGAAGCCAAGATGCCCAGGTGAGGACTCGGGGTCCCTGCCTTGGCCCTGGGGGCCACCTCCAGCTGCCTCCTGGGCAGTCCTGCTGACGGCGCCTCGAGCCGCCCCAGTGCTCTGGGCTCAGACCCCTCCTCTAGGCCCTGGAGTTGCCATGGTAACCTGGCCTCTGGGAGCGGTCTCCAGGGTCACTTCACATACTGATTGATAAACGAAAACTACCACTCAGTGAGCACGGAAGGTGGATCGAGATGGTCTTAACCCCCGGCCCCGACAGAGTCTAACAGGACGTGCTTCTTCTGGCTAGAGGAACCCAAGTGATGCTCAGTTCCTGTTATCCAGCTGCCCTTCCCTCGCTGCCTTCACCCTGTGGTGCTGGCTCTTTCACTTCTTTGTTTCCTTCTGCCCATAAGACATTGGGGAGGGGAGAGTAGGCGTGATTCCGAGGCCCCTGGAGCAGTCACTTCCTCAGAGGCCCTCAGGCTCCAGGCAGGCCCCCACCCCGTCCGCCCGGCACTGAGCACAGCACAGGCTGCCGTTTTGCTGGCCCTCAGGTTGCCTTCCTGGAGGGGCAGCTGCCGGTGCCATGTGGCTGCTCTTGCCTGCGAGGCCAAAGCCTGGAGTTTCTCCCCCTGCCCTGCCTCCCAGCGAGCTGTGTGGTGGATCCGCCACTGAGGGCCTGAGGGCCCAGCACTGAGCCCAAGGAGGTGGGGATCACCGTGTTCTCTCTCAAGTGCATTTCTGCAGCTCGAGGTCAGGTCTTTTTTCTGGAACATTCTTCCTAGAGTTCGGGTTTGCTGACACTAGGTGAAGGGGGTTGGTTATGTAGCAGATTTGAGATCACTTTTTCATTCAATAATTTCAAAATTGAAAGTAGAATTCAGTATATGCATAAGTGACACTGAAATGTAACTTCAAGATACTGAACCGTATCCAATAGGATTTGATTTAGCAGCAAGGGATGAAAACCCAAAAGAAAAGAATCTTAAACGAGATGGAAGTTTGTTATTGTGAAAAAGTCCACCCATCAGGGACACAGGCACCTTAGCCCTTTACTATGTAATCCAAAGGGCTGCCTGATCTCCAGCCATCGTGTCAGCATTCCAGTCAGCAGGAGGGAGTATGGGGAGGGTAGAGAAGAGCACCCCCTCCCCAGTTTCCAGGCTCCTTTCCAGGAGGGTAGTCCAGCACTTGTGATTTCATTGACTCTTAGGCTGTAGCTTAGTCACTGGCCATACACTTAGCTGCAGTGGGGGCAGGGAGGGTGCTTTCTGACACTCGGTGGCACTGTGCTCAGTGAAATTGGCACTGAGGAGTGAGGTGGGATGCCAGCCAGTATTCTGCCCAAGTCTAAGGCAGAATTGAAGCTGGGTCTCTGGTTCCAGCTCCACACCTTGGGCAGGCTACTCCATCTCTGGGCCTCAGTTTTCTCACCTGTGCAATGAGGAGAATGAACGCCACCTCATCGGGTTTTTCTAAGGGTTGAACGTGATGTGCCTGCCATCTCCAGCGCTGGGACAGCGCTCAATAGACGTTGTCAGAGAGTCGCAGGCCATGAATGCACATCCTAAGCGTGACGGCCTCTCACCAGAAGTGATTCGCTTTGTCCTGTCACCGTGCTCTGTGCCACCGCGAGAGGGTGGCACACAGGGCATGCCTGAGCCTTGGGGCCCGGGGAGGGGACCGAGCGCCGCTTTTCCTCTGGCAGGTTCGGCCACGGCACCTTCCTGCTGTGCCTGGAGGCCGTTTACCGGAAGGTGACGGGCAGAGAGCTCTGCTACGCGGGCCTAATGGGCAAGCCCAGCCTCCTCACCTACCAGTACGCGGAGGGCCTGCTCGCCAGGCAGGCGGCGCGGCGGGGCTGGGCGGCCCCGATCCGGAGTCTCTACGCCGTGGGGTGAGCCCCGCACCCCTCCTCCAACCCCTGCGACGCGCCCCCCCCACGCAGTGGTCACCCGCGGGCCCCTGTGTCCCCGCCCCTCCATCCCCAAGACGCGCCCCCCTCCCCCAGTGCTCAACCCCGCCCCCGTGTCCCCGCCCTTCCGTCCCCAGAGACGCGCCCCCCTCCCCCAGTGGTCACCTGTGGGCCACCCCTCTCCCCAACCCCCTGCCGTCCCTGCACCTCCACCAGCGCACTGAACTGTGCCTTCTCTCCCCAGTGACAACCCCATGTCCGACATCTATGGGGCCAACCTGTTCCACCAGCACCTGCAGACAAGGCGGGAGGGGGCGGCCCGGAGCTGCGCCTCCATCCTGGTGTGCACCGGCGTGTACAGCCCCCGGGCCTGGGGGCCCGCCGCTCCCGCCCTGGGGGGCGAGGGGCCTCCGTTCCACGGGCACCGGGACCTTGGCTTCAACCCGGGGCTCCTGCAGGCGGCCCACGTGGTGAGCGACGTGCACGAGGCCGTGCGGCTGGTCCTTGGCAAGGAGGGCTGGGCTCTGTAGCAGGGAGGGAGGTGGGCCCGCTGGCTGCCCCCTGCCCACCGCCTCCCCGCCTCCCGGCCAGCATGGTGACACTCTCGCTCCTCCTGGGCGGGGCCGCACGATTGTTCCCGGGGTAGCATTTGGGTATCAGCCTCAGATTTTTCTAGGCTGGTTCCTGTCTGCCTGTGCTGGCAGCCTGACCCCAGGCTCGTCCTCACTCTGGGGGGTCTTCTGCAGAAGAGGAGGCGGTGCCGCCTCTGCCCGCTGCCAGCACAGGCTGTAACTCACTCTTAGACACTACTTTTTATGGGAGTTTAGCTTATTGCCCAGAGACTTTGGACTTATTTTTTTAAGTTAAAATAATTGTAATAAATATTCATTTTGCTGTCTCTTGTGAAGCTCTGTCTGGAATGTACTAAAAAGTCCTGTGGAGGAAGGCTCGTGGGCTGGCGGGGTGGGTGACCTTGAGGCCCAGGCGCTGGTGGCATTTCAGTCCCGTGAGCGCTGACCCCAGCACACCGCAGTCTGGGCCGCGAGCCCCGAGGCCTGCCATTGACTTAGCCGCTTCCTTGACGTGGAAAGAAGGGAGCTTTTCCTCTGGCGGCTCTGAACCCGTGTGTCTCGTACTTCTCCCTGTTGTGGTGGCCCGGTGAGACCCTTCAGCACAGCCCCGTCTGACCCCAGCAGCACCGGCCAGCTGCTCCCTCCCCTCTCCAAACCCTTGTCCCTGGGCAGCAACTGGGCTCCAGGGAGAGGCGAGCGGTGCCCTGCCCTTGAGCGCCAGGGCTGGGCCAGCCCACCTGCGCCCCCAGCGCCCCCAGACAACAGCAGCTCCTCCCCGTGTGCAGCCCGGCCTCACCTGCAGAACACCCGGGCCAGGGCCCCTCCAGCCCCCAACGCCCCCGGCAGCCTCCCCACTGGTCTACCCCACAGGCCCAGTCAGATGGGAGGTCTGGTCTCTCAGAGGGTCAGGCCCCCTGTGACTTCTCACCACAGCATGGGTGCCTCCCCTCCATCCTGTTCCACCACTTTCCCCTCCACGTTTCGTGGGTCCCCCACGTGCCCTCCTGCCTCAGGGCCTCTTGCACTCGCGGTTCCCTTCCTTCTGACATCGCGAAGCTCTGTCCCTTCTTAAGGGTCTGGGAATTGTCCCCTCGGAGAGACTCCCTCAACTTCCTATAAAAAGCAGCGCTCTGGGACTCCCCTGGTGGTCTAGCAGTTAAGACTCCGCGCTTCCGCTTCAGGGGGCACGGGTTCCATCCCTGGTTGGGGAACTAAGATCCCACCCAGTGCAGTGTGGTGCAGCACGAAACAAAAAACAAGACAAAAACAAACAGCGCTCTCTGCTGGCCTGCGTCATGTTCCCCACGGTCCTCATCACCCCATGACCTGTATTTACTCCTTATTGCCCGTCTTCTGCTAAAATACGAGCGCTGAGGACTGTCCACGCTGGTTCCTTCTCGAGTCCCCACACCCCCATGCCGGGCGCTTGCAGGCCCTGTGGGGCGTCCCACGTCACAGGCAGATGTGGCTTCTCGCCTCTCTGTCCCTTGGGGGTGGGCTGGGGCCCTAGCTCCCCGCTCACAGCCATGCAGCCGTGGGCGATCCCCTCCGCTCTCCAGCGCCTTCCTGTCTGCGGACTGGCGTTGGCGAGGTGGGCTCCACAAAGGAGCTATTTTAGGCACCTCACTGTGTCATGTGGGATTTTGTTCAGCTGCCTGTTTCAGAAGCCTGACCGCAGTGGCTTGAATGCTTTCGAAGCGTCAGGACGTTGGAGCAGGCGCCTCAAGCCCCCCGCTCGCCCACCGTGCTGGTGTGCGGCCCGCCCGCCTGCAGCATGGCCCCAGCCTCCACGGGGAGAGGAGGAGAGGGCGAAGACAGAGCAGGTGGGGCTGGACTCCCTTAAAGAGCTTTCCCGGAAGGCGCACCTCGCTGGGGACTCCAGTCCTGTCCGGCTGACCAGAGGCGGGGCCCAGAGGCGGGGCCCGGGCACACCATCGTGCCAACAAAATCAGGGCTTGTTCGTGAGGAAGGCGAGTAGAGGGGACGGCGGGCAGGTGGGCAGCAGTTCAGCCCCTGGGACCGCGCTCTGCACTCGCTCTCCGTCTGAGTGCCCAGAGGACGCGTCTGTTGGGCCACTGAGCCACTGGGTCTGGAGGCCTGTGATGCACGTGCTGGCCTTTCCCAGAGCCCCTTACACAGGCATCACTGGTCCAAGGTTTGTCAGAGCCTCTCAGAGCCCCTCGCGGAGACACGGTTCTCACCACCCCGGTTTATAAATGAGGGCACGAGGCAGGCCAGCGATCCCTTCCTTTCAGAAACACTGACTGAGGACCCACTTGCTGCCAGGCCCCATGCCGGGCGCCACAGCAGCGACCAGCCATTGGCAACCACACCTGCCTTCGTGGGGTTCGCCTGGTAGTGACCACGCGTCTGAGGTCAGTTAGGAAATGGAGGGGCTGGGCTGACAGCTGGGCCTCCTACTCGGCCATGTCCTCCCGGGACCCTGCCCGCCCTCAGCCAGCCCACTGCCCTTCCCGTGAGTCCTGGAGCAGCTGCTGTTGTGGGTACAGCCCTGCGAGCTTGCCCTGGGCCCAGGAGGCTCACAGGGGTGACTGGGGAGGAGTTGGGAAGTCAGCCGGTGTGGCCACGTGCCGAGGAGTCTCGCCGGAGCCCGGGTGGAAGGGACGGGGCGACAGCGTCTGTGTGCCTGCCCCTGGCTCTGCCCCGTGGCTGGCAGCCGCTCTCTGGGGCCCTTTCTCTCCCTTTCTTACTCCTGGTTTCCTGAAGGTGGCAGGAGCCCCTCCAGACAGGGTGCAGGAGCGCAGGCGACTGCAGCAGCATCACGCAGGTGCAGGGCCAAGGGCAGCCCTGGGCACTTGGCTCCGGACGGGTCTCGTTGCTCAGGGGCTTTGTCTGGACCCTGGAACCAAAACCCACAAGCAACCGCTTCACTGCTCAGTCCGACTGGGTGAAAATGTTATCTTTTTGTGTTTTGAAGCGGCCAAGCGATTACAGACAAGATGCTGTGAGTCGCTCTGAACGGGAAGTAAGTGCGTGTTCATAGTAAAGTGATCAGCCTAGAGCAGGACTGGACCGTCAGCTGCCCACTTGGGTCCCCAGTCCCGAACCCCGGCACTTTCTCAGTGTCC
The DNA here is from genome assembly GCF_949987515.2 of Delphinus delphis. Taxonomy (NCBI): domain Eukaryota; kingdom Metazoa; phylum Chordata; class Mammalia; order Artiodactyla; family Delphinidae; genus Delphinus; species Delphinus delphis. Next base: position 1,653,268 of record NC_082693.1, read on the forward strand.
CCATGGTGGCGGCAGCTTCTGGCCTCCTGAGGACACCTCTGGGCTGAGGCAGGTGGCGAGCCAGCAGGTAGTCAGGGCTCCCAGCAGAGCTATGGTTGCTGTAGCAACCGGATGCTGCCTTGAGGGCGGAGTTTTAAAATATCTTGGCTATAATAGTTCTTTCCCCCCAATCTCTCTGTCACTTCCCCCGTGCCGCGTGGTGTGGCGAGGCTGGGTCGCCCGGGGACGCCTGCCTGCTCTCTGCCTGGGGCTCCTGGCAGCTTCTTGGGGGGCTGGATGTGGGAGGAGTGTCTCTGGGTGTGAACTGCTGCGAAGCTGTCAGGCTTTTGCTTCCAGCCTTCTCCAGCTCTTGGATCCAAAAACCTTCTGTCATTTTCTCTTTTTGGAGAGGCAGAGAAGAGGGGTCTAGCTTGAAACTCCCACCGCCCCCCCAAAAGAAACCTCCTCTCCCTCCTCCCACCCTGGGCCATACCCCTACCAGCACAGCCGCAGCATCCTGGGACCACTCTCTGCAGGGGGAGGGGTGTCCCCTCTTGTCTGCTGTTTCCTTTGGTGTTTCTAACTTCCTCTTTTGGCTTCATTTATTCACTCAACAAATGCCTGTAGCGCACCTACTAAGCCCCTGAAATAAACGAAAAACTGCCTTGTCACGGGGATGTTCATCCCTGTCTTCATCTTGGACTTGGTCCTATCAGATTTCAAACTTTTTTCTAAAGTTACAGTAATTAAGACAGTGTTCTCTTGGCAGAGGGAGGGGTACAAACCAATGGGACAAAACAGCCCTCAGAAACACATACATGAAAGTGCGGCTCAACAAACCAAATGTGTATTTCTCGCTCATTTCATAGGCCGCCGTGGGCTGTGTGCTGTTCTTGGCCTTTCCCTCCAGGTGGTGACTCGGGCATTCAGCCTCCTTCCATTTGTGATGCTGTCATCTTCAAAGAGGGAGGGAGGGTGGATGAACGTGGAGGGACTTGGGTGAGACGTGGTCTTGGTGGTCAGCACTTCTGTTCATGTCCACTGACCACGCACGTGGTTCCAGTGCCACTCCCAAGAGGACAGGGAATGTGAGGAAAAGGAAATGGGATCAGTCGGCGTCTAGCCTGTCTCTGTTGCCCTATTACTGTTTACTAGGATAAAGAAAATTGGATTTGCTTAGTTTTGTTTAAATTCATGAATATATGTTGCAATTTGTTTCTGTATATTTATTGAGTTGATCATAAATGTTTTTCTCCTTTAAACTGTTCATTTGGTAAATGAGATTCATAAATTTTCTTTTCATCTTTAACTCTGCCTTTCATTCCTGTGATAAAACCTAATTGGTTATGTTATATGTTGCTGTCTACCATTAGCTAGAATTTCGTTTATGCTCATAAATGAGACTGGCCTGTACAGTTTAACTTTTTTCTACTGCCTTTGTCTGGTTTTGATATCAATTTTGTATTAGCCTCATAAAATAAATGGTGACGGGGCTTCCCTGGTGGCACAGTGGTTGAGAATCTGCCTGCCAATGCAGGGGACACGGGTTCGAGCCCTGGTCTGGGAGGATCCCACATGCCGCGGAGCAACTAGGCCCGTGAGCCACAACTACTGAGCCTGCGCGTCTGGAGCCTGTGCTCCGCAACAAGAGAGGCCGCGACAGTGAGAGGCCCGCGCACCGCGATGAAGAGTGGCCCTCGCTCTCTGCAACTAGAGAAAGCCCTCGCACAGAAACTAAGACCCAACACAGCCAAAAATAATAAATAAATAAATAAAAATTAAAAAAAAATAAAAAATGGTGACACATTTCATCTTTTCCTATTTTTGGAACAGTTTGTTTAAAATGGGATTTTCAGTGCCTTGAATATTGGTAGAACACACAAAACCATCTGAACCTGGTAAATTTTGGAGGGGAGACTTAATTACTGATTCAATTTCTCTAATAATTAAATGTATATTCAGACTTTTCTACTTAGTTTAGGAAAGTCATGTTTTTCTAGGGAATTTTCCATTTTTCTCTAAGTTTTCAAATACAGTGGTGTAATATTGTTCATAATATTCTCGTCATTAAAAATCTGTTTCTGTAGTTAGACATCTTTTTCATTCCTATTATTGCTTTTATTTATGTTTTCTCCCTTTTTTTCTTAATAAATCATGTCAGATCTTTGTGTATTTAAACATCAGGGTTTGTTTTTTTTTTTTTTTTTTTTTTGCGGTACGCGGGCCTCTCACTGCTGTGGCCTCTCCCGTTGCGGAGCACAGGCTCTGGACACGCAGGCTCAGCGGCTATGGCTCACGGGCCAAGCCGCTCCGCGGCATGTGGGATCTTCCTGGACTGGGGCATGAACCCGTGTCCCCTGCATCGGCAGGCAGACTCTCAACCACTGTGCCACCAGGGAAGCCCTAAACATCAGTTTTTATTATTTCTGTTTTTTTAAAAAAAATTTATTTATTTTACTTATATTTATTTTTGGCTGCATTGGGTCTTTGCTGCTGCACGCGGGCTTGTCATTGCGGTGGCTTCTCTAGGTGTGCGGGCTTCAGTAGTTGTGGCGTGCTGGCTCAGCAGTTGTGGCTCACGGGCTCAGTTGCTCCACGGCATGTGGGATCTTCCCGGACCAGGGCTCGAACCCGTGTCCCCCGCACTGGCAGGCAGATTCCCAACCACTGCGCCACGAGGGAAGCCCTTATTTCTGTTTTTATCTTTAACATTTCCTTCTTTATGTTTTCATTGAATTTACTTGTTCTTTCTTCAGTTTATTAATTTGAATGCTTAGCTTATTAATTTGTAGTCTTTCTGCATTTGTAACAAACATTTTAAGGCTATACATTATCCTCTAAGTTTTGCTTTGGCTGTATCTCATTCATTTTGTCAAGTAATATTTTCAAGATCATTTAATTCTAAGTATTTTCTAATTTTTGTGTGAGTTATTTGGAAGAATGTTTAAAATTTTCCAACGGTTTGGGGAGTGATTGGTGATATTTCTGTTGCTGTGTTCTAATCTAATTGCTTTGAGGTCAAAGAATATAGTCTGTACATGATCAGGTTTTATAAATGTTGCACATACATTTGTGAACTGTGTGTGTATCTAATTTTTTGTAGAGTTCTACATTCAGCCATTAGATCAACCTTGTGTTTAAACTTGTATATGTATTTACCAATGTTTTATCTGTTTGATCTGTTAATTACTGAGAGGTGTGTTTACATCCCCCACTATAATTAGGTATTTGCCAATTTCTCATTATAATATTATCCATTTTGCTTTATATATATTTTAAGCTATGTTATTATGTACACACAAGTTCAGAATTTTGCTGTCTTTCTGGAACTTGGTTCTTTTATAGCAGCAAATACTTATATAGTACAACATGCCAGCATTTTCTAAGTGCTCTCAATATATTAATTTACTTACCCCTCATAAAAACTCTACGAACTAGGTGCTATTATCGTCCCCATTTTACAGATGAGAAAATTGAGGACAGAGAAATTAAGTAACTTGACCAAGGTCACCCAGCTTCTGAGTGGTGGAGTCAGGATTTGAACTCAGAGAGTCTGGCTCTAGCGTGTGTGCCCTTAACTACTATGCTATACTGTCTTCTTTATCACTATATGGTGAAATTCTTTATTTCTAATAATTTTCTTGGGTATAAAGTTTATTTTTTTCTTTTCTTTTCTTTTTTGGCCATGCTGTGTGGCATGCAGGATCTTAGTTCCCCGAATAGAAATTGAAACCGTGCCCCCTGCATTGGGAGCACGGAGTCTTAACCACTGGACCACCAGGGAAGTCCCAAAGTTTATTTTTTTCCTAAAGTTAATATAGCCATGCCAGTTTTTTTAGTTAACAGTTGCCTGGTTTATTTATATAAATGCATTAAAAATATATATGTCTACATATTTTCTTCAACATTCACTTTCAATCTGTCTTTTTGTTTTAGAGTTATTTCTTATATAAAAGCATATAGCTGGGAATTAAAAAAATCAAATCCAATAATCTCTGTTATTTAATAGGACATTTATTGTGATTACTGATATATTTTGCTTTATTTTTTACCATCCATTGCATTCTGGCTCCTGTTATTTCTAATGTGAAGCCTGCTGTCAATCTAACCATTGTGTTGTGATTTACTGCCTGGTCTCTCTTAAGATCTCTTCCTTTAGATGCTCTCCAGTTTCACATCTGAGCACATGGGAGCATATTTATTTTTATTGATCCTGTTTAGGATTCATTGAGATTCTTAAATCTATGGGTTGGAGAAGTTTTTCCACCAGCTTTGGAAAATTCTCAGCCAAAACTTCTTTCTTATCTTTCCCCCACTCTTTCAAGCTTCTCCTTCTGGAACTTCTATTAGGCATATTTTGAATCTTCCCAATCCACCCACCTTGTCTTTTGATTTCTTTTTATATGTCACAACCTCTAGCTCTCTCTACTGCATTCTAGAAAATGTCATCAGATATGTTATGACATTTACTAAGTCTCTTTAGTTGCCTCTAATCTGCTGCTTAATCCATCTATTATTTAGTTATTTATGTATTTATGGCTGCGTTGGGTCTTTTTTGCTTTGCGCGGGTATTTTTCTGGTTGTGTTGAGCGGGGGCTACTCTTTGTTGCGGTGCGCGGGCTTCTCATTGTGGTGGCTTCTCTTGTTGCAGAGCACGGGCTCTGGATGCATGGGCTTCAGTAGTTGCAGCACGTGGGCTTAACAGTTGTGGCTCGCAGGCTCTAGAGCGCAGGCTCAGTAGTTGTGGCACACGGGCTCAGTTGCTCCGCGGCATGTGGGATCTTTCTGGACCAGGGCTCGAACCTGTGTCCCCTGCATTGGTAGGCAGATTCTTAACCACTGCACCACCAGGGAAGATTCTTAACCACTGCACCACCAGGGAAGATTCTTAACCACTGCACCACCAGGGAAGTCCCCATCTATTATTTTTTTTCAATGACTATATATTTGAAATCTGAAGTTCTTTTTAAAAAAATTGGTAGGCAGATTCTTAACCACTGCACCACCAGGGAAGTCCCCATCTATTAATTTTTTTCAATGACTATATATTTGAAATCTGAAGTTCTTTTTAAAAAAATCTTCATTTTTTTTGTATTAAGAGATTTTTTTTCTAATATAACATTTAATTCCATTAATGATTTTTAAACTGTTTTTTAAACATTTTCTTAGCGGTTGCTCTAGGGCTAATAATATACATCTTAGCTTATGATTTATACCAATTTAGTTTCAGTGAGATATAGAAACTATGTTTCTATATATTTCTGTTGCCCTCTTCCCTTTTTAGTACTATTATTGTTGCACATATTAGATCTATATATGTTACAGAACCCAATAATACAGTCTTACAATGATTACTTTTTTTTTTTTTTTTTTTTTTTTTGGTGGTACGCGGGCCTCTCCCGTTGCGGGACGCGCAGGCTCAGCGGCCATGGCTCACGGGCCTAGTCGCTCCGCGGCATGTGGGATCTTCCCGGACCGAGGCACGAACCCGTGTCTCCTGCATCGGCAGGCGGACTCTCAACCACTGCGCCACCAGGGAAGCCCTACAATGATTACTTTTATACAATTTTATGTCTTAAAGAAGCTGAGGTCTACTCTCCTTCTATGGGAGAGAAAGTACATATTTATAAAGTTTGTCATACTAAACTTATTTACCCTTTCTGGTTCACTTCATCTTGAGGATTCAAGTTACCATCTGAGGCCAGATCCTTGCTTTATTACAGTTTCGCTCCCACCCACCTCCTTTGTGCTCTCATGGGCAAATATATTACATTTTTATATATTAAAGTTCCAACAATACAGTTATAATTATATGGTTTTATGCGATTGCTTTTTTTTTTAAAGACAATTTTAAAAATAGCAGTTTTATGTCCACAGCAAAATTGAGAGGAAGGTACAGAGATTTCCCACATACCACCCACTCCCGGCCCATATGCATAGCTCCCCCCAACCCTGCTATCAGCATCCCCCACCAGATGGTACATTTGTTACAATCAAGGAATCTGCATTAACACATCATCATTACCTGAGGTCCATGGTTTACGTTAGGTTCACTCTTAGTGTTGTACCTTGTATGGGTTTGGACAAATTGTACTGATATATATCCATTACAGTGTCATACAGGGTGTTCTCACTGCCCTCAAAGTCCTCTGGGCTTCACCTATTCATCCCTCCCTCCCTCCTGGCTCCTGGCAACCACTGATCTTCTTACTGTCTCCATAGTTCTGCCTTTTCCAGAATGTCATATAGTTGGGATCATACAGTGTGTAACCTTTCTCAGATTGGCTTCTCTCGTTTAGTAATAGGCATTTAAGTTTCCCCATGTCTTTTCACGGCTTGAGAGCTTTCTTTTTAGCGCTCAATAGTATTCCATTGTGTGAACGTTCCCGGTTTATTTATCATGTCACCTGCTGAGCCAGGCACCTTGGTTGCTTCCAAGTTTGGCAATTATGAATAAAGCTGCTATAAATACCCAAGTGCAGGTTTTTGTGTGGACATAAGTTTTCAGCCCCTTTGGGTAAATACCAAGGAGCATGACTGCTGGAAAGCAATATGTTTAGTTTTGTTAAAACTCCAAACTATCTTCCAAAGTGGCTGTACCATTCTGCATTCCCATTGACAACGAACGAGAGTTCCTGTTCTGCATCCTCACCAGCGTTTGGTGTTGTCAGGGCTCTGGAGTTTGGCCATGCTCATAGGGGTGCCGTGGTATCTCACTGTTGTTTTAATTTTCATTTCCCTGCTGACCAGTGATGTTGAGCATCTTTTCATGTGCTTATTTTCCATCTGTATATCTTCTTCGGTGAGGTGTCTGTTAAGGTTCTTCGGCCCATTTTTAATGTTGGGTTGTTTGTTTTCTTACTGTTGAGTTTTAAGAATCCTGTGTATATTTTGGATAACAGCCCTTTATCAGATGTGTCTTCTGCACACATTTTCTCGCAGTCTATGCTTTGTCTTCTTATTCTCTTTACAGTGTCTTTTGCAGAACAGACATTTTAAATTTTAATAAAGTCTAGTTTACCAATTCTTTCTTTTATAGATCATGTCTTTTTGGTGTTGTATGTAAAAAGTCATCGCCAAACCCCAAGATCTAGGTTATTTCTCTTGTTATCTTTTGGGACTTTTATATTTACTTTTGCATTTTACATTTAGGTATGGAATCCTTTTTGAGTTAATTCTTGTGAAGGGTGTAACGTCTGTGTCTAGATTCACTTTTTTGCTTGTTATTGTCCAGTTGTTCGAGCACCATTTGATGAAAAGACGGTATTGCTTTTTAACTAAGTTAGAAGAAAGGAGAAGAAATACATATTTACATTATTTCCTATAATTACCTATATAATGACCTTTACTGGCAATCTTCGTTTTTGTGTGTGTGTGTGTGTGTGTGGATTTGAATTAGTGCTTCCAGCCTGAAGAACTTCCTTCTATATAGTATTTTTTATAAGGCAGGTGTGCCAGCAACATTTCTCATTTCTTGTTTATCAAGAAATGTATTAATTTCACCTTCAGTTTTGAAAGATAGTTTTGCTGGCCGTAAGAATTTTTCCACCTTTGCTTTCAGGACTTCTAATATGTCATCCCTCTGGCTTCTGGGCTCCACTCTTTCTGATGAGAAGTTTACTGTCACTCTTCTTGGAATTCCCTTGTTTGTGATGTGGTTTTTCTCTTGCTCTGTTCAAGATTTTCTCTTTGTCTTTATCTTTTTTTTAAGATTTATTATTTATTTATTTATATTTGCCTGCGACACGTGGGATCTTAGTTCCCTGACCAGGGATCGAACCCGCGTCCCCTGCATTGTAAGGCAGATTCTTTACCACTGGACCACCAGGGAAGTCCCTGTCTTTATCTTTTAACATTTTGATTGTGATGTGTCTGGCTGTGGGTCTGGGCACTTATCCTGCTCAGAGTTTTTGAGTTTCTTGGATGTGTAGATTAATGGTTTTCATCAAATTTGGGAAGCTTTCAGACAGTTTTTCCCTGAATATCTTTCTTCTGCTCCCTTTTTTCTCTCCTGTCCTTCAGATGCTCCCACGTATGTATGTTGATGAAGTCAGTTGTATCCCATCTCTCTCTGAGGTTCTGTTCCTTTTTTTCTTAATTCTTTTTTCTTTGTTCTTCCGAGTGTTTAATTTCTGTCAATGTGTCTTTAAGTTGGCTGATTCTTCTGCCCGCTCAAATGTACAGTTGAGTCCCTCATTAGTTTTATATTTTAGCTAATGTACTTTTCAACTCCAAAATTTCCATTTGGTTCTTTCCTTTTATTATTATAATTTCTATCTCTTTATAGACATTCTCTATTTGATAAGACATTGTCATCATACTTTCCTTTAATTCTTTAAACGTGGTTTCCTTTAGTTCTCTGAATATATTATAATAGCTGCTTTGGAGTCCTTGTCTGGTAAATCCAATATCTGGGCCCCTCGAAAGCAGCTTCTATTGTTTGTATTTCTTTCCGTGTATGGGTCACACTTCCTATTTCTTTACATCTCATAATTTTTTGTTGAAAACTGGACATTTAAGATAATATATTGTAGCAACTCTGGAAACTGTGATCCCTTACCTCCCCCATCCCCCCGCCAGGATTTTTTGTTATTGGTACTTGATTTTTTGTTATTTAGTGATATGGGTAGATGAATTCAGCAAGGTCTGTTTCTCCCGTAGTGTGAAGCCTCTGACGTGTACGCAAATCTCCCTGCCCCCTGGGATGGCCACAGTGTTAGCTGGGTTCTCATTGACTGTCTTTTCCCCAATCTCTCCCTTTTTTTTTTTTGTCATGATCACTCTTTTTCTTTCTTTCTTTCTTTTTTTTAACATCTTTATTGGGGTATAATTGCTTTACAATGGTGTGTTAGTTTCTGCTTTATAACAAAGTGAATCAGTTATACATATACATATGTTCCCATATCTCTTCCCTCTTGCGTCTCCCTCCCTCCCACCCTCCCTATCCCACCCCTCCAGGCGGTCACAAAGCACCAAGCTGATCTCCCTGTGCTATGCGGCTGCTTCCCACTAGCTATCTACCTCCCCAATCTCTTTGTTAACCTTCCGCAGCTTTGCCTCTATTGGTATCACACTGAACCGTTAGGCTCCACTAATTGCTACCTGATTGCTCTGTTATTTTTGACAATGTCCTGGGACATAAACTGCTCCACATCTGATCTGATAAAGTTGGGCCCCTTTGCAGGGGTAGTTCTTAAGACCAGTCTTTGAGGCTTGCTCCGACCCCAGCCGGGTTCTTTTCAGCTGTCTCTCTGTTAAACTCCTGGCTGGTTTGTTTCACTTGTTCCATCAGGGAATGACCAGCCTCCTTTAAGTGACTCACCACGAAGGTCTTCCTTCTTTTCAATAGTGCCCTTAGGCTTGAACTTCCCTGCACTCTGTTCCAAGTGAGCCAGTCCCCTTAGCCTGAGCTACCGAACCCTCTGTTTCTACACCCAAGGCAAAACTCCATGCCAACACTCTGGACCTGGGTACAGCAACCTGCTTCTCTTAGAGTGATACATCTTTTCCATGAGTTGGAAGGGGATGGGAGGAGGGGGTAGTAGCCCCTTGTCTTCTCAGTTTGCCTCTCCCTGCACAGAACCTCTACCCTACAGGTGAGCTGGGACAGGAGATTGGGTTAAGGTAAGCAAGGCCTGCCACCCCTAGATTAGAGCTTCCAGTCTACAGGTGGGGACTGGGTGGAGGTGGGGAGCCACAGGCCTCTCAGCTGTGCTTTTGTGGAACAGTTTCTGCACATGAAGCCGTGGGGCAGAGAGAGGGGAGATGAGAAGTGCAGTGACCAGCCCCTCCGGAGAGGAACAATTGTCCTACACTCGCAGATGGGGAGGAGGGGCCCCTTCTTGGCCACGCCCACCTGGAGGTGAGTTTCCGCCACACTGAGCTGGGGGAGGGGACGGGACAGGTTGTGGCTTCAATGCCACAGACTCTCACTGTTCTTAAAGAGATTTAGCAGATTTCTTGAATAAACGTTTTTCCATTTGCTGTGTGCCCTAAGACAATTTTCAGAAAATTTAAATGGGGGAATTCGCTGGTGGTCCAGTGGTTAGGACTCCACACTTCCAATGCCGGGGGCCCGGGCTCCATCCCTGGTCGGGGAACTAAGATCCTGCATGCAGCGTGGCACAGCCAAATTAAAAAAAAAAGAAATTTTAAATGTTTTTTTTAAATTTATTTTTTATTGAAGTATAGCTGAAGTACAACGTTGTGTAAATGGTTGTTTTTTATAATTTCCGCCAGTTCTGATTATTTCACTGCGGAGAAAATTCACAGAGATCCACACGCTGTGATTCTTGGATGCACTTCTCCCCGCCTTATTCCTTCTTTTTTCTCCACTATTCTTTTTCACAGTATTTTATTCTTTTTTATGTTCTTAATCATTTTAAACCTATTGGTATTATGGCCATCATCATCTGAAGTTCCTGGGGGGTCTAATCTTGCTATATGTTTCATACACTGGCTTTCATTCATGATGGGTTATTTCCTTGTGTGTTTTGCAATTTGGTATTGTGAACTGACTTTTACTGGTGCTTTATCCGTGGGAATCCTCTAAGGCTTGGTTTGACGGTATGTACACCCAGAACTGTTTTGTATTTGCTTTTGCTAGGTATCCATGGTTATTACCAGCCTACAACCAATATTTATGTTACTTTCTCAGCTTGAGATTGTGCAAATCTCAAATCTATGGGTGGTATAGTCCAATGGTTATGAATTTCCAGGAGAGATTTTTTTTTTTTGCGGTACGCGGGCTTCTCACTGCTGTGGCCTCTCCCGTTGCGGAGCACAGGCTCCAGACGCGCAGGCCCAGCGGCCATGGCTCACGGGCCCAGCCGCTCCGCAGCATGTGGGATCTTCCCGGACCAGGGCACGAAGCCGTGTCCCCTGAATCAGCAGGCGGACTCTCCACCACTGCGCCACCAGGGAAGCCCCCCAGGAGAGATTTTTATGCCACTTCAAGCCTAGGTCAATGCTTATTCATTTGCCTGTGGCCTTCCTGTTTGGGTGGGAGATCTAGTTTTCTGTTCGCCCTTTCGCTGAGTCCTTGATTTATGCAGGAAGCTCAGCTCTGTGCTCTTGCCTCATTTGGCTTGAACGCCAGGTGTCCACGTGCCCACCAGTGCTGCCCAAGAGGACATGCCACAGTGATGCAATTGCTCTGTATCTGCTGTTCCGGGTAGTAGCCACCAGTCACATGGGGCTTCTGAGAACTGGAAATGTGGCGAGTGAGACTGAGGAACTGAATTTGAAATTTTAACTTATTTCAAATGATATTTATTTATTTATATTATTATTATTATTATTAATTCATTTATTTACCTTTGGCGTCGCCATGCAGCTGCAGGATCTTAGTTCCTTGACCAGGGACTGAACCCGGGCCCCTGCAGTGGAAGCGTGGAGTTCTAACCACTGGATGGCCAGGGAAGTCCCAACTGATATTTCTTTAAATACATTCAGATTTAGGTAGCTGCTTGTGGCTGGTCCCCGCTGTATCAGACCAACCACACATCTGAAGCATCAGGTACTTCACTCGCCATTCCAGTTTCCTCTTCATGGACGGCCCCCGGGGTTCATCTCACTCTCTTAACTACTCACTTAGACTGTTCAGTTTTACCTGGTGTTTTCGGTAAGCTGGGAGGTCTTATGCATTTTGTTCACAATATGGCCAGAATGGAACACAGTCTCTGCTTCCATTTTCTCTCCCCTCCAGCCCATCGGTTCTGCTGCAAAGTAATTTTTCTATGACGCAAATCTGTCCATGTGACATGTCTGCTTTCAAGAGGTCCCTGTTCTCCTGGAATATAGCCCAAGCTCAGCCTGGCCCCCGAGGTCCTCTGTGACCTGGCCCTGCCTATCCCCTCCGTTTACCCATCATGCCCTTCTCCTTGGACTTCATACTGAAGCCGAGCATCCGGAACTCCTCGGCGTTGCCTGGCGACGTCACGCTGTGCGTCCTCCGTCTGTCCTGCTCCTCCCTGAAATGCCCACCAGTCCCGAGTCCGCGTCCCAGCTGCTAACCAGCCTCTGCTCTCCTTTCCCAACAGTGCTCATGTCCTTTGCTCCTCTAGACCCCATATAGAATTTGGCCGTAACCCTCACAATACTTGACTGTGTTTTCTTGTTTATGTGTCTGTCCCCTGCCCAGCCTGGACTCCTAGGAAAGGACTTGCTGTTTTTAGCCTCTGGAGCCCTGGCTCCAGTGACACTTGCAGGCACTGATGCCGGACCTTCTCCTTTGCCCACGAGGGTAGCGCCTCGCTGTGGGCCGTCCATGGGGTGGCCCAAGCCACAGCCTGGCTCCGGGCCTTAGGGGCGCTCTGCAGTGGGCAGCTGGAGTGCTATTGTCACAGACTCTCCAAGGAGTTCTGAGGCTTCAGTTCCTAGTGAGCCGAAGCTCGCAGCCCCGTTCTGCCCCAGCCACAGCCCCCCGCCCGCTTCCCCTCCACTTCCGGCAGTCGGCACCGTGACTGTGAGATTGGGCACCAGAGGGCCTGCTGGGCCTTTCCACGGGGGGCCCCGGTGAGGCCCCACATGCTCGTCGACAGCGCCCTTCGGCCCTGCCCTTCATTCTTGCTGTGGAGGGAAGAGGGCAGGCTGACAAACAGACGGTGGGTCCGTGAGGACTGGGCCTTGGTTCAGTGCTGGGAGGGCTGGCCCTGCCCGCTGCGCTTCCCCGGGCTGCTGAGATGACGGGGGCATCTCTCCTCCCTCCCGGCCCATCTGCTGCTGCCCCAGGAGGATGAGGGTGTCAGGTCTCCAAACGAGCCTTACCCAGTGACAGGTAAGGTTTAACAGGTGCTCAGGGAAATGACGTTTGGATTGAAACTGCTTAGTTTTTCCCTGACTCCCAGGATGCCATCCTAGGCTTGTGAGAAGGAGCGTGGTAGGTGGGTGAGAGTACTGGGCTGGGAGCCAGAGGCCTGCCCGTGAGGAGCTGTGTGGCTGGGAGCAGGGCACCCTCCTTCTGTCTCTGTCCCCAGGTATCGCACGTAAGATGTAAGCACAGACCTCGGGGGCTTAGGAGCTGCTCGGTGACTGTGTTTTCCCTTTTCCAGATCCTTGAGGGATGTTTGTACTTACTTTATATACGAGAAAGTCTTAACTTCCTTCTTCTCATCCTAGCCACATCTTTGTCAAGCCCATCACGGGCTGAAGCGAAGGGTCTCTGTGATTGTGTGCGTGCGTGTGTACACAGATTTAGACATAACCCAGGGCAAAGCCGAGGTCCCTCTGGTACCCAGACCACCAGCACACTCTGTCGTGTGCCCTGATTTCTTCCCCTTATTATCTGTGGTCTTTTTATTCAGAGCCTCAGACCTGAAAGAAATCGGGTTAAAGAGTCTCATACAGAAGTTACTCTGAGCAACTGAAGCCCATTTCCCAGAAATGCAAGGATAACTTCAAACGGCTGGTACAGCCCAAGTTCCCAGGGAGGAAACCCGTCCTCAGGAGGTACCCTGGGCGAGGGCTGGCCTGATGGGCAAGGGCAGGAGGGAGCTGGGCGGGTGGCCAGGGCAGCAGGTCTGGGGTGGGGTGGGGACAGATTCGCCAGCGTCCCCTCGGCAGCCCAGTTCTCAGCCTGCATCAGCTGCTCCCGCTTCTCCTACTGCTTCGTTGACGTGAGCAGGAGTTGTGGGCCAGCTTTCAGGTTAGCGGCTGGCTGGTGTCCTCCCTGGGGGAGAGCTGGGAGCCAGGCTGTAATCTGTCCCATTAGCAGTTGGCAGCTCCCAGCCCGCTTTTTCACCTGCCGGCTCCGTGCTGACATCGCCGGACCCGCTGTGACGCTCCTGGATGCGGGCCACGTGCGCTGTTCGCTCCCCCTTGCCCCGTGTGGGTGGCCTTGGCGCCAGCGGGCAGGGCTGAACCTCTCACACCGTGAAGCCTGTGACCAGCTCCAAGAACCGCTGCTCCCAGCGAGAGCCGCTCTGCTCCCTGGCGCGTTGCGAAGCACAGAGCTGTCGGGGAGCTGAGCCCGGCTCCAGCCCAGAAAACAGTCATGAGTAGCCTGTGCTGTGAGTAAATGTTCCCGGGGCTTGAGACACGAGCTAAATGGAATTGCGATGGTCACACCAGCTACCTTTAACACACTCCGGGACAGGCATTGGGCCAAACCCTTCGAACTCGTGCCCTCTCTTAATACAACAGCCTGGGAAGGTAGATGTTGGTCCCTTTTTACAGTTGGATAATCCTAGGGTCAGAGAGGCGAAATAACCGGTGCAAGATCACGCAGGCCACATGGCAGAGCTGAGACCACAGCCCGGAGCTCAGCTGCCCCCCACACCTGCTGGGCTGCACGACGACTGGACACGGAGCCGGCGCGTGCCCGGGGTGGGCTGCGGGTGCTAAGCCCACATCTGCCGTGGATTGTTCGTACAGAGCTCTGCACTTGTGGCTGCAGGGCTGCTGTGCTCCCGTCCACGGCCCGTCTGTAGCACATTCACCATCGCAGCTTCGGGCCTATTTTCCACGGAGGCGCCTCTAGGTGCTTAACTTCCTCTGCCAGCTGCCTCTGCCTACTGTTTCCCATTCCCGCTTTAAGACCGTCAGAGAATACTGAAAACCTTGGCTGGGGCCACACGCGCCGCACCGTCCTTTTACTGCTCCTTTCTTCCCCAGCATTTATATTAGAGAGCTGCTCCACTCACTGGAAATTGCTCCCTCCCCCCGGGCCGGTCACTGAGCAGAGAGCAGGGCACATGGATATGTAGAAACAGATGTTTGGGGCTCCCGGTCCTGGTCTCTGTAATCAGTGCGGCCTGGTTCCTCCTTCGGTTTTCAAGGGCCTTAGGGAGATGCAGGACGGCCCAGCGGAAAGGGCACCGGACGAAGTAGAGGCTGAAGCTGCCCTGGTGCCTGCAGAGGTCCCAGCCTGGCGCTCAAAGGCATGGTCTACACTGAGACCAAGGCCACCCAGTCCCTAACGCCCCATGGGTTCAGCTGGTGGGACCTCGCCGACCACCTCCCATCCGGCCGCCGGGATCCCATCGCTTCCCCCGGATTCCAACGCTGCGTCCTCCCCGCCCCAACTCCGTGCCCCGGCACCCCACCCCTTCCTCCCGCCGACACGGCGGCCGGGCTTTCCCGCCTCCCGGCCCCGAATCCAATCCCGGTTTCCCCGCCCCGCCCCCAGCTCTCGGCTGGGCCGCCCCGCGCGCCGTCACCGCCGCCGTCACCGCGCGTCGGCAGCAGCCCGCGCGCGCCCGGCCACGGGGCTCGGCTCCGGTGCGCGGCTCCGGCCGGGTAGGCGGGAGGGAGCCGAGGACAATGCGCCCCGCGCCCGGCGCCCCCCGCGCGGCCCCGCCCCCCGCCCGGCTGCAGCCCCGGTTCCCGCGCGGCCGGAGCGGCTCGGGCAGCAGCAGCGGCGGCAGCGGCGGCGACACCGGCAGCAGCAGCAGCAGCAGCAGCGCGGGCGCCGAGCGGGAGGACGACGACGAGAGCGCCAGCATCAGCAGGCCGCTGGTGCCCGCCGGGCCCCCGGGGAGCGCCGCCGCCTCCTGCGCCTCCACGCCCACCTCCCCGCGTAGCATGACCGCCGCCGACCTGGGCGCGGGCGCCGTCGCCGGGGCCGTCGGGGGCGCGGGCGGCGCCAGCCCCGGCCCCTCCTGCCGTTTGTGTTGCTGCTGCTGCGGTCGCCGGGCTCGGCCGGGCCGCGGCGGTGGGCGCCGCGGCTGCGCCCCCGGCCCGGGCTGTCGCTGGGGCTACCAGGCGCTGTCCGTGGCGCTGCTGCTGGCGCAGGGCGGCCTGCTGGACGTGTACCTCATCGCTGTCACCGACCTGTACTGGTGCTCCTGGGTCGCCACCGACCTGGTGGTCGCGGCGGGCTGGGCCATCTTCTTCGCCAAGAACAGCCGGGGCCGTCGGGGCGCCGCGCACACCCACCACCCGCACCACCCGCACGCCGCGCCCCTGCACCTGCCCGCCGCCCCCGCCGCCGCTGCCGGGGCTGCGGGAGCCAAGGCGCGCGGCGGCCGCGGGGGCGCGGGCGGCCTGGGGCCGGCGGGGGCGGCCGGCGCGGCCGGCGAGTTCGCCTTCGCCTACTTGGCCTGGCTCATCTACTCCATCGCCTTCACGCCCAAGGTGGTGCTCATCCTGGGCACGTCCATCCTGGACCTCATCGAGCTGCGCGCGCCCTTCGGCACCACGGGCTTCCGCCTCACCCTGGCGCTGTCGGCGCCGCTGCTCTACTGCCTGGTGCGGGCCATCGGCGAGGCGGGCGCCACCCCCGGCTCCGCGGGCCCCCTGCTCCTGCAGCCCCAGCGGCACCGCGCCGCCGGCTGCTTCCTGGGCACGTGCCTGGACCTGCTGGACAGCTCCGCCCTGGTGGAGCTGATGCTGGACGGCCGCGCGCCGCTGCCCGCGCACCTGCGCTACCTGCTTCTCGCCGCCTACTTCCTCGCGCTCGCCTCGCCGGTGCTCTGGCTCCACGAGCTCCACGCCGCTGCCGCCTCGCCCCGGGGCCGGGCCTCGCGGCCGGGAGGCTGCAGCCGCCTGCTGCGCCTGCTGGGCGGCTGCCTCGTGGACGTACCCTTGCTGGCGCTGCGCTGCCTGCTGGCCGTGAGCTACCAGCAACCGCTCTCCGTCTTCATGCTCAAGAACCTCTTCTTCCTCGGCTGCCGCGGCCTGGAGGCCCTGGAGGGCTGCTGGGACAGGGAGACCCCGGCGTCCCCGAGTCGGGCTCGGGCAGGCTACGGCGCTCCGCCCTCCGCCCCGTTGGTGCCGGGAGCCCCCCAGCTGGGCCACTGCATCTCGGAGGACGAGGGGGGCGCCCACGGCTACGTCAACACCCTGGCTGTGGCGTCCCAAAACTGAGGGGTCTGGGGGCTTGCTCTGGAGTTGGGAGACCCCGCTCCCTGTCCTGCGACCTTCCCTCACCCAGACTGGATCAGCCTCTGTTTGGGGGAGGTAACTGTAAACAGGGCTGAGAGCCAGCGCGCCCCTCTGAACCCCTTGGGTCAAGACTGCTTGGAAGGAGCCAGCCGCTGAAGAGAGGGAGGAGGGTCGCCGGCTCTCTTCTCCTCTCGACGCCCTTCCCCAATCCTTCTCTCCAGGGGCGGGGCACCTCTGCTTCTCGCTTCTCCCACCTCCTCTGATTCCTCTCCCTTGCAGGGCAGAATGGAGGAAAGGGGGGCCCAGGGCCTTTGGCCACCCACCTTGCTTGGACGTGCCAGCTTCTTTTAGGCTGTGGTTAGTGGTCCTTGACCCACACCTTGAAATGACCCAGAATCCCATGCTCCCCTGATGTGTCCATTGCATTTCTTCCAGATGGTAGATGCAAAGTCTGTGTGTGTGTGTGTGTGTGTGTGTGTGTGTGTGCGCGCGCGTGCGCATTCACGCGTGTGTTGTTTCCTTGTGTCCAACCTGTGCCCCTCACAATCAGTAGGAGATCTGGGGAGGCCCGGTGCTCCCCACCACACACTCCTCATTCCTACCTGAATCTGTGGCCATGAATTCCCAGACAGAGTTGGGCTCCTGGGGGCTGCCCAGTGGCCCTCCTCCGAGGGAGACGCTCGCCCAGGATCTTCCTCGATGCCACTCCTTTCCTCTCAGCTGGGGGAGGGGGGGGTCCATACTCCAAGGACCAAACTACACCTTTTCTTGGGTGTTACTACCTCCGCTTTCCACTTGTGTCGCATCACACACTGATGCTGCTTGCAAAAACTAAGGACAAATACTCAGATGTTGCATTCGACGTGGCCACTGGATCCAGCTGGGGTTCGGTGCCAGTGTCATTACAGGGTCTGCGGAGGGTCAGCCATTGGCCGCCCTCCCTCTCTCCCTCCAAATGTGTCCGTAGCTCCTGTCCTCCCTGCAGCTGGTCGCTGGCTGGGTCATCTTGGCTCAGAACAGCTTTGGTGGGGTTTCTGGATAGAAAACCATGTGAGCTGGGCCTCCCGTGGGCCCACAGCAGTAGGAAATCCACCTCCCCACCTGTCCTTCCTTTAGGAAGCATGGTATACATGAGAAAGGGCGGTGGTGACCGTTGTCCTCTGCTCTGGTCACGGGAGCCTCTAGGGAAAAGCAGGCTGCGTGGAGTAGGGTGGCTACGCCCCACCCGGCCCAGCCTCCCTCCCTAGTGACAGGTCACGTCCAGGGGCTGCCCACGTACAGGCTCGATGTGGGACCTCTCTCGGCATCTTTGAGGCAGGATGAGTATCTTGGGGGGAGGTCAGAGTGCAGGAAGAGTTGAGAGCCAGGCCAGGGGTACCTACTCCCCTCCACCCTGCGGGAGGAGGGGGCTGGGGGAGGTTGTAGGAATCTGTTTCCCTCCCTCCCTGTGCCTGGGGAGCTCTGTGTGGTGTAATAAGCTCTGGCCAGAGGGTCAGAGGTCATGGGTTGTGGCTTTGACTGTCACCCACTAGCTTCAGTGACACGTGACTTCCGCTTTCTGGGCCTCCGTTTGGCACTTGGGGCTCCTCTCTCTCAATTTCTTGGGGGCTGCTCTCACGGGTGAGGGGGCGGGGAGGGAGGAACATGTTTGCACTCGATGTCCCTGCTCCCAGCCCCTTGCCCACCAGGTCCAGGATCAGCTGGTTGGATTTTGCAACTAACTGTTCTTTTCCTGCCTTCTCTCCTCCCCAGGACCCCCCTTCTTGCCCTTTGAATTCCATGTGGTCAAAGTTCTGGGGCCCAGATTCTGGGGGGCCCAGGAACTGCTCCCTCTGTTCCCACACCCTCTCTCCAGCTTTGCTGTTTCTCTGCTACCTAATCTCAGCGACTGAGAAGGACTTTGTGTCCGAGCCATGGCCCCAGGCCGGCCCCCTGCCCCACCCCCTTCTCCTGTTTGGACGGCCGTCTCCTGCTGAGTGACCGCTGCTGCGACACCTCCAGGGTGCCCGGTATTCTGGTGGGAGGCTGCGGTGGGTTCCGGTGGGCTGCGCTTCCCGGCACCCGGCTGGTCTGGCAGAGGCCAGGCCTGTTCCGGTCCGGCTGCCAGGCGCACTCACCGCGGGACAGGCGTCCTCCTCCCGCCACTTGCTGCCAGCACTTGTGCTCAGGGCGTCAGCCCCTTCCTTCTGGTGTGTTTTTCTTGAGTCCTTTTACTTACTTCCCTTGCCTCATTCACAAAAAGAAATGCCCCGAAAGTTTCATTTTTCTTGTTTTCTGGGAACACCTGTAGCGCGGGGTCCAACCAGAGATGCTGTGGTGTGTCTAGCATCCCCGGGCCCGCGCCCGCGCCCACCGTGCCGGTCACGGAGAAGAAGCTGGGCACGGGTCCCGGGCTGCCCGCCTCTAACGTTGGGCAGGTCAGGCCGTCCTCCCCTGAGCCTCGGACTCCTTATCTTTTTGGAAAGGGCTTGGGCCAGACCTTCTCTAAGGACGGCTCCGAGCCCATGAGTTTTCGTGGAAGAGAGCGAGCTGGCAGTCAGAGCCTGGAGGACGGAAGTGGTACCTCGCTGGCATTTATCACGTTCTTTTCTCCTTCTCTTTTTAAAAATAAAACCAGCTTCTGTTCTGAAAATAAAAAACTTGAGACTTGTGACAAGCTTCCTGTGTAGTTTCTTTTCAGATCTTTCCTGTCCTGGTTTCCTTACTAAACTCTTAAATGTCACCGTGGCATCTGTCATCATCTTGCGGGTCTGTGTTAACGTTATGGGTGCACCTTGGCTACTTCCTTCCAGGCGGTTGGCGGGCTCTTGACCCGGCCGGCCTGGTGTGGCCCAGTCAGGCTTCCTCAGCACCCTGGGCTCTCAGCCCGAGGGTGATTCCTCAGCTCCTGGGCTCTCACTCCTTCTTTCTGAGAATAACTCGTCAGTGGGAGAAGGGCTGAGAAATGACTTTACATGCTCTGCCCTTCTCTCCCCAGCCAGAAGCGGAAATGCCATCACAAAGGAGAACAAAATGACTTTACATGCTCTGCCCTTCTCTCCCCAGCCAGAAGCACAAATGCCATCACAAAGGAGAACAGGCCGTGCTTGTTTTGTTCTCAACACAACGGAGTCTGGGGCGTCTAGGAGAACATGGGGTCTGCATAAAAATAAGACTACAGTCGGACTTCCCTGGTGGCGCAGTGGTTAAGAATCCGCCTGCCAGTGCAGGGGACATGGGTTCGAGCCCTGGTCCGGGAAGATCCCACATGCCATGAGGCAACTGAGCTCGCGTGCCACAACTACTGAGCCTGCGCTCTAGAGCCCGTGCTCCGCAACAAGAGAAGCCCCCGCTCGCCGCAACAACGAAGGCCCAACGCAGCCAAAAATAAATTAAAAAAAAAAGACTACGGTCGTTGTTCTTTAGCACAGAAACACCTGGTGCTATTCAGGGGCTATTCAGGTGAGGCCAAGGGCCCGCCTCTCTTGCCCGGCCTGCCCCCCGCAGCTGGGCGCTAGCACCACCTGGCCTCCAGGGCCTTCCCTCACTTGTAAGACAGCAGCGACGTCCCCTCCCTCACAGGCTGCGGTAATGGGGCGATAGGTGCAAAAACGGTCCTTTCCGTCAAGACATTCACAATCATAACGGGGACAAAACTTACATATACAATAGTTTCAGAACAGCAAAGACCGTGTCTTCATTTCTCCCTAAATGCGGATGGACGGTAAGGTGACCACCTTGACTACGTTCCTCGTGGCTGAGCTGCCCCTCACCTGCTCAAGAGGGGAGGTCGTGTCGGGTGAGTCTGGCCCTGCAGCCGGCCTGGGGTCGGGGGACTCGGGGGCCTGCGCTCCGCTGGCCGGCCCCTCCGGGTCCTCGCAGCCCCTCTGGGGGGGCCTCCCCTCCACCCCCGAGCCCAGAAGGACAGAGCCACTTGCTGGAGGCTGCACTGCGGTCAGGAAGGGAATCCGGGTCTGAACCGCATCCGTCGGCCGCGGGCAGCCTTCGGATGTGGCCTCCCTTCCGTTGTGCGGCTCTGGCTAAAAAGCAGGGGCTGGACCCACACCCTTTGAGTCCCGAAGGCCCCCAGTCAGGCCGCAGGCAGACGCTCTTCTCAGGAAGGGAAGGAGCCAGGACACTGCGTCACACTTAGGCGTGAACAACCGAAGGTGACTCCCCCCAGGAAAGGGTGCCTGGGTGTGGGGGCATTGGACTAGGCTTCTCCCTTCCTTCCCCGTTCCTCTGACACTTGGGCCCTCACCGGGCAGGTCTTCGCAGGAGGCCCCTCCGTCGTTTACCTGGGAGGGGAGACTGCCCCCCGTGGAGTGCAAAGGCTGTAGGATGGAAACCGCCATCGTCCTGTGAGCATCATACTCCCCCTTCTTTCCGATTCAAAGGTAAGCAGGCAATCAGTAAAACCCATCACACCTGGCGTTCAGAGGCCCGGCTCAACCTGCCGAGTGGATGTTTAAGGGATGAACAGAACCCCCTCCGAAACCTGAGGACCTTCCTGAGCAGAAAAGAGAAGCTGGTTCAGAACCAACGAATCCCGCAAGGTCCACAGCCCCACGCAATCACTCCTCGTCTTCCTACAGGAAAAGCCGTGGACATCCACGAGGGTCACGTGGCCGGGGGTCCTCCTGCCTCCTCGAGTCCCTTCTGTCACTCTGTCCAAGAGAGGAGTCCAGGGGTAGTGGTCACAGACCGCAGGACGTGGGCTCTCGGAGGACCTCTCTGGGTGAGGCAGGATTTTATTAGCCGAGGTTCAGAGCAGCACGAGAAGAGAGGCCTGGCCTTATTCACACTTGATGCTCTTGGTGTTGGCAAATGGCTGACACCACATTCAGGCTGACGGAATCTCCAGCACTTGCGGCCAGCAGAGACCAGTGTGAGACTGGGGGCTCTGGGGGAGGGGGAGGGAGAGTGGGCAGAACAAGGTTGAGCACCTGGGGAACTTCACAGCTCCGTTCACACCCGCCACGTCCACACAGGCACACCACGGAAGGGAAATTAGTGCTTGCCTAGCGACGGGAGGTTGGGGGTTGGGGTGATGATTAGGGGCTGGGTTTCTCTGGGGGCATAAGAAAAACGTTCCAAAACTGATTATTCGGAAGGTTGCTGAGCTCTGAGCCCCTAAAGCCTTGAACTGTACAGGGTCCACGGTGAGTTGTATGAGCTGTGAATCCTATCTCAGTAAAGCTGTTAGGAAAAAAGGCAGGAGTCCTGCTGACAAAGGGAACATAGTGGACAATGCCAACTGGGGACATCTGGCCTCAAAGGCCAGCGAAACAAGAATCTGAGGTCTGTGGGGAAGGCGATCCACATGGAGAGCGTGCTCCCGGGACCAGGACCACGTGGGCTGGCCATCCTGCCACACGGCAGAGCCCCGGCTCCGGCTGTGGAATCCACACTCTGCATGCTGAACACGCGCTGACTGGAAGCAGGGGGAATGTCTCAGAAAGCCTGTGGGAGTCTGGACCCAATGACACCCACCTGCATCATCAGAGGGATGGTGCCTCAGAGGCTGGCGGATGGGAAGGCTCAGCTCCTCTGTCCCCGTCCTTGTCCGCTCGGGCTGCTGTAACGGAACACTGCGGACTGCACAGCTCATCAACGACAGAAACACCCCTCACGGTGCTGGAGACTGGAAGTCCAAGGTCAAGGTGCCGGCAGATTCCTGCTTCACAGATGGCCATCTCGCTGTGTCCTCGCACGGCAGAAGGTCAAGGGGGCCCTGTGGGGTCTCCCAGAAGGGCACTCGTCCATCCACGAGGCCCCACCCACGCCCTCACCTCCTCCCAGAGGTCCTCCCCAACACCATCACACAGGGGATTAGGTGTCAACCTCAGGATCTGGGGGGACACTGACGACAGTCTATAGCACTCCCGCACCTGGTCCTCTGCTACCAGCGGGCTGGCTGTGAGCTAAGCACCGTCCGGGGCCTGGGCCTCGAAGGCCTGCTGCTACCAGCCACAACCTCACCACGAGAAAGGCCTCTGCCACAAGGAACTTGTTGACCTATAGCAACGTGTGACTCGACCGCCAGGAATTCTGAGTGAACAAATTTATTCATTCCTTCATTGATAAGCTCTTTCACACACGTGCGTGCGCACACCCTGGTATCTGATTTCCCACCGAACTTCAGAATCCTCTCCTCCGTGCAGGAGCCTGGAGCTCCAGTTCAGGACTCAGGTACAGGCAAAGAGAACCCTGAATCCCAGGGTGGGGACCCCAGCGTGCACAGGGCTGGGGGCTCCCTGTGCTTCCCGAGCTCGGGCGCTGCAGCCCGGGGGCCCAGCCTGCGGCCCCGAAAGAATCCTCGGCCGTAGGTCTCCCGCTGACCGAGGCCACGCTGGGCTCACGCCACGCTGATGCCATCAGGCGCCATGACCCACTTCTATCTGGTCTCTTTCCGAAAATGACTGGGTGTGTTTGGCCCTCAGCCTCCCGACGGCAGCAGCTCATCCTGGTGAAGGAGCCCCAGCTGCACCCAGCCTGGCCCCGAGGCCTCCCCAGGCTGCGCCCACTGCCCCGCCTTCCGTGGCAGGCTCTGTCACGGCCCTGCCGCGCTCGCCTGCAGCCCTCAGCCCGGGAAACGAGCTGCTCCTTCGGCTCAGACACGTCCTCCTCCAGAAGCTTCCCCCTGGGCCAGGCACCCCTTCTGCGGACTTCACGGCCCCGGGCGAGCTTCTGGCAGCCTCTGCATCTCGCGCCCCACCCCGTGTGCTACCCCGTCCCGCTCACTGGAAGGGCAGCTCCCTGATGGTCAGGGCAATGCGGGGCACAAAATAAAGGCTGAAGGAACGAATGACGGACACCCAAGGACACCGCCATTAGCTCCTGGGAACAGGCTGTGGGTTCTCGCGGGGACGGTCACGGGAAGAAAGGTTAAGGGGACAGAGCCAAGATGTTTACTTTTTTTTTTTTTTTTTGCGGTACGTGGGCCTCTCACTGCTGTGGCCTCTCCCGTTGCGGAGCACAGGCTCCGGATGCACAGGCTCAGCGGCCATGGCTCAGGGGCCCAGCCGCTCCGCAGCATGTGGGATCTTGCCGGACCGGGGCACGAACCCGTGTCCCCTGCATCGGCAGGCGGACTCTCAACCACTGCGCCACCAGGGAAGCCCCAAGATGTTTACGTTTTAAAGGTACACATCTCACGCATGAGCATACACACGTCCACACGTGCACACCTACGGACACACGTGCTCACCACCCTGGGCAGGGGAGGCCCCACGCGGCGGCCCCTTGGGCTCCAGGCCAGGGTTCTTGTGAAGCTCCTGGAGGAAGAGCAGGAGCTGGAGGCTCCGCAGGCTCTCCAGGCCCTCAGGACACAGCGGCTGCCCGCCCGGCCCCCCGCCCCCGTCCCCGTCGGCGTCGTCCGGGAGCTGCGGGGAGCTCCTGGAGATGTAGCCCTGGTCGGACTGCACAGACCGCCGCTGCTCCCCCCCAGGGGGCGTGCGCACATCCTGGCAGCGCGGGCTCTGCTGCAGGGACGGCAGCATGGAGCCGTCTGGCCGCCCCGTGGGGCTGCTGCGGACGGGCGGGTCCTCGGGGTGCATGGGGAGGAAGAGGATGCTGTTCCGCCCCGGGCCCCAGCCGCCCAGAAGCGGGCAGGCTTCGTCTCCCCCAGCCAGGGCCAGCCGGCTGGCGGCACCGCTCCTGACGGCCCGAAGGATGGGCTCCACCGCCTGTGCCGGAGGGGCCCCGTCCACCGGGACCACCGTGGTCTGGAGCGTCTGGGCCGCCGGCTGCTCCTGGGGCCAAGGCTGGGGCTCCAGCCGCGACGGGCCCCCTCCTTCCCCCGCAAGGAGCAGCTCCACCAGCAGGCTGCCCTGGGAGGCGGGTTCCAGCACCAGCGGCTCCTGCCGGACGATCCCTCCTCCCGGCGGCGGCTCCTCGAAGGCCTCCTCGTCCAGGGACGGGAGGTCCTGGTCGTCTGCCGGGCAGAGGTTCTCGAGCTTGAACCAGTCGGGGCGCTGGGCCTGCCAGCGGCGGAAGCGCTGCACGGCCTCGCGGAGCTGCTGGCCGCTGGGGCTCTGCAGGTAGTTCTGGGCCGTGAGCGCCCCGACGCGGTGCATGCGGCCCGGCCCGAACATCTCCAGGTCCTGGATGCGGAAGTAGACCTCCTCAAACTTGTCCATGAGCGCGTAGCAGGAGGTGATGTTGAAGAGCTCGGGGATGTCAGCCTCGCAGCTGATGTCGCTGAAGTAGCAGACGATGTAGGTGCCGAAGCAGGCCGGCCTCTTGAAGTCCGGCAGGATCATGTTCATGGCCGCCGTGAACAGGTCCCCCGCGGGCTTCCCGCGGTCACAGCGAAGCTGGACGGCGGCGTCCTCCCAGCCGAGGATGGCCTGCCACTTGGCCCGGGTGCCTCGGGAGCACAGGACGATGATCTTGGAGTTGCCCTCCACCACCTCCTGCTTCCGGCGGCCCACCCAGGTCATGACCCCCGCCTCCGAGATGGCCTGCTCCTCCAGCAGGTCGAGGGCCACTTCGGTGCCGCACACGGTGAGCAGGAACTGGGCGAACTTCAGGACCACGTCCACGTAGAGGGGGTGGTCAGCCGAGTAGACGATCCAGACCTTCCTGGGCTTCAGGGGTGGGGGGCTCAGGCTGGTGGCAGCGGGCAGGACGTCTGAGGGGAACAAGGAAGCCAGGCCGAGGGTTCAGGCATGTCGGCGCTGACCACACACCCAGGCCGGGGACAGCCCCGCCCGGCTGGCCGGGAGACTCCCGAGCCCCAAGAATGCAGCTGAGACCTCAGAATAAGCCCAAGGCGGCCGCCTGGACGTGCTGGCTGCCTGCGAAACAGCCTGTGCCCTCGGGGAGGAGTCTCTCCCTTTTTTATCTGGCCTTTAGCCTCCATGTTAATTAAAATTGCTTTTTTTCTTACAAGACACAAAGGCCCATTTACACACAGCTGCTTTCGGGAGGACCTCTTTTCACAAAACACGGTGCCCAGCCTCGCTGTTGGAGGTCCCCTCTGTTCGGAGCTAGAGTGGGTCCCCGGCAGGTGTCATCTCCTGAGGGACAGGAGCTGACTGGGTGGCCCCTCCAGGCCGCTGTGAACAGACTCACCCCAAACCCAGGCCGCCCAAGCCGGGAGGCGCCCACCTGTGCATCTGCTGCCGTTTTCACATTTTCCGTGACGGGACCCTGAGAGGAAAAGAAATGCCAGAAGTAATACTCCAGAAGTGTCCTTGCAGGAAGCACAATCTTACAAGATGGCTCAGAACGGCTCTTTTGGAAGAGAAACAGGGACCAGCTCACAGGGGCACCTGCTGGGAGCTCTGCCCCACTCCCGACCAAGGGAGGGGTCGAGGTAGCATTCTTAGACGCTCTGGGCCTCTGCAGGGAGACCGTCCCTCCCATGACCGCTGTGTGACCTGCGGGAGGTATCAATGCCTCTGAAACTCAGTTTCTTCCTCTGTGAAATGGGTCTGTGTGTGAAGTGGCCGGCACACCCCACCAGCTGGGTCACACGGTGCTGGGTCTGCAGCACTGACCTGGCTGGGACCCCCAGAATGGTGCCTGGGAGGTTACACCCCAACAGTGGCCATCCCCAAGCAGAGCTCGCCTTCAGGGAAAGCCCCTTCCCCAGACGTGTCCTTTCAGGAGGCAAAGTCTTCCGAGATGCCTCCAGCAGTAGTGCCACTGGGCCCCTTACATTTTCTCCTGGTATTTTTTCTCTTCTTTGGCCGCGCCTCGTGGCTTGTGGGATCTTAGTCACCCAACCAGAGAGTGAAGCCAGGCCCTTGGCAATGAGAACGAAGAGGCCTAACCACTGAACCGCCAGGGAAGTCCCTCCTGCTGGTGCTCTGGGGTGAGGAGGTAAACCAGCGTGCTGAAGTGACCAC
Source organism: Delphinus delphis (assembly GCF_949987515.2). NCBI lineage: Eukaryota > Metazoa > Chordata > Mammalia > Artiodactyla > Delphinidae > Delphinus > Delphinus delphis. The sequence continues at coordinate 1,679,907 of NC_082693.1, forward strand.
TCGTCCTGGAGGCAGCGAAGGGCCCGTGGAGCAGGGCTGACTCACCAGAGCCATGCGGCCAAGGCGGACGTTTGGAACCTTGATTTCAAGCCCCACCCTTTGGGCCTCTGCCTAGAACTCTGAGGTCCTCCCTCGCCCCGAGGAGTGGCCGCTTCGGGAAAAGGTCAGACGTGTAGCACGAGAAGCAGGCGGCCTCCCGACGCCTGCAGAGACCTGGACGCGGGACCCTCCCAGGGAAGGACCCTCTCGACAGGTCTCGCGCCCGGCTGGTCATCTTCCCCAGCGTGAGCTGTGGTCATGGGGAAACGGCCTCCCAGATCGGGGTCGTGGAGGGGCAGGGAGAGGCTAAGTCCCCACCCCAAAGACCCATGTTTCCTCCTGCTTAGAACGTGGCGAGAGAGGGCCGCAGCCGGAGGGAACCGATGCTTATTAACAGGCTGAAGGGCGGGGATGCGTGGGGCTGTGAGCACAGTCCCCCAGCTGGTGCAGGGACGAGGGGCACGGGAAGAGAGGCAGGGCAGAGGGCAAGCCCCAGGTGGGCCCACAGCCCCTGGCCTTACCCGGTAACCGCCAGGCCAGGCAGACGGTCAGCAGGATGACGGAACCCACGAACAGGATGGAGAGGCCGGGGATGCACCTGGACACCCACAGGGGCATGTGGTCTGTGGCAGGAGAACAGCGTGATGGCGTGGCAGGGAGGCCTGTGACACCAGCCCCGGGGGCCCGCCCGCTGCCCTCCCTGAGCTGCCCTCTCTGCTGTGCCAGCCCTGGGGTCCTCAACCAGCCGCCCACCCTGGGGGGTCCTCCCTGACACCAAGATGGGCCATGGTCCCACCACCCAGGGCCGCCTCCTGGTACAGCCTTTCTGCCTGGCTCCACTCCAGGACACAGGGACCTCTGTGTCCCCTGAGGCGGCAGAGACTGGGAGGAGTCGGCCTTACCTTCAATGGCGTCTGCAATAAGAACCAAGGACAGACTCTCAGTTACTAGCAGCAGTCACACACCCAGCCCCCGCGTGCCGTGCCGGGGCCTGCTGACGGCCTGGCCCGACGCCCAGCCCTTTGTACAGGTTAGTAAACTTAGCGACACCACCTACAGGGGACACCTGAGCTGGTGGCCTACTGGGAGACGCCTGCCTCCACCTGGAGGCCGGGTTCCGTCCAGGCCAGTGCAATGCCTGCTGCTTTTTTTTTTTTTTCTTTTTTGCGGTACGCGGGCCTCTCACTGCTGTGGCCTCTCCCGTTGCGGAGCACAGGCTCCGGACGCGCAGGCTCAGCGGCCATGGCTCACGGGCCCAGCCGCTCCGCGGCACGTGGGATCTTCCCGGACCGGGGCACGAACCCGCGTCCCCTGCATCGGCAGGCGGACTCCCAACCACTGCGCCACCAGGGAAGCCCCTCCGCTGCTTTTTGATTGGCGTCTGCTGCAGGAGGCTTCTGAACGGGAAGTGGGCAGCGCGCTGGGGGCTCAGGTCAGAACCGGGGCTCTGCCACTTCCTCGGTGTGTGACCTTGGACAAGGTGCCTGACATCGCTGTGCCTCAGTTTCCTCACCTATGAGCCTGGGGGAGGGAGTCTCCACTTCATGGTATATATTACGTAGTACACAGTACTTAGTATAAGGTACACAGTACACACTTAGTACAAAGTACATAGTACCCAGAACCCAGTACAGAGCACTTAGCACACAGTAAAATACACTTAGCGCCATAGTCCACAGTACCTCCACTGTGGTGCACAGTACCCAGTACTTAGTACCCAGTACGCAGCACACAGCACCACAGTGCACAGCACCTAGTATACAGTACTTAGCAGGTAGTACCATGACTCACAGTTTGTGAGAATTAGAAATGGACACGTTAGAGCACCCTGTTCACTACACGGTCCTTGACTGTAACTAGGACAATAAGAATCCCCATTTTTCAAATCACGGAAGTTTTGAAAGGTTAAGTGCTTTGCCACACAGCTAACGAAAGGCAGTCAGGAGTCCAACCTGGAGTCTCTCTAAGGCCCCACAGCGCAGGCCTGGACGACGTCAGGGCTCGGTCGGCCGGCTGACCTTCGCCCGTCCTCCCCCGGGTGCGCCCCGGCCGCCGTGCGTCTCACCTGGGGTGTGTGGGACCCCTGGGCAGGGCACGGCCACCGAGTGTCGGAGGCAGTCGTTGAGGCAGCTGCTGAAGAAGGGCTGGATCTGCAAGGACAGAGCGCAGGGAGGAGAGGCAGGGGGACGTGGCCCACCTCGGACCCCGCCGGCCCCTCCAGGACGTCCCCGCAGCTGCTGGGCAGGAGGGGGCAAAGGGCCCTGCCCAGGTGAGGCCAGGGGCCGGGCAGGAAATCCCAGGCGGTAGCGGTGCTGGGTCGCTGGGGAGCACGAGCCCCGGGCCGCCCACCCCGTCCCCACCCGTCCCCACCTGCACGTGGTGACGGCAGCACCAGCTGAAGTCTGGCAGGGTGAGTGTGACGTTGCAGCGCTGCCGGGTGGCCTCCTGTGCAGGCTGCAGGGCAGAGGGGCAGTGAGGCCCTGGCCTCTGCTGGCATGCGCCCCCAGGAGGCCCCAGGGAGAGAGGCTGCAGGGCAGAGGGGCAGTGAGGCCCTGGCCTCTGCTGGGATGCGCCCCCAGGAGGCCCCAGGGAGAGAGGCTGCAGGGCAGAGGGGCAGTGAGGCCCTGGCCTCTGCTGGCATGCGCCCCCAGGAGGCCCCAGGGAGAGAGGCTGCAGGGCAGAGGGGCAGTGAGGCCCTGGCCTCTGCTGGCATGCGCCCCCAGGAGGCCCCAGGGAGAGAGGCTGCAGGGCAGAGGGGCAGTGAGGCCCTGGCCTCTGCTGGCATGCGCCCCCAGGAGGCCCCAGGGAGAGAGGCTGCAGGGCAGAGGGGCAGTGAGGCCCTGGCCTCTGCTGGGATGCGCCCCCAGGAGGCCCCAGGGAGAGAGGCTGCAGGGCAGAGGGGCAGTGAGGCCCTGGCCTCTGCTGGCATGCGCCCCCAGGAGGCCCCAGGGAGAGAGGCTGGCAGGTCCCGCTCCAGCAGGAGCGGCCCCTCCCCAGGGCCGTGGCTGTGCGGACTCAGGACTGCATCCAGCACCCAGCTGCCCCGCTTGGCTTTGGCCGCTGGGGATCTTGGGGACGGACACACCTGTCCTGCACTGGCCCTGCCCTGGCTTCATCTTATTTCCTCACTTTTACTCCCCTTTGCCTTCACTTCCACATTTTAAAGTCTTCAAATCCTTTTTGCAATAATGGAATTAACAAGGCTAACAAAAAGAGGACCAGGAAAACGTGGGGGAGGGGAGGACAGAGGGCCGGGCGTGCAGGGCAGAGACAGCCATGTCCCGTCAGCTGTCGGAGCAACTACACACCAGCCACACTCCAGTCACACGTGGGAAGGGAGGACGGCAGCCCAGGTCACGCCCTCCAGCACAGCCTGAGCGCCTGGGCCTTGAGGCTTGGAGAGGCGGCTCTGAGCCAAGCTGGGGGGGTTAGGAGAGCGGCAGAGAGAGCAGTTACCACGTCCAGATCCACGACGCGCCGGAAGCAGCTGCGGTTCTCCGCGGGCAGAAAGCTGTCCAGCAGGATCTGGTATTTGGTGGACTCGTTCCACGGCGTGAAGCTCAGCTGCAGCTGGTGGGCCTCGAGGATCTCCACAGTGATGTTGGGGTCCCACAGGCTGCCTGTCCCCCAGGGGCACAGACGCGGCCGGGAGTGAGGGGCGAGCACGCGTGCAGGTGTGCGTGTGTGCGAGTGCACCCAAGTAAAGCCCCCCACAGGGCTGCCCGCCAGTTACCTGAACTCACGCAGGGCGTGGTCATCTTCATCCTGGGGTCCTCGCAGTCTGTGGACCGGGAAAAAGTGCAACCGTCACGCGCCTCCCCTGGAAAGCTGGCTCCTGCGGGGCCTCTGACACCAGAGCTAACAGCCTTCTGCCTCTGGGGAGCCTGCTCAAAGCTGGCCCTTCAGAGAAGCCCCAGGACAGACACTGCCATGGGCCAGAGGCCCCACAGGCCTGGGACCGAGGGGTCTTGGTCCACTCCTGCTTCCTCACCCCCGGGGCTCCCTCTCCTGAGCCGCCTCTGCCCTTGAGGAGAGAAGGACTGTGTCCCGCTCAGCGAACGGCAGCATTTCCCCAACTTTCCCATGTCCTCACAGTAGTCTTGGGTTCAGCCCCTCTGGGGTGGGCCTGGGAAGCTGCATTTCTGACAAGTTCCCAGGTGATTCCATGGTGCTGCGGACGCAGGGAGCCCGTGGGGACCACTCCTCTGGAGATGTCTTCTTGATCCCTCCATTTCTTTGACTGCAACGTTTGTACTTTGGTTTCAGAAGGCACGAGAGAGGCATGAATCACCGCAAGTGACAGGGGCTGAGCCAGTCCGCTTTAGGGACAGGGGAGGGGGCGGGGGGGTCACTCATTTGACAAATACTGGCTGAGCCCCCGATACGTGCCAGGCCCTGTGTTAGGCCCTGGAGATACGGTGGTGAGTGAGACAAAGTCCCTGCCCTCCAAGGATGACATTCCAGTGGGAGAGACCGTAAAAGCAAATAGTGTAATATCACGTCACGAATATGTCAAGATGATGGAATGTCGGGGAGCAGGGAGTGACACGAGGGGCAAGAAAGCCGGGTGGACAGATCGTGTGTGCACGCGTCTGTGTGCACGTGTGTGCACATTTGCACATACAGGAGTATGCATGTGTGCACGTGTGTGAGCAGGGGGTGCTCTGGAGATGAAGAAGGCTTCAACAAGCACTTCCCGATCACCTCCCACATGCAGGGCCACTTGTGGGCGTCTGGAGGCGCACAGGCGGGTGTGGGGTCCAGGCCCTGTTCTCAAGGGGCCGGCGTCTAGGTGTGCTTGGCTCTTAACAATGAGAAAAGCAGGCAGTGGCAGAGATGCTGGGGAGGACAGAGATGCACCCCAGAGGTGCACACACGTCAAATGATGCTTTGGAAGATGAGCCTGCCAGGCGTCCCAGGAGGAAGGAGTAGTGGCAAGAGGGGAAGGCGTGGGATAAATGCAGGTGGGACGTGGGGGAAGAATGAGGAACTGAGAGCTGGGGCGGGGCTGGGAGCAGGGCCACAGCTCTCCTGGGACTGGCTTGTGCTCCTGACACGTTCTGGGCAGGAAACGTGCATCTTCAGCCCCGCGGAGGGACTCCGGGTCCCGTGAAGCTCCTGGGGTCGTGGGCCAACACCCACTGTTTGTGTCGCAAGAACGGGCTCCGCCTTCAGGGAGTGGAGGCTGTGGCCACTCAGCAAAGAACCTGGCCCTGCACCTGTTTGTCCCGTGGGTCCCACAGGCTGACTGCAAAGTGAGGGGTGAAGGCAAGGCTGGGGGGGGCGCTCTTACCGGGCACCAGGAAGTTTCTGGACTGGTGGTTTGGGTCCCCGTCAGGGATGGGCTTAGGCAGGTGGTGGACGGTCACCTCGTACTCCTGGCCGGGTTCCACCACGAAGTGGCTGAAGGCAAAACGCCACTAGGAGATGGGAGAAGGGGAGGGCAAACAGGTCACGGCTCTCACCAACCTGGGCCCAAAGTGCACCCCATCCACCCCCAAAGGATCAGTCAAAAGAGGGAGAAAACAACCACTACAGCAAGCTCCCAGGTCGGAGGCATCTGTTTCTCTGTTTTTCGTTTCTTCTGGTCTTTCTTGCCTATTATTATTATTTTTTTATTAATTAATTCATTTTATTTTTGGCTGCATTGGGTCTTCGTTGCTGCGCACGGCCTTTCTCTAGTTGTGGCGAGCGGAGGCTACTCTCCGTTGCGGTGTGCGGGCTTCTCATTGCCGTGGCTTCTCTTGTTGCGGAGCACGGGCTCTAGGCACGTGGGCTTCAGTAGTTGTGGCACATGGGCTCAGTAGTTGTGTCTCGTGGGCTCTAGAGCGCGGGCTCAGTAGTTGTGGTACACGGGCTTAGTTGCTCCGCGGCATGTGGGATCTTCCCGGACCAGGGCTCGAACCTGTGTCCCCTGCACTAGCAGGCGGATTCTTAACCACTACGCCACCAGGGAAGTCCCTTTCTTGCCTATTTTAAAAAACCTAGATCTGGCCTCATCAGGAGACAGCGGGAGCCAAAAGCAAGAGAATTTGGGGAAAGACGAAAGAGCCCCCTCCCTCATCGGCCCTCTCCAACTCCAGAGCACACAAGGGGCAGCTAAAAACTACTTGTTAAGTGACTCTGCCTCCTTAAATGGGAAAGCCAGGGGTCTCTTGAGAACGTCCTGGAGCACAGAAGTGCAGCGAGAGGGCTACGAGGTCCCCCCCGCCCCCCTGCCCAGGCCTGACAGCATCTTCGTTGCGCAAACCTTTTCTGGATGGTGTAGGTGACACACGCTGACTCCAACTTCCCTGGTGGAGTCCGTGGGGGTCCCTGGTCCTCACCACCCTCCAGCAGTAGTTTGGGGGTCCCCACTAAACACGGGACAGGGGATCTGTCTTTGCTGCTTGTGTTTGTGGGAGCCCTGCCAGCGGCCACTTTCCAGACGTAAAGCAGCGTGTTCAGATGAGCCTGGGTCAGGACCGCCTGGATCGCTTGTCACCACCAACCGCTGCTGTTTAGACACCCGCAGCCTCTGATTCAGGAAGTCTGGGTGGGGCCCTAGAACCCGCATTTCTAACAGCTCCAGGTGATGCTGCTGGTCTTGGGACCACGCGCTGAGCATCAGTGCTCTAACCAAACTCACAGAGAATCCACTTCCGGCTCTGGGCAGCAAAAGGGGCAGCAGCTGCAGCAGAAACCACGGCAGCTCCGGTCTGGGCAGAGCCTCTCCTCCCGGAGGCCCCGGGCTGACCCAGGTACAGGGCAGGCTGGCATGCGTGGGTCACAGAGCCGCAACAGCGAGCGGCGACATAAGGTAGGAAGGAAGAGCGGCGTGTGTGCGCATGTGTGCGCATGTGCGCGCGTGCATGTGCTGTTCCCCAATGGTCACCACCATCCCCGCCCCCGCCCCCCGCCCCGGCTGGAGTCTTACCCGCTTGTGATGATGCTTCAGTGTGGACAGAAACTCAAACTTGACACACAGACGTTCGTTGGTGTTCAGCTGCAAGACAGACAATTCCGCTCCCTCCAGGTAGAGGATGCTGGCTGGAGGGCAGAGGGAGGGGAGGGGCCGCAGCTGCAGATCAAGGATGACTAACCGCCGGGGTGGTGGGGAGCACGTCCCGTCTGGGACGCTTGCCCGTCTTACCCGCCCTCTGCTTCCTGCTCCTTCCAAGCTCCCTTTGGGCTGTATTAGCCACTGTCTCGTGGACAGCTACCCCGCTGGACATGGACAGCGACACTTTACCCAGGGCTCGAAGCGAACGCTCTGCAAATTCGTGGCTAGGGCATTGGCGACACGCTGTGGGTGTCAAAGGGGTGTCCCCGAACTTGAAGAGGACGCAGCAGCCAGCGGGGCTGGAGCCTCAGGAAGGGAACTCCCCCAGGCCGTCCACAGGTCTGGGCGCCCTGGTCACCCACCCCTGAGAGGTTGGGGCACTGCTGTCAGGAAGGCCAGCCCCGCAGTCAGACAATTCACGACCTGACGCCTTTTCCGGGGTGACGAAAATTTTAGGCTGAAGAAAGGCCTTCCTTGAAGGATCGTGGGTTAACATCCAAACTGAAAAGGACTCACTGCCTGAAACGACGGGTCCTCTCACTAAACTGGCCCCTCGCGTCTGAGCACAGGGCTGGGAGCCCAGTTCTGAGTCTGGGGGGAGGGCCGGGCGGTCCAATCTGTGGGCTCACCGGAGGTGGGCAGCACGTCCAGACGCCCACTCACCGTCTGTCTGAAGCGTCCACTCGACATGAGCCACGGGGAGCAGGTGTCCTTGCTGCGTGTGGACAAAGCGCAGCTGGGTCTGCACGTCTTTGGGGGGCGAGGGGGTCAGGCTTCGAGGGTGGATCCAGGTGTCGTCCAGGCAGGTACCTGGGGGCCAGGAAAGGCAGAAATCAGAGGCTGGCAGGCTCTGCAAGAAACCAAAGACGCAGACCAAAGAAGACACCTCTCGGGGGTCCAGGGAGCCAGGGCTTCACGGTCAGGCCGTGCCCGAGACCGCGGCTGTGCTCTCAGCTGCCCAGCCCTGCTCGCTCTCCCGATGCCTGTCTGGGGTCACGGCAAAGCTCTGATGTCTAAAGGGCACCTTAGGAGAGACGACAAAGCATGCCCTTGGCTTTGAGAGGAGGCAGTGGCTGGAAGTGGGGCAGGAGAGTGGGGCAACCAGAAGAGCTGCCCTATTGTCATGTGCGGGGTCCCTAATGAGCACAGACACTTGAACTGTGTGCCTCCTCCTTGAATTAAAACACAAGACAAGGTCCCACCCCAGGTGTCGCCCACTTCAGGGTGACAGCTCTGGCGAAAGAGTCGTATTACACATTCACCAGGGTAGCACCCCAGAGAAAATCCTAATGACAGGCCTGTGCCTCCCATCCTGACTGCTGCACGATGAACGTCCTCGACGGAGGTGCAGGCGCGGCCCCAAATCTCAGGGGTCCTCCTGCTGGGGGCTGGGACCCTCGTCAGCTCAGCGCGGGGTCAGCGCTTCATCGCGGCAACATGAGAAAAACAAAAACCGGTGACTTACTGTTCTTGACTGTGCAGTTCAGCCCCTGCGGAAAAGAGAAGCAGGTAATCACAGACAAGAAAGAACTTGAATCCACAAGCCGGGCTCTGGCGTCCCCGGGCTCATTCTCAAGAATGAAACACAGGCACCCTCCCTCTCTCTTTGAGGGACACTCTCGGGGGGAGGGACCACACTTCTCTCCTGTCAACTGAGGAGACACAGGGTGAGAAGTGGGCATAGCACGTGGCAAATGGAACTGGCATTTTCTGAGTGCCTTTAGGAGCTGGGAGGCACCTTAGCCTCTTTCCCTGCCCTGATATCAGAATGCTGGCATGGGGACTTCCCTGGTGGTCCAGTGGTTAAGACTCCACACTCCCAATGCATGGGGGCCTGGGTTCGATCCCTGCTCGGGGAACTAAGATCCCACATGCTGCAACTAAGCCCGCGTGCCGCTACTGAGCCCGAGTGCCGCAGCTAGAGAACCCTGTGCACCACAACTAGAGGTGCCACAACAAAGACCCAGTGCAGCCAAAAAAAAAAAAAAGAATGCTGGCAGCCAGGCCCAGAGAAAAGACCTCTGGATTTCGACACCTGAGAGTCGCCCAACAGACAGGCCACGTTCACCACCAGCCTGACCCTTACAGTAAGTTCAGTGATCAAAATGCCCGTCTACACAGGGCATCCAGTCAGCCTTTAGGACCTCAGTCTTGAGATATTCTCAGACAGCCAAAGGGTACCAGCTATCTGAGAAGGATTTCCTGTATGAAAAATATGTCAAAACCCCCCAAATTAAAAAAACAAAAAAGCTCTTGGAGGAAATAAGACAATGCTGGGAACAGGATAAAATTAAAACAAACAAAATGTAACAGTTTCACAGAAATAAGAGAGGACACTTCATCCACATGAGAAGGACAGGGTACTGTGGAAAAGTGAGCAAGCAGAGAATCAAAACAAATCTTGAAAATAAAAAATTCCACAGAAGGCCTGGGCTATAAAATTCAGGAAATTTCTCCAAAGGTAGAACAAATACAAACAGAAATAGGAGAAACAATATATGAGTATTTAGAGACTCAATTGAGGAGTGATAAGACATGATTAACTAGATTTCCAGAAGAAGACTACACAGAAAATAGAGGGAAGAAATTAAAAAGAAAAGAAAAAGAAATTCTAGAACTGATTATTTCCAAATTAAAAAGGTCCACTGAATGGCCTTCACAGCAAATGAATAAAAGGCCTAGACCAAGGCCCATCATGAGACTTCCGGAATACCAGGAGTGAAGAGAAAATCATAATGTTTACAGAGAGAAAAAAATAGGCGATACACAGAGAGGAATCAGAGTGGCATCGTTTTTCTTAGCATCTGTGCTGTGGGCTGGAAGGCAGCAAAGCGGTGCCTTAAAAATCCTGAGGGGAAAGTATCTTTAACCTGCGATTTTTATACCCAGCCAAACTATCAAAAAAGTGTGAGGCGAGAATAAAGACATTTTCAGACACATAAAGACTTAAAAAAAAAATCGATTCATCTATCTATACTTCTCACACCCTCATACTTAGGAAACTGCGGGATATGCTCCAGCAAAATGAGGGAGTTAACCTCTGAGAAGGAAGACTGACCCACTGCCACAGGCTTGGGGCGTAATCGGTCCAGGCTGGGGTTGGAGAATACAGAATGAAACTGATGGAATATCTGCCATGTGACAAAATCTCATAGAAAAAAACCAACATTAGTTACATGGAAAATTACGGAAGTGAAGAATGAAAGGAATTATCATCTCCAGGAGGAAAGAGAAATTATACCAGAAAAGAAATACAACCAAAGCACACATACTTGCCTCAGCAGTGAAGATTAGCATTTGTTATAGTATAAACACTAACCATTGGGACTACCCTGGTGGTGCAGTGGTTAAGACTCCACGCTCCCAATGCAGGGGGCCCAGGTTCGATCCCTGGTCAGGGAACTAGATCCCACGTGCATGCCGCAACTAAAAGTTTGCATGCCACAACTAAAGAGCCTGCCTGCCGAAACTAAGACCCGTAAGACCCAGTGCAACCAAATAAAACAAACAAACAAACAAACACTGAGCACTGATAGAACCACAATGGGAAGACTGGGAGGGGAAGCAGTGGGAGGAGGTAATGTAAGAAATTTAAATTTTCATCTATTGTAAATCAGTAGGTAATATCTAAAATCGACAAATGAAGAATAACAATATAAGTACATTTAGAAGTATGGAGGCAAATGCCAGAAGAAATAACTGGAAGTAGTATAAGTGATCCTCTTTGGGGAACTGTTTTAGGGATTGTGGGGGGGGGGCAGGGACCTGCTGGGTTTTGTTTTAAACATCTTTGTACCATTTTAAAAGGATCACCACATATCACCTTGATAAGAGTTAATTATAAGGTAGAATTTCATCTATGACATTATTCCAAACAAAGAAAAGGATTAAAATGTGAGACAGACAAATGAAAACATGAATTTGTTTAGGGGAAGCCATAGCAGACTTTTTCTTCTTATAATCTAATTTCTATAAGGAATTTACATTAATGTAATGTTTTCAATCGTGTAAAAAAATGCATTCAGGATCTCCTCTGGATACCACCAGGACAGACCCTGCTTTATTCCCCTCCAGCAAATCACCCCTCATTTCTTTGTTTCAAATGCCCATTTTAATTTTTTTTTTTTTTTTTTTTTGGCGGTACGCAGGCCTCTCACTGTTGTGGCCTCTCCCGTTGCGGAGCAACAGGCTCCGGACGCGCAGGCTCAGCGGCCATGGCTCACGGGCCCAGCCGCTCCGCGGCATGTGGGATCTTCCTGGACCGGGGCACAAACCCGTGTCCCCTGTATCGGCAGGCGGACTCTAAACCACTGCGCCACCAGGGAAGCCCAAATGCCCATTTTAATTTAAAAAGCAGTAGGATCAGAACATTATTTGTGAGCTTGTGAACAGCACTATGTCAGGGCCTCCTGCAGAAGCCCAGGAGGGGATGCCCACGATGATGATGACTGTGGCCAGTGTGCACCGAGCTCTCCTCCTGTGCCAGGCATCACGCTAACACTTTGTACGCACGTGTTATTTAATCTTAACAACAGTCCTATGAGGTCGGTACCATCATCCCCTTTTTATTCATGAAAAAACTGAGGCACAGGGAGGTCAGCTAAGTGGCCCAAGGCCCCACAGAGCTGACACTCAAACCCGTGCAGTTTTGCTCCAGAATCCCGCTCTTAACCATGGCCACGTGGCCTCTACATAAAAAGGGGCGCTCGCAACAGGTGGGCCCACCCTCTCCATCCGCGGTGGTGAGGATTACAAGGAAGGACTCAGACAGTTCCACGGACATCGACGAGAGCCCGGTAGAGAGAAGTGGGCTGGGCGCTCACACACAGTTCTGCTTTGGTCCACCTTGGCCGGCCGCCCAGCGTCTCTGAGACAGGTGCATGGTGCCAGCCCGGCAGCCCATTGAGAGCTCTGAATGAAGGTGTGCCTGTCACCCCCGGCACAGAGGCGGCATGAAGCTGCAGGCCACTGTTCCTGCCCCAGCACACCCAGCGCACAAGCCCCTGGTCCGCCCAGCGTGTTATGTGATCTCCCCACAACCCCGTGAGGCAAGAGTCATCCCTGAATGGCCGGGAACACTGGGTCACGGCGGTGGAGGGACTGGCCGGGGCTGCAGGGCGGCTGAGAGACAAGCTCCACCCGAGGCCCAGGCCTGACTCAGCCGCGTCCCCTGCTGCTGATGCTATGTGCTACCTGTCACATCTCACACAGAGGCTGGCAGCCAGTGGAGGAGCCCATGAACTCTGCGGTGATGCACTGACCGCAGCCCTGACTGCCCGGTGTCCACACCACACAACTTGACACTCGGGGAGGATCACGGTCGAAAGCTGTGGCGACCAGAAGATGGGGTTAAACCCACGGCCGTTCCACCCCCAGTCAGAGCTGCAAGTGCTTGGGAAAAGAAGAATTTGTAAGGAACACATATCCCGTCTAGAAACTTTGGCGTTAACACTCCCGCCGACCACCTCCAAGTTGCGGGCTTTCTTCTGGGCTGGCGGTCATGGTCATGGGAAGCTGAGAAGGCCCAGGTGGGAAGGGTCCCCCAGGGAAACACAGTTTCTCCAGTAAGGATCGGATGGGTGGGGGGGACTCAGAGTCCCCTGGGTTTTGAGGCACTAAATCCAAGCAACCGGAACCAACCTTGCTTGGTCTCCGCCTGTCACTGCCTCGCAGGCAGAGCTGGCTTCGTCACTCAGCTGCTCACCCTCCCCTTCGTCCTTTCGGTCCACAACCATCTGTCAGCCCCCACGTCCCGCGCCTGCAGCACTGGGCTGTAGGCGGTGGAGTCAGGATGCAAACCCAGGTCCTCCGGGGTCAAGTGCGGGCGTCCCCTGACGCTACATGGTGCTCTGTCCACGGAGGCGCCAGCGGAGGGAGGGAAATCTGGAGGGCGTCGCTCCTCTCTCTTCAGGGCGCGGGCCGTGGGGGGCGTGTGTCTGTGGCCAGGTGTACGGCGGGGGTGGGAAGGCAGAGCCCGGGGGGTGCAGACGAATCTGCCAGGGGATCCCGCTCTGCCACCCCACACCTCCATCAGGCCGAGCCCCCCTGCTCCCGCTGAGCAACTGAGGTCAGGCCGTTTCAGCTCAGGGGAGCCCCTCCCTCATGTCCCGATGCTTCTCTCACTTTCCTGCCACTCAGACCCCTCAGTCCTCAGCCTGCCCCCCCACGGGCCTTGGCTCAGCGCTTTCCACCTCCTGGAACGCCCCAGACCTCTGTCCTGGAGGGCCGCCCAAGTGTCTTCTCTGCCGCAAAGAGCACCCTAGGCTGCAGGAGTTTCTCTCTTCCCTGGAATTCTGTACACTCACTGGTTGCACCGAGAGCACTGGCTCCAGGCTCCGGGGTGATTCACCACCCCTCTGGTCATCATCGGGGAGTGTGGCTCTGTCGTTTCAGGACCTTGTATGTTGCAGGCGCCTGGCAAGTGGCCATTGAGAAATGAACCGAGTCCAAGGGAAGGACCTGCTGAGTGGGTCTCACGCTTTGCCCAGGAGTGGGAGTCACAAGGACGGTCCCCAAATCATTCACGTTAAAAGAAAAGTTTCTGCTAAACAGTCGCTGACCCTCCTCCACCCTCTTGTGGTGAATCCTCGACAAAATTAGGTCAGGAGGAATACCGCTTCGGTTGTTTCACATCCTCTGACTCAGATACTGAGGGTTATTTCTTAGCGCCAGTGGTGGAGGGGAGTGGACCGAGGAAAACAAGAGGAGCGCAGGGGAGTCTTTTCCCTGAAGCCGGGCCTCCACCCCAAGGCCACTACCCGTCGGTGGGTGTGTCGCTTCCTGTGGGCACAGCGGCGCAGCTGCCCGGCGGATACAGACCAGCGGGACCCCAGACCCGGTCGGTGGCGGCCGCAGGGGCGGCGTCCTGAGGGTCCACGCGGCCTCCAGGGCTCGCGCCGGAGGGGTCACCGCTCTGCCCTCACAACTCTCCCCGGAAGCTGCCCCCGCAGCCCCGGGGCCCGTGCGCCAGGCGCTGCGGCCGCGGGGTCCCCGAAGCGCGGGCTCCGGCGGAGGAGGGTTCCAGGACCCGGGCTGGAACCGGGCTCGCTCCCGCCTCGCCCTCCGTAGGCCTCTCCCCACCCTTTACTAACCAGCGCGCCCCGCCTCCGGCCGGCCGCGCCTCCTCCGAGGCCCTCCCCAAGTGTGGGACGCCGCTGGGACGCCGGCCCAGGTTGTGCAACCGGCGCTGCGCGATCTTTCCCAGCAAACTCCGTGTTTTCCCGGGTCCGCATAGCAACTCCCGCCGCTCCGGGAGTCCTCCCCACGGCGGCCCGCTCTGTGCCCGAGCCTCGGAACCCCCGACACCCTGCGCGGACCTCCTGTCACTCGGCAGCCCCGCGCCCCCGGCCCCCGCCCCCCGGGATGCGTCGGGGTCTCACCTGCTGGGTGCACACGGGCGCCGGGTGGTCCAAGAGCCTCAGGGAGGCGCGACCCAGGCCCGGGCCGCACAGGAGCAGGAGGAGAAGCAGGAGCGACGGCACCGGCGGGGGCCCCCGGGACGCGCGCGGCCGGCGGCGCGGAGCCCCCATGGCTCCGGCCTTCGCGGAGGGCTCGTGCCCGGGCTGGGGGCACAGCGAGGGCGCGCCCCTGGCTTCACCTCGGCTGAGTCCCGAGTTAGCTCCCACACGGCCGCTTCCGGCTTCCAGACCTGCCCCGGGCGGGAAGCGCAGAGGGGAGAGCTCGGGCCAGGATAGTCCTTCCGCGGGTCCCGCCCCGACGTGCGTCCCAGGTGCGCGCTCCTCCCCGCGCTCCTCCCCGCGCTCCTCCCCGCGCTCCTCCCCGCGCTCCTCCCCGCGCTCCTTCAGCCCCGCCGGAGCCGCGAATCCCGGGCAAGCGTTTCCTGCGCTCCAGCTCAGCTCGCTGCCGTATTTCATCCCTGCTCTTACCGTCAGGCTGTAAAACTCTATTTTAACACCTTCCCTGAGCTCTCGACCCCGGCCTTACTCTCTTCTTTTTCTTCTCCTTTTTCTCAGTCCCTGTCTCTCTGTATCCTCACCCTCTTACCCAGATTTTGCTTTCTTGGCTTTCCGTCCTCCTTCTCGAGGTTGGGACAGCTCCGTGCTCCGACAACGCTGGCCCCCCGAGGAGGTGGGAGCACTGGTCCCCACGCACCTGCGCGGGCTCTGGGCCTCCCTTGCCCTCGGCCGTCTGTGCCCCCAGCGCTGAGCCTGCGCCCCACGTCTGCTGAGGGTCCGCCTGGCTGATCACCCCTTATTAGTCTCCGGTCCAGAGGAGCCTGCCTTTGGAGCCCGCGGACTAAGTCCCTCCTCCCCGGCCTTCCAAGACCCCCAGTCCCCTGGGCAGCCCCCTTCTTGGGTCCCCGTCAACCCCTGTCCCAGACCTTGCCCTCCCGTTTTATCCTACACGCTGCTGACGAGTGTGCCTCCCGGAAGTGCACTTTTCATTCTTTTCCTTCCTTCATCCTAAGCCCAGCGTCGTCTGCATTTCCTTCCCTGACAACTGACCGCCTCTTTTGGCCCCCGACACCCGCGGACCCAGATGCGCTCAGCCCTTGTAATGCAGACAGGCTTCCCAGGTCTGGGGAGGTGGACCTTCTCGCTGTCCAAAGGCCCTTTGCCCGCTGTTGGCAGACCCCTGGCGACCGTCTGACCCCCCTCTGCCCGACAGGACCCAGCTGCATTAGGCCTGGAGCTCTGCCATCTCCAAACACTTTTACCTGTTTATTGTAAAAGAATTTTGGAAAACTCTGCATCCTTCCATACATTTTTAAGATGACACCCGAAAATGTTCATCCTAAGTGTAAACAGATGTGGAGGCTGTAATTACTAAAATTCGACATTCGGAGTCGGCAGCTTCCGAGATGGCCCCCACCCCATCCCACCTCCCGGTATTCGCTTTCTTCTGTATCTCCCTCCCTTGAGTGTGCGCTGGGCCTTGTGACCTGTTTCCAGCAATAGCATATGAGTAGGATGAGACAAAAGACAATGGGATGTCACTGACAAGATTAGGCTACGAAAGACCCGGACCTGGGGTTGCTCAACGCTTTTCCGGTTGCTGTGTGCTGCCCATGGAAAGGCCCAGGCAGCCAAGAGCTGAGAAAGTTCTGGTCAACAGCCAGGAAGAAGCCAAGCCCGTCATTTCACAATGACGATGATCAGGAGTCAGTGATCAAAATTATGCAACTATGGGCTTCCCTGGTGGCACGGTGGTTGAGAGTCCGCCTGCCGATGCAGGGGACACGGGTTCGTGCCCCGGTCCGGGAGGATCCCACGTGCCGCAGAGCGGCTGGGTCCGTGAGCCATGGCCGCTGAGCCTGCGCGTCCGGAGCCTGTGCTCCGCAGCGGGAGAGGCCACAGCAGTGAGAGGCCCGCGTACCGCAAAAAAAAAAAAAAAAAGCAACTATAACGTAAGTTTTGGCAAGTCCTCATTAAACATAATAACAAACTGTTATTTGAACTTCACTTTTTTTTTTTTAACAATTTGGGTTTTTTTTCACATTTATTTTTATTTATTTATTTATGGCTGCCTTGCACCTTCACTGCTGCGCGCGGGCTTTCTCTACCTGTATCAAGCGGGGGCTACTCTTGGTTGCGGTACGCGGGCTTCTCATTGTGGTGGCTTCTCTTGTTGCGGAGCATGGGCTGTAGGTGTGCGGGTTTCAGTAGTTGTGGCACGTGGGCTTCAGTAGTTGTGGCACGTGGGCTTCAGTAGTTGTGGCTCGCAGGCTCTAGAGCGCAGGCTCAGTAGTTGTGGTGCATGGGCTTAATTGCTCCGCGGCATGTGGGATCTTCCCGGACCAGGGATCGAACCTGTGTCCCCTGCATTGGCAGGCGGATTCTTAACCACTGCGCCACCAGGGAAGCCCTTGAACTTCACTTCTTAATGAGATGCATGGCTTTTCCTCCAACTGAGTTCATATATCTGTGGACAAAAACTGCTTATTCACAGAATGGGACATTCAGCATTTTAAATATTTCAGCTGTAAAACTCAAAAAACCTTGTTTACATAATTATGTCACTAGCTCTGTCATAACCATGTTACTCAGTTCTTTGAACGCCTAGAATCACATGGTCATCTGTCACCAAATATTTTTAATGATTTGGCAGCTGGAAACTTGCTGGAGTCATCTTCAGTCTTGGTAAAGCAATATTTGGAACCCTCCTGACTTGAAAACGTGTCATCGGAATTTTACTAGACTCGGATATTTGGAATTGTTCCTTTGCTTAGGAGGTTTTTATGCCCCGGGGCTGGTGAGAGGCCTCCCTCTCTTTTGAAAGTGAGAGAAGGGCAGGTGGGAAGAAGAGGTGGGAAAGGAGGAGGATCTCCCCGCATCTGACCCTCGACCTCTGGCACCTTCCCAGATGGGTAAGTTCTTGGAAGACAACACAGGGGTGCTGGGCTCTGGAGACCCACTCCCTTCAAGCTGGGGTCAGCAAGCTCTTTCTGCAAAGGGTCGGAGAGTAGATGTTTTAGGCTTTGCAGCCATGTGTTTGACTCTGCCCTCCAGCCCCGAAGCCGCCAGAGGCAGTAGGTAAACGCGGGACTGTGGCTATGTTCCAAGAAAATGTTACTTGTGGAGACTGATGTTTGAATTTCATGTACTTTTCATGTGTCCCAAGGTATTATTCCTCTTTTTTTTTATATTTTCCCCCAACCACTTAGAAGTGTAAAAACCATCTCAGCTCCTCTGGTGGCCAGATTTGGAACAAAGCCCTAGTTTGCCGGCCCTGCTCCCAGGCTCCGAGGGGCCTATGCAGCTGCGCCCCTGGGAAAGGGGGCGTGCCTTTGAAATCCCCCGGGGACATGTTAGGCTCACAGGGTGCTGCCCCACCCACTCCACACTGATTCACTTGGTCTGGGCGGGGTCTGCTCGTAAGGGCTTTTTTGTCTCCCAGGTGGTTCTAAGGTGTCGCCTGTCCTCATTGCGGCCGAGACTACACAGTTCTCAGGGTGCGGTGCTGCTTTGTGCCACAGTTACTGTCTTTCAGCCGGTGGAAAGCATCACCAGTGTAAGCTAAAGTTGGCTTTTTAAATTGAAATATAGTTGATTTACAATATTGTATTAGCTTCAGGTGTACAACGTAGTGAGTCTCCATTTTTATACATTATGGTCACAACGGTAAGAGCAGTTACCGTCCATCACCGCAAAGTTGTTACGATATTGTCGACTACATTTCAATACAATTAATATCAGTAACATGATCATCATGAATATGTCCTACATAATCATCTGTTTCATGACTTGAAGTTTCCTTCTAGTACATTTCATGTTTCCCCCTTCTGGAATACCATCACAGGCTCATGAGTTTTCTCAGATTTGTTCCAATGAAATATAATGATTGTTTCCTCTTCAGTGTTCAAATCGTAACATCTCGGCCAGCTGACGATCCTTTGAGCTTGTTCTTGTGTTCTCAGTGCCACCAGGTGGTCTGAAAGCATCTTGCTTTCCAGGAATAAGGTATTTCAGGCAACAAGGTACGGAATTAGCTACTTTTCACCAAGCTTTGGTTCTTTTAGTGGTGTATTAGAGACCCCATCCAGGGTCCTAGGGCTGCATATTGTGAAAATAAGTAAAGGGAAACCTCACTAAAATAGAGTTGGGAGGACAGAAGGGAGAGCTCTCACGCAGGTACCACTTGAGGTCAATTATGGGAAAAAATCATCAGTCACAGCCCCCAACAGGAAAAGACATGCATTGCATCCCCTATAAGAAATCACCCGGCAACTCAGCCAGCGAGCACCGACGCATCATCACCTTGGACTCTCACTTTTCTTCAAAAGGCTTTTGTTCAAAACAACCCGTCCCAACTTCCTCCTTTTTCTTTATAAATGTTTCATTCCTCTCCTTCATTGCATTTGCCTATGGCTTTTGCTATAGCTTGCTTCTTCCAAATTACAATTCCTTTGCTATTCCTGAATAAACCCATTTTAGCAGGAAAAATAACAGTTTTATTGTTAAGGTCAGCATTACCAAATTGTTCCATGAGTCTGAATTGGTGATTTTCCTGTGGATCAGTTTCAGTGATAGAGCTAGAAAAAATTTATACTTTTGAAAGATTTTACAATGATGTTTTAATAGAATTCCTACTTTACTCAATTTAATTGTTGTTCTGATAGAAAAAGATTTCAAAATGATTTTATTTACAACGTGTCTATTTAAATTCAACACAACAGCCCCAACTAAATTGAGCAAAAGCTGAATTTCCCAATTGCTAAACATTTCATGGGACAGATTGAAAGATGGAGAGAGATCACCTGAGGGGAGAGGGCCGTCAGATTCTACAGGTGATTAGCTTTCACTTCCGGGAGGCAAATGAACAGCTGTACGGGGCTTCTTGCCTAAATCGCTTATCTTCAGAGCACAGGGGTTTTCCAGAATCCTGGCCATCAGCACATGTGGTGAGGGATGGCAGCACCATTCTTGGGGATATGTTTTAGCAAGGATGGAAATTGCTACTTTCCTGTTTCCATTTCTAAGAAGACTTAGAACGAGAGAGAGCCACTGGAAAAAAAAAAGGCATTTAGCCCCAGGGATCGTTAAACTGAAGCCCGTGGATAGACTGTAGGAAGTTGGTAAACTCTTGGAAATGATTTGCCAAATGTTTATTGGTGAATGTGCTTTTCCCTGGATAAAGAGTTCATAATCGTCATCAGATTCTTTTTTTTTTTTTTTTTTTTTTGGCGGTACGCGGGCCTTTCACTGTTGTGGCCTCTCCCATTGTGGAGCACAGGCTCCGGACGCGCAGGCTCAGCGGCCGTGGCTCACGGGCCCAGCTGCTCCGCGGCATGTGGGATCTTCCCAGACCGGGGCACGAACCCGTGTCCCCTGCATCGGCAGGAGGACTCTCAACCACTGCGCCACCAGGGAAGCCCTAATCCCTCCCTTTTGAGCTCAGTCAGGAACCGTGAGTTGCTTTTAACCCACCAGATGTCACGCCTATGAGATAGAAGACTCCCCCTTACTGGCTTTGAAGGGAGGGACCTTGGGGGGAGGAGCACGGCAAGGAAGTGCAGGCCTCCTCTTCGAGGTGAGAGGGGCCCCCAGCTGATGGCCAGCAGCAAAACGGGGACCTCAGTCCTGAAACCGAGAGAGGCCCTACGGTCCCCCATCTCTTGTAGGCAAGGTTCTAGCCTCCATGACCTTCCCTGGGTTCCAAAGGGCGGATTCGAACAGTTGCTCATCAAGGAAGGAGCAGCCTGAGGCGAGACTAACGGGACCAGAGCAGCTCGTCAGGATTAGAAGACCGACCGCCTGAGACCCTGCGCACCCCCTCATCTGCCAGCAGCCCAGCCGGGAACCATTGTTATAAAACCCCTCATCAAGTCCTCTGGGGCTGGGACACAGTTTTCGAGGCAGGAGCCCACCGTGTCCCCCTTTGCCCGGCAAAGCAATAAAGCTGCTCTTTTCTGCTTCACCCAAAACTCTGTCTCTGAGATTCGATGTGGCACTCGCGCGGAGAAGCTGAGCTTTCGGCATTAGTCCTACAACCGCAAAGCAATCAAATCCTGCTCACGACTTAAATGAACTTGGAAGGGGCTTCTTCCCGTCAAGCCCCCAGATGGGAGCACAGCCCAGTGTGCCGTGGATGGCAGAGGACTCGGCCTGGGCTCCTGACCCACAGAAACTGTGGGATAATACAAGTGTGTTGTTGTAAGCTGTTAAGTTTGTGGAAATCTGTTGCCCAGCATAGAAAACGAGCACACTGACAGCAGGGCCCACCCGGTACAGGAGCCAGCGGAAGCCGGGTGGTCTCAGCTTCAGTGCGTCTGTGCAGGCGTGCTTCTCTGCCGTCCCAGGAGGCAATTCTCCTTTGCTCTCCCCAGCAGCTGGCCCAGCCCCAGCCTAAGCGGCTTGTGCCAGGGACCGAGGCCACTGCTGCTTCTGCCCCTTCTCCCTGGATAAGGGAGCCCCTGCAGAGGCCAGCTCAGCGTCCTGAATGACCCACTGGCCCTGCGCTGGGCCCAGCACCTTCCGTCGCACATACCCTCACAGATACGTGACCTTGCTGGGCTCACACCCCACCCGCCCCCCGCCCCCAGGCACAAAGCCTCCAGATGCACCTTGACTCCCACCCCAGGCGGGCGTCTTTGTACAGACTGTGTGCAGGGCCTGTGCAGCCCCCCTTAGAACCTCAGTGGGCTGTGGGGAGACGCTAGCCTGTGGGTGAGGCCTCACCCAGTGCATTCTCGGTGTTGTTAGAAGAAGGGTTACTCCTGGGACGGGTGGGGCATCGTAGGGCAGAACCAGAGCCAAGCTGCTCTCTGCCCAGCGCCCAGAACAGTGTCAGGTACATACTAGGGACTCAAGAAGTACGTTTTTGGACCATGGGGGTATAAGCACGTGGTCTCAGAGAATCTGGGCCTGTTTCTGGGCCTTGTAGGCAGTGGTGACACGGCTCTCAGTCAGGTTCACAGCATTGGAGTCAAGGTCTGGCGTGTATCACAAGCAGGCCCCTCACCCCCACTGTCCTGGGCTCATCTGGTTGCAGGCGATGGCGCCCAGCGGTCAGGTCTGTGCCTCTTGTTTCAGAGAAAAGATGGAGGCTGCTCAGGGCGTCAGCTTAACCACAGGAAGGACCGGATGCTGAGTGGTCAGTGCATAACCACCTCTGAGTACTTACTCATCCAGGTGACGACTATTCCAGGCAGAGGGACGCGCAAGGGCCCTGCGGGTGTTACTGGTATGTTCAGTCAGGGGCAGAAGTCACTCCAGTCATTTGAACAGGGAGAGGCTAACACAAAGACTGGTTAATGAGTCAGAGGTGGTTAACTACCTACAGGGGTTGAGAGAGGACTCTAGGTTTATGGAAGTACCGGAGGGCAGCTTCTGCCGCGAGGGCCGAGGGAGCCTGGACGTGGAGGACGGTGCGGCTGCACAAGGGCGAGCCATCTGCGGGGGACGGAGAGGCCGGCCAGAGCGGGCAGGGAGCCGGCTCACGGGGCCCCCAAGGTGGCCGCTGCTGGCCCCATACCCCCAGCACTGGCTGCTGCACTAAGAAGCAGCCCATTGGGAGGAATTCCCGTCTTTCCCCATGGCCTCCTGGGCCCTTCCAGGACATCTGTCCTGCCTCCTGACAAACCCAACCTCAAGGCATCCAGCAAAGGAGAAATGCCACAGGGTCCAGCCCAGGGTCATAAAGCAGGGGGCAAAGTGTGGCCCTGGGGCTGACAGCTGGCTCGGTCCCCCCCGGGCCACTCAGCGTCTGCGTGAGCTCCTAGCCCATGGGACTTCCAAAGGACAGAGGGCACCTCTGCTCAGGGAAGGGGCCTGCACACCATCCCAGAAGTGGGGACCGTCCCAGCAGCACCCTGGCCGGTGCTGGCTGCGTTCAGTGCTTCCAAATGGAGCCGCAGCTCCAAGGGAATTTTTTCACCTGATGACTGCGTTAGAAAGGAAATTATGTACAAGGAGCTGCAGCCCATGAAAAGCGTAGGTGCCTTTTGTTATTAGCTGGACAGGTGTCTGATGATGTTCACGGTAGGGCTCCGTCAAGGCTGGGCTGAGCCCCTCACTCGGCTCACGGGCAGCTGAGGGTCTTCCAGACCCATTTCCTGCAGCCTGACCGTTGGGCCGATGGGTCCAGATGGGCCTCTGAGAGCAGGGGCTTGAGAGCCTGCTGAGCCCACCTACCTGGCAAACCGCGTGCGGACAGGGAGCAAGACGGGGATACATAGAAAGAAGGCGGGAAAAAGCAAGCACAGGAGAGAGTGTCAGGTGTGTCCACTGACTTTCCACCACACGGCCATCCTGCCCCCTTGTAATGGGCCCAATGCATATCGACTTCTCTGGGCAGTCAGACCAACAATCACACCCCCTCGTGGGGAGAAAGGAGGAAGCGGGCAGAAGCAGACCTGAGGATGGGGAGGGGTTGGCCGGGCTACACGCTGACCCAGAGAGCAGAGTAGCAGGGAGGCCGCCCATGCGTGAGGGCTGCTCGCGTAGTGACCACTCCCAGGGCGAAGCCTGGCTCCTTCCGTCCCGCTTGAGGAAGCATTCAAAATGCAAGCAGAGCAGGTTCATCACAGGGCAAGTCTCCAGTCTGTTCCGGATGATCGAAAGCAACATTCTCAAACTTTGGCACTGCAGTCATTGCTGCTACCTAGTGATACCTCACAGCTGACTGTGACCCGAGGTCCCAGCTCCTGCTCTGGAAGCTGGACAAGCAGCCTCCACGCGTGCTCCTCTCCTTCGAGCCTGGACTCCAGAGCCCAGGGTCCAGGGTTGGGGCCGAGGGCGCTCCAGCAGAGGAGGAGGGAGGGCGGCAATGACTCGTAATTGCCGGAATGGACTCAATCGTTCACGGGGACGATCTCGTAACTGCATCCAACTAAGACGTTATTTCTGGGACAAGTTATTTTTACCCAGGGAATTATTCTGAAAGGTTTGTCTGAGTCTGTTTGATAATCAAAAAAAGAAAAAAGAAAACAACTTGCCTATCTATAGCCTTCAAAGTATTATTATTATTATTTTTTAATATTTTGGCCATGCCATGAGGCTTGCGGGGTCTTAGTTCCCTGACCTCGGACTGAACCTGTGCCTCGGCAGTGAAAGCGCGGGGTTCTAACCACTGGGCCGCCAGGAAAGTCCCCAAAGTACTTTCACATACATGCTCTCATCCCCCGACTTCTCTCCCCTTCCTTCCCCCCTCCCTCTCCTTCATTCAAAACTAATTTTGTGCCTTTCCCGATTTTGGGGTGGGGGCAGCTCTTGTCTTCTGCAGATCAACCATTTAATTTCTCCTATTGTCCCTTGTCAACCTTTGACCATTCTTCCGTTAACCTTTTCACTGGAAGGTCAACCTTTGACCATTTTTCTGTTAACCTTTTCACTGGAAGGAAGACCTGGGTGATGAGACGAGTTGCTGAAATGAGGTCAGAGACCATCCCCCGGGTCTGATTCCCCGGGGTCAGGTTCCCCGCGTTCCCCCGGCCGTCCTCCCCTTTGGAGGACGAGAGCGTCGTCTGAGAGTTAAAGGCGTTTCTGTGAGTCTAGGAAACGGGACGAGAAGGCGAGAGGGGTGACCCGACCGAACCAACGTAGACATTGTTAAGAAATTTATTTGCAATTCTTGTTTTTTGTTTTTTTTTGGTTTGTTTTTTAAATAACATCATTCCTTAGATAAAAATGCAATCTTACAGGAATATACATAGCGTCTCACACAGAGATGGCCCTGAAGCTCTTCTCGATTCCCTGGTCTTTCTCAAGGTGAGAAGGGACCCAGGCGAGGCCGCTGACTTGGGGTGATTTGATGATTACAAACTGTACAACAGTATTTACAACATGAGGCTGTGAAGCCGCAGGGCCCGGAGGGAGGTGTACGGGACGCAGGGGGTGGGGAAGGGATGGGTGCAGGGGCGATGGCGGTGGGGGCCCCGACCTCTGAGAACGAGCATGGTTCGGTGGGTCGGAGGATGAAGGGGGTCCGAGCCGGGACGAGAGGCGAGGCGGGTGGAGGGGCTGCGTCCGTACCTCCCGCACGGAGGACCTTGTCTTGGTAGCTCAGGGGCGTCAAAATAAAACAGGGAAATTGTGACAGCGATAGACACTCCGGAGCTTCACCAACCAACGGGGGGCCCGTCACCCTGATTCTTAGTGGACGTGTGTTTTCCACGGTGGTTCTTGCTGCTACATCACAGACTAGTCCAGACCTGCTTGTGCCTTGGACATCCCAGCCTCCAGAGCCAGACCTTATTCCCTCAAGGCTCTGGGAGAACAGTGGAGGGGGGCAGGCAGGGAGGTCGAGGCCCGACTCCGAGGGTGGGTGGGATGCCCTTGACCTGCAGGCAGTACGGGGCCTCGGCGTCGGGGTCCCCAGGGCCGCCTTCTGAAGGAGACCTTGGTGCTGGGCTGTTTCTTTAAAAACCGTCTACCCTTGAGTCCCAAGTTCTGTTCTCCCCTTTCAAGCCTCAGCATGGTGTCTCCACGGTGGGACATCTAGGGGGAGGGGGGCTTGGAACCCAGTGACCCGTCTAGGGACAGGGCCTCCCCTGCCCCCTGCTCTGGACTTTGGGGCCCCGCAGGCCACGCCCTCAGGAGCCAGCGCAGCGGGTGGCGACCGAGGCCGGGCCCCCTTCTCCCTCGTGCCGACCCACAAACCCAGGGGCACCAAGGGTGGCGGAGCGGGAGCCTCCGGGCCGCACCGTGACTAGGAAGCACGGTGCCCCCCTCCGTGTCTCCTACAGACATGGCCCTCCCCTGAAACAGGCAGCCTCTGACCCCAGAGCGGCTCAGATGTGAGCTCGGTGAAACGTGTTCTCACTCACGAGTCCTCCCAGGTCGTGGATTGTTGTAAATGTCTGATTCACGTGGACTGAGTGTCACACTACCTTTCCAGGAGCCGCATCCAAGTCACACTACTTATTCTGAAACCTGGTGCCTGGAGGCCCCACAAAAGGGGAGGCACCTGCAGCACGGCAGCCCCAACCCGCAGGAGGCTGTGGGCTCGGCTGACGTGACAGCCAAACCCTTGTTCCGCCCTCTGGTCCCCATCGGGGCGTCCCTGACTAGGGGAGAGAGGGGATGTCCACGGAGGGTCCCACCTCCGACTGCTCTCCGGGCTCAGCGATTTGCCCAGCTCAGCCTAACGGTACATTCCACATATTCCACTGCATCGCCAGTTCCCCTTCAGAGAGCCCACAGGGAGGCTGTTCTAAGACCCCAGGGAGCCTCAGGGCCTTCGCCACCCGCCTGCTGTGGACCAAGCCTCCTAAAATCATGGCAAGAAAAAACCTTGACTTTAAGAGTGGTGGTATTTTCTCCATGAAGAGAAATGATATTTAGTTCATAGAATTCAGTCCGGACGGCACATTTCCACCCGGGGGAGCACCGCTGCTTCTCTCTCCAGTCAGCACGCAGCCTTCTGAGAGGAGGACAGAGCCAGGCGTCTTGGTCCCAGCCCGGGGGCCAGCGCCTGCCCCGTCAGGGCGCGTGCGTGTGCGCGTGTGCATGAGCACGTGTCGGCGTGCGCGCGTGTGGGGTGCGGGTCTCTCCCCAGTGATGCGGAACCCTGGCAGAAACGCATTTACCTGATGGTTTGCTGCCTGGCCTCACAAAGCAGGGTCTCGTTGGAAACAAAAATAAATAAATAAATAAAGTTAAGACCAGAAATGGCTTCACAAAGAAACTATGTTAGAATCTGCTCACAGGCCCGCTCTCACTGAACCGGGGGAAGAGGGAAAACGGGGGGCTGGGGAAAGGGAGGGAGGCCCACCCCGATGCGGGCGCAGCTGCCAGGAGAGCTGGGCGCTGGCTTCCCGTGGTGATCTCGGGGTATCCCCCCAGCCCGCCTGTCGTCCCACTGGAGCCCGTGGCCCACACGCGGGAGGAGTGTCCGCAGAGAGGGGGACAGGGTGGCAGACACCCCTACCGGCCAGAGACAACGGCTTGGCTGGGAAAACAGCACCAGAGCACTTTTATTTTTCTCTTCTTCTACGGTCGATCTTGAGGCCTCTGCCTCTCCGCTGTCCCGGCCACGGCGGGCAGTCACACCGGACACTTCCTTCCACAAAATGGGAGCAGACACAGGGGGTCAAAACATGCCCCCTTTTGCCCCAGTTTCCCTTCGGTTCAGTGCTGGCACTTTCCACAGACCAGAGCCTGGTCTTGAAGAAAACAGACCTGGCCTGGGCTCTGGTTCAACTGACCAGAGGCTTAGAGGGTCGACACCAGGTCGCCTGGCCCTTGGCCTCTTGGACAGCGACACGCCGTCCTTCCAGGTCTCGCTGGGGGCGGAGCTGCCACCCCCGTGCCTAGCAATGCCTGTGACGATGGTCTGACGAGGCTGCAGGCCTCAACCACGCGGCCTCCTCCCTGTGCTGCTCTAAGTTCCGCTCTGTTGCTTGGCCTATGGGGTGGGGGACACATACTCTCAGCTGGCCCCTGGAAAGCAGCCCTCACCCCCTCGATGACCTCCAAGCTCCTCCCTTTCAGGGGCTCTTCTTCCTCAGAAAGACATTACGTTGGCCTTGGAGGGTGCCTCAGCTAACTGACGGGGAGACGGTGTGGCGGGAGGACGGCCGGCAGGAAGTGACGGGCAGCTCAGGACGAGGCCCCGCAGCTCGGAAGCCGCGGCGTGGAGGAGGATAAAGACGGGTAAGGCAGAGCCTTGGGTCCCAGTCAGACTGAGAAGATGAGGGAAGAGACTGGATGAAGAGCTTCTGAAGCAAAGCAGAGAAAAATTCACGGATCAAGCCAAAATCTGGGGGAAAATGCCTGCATCTTAGCCCAAGACCCAATAGAACCTTCTAGGAGGGGGGTGGAAAGGAAACAGCTGGGGATCAAGTCAAGCACGTGAGTAACTGTAAGATTAAGATGGAAACAAGAGGCTGGCCCCTCAGGGGACAAACACAGACCAGCTCCACCAAACCCTGAGCCTAAACTCCTCAAGTCCTTCAGGTCCTTGGCCATCATGGCTTTTCTCCTGCCGCTCAAGGGCTTCAGAAGACACAACAGCTCTGCTTTCCAGGGTCGTGGGAAGATTCTGTTCTGGGTGCAGAGGCGGAGACCACGCCACAGATGAGGCTTGGGAGGATGGGTGCCGCGTGTCCGTCCCACCCTCGCTGGTCCTGGGCTCTGGCCCGGGAAGACCCCCCGCCCCTGCATGGGTCTTCCCGACAGAGACAGAGCTGACGGCAAAGGAGAAGCACGCCTGCGGTGTGCGCGGTGATGGGGGGGATGTGCTTGGCGGAGCCCTGGGAGTAGCTGTCATAAGCCCAGCACAAGCCGGTCGCTGAGATTCGGTGACACAGACGAAAAGCCCAGAAGGAAAACAGAAGACAGCACAAGAAGGCCGAGTGTGTGCCGGCGTGTGTGAGGTCAGCTAAGAGTCCACGGCTCTATCCAGGGGCCAAACGCACAGCAAGAGCTGGGGATCAACCCCAAAGGGCTCCGCTCTCCATCAGAACTAAGACCCTAGCAGCCGCGGCAGACATTCAGGGAAACGGGACAAGGGACCTGAATGTAACTCCTACAAGACCTCAATGGCACCGAGAAGGAGCCCAGAGACTGGAAGGGCTGGGCTTGGAGGAATAGGGAGCAGCCCTTGTACGTGTTCACCTGGGGGTGTGCGCATCCGTCCACCACAGGAAGGCTCATCTTCACGGAGCAGCGGGCGCTGCCCGGCTTTGACTTCTAAGTTGCTCACGTAAGTCAGCGCCAAGAAGGGCTGAGCGAGCCCGGGGCTGGAAGAGACTCAACGGGGAAGGTCTGGATGGACAGCTGGGTCCTGCTTCCCCCAAATCAGTCACTGTTGGAACCTGTTTGAAGGATGTAGCACCCGGGTGATGTCCAGGTGGGTGCAGGGGCAGAGAGACGCCCCCACAGTGCCTCCGGCCCTGCCCTCACCACGAGTTCCCCACGCACCGCCCGCCCCCGGTCCTTGTCCCTCTGTGGCTGCCGTACTGCGAGGGGTGGGCTGGAGGACATCCTGTTCCAGAATGAGTGAAAGATGGAGAAGCGAGCAGGACGGACTTGGCTTTGGACGGACGGGATGCACCTGCTGCCTGGCCCCTGCTGTCGGCTGAAGACCCCGTCCCCTCCCCCCTCCCGGTCAGTGGGCACTTCCCTAAGGAACGCTCGTGCCAGGGCGGGGGGTGGTGAAGGGTAAGGTCAGCCACCTTTCCCAGGGGGGACCCGGTGACGAAAGAGGCGGCTTAGGGTGCCTCGCGGCCCCTCACAGTGCAGGGCTCTCCCCGGAGAAATTCCAACTCTGAAAACCAGGGCAGAGCAGACAGAGGGACGCGGGAAAAAGACGGGTCCTGATCTCTCAAAGCAAGACACAGATGCACCTATTACCCCGTCTGGGGAAAACTGAGGGAAATGGAAGAGAACACAAGATATGCAAAACAGTGTGCCCAAGCTTGCATCGGGACCCACACGGGTAGTGCCGGCACTTGTCACACAAATGACAAGAAAAGCTGTCCCCCTTTTCCCCAGCCACACGTAGAAAAGCACTTAAGAGCTCAAAGGTGAAGCTTGTCACACTCCAAATACAAAATGATTTACTTACATGCAGCAAATATACAAGAAGTGAATCCAAAAACAAACTTAATTCATTATATTCGCCTGGCACAACTGCAATTCAGTTTTAAAAAAATATTTGTAAAATACTGAGACTGACCTGAATTCAAGTATAACGGTCTCTTCAGCAGAAACACCCTCAATGCAGTGAAACGTTCGACGGAACAAATCGAAGCAAAACGCCTTCTGTGTTTCCCCCGTAAATTTCTGTGTGGTTTTTCAAACACGGTTTTAATGCCAACACAACTCACAACTGTGTTTTTAAAATGAATATTATTGCATTGTTTTTGCATATCTTGTGGGACAGAAAATGCAGTTACTGATTCCCGTTTCAGAAGCAGAGACAGTGGTTTGCTTTTGCTTTCAAACGGCCCCAGATTGACAGCTCCCCACCCTTACGCCCCAAGGGGAACTGCGGGCGGACTGGCGGCCCGGGCGTGGCGTGGCTGCAGACTCAGCCCGCGCCCGCACACACACACCCCACCGTACACACGGCACACACACTCGCAGAGACCCGTGCTGCTTCCTCTCTCGGGCACGTGCTACTGCACACATTTGTGCAAGACCCTACCAAGTGCATTGCTGACCACCTTTCAGTTATGAAACCAAACCGAAGAAATCTTGTCACTACCTAAGGAAATGATAACGAACTATCGGGCGTACACCACGGCCGGTAAAACTCTCCCACGGCGGCTCTGTTGAGTCCTCCGTAGAAAAGGAAACCACGACCGTTAAATAATACAACAAAACTGAACCCGATTTACATTTGCAAAAGTGAAAACGGTAAGGTGGGTGGCTGCAAAACTTTGTAAACACTCTTCTCCCTCCCTCCCCCTGGGAAAACAAAAGTATAAAAAAACAAAACCCCCCAAATGAAAACTGCAACATGCTGTGAAGAAAAATGTCAAATCCCCAAACAAAAGAGCGCTGGACAGACGCTCAGCACCACCGGTCCTGTCCCGGCGGGCGTGCGCGCTCCCCCGGCGCCGCCGACGGTGCGGCGTGGCTGTGACCGTGGCCGGGTGGGAAGGGGGTCCAGACGCGGGTGGCGCAGGGGGCGTGGCCAGCCTGGAGCTGCAGCGCCCTCCCCTCCCCAGGGCCTGGCCGGGGCCTCCTTCCTGCCGTGAAGGCACAGGGCCCTGGCTCTATGGGGACAGTGAGGCGCGTACAGAATATGTGCAAACGAGTTCTTGACAAGCAGAGTTGAAAGACACCCGTTTGGCGTAGGGTCCTTTGGGTGAGGGCTGAGGGAGCCGAGGCGGCCGCGGGGGGTGGGGGGCCCTCCCTGGTGTCCGCGCCCTCCCCCCACCGCTCCCCGCCGGACACGGACCGCGGCTGCTTCTCTCCTGGCCGCCGACTCGGTCTTGTCCCTACGAAATGAATGAAGACGCTGTTCCGGTTAACTCCAGGTCACGAGAACAGTGAGGCACTTCTGAAACGGACCCATTAGGAACATGGAGACAAATAAAAACCCGGCATCTCCGGCCCGGCTGCTACAGGCTGCTGGCGAAGGCCCTGCTGTCCCGGGGCTCCTCTCCGCCCTGGCGGGGCTCGGGGCTGGGCGCCCAGGCCGCGTCCTCCGCGCCCCCCTCTCGGTCTGGCCCCGGGTCCCTGCAGTGTGCACACGGGAGCAGGGTACCGTTGGGGCTCTGCCGGGCGCCCCCGCTGAGGATGTTGTCGGCCGCGCTCTCCATCTCCTCGATGGTCATGTCGCAGGCGTCGGCCAGCTCCTGGGTGGTGGCCTTGAGGAACCTGGGATCCTGAGCAAACTGCCCCAGTCCTTCTGAGATCAAGACCTGGGGGAGAGGGGGCCGGGACGGCGTTACTCCTGAGCCCGGCTCTTCCCTTCGGGGCCGGCGCAGGGGCTTCCGACTGGTCACTTCGGGAGGAGAGTGTGTGTACACGCGTGCGTGTACTCGTGTGTGTGCGCATCATGTGAGTACACGTGTGTGTGCTTGCGCACCGGGCAGGAGTGGGACGGAGCTCCCCTGCGGGCATTAGGGGCGTGCGGGCCAGAGGAGAGACGGCGGGGCAGGGGCACTGTCCTCAAACCCAGGCAACCTGGGCGCACGGAGGCCACAGGGGCCCTGGTCCTTTCCTCCCACCCACCCGGCGCCCCAGGACGCCCACGTGACTCCTTCCAGGAGTCTTCACTCTCCTCTGGTGACACTTGGCCCAGTGCCACTGGCTGCGTTTCTGGGGGTGAGGATCCCGGGGACGATGCGTGTGTGTGTGTGTGTGTGTGTGTGCACGCGTGTATGTGCAGGACACACCCAGCCCCTGCCCGCTCTGTCCCGAAGCGTCTGCCCCCTTCCTGGAGGCCTCGGGGAGCAGCAGGTGAGCCTGGAATACACCCCAGCCCCCGCCCGCGGCTCCCACCCCACGTGCCCTCACAGCCCCCCGCATGGCTCCCCTGCTCCCCGGCCAGTGTGACCTCCCTTCCTCGGCCGGGCTGGGCGCTTACGTGGACTTGAGACCTGACTGAGGGTCTTTCTGGCCAGGACACTTGACACCCCACAGGGCCCCTCCATTCTGCCCGTGGGGCCCCTGCCCGGCCCGCGTAGCTCGGCCTACTCACCGCCTCCACCAGGCTGCTGGCGCTGCCGTGGAAGGGCCGGCCCTGGGGCCCTGCCGGGCTGGGCACAGTGAGGGACACGGGCCGGGCCCTCCGGATGCCGCCGCTGGCCCCGCAGGGCGTGGGCTCCCCGGCCCAGGGGCCGCAGTGGACGGATGGGAAGCTGCTGGTGAGCTTGTCGCTGGACTCGGCTCCCTCCAGCCGCAGGGTGGGCACAGGCCGCAGGGGCCAGGCCGGGCCAGGCGTGGCAGGGGGCGTTGCATGCGGCGGGGGGAGGGCGCCAGGGGGATGGCTTCTCTGCAGGAGGGGGCTCAGGCCCGCCACCGCCAGCGCCTGTGGACATGACACGAGAGTGCGGGTCAGGGGGCCTCAGCCGTGTCCCACTGCCCGATGCTCGCACCCTCTCGGTCAGGCACCCGGACCTGGAGCCGGTCTCAACCGCCCTAAATAGACTCTGTGACCGTCAGTCTGCAGGGACCTTTCTCCTCTAAGCTCAGAAAGCCACGGGCCAGTGGGATCCAGGTCACCTGCTCTCTAGCCCTGGCCCCGTCCCCCGTGAGCCACGGATCCTCTCCACCTGCTCTGACGTGATGGGTCCGAGGAAGCAACACTGCCCGGTGGGGAGGCTCAGCCCGAGGGGCAGAGGAGGGGGACGTGGCCGTAAGGGTCAGAGGGCAGCTCAGAAGCATAGGGGGAGGCTGTAAATCGAGGGAGGTTTTCCTTCACGATAAGCAGAGACGGGTGAAATCAGCTTCTAGAAATCCCTCAGAGAAGCACACGCGGTGTCCCCCAGGCTGCTGGCCTCCCTGCCCACTGCTCTCAAGGGCCCCCAGTCTGGGGTCCCGGGTCCCTGGGCAACTGAGGGAAGCGTAAGGCTCTGCTCGACGTTCCAGAAAGCCCTGTGGAGACCACGCGTGTGCGTGCGCTGGCACACAGGCCGAGCAAAATCGTGTACTTCCTTGAGCAGAAATACCATCGCCCTGGCAGAGCCATGCTGGCTGCCTTAGGCCGACTGTAAGCTGTGATTGGCACTGAATGCCTCTGGGGATAAAAAAGTCATTTAAAGCAGAGGCCCGTGGTAAGGGAGTGTGTAATCACAGAGGGAAGAAGGTGGGAGGATCTAGTTCAGCCCCCAATTGTTTAGCTGTTGGAAATCTCCATCAGTTCTAGGGTCCTAAGGGCAGCTTGGTGCTGGGGACTTGGATCTCGCCATCTTTTGGCATCACCCAGGCCAAGAGCCGGTTCAACTGCTGAATCTGCCCGGACCCGCCTTCCTGACATCATCCCTGTCCCTGACCACCTGCTGGAACACTCTCTGGTCATCTCCATATTCCAGTGGGTGGATTTTTGTGTAGCTAAATGTCCAGGTGTCTTATGGCTCCAGGTGTGACCGCACCTGCCTGTCGTGTAGCCATGTCTGGGGAGGGAACATCTGGCCACTGGGAGGAGAATGCTCAGGCCGACCCGGAGCAGCTGGTCCTTCCAGCCTCCAGAGGGGCTCCTGCTGTCCAGGAGGACCTCCCGGGTCTCCCGCCCGGGAGAGCACGGTCCTCGTGTGGGAAGAACCCCCTCCCCGGGGGCTGTTAGGGCCAGGGGTGGGGACACAGCCGTGGTCTGGACAGGAAGGCTGATGGGCGTCTGGGGGGTTTGGTGCACGACCATCACGGGGTTGTCTAGCCTGCTAGGTGGTGGCCTGTGGCCTGTCCCAAAGTGGGGGCTACCTGATGGTGAACGAGATGCAGAGGCAGAACTGTCTTCTGAGAGATGTCTCCCCCTGGATTCTTCTGTCGCTTCAGACACTCAAGGTGGAAGGAGGCCCTTCGACCTGTGGAGCAAGTGATGGGTCAGCACAGAAGATGACACGGGGGACTTCCCTGGTGGCGCAGTGGATAAGACTCTGTGGTCCCAATACAAGGGGCCCGGGTTCGATCCCTGGTCAGGGAACTAGATCCCACATGCATGCCACAACTAAGGAGCCTGCATGCTGCAATTAAGGAGCCGGTGAGCCACAATTAAGACCCGGCACAACCAAATAAATAAATATTTAAAAAAAAAAAAAAAAGAGAGAGAAGAAGATGACACGGCCCCGACGGCTCACACCAAGGGAGGGGCAAGGATGCCCCCTCCCCCCGCCCTGGGCCCCTCACTGAGGTGCTGCATTAGCACACGTCCAGCCCGGGTCCAGCCCAACCGTGGGCCACTTGAGCCCCACGAGATGACGTTCCTCAGTCACCCCTGTGTGCCTGGCCACCGTCACGGGGGGGGGGGCACCGTCAGAGAGAGGGTCTGAGGTTACCTAGGGAGGCAGAGCGCAGGAAGCCCCTCTTCGGAGAGAGATGGATGTCTCTCCTGTCCTCCTCGGGGGGCGCCAGCTGCCGATTCTCATCGTCCTGGTAGGAGAGCCTGGAGCAGAGGACACTGGGCACTGTAACCTCCGGGCAGCCTGCTTTTTCCCTAGTGAGGGGACCCCCACTCTGTGCTCTCTAAAGGCCGCGCTCTCTGCTGTCACAGACGTTCCCGCGGCTCCTTCCGCCTGTGCCCCGTGTGTCCTCCTGCCCTTGTGATTCGAGGCAGGGGGACCACCGCTGCTGAGAAAGCTGGAAACAAATTCTGGGCCTGCAGCTCCTCTCTGCAATGCGTGCTCACAGGCGGATGCTGTCTACCACGGCCACTCCCAGCGCGAGACCACGCTTGTGCCCCTCACTCTCCGGGCCCGCCCACCCTTGGTCAGCAAGAGCGCGAGCGTGCGGTCATCGGTGAGGGGCAGCTGCGGGCCCTTGGGGGTGTCCAGTGAGTCAACAGCTCCTGGGCCTTCTAACGGGGACTCAGTGAGAAACGGCTCCTCCTGGCCCAGGGCACACGACAGACGTGCCCAAGGGCCGGACTCGGGTCCACGATTACCTTCCCTGAATCCGCTGCACCCGATTGCCTCTGTTCTACCTTGGCCTGGGCTGTTTCACTGAAAACAGACATTGTAGTCCCTAAGTTGATTTTGCAACCCCTAGTGGAGCCGTCTGCACCCCAGACGCCCGCTTGTGTTCTAAGCCCTTCGTGTCACAGACGAGGCCACCGCCTGTGCCTGGTGTGACTCCACGTGCTTTGAGGACAGAGCCTGTGCTCCTGGTGTGTTGTCTGCAAGCGTTTGCAGACATGCAGGGAGGGTTCTGGACGAAAGCCACCGTGCTTGCCTGTCACGTTCAGCTTGGTCACCCTCCCTGTTACATTTTCTTCGTATCCAGACCGTAACCACTCTTGAAGCCCCAGCTTCTGTGTGACCTCGTGCCTGGTGCCTCTCTCCGACCTTGACCTTCTCTGAGCGTCTGTACTCTCGCTGTTTGCACCACTCTGTGAGCAGCTACTGAGGAAATCTTTATTTTCCTCCTCTGAGATCCTCTTAGCTCCTGAACCAGCCTGTGGCCTCCCTTGGGTGCCGAGGCCGGTTCGTCCACCATCTAGCAGAGGGCCTGCAAGTACCAAGCACACACCAAGAGCCTAGACGGTGGGAACAGATGCTCTTCTTGCCTTCTCGGGTATGTGGCCGTGTGTTAATCTGCATCCTCTGAACAGCGGAAGCTGAAGGGCCTGGTCCTTCCTTGTGATAAAGTGTTCCTCTCAGGAAATCTTCTAACACAGGGTCAACTTTGTGAATGCAACTCACAGTCACAAATACATTTTATGGGACTTGGCGACAAATGCTTCACAAAGTAGTACTACCTTTGTGACTTCGAATATGCTATTTCCTATTGTCCTTTTCTAGCCTATTCTATGCTATTCTGTGCTATGATTTCTTTTAATAGTGTTGA
This sequence comes from Delphinus delphis, assembly GCF_949987515.2. Lineage (NCBI taxonomy): Eukaryota > Metazoa > Chordata > Mammalia > Artiodactyla > Delphinidae > Delphinus > Delphinus delphis. The sequence goes on from NC_082693.1 coordinate 1,715,346, forward strand.
TTGTAACCGACTAAGCAAATGTCACAGCTTCCTAATGGGTCTGGAGCTGCAGTTTAAAAACCCTTCTCTTAAAAAATTCCCGCTGCGATGGAAATCTCAGCTACGGCTGACAACAGCGCCCTCTGCTGGCAGCTTTATTATAGGCAGTTTCACGAATATTTAATTGTCAATATGTACACGTGTCAAGAAAGCCTAGGAAACAACGTTTAGCAGTTTTCCTGAAAACATCGTGTCATGAGGAAGCGCCAAGCCAACGAGGGGACCGTGTGTATGAGGGTGGGGGGCTTCCTCTGCTTTGCTGCTGTCAGAGGAGGATTCCAGGGACCCGCCCGTCACCCCCTCCCCTCCCCTTCTCGGGCAGCCGGAGAGGGCAAAGCTCACATCTCCGTGCAGATCAGGCTGGGCTCGCTGCCGTACTCGGCGTCCTCATCCATCCTCAGGCCACAGGTCTCATCCCGAGGGGCCTCGTCCTGACACACCATGGCTATCAGGCTGTCCCGGGAGGGGCACCTAAAGTGTCCGGGGTAGAGACGAAAGTCAGCAACCGCCACCCCTCCCCTCCCCCAGGCAGGGGACGCATCACACACACTCACACAGACACAGACACACAGACACAGACACACAGACACACACACACACAGATACACACACATACACACAGACACACATACACACCCATACACATACACACACACAGAGACACACACACAGACACACACACACAGACACACACAGACACACACACAGACACACACACACAGACACACACACAGACACACACAGACACACATACACAGACACACACACAGACACACAGACACACACACACACAAATACACACACACACACAGACACACACACACATCCACACACACACACAGACACACACAGACACACAGACACACACAGACACAGACACACAGACACACACACACACAGAGACACACACAGACACACACACAGACACACACACACAGACACACACACAGACACACACAGACACACATACACAGACACACACACAGACACACAGACACACACACACACAAATACACACACACACACAGACACACACACACATCCACACACACACACAGACACACACAGACACACAGACACACACAGACACAGACACACAGACACACACACACACAGAGACACACACACACATACACACACACACAGACACACAGACACACAGACACACACACATACACACACACAGACACACACACAAATACACATACATACACACACATACACACACACAGACACACATACACACACACTCACACACACACAGACACACACACACGCGCGCGGCCACCGATGGAGCCGAGAAGTGTTACCATAAGGGTTCCATGGGGGGGAGGGGCCTCCGGGTTAGCATCCTAGGGGATCTGATTCTGACCCGGTTCAGTTACTCTCTGGGGTAAGTCATGTAGCCCACCCATGACTAGTGTCCCCACCAGTAACACCGTCTGCCTGCCCGGCTCAGGGCCGGCCGCACTATTCGGGAGGGGCGGGGCACCAGCGAGGGGCTGGCCCCCTCCCTGTACCGCAGACAGCCGGGCCTGTGGGCACTTGCTGGGCAGAGCTGAGGACTCCCCGGTGTCGTACGTGACACGCTTTTGATTTGCCGTTGACTCCTTAGAGCAAAGCACAGAGGAGAGGCCTCACAAAGGGGTTCGTTCCTCTGAGCAGTGGGGAGTGAGCCTGAGCCCCCGAGCCTGAGCCCCCGAGCCTGAGTGCCCCTGAGCTGCAGACCTTCTACACCAGAACGTGCCTCAGACTGAGCTGCTCGCTCTCCAGGCCCTGGTCTGCTGCTCACTTGGTCACGTGGCCTTTCGCTCTGGCCTCTGGCCTCCCTTCCTGTCTGTGTCCTGCTCGGTGTCTCCCTCCACCTTTCTTCCTGTAGGTCCTGGGTGCTGGCGCCCACTGTATGCTCAGGCTCCCAGGGCCTCTGGGAGATATTCCAGCTTATCCTCTCAGATCTGAGTGCGGGGTCAGTGGCCAGCTTTGACCCTGTGCCTGTGAGCCACTCGGGGAGGGTCTGGGCGGATCTCTGGAGGAGGCCCTGACCGATGGTGCCCTGCCCCCGGTGACTGACACAGGAGACGCTGCGTGCTCTTGCTGGCGTGGGAGGGGTGCGACGTGGGCTGGGGACGCCCCCCGCGGGCCGCCGTGTGCAGGACCTGAGTCCAGAGCTGGTGCCACCGCACTCAGCCGTGAGCTGCGATGGGCGGGACACGGCCCGGGCTGGACCCTCGGCTAACGCGGGCGTGGCGAAGGGACGTGAACACCGGGAGGCCGGGAGCTGGCCTCTGGGATGAACGCAGCTCAGGACACTTGTCCAGGGATTTAGAAAAGATCACTTCTGGATCTGAGCTGGAGGGGAGGAAAGGAGGTCTGCCCCAGAAACGGGGCTGCTGGGGGCTGCTGTCCCGCTCGGAGGGGCAGCTCAGCTAAGGGTGAAGTGTTCAGATCCTCCCGGGCCTGGGAGCCTGGAGCTGCTGATATAAGTGAGGCACTTGCTGAGGCCCAGGGCATGGAAGTAGGCGCTGACCGCCCCAGCACGTCATGGCAGTGGGTCCTGGGGCACCAGGGAGCAGCGGATGGGAGAAAAGAAAGGGACAGGAGCCGGGAGACGTCAGGACTGCCAGGAATGATCCCACGTGGGGTCAGAGCAGGCAAGCACCCAGCGAAGGGCCTCCTGCCTCCAGAATGCCTCCTCCCGGGGACGAGAAGGGCACTAAGAAGACAGGGTGGGCCTGCCCCATCCCCTGGGGGCCCAAGGCCAGGTTTGGGCAGAGACTTGAGAAAGGCCCAGGGGACGGAGACGGTGGTGTCTCCAGGATGCAAACATCTCGGGCATCGGGGCCAGGGCCTCTCTGCTTCGGGGGAGAAAGCAGAGAAGGCCCCGTCCAGAGGCGCGCACCTCGGGACACCTGCCGGCCAGGTGTCACGGGGCCTCCCGAGCACGGCTGCAGGACCCGGGAGGCTGCGTTGGCCGCCCTCTGGCCGGGGTCTGGGCAGCCGCCTCCACCCCAGCTGGAGGGCTGAGGGGTCAAATGCTCCTCCCCAAGCCCCTCCCGTGCAACCCCTTGCTCACCTCTGGGAGCTGAGCCTCCACGACGCCCCCTGCACCTGGACAGCAGGAGACAAGGGGGGCCCACGGCCCTCCACGGTGCTGATGCTGACAGCACCGGGCTGGCCGGCAGGGCAGGGGCAGCGGCCCAGGGCGGTGTTGTTGGCGTTGTTGATGTTGGCGTTGGAACCCATGGACGAGTAGCTGCTGGGGGTGAAGGTGGAATCCACCAGTTTCTCGTGGGAGGGCGACTCCGCGTCCCCCTGGCTGGTGCCCGCCTTGCTGATGTGCAGAGGGCGCTGGGTGGTGAAGGTCTGGGGGAAGGTGCTCCGGCTGTCGCTGGGGTAGTAGCCCACGTGGTTGCCGAACAGGCCACCGGCCCTCTGCAGGTGAGACGGAGGGGTATGTGGGGGGTGGCCCGCCCACGGCCGCCTCTCCTTCTCCACCAGGAGCTCAGCCCCGCCGGGCAACACGCGGCCGAGTCTCAGGCGGAGACCTTTCGCTGCAGCAGGGGGGGCATGTGGGGGCCGAGGGTGAAAACAGGGCCCGAAGGCTCTAATGGGGTTTAAATAAAGAATCCAACTGGCTCCCTGAGCTAGGAGCTACGCTGGCCAAACGGTTCTGAGAATAAGAAGGGCTTAGTTACTACACCAATTACACTCTGGCCTCCTTTCCCCTGGGAGAGTCTTAGATTTCAAATCAGGAACCAGTGTTTTCCCCCGACGTCCCCCCTTGTCCCGGGCAAGTGGGCAAGTAGCTACCTGCAAGGCTGGGGGTGTCTCTTGGGGTCACACTGACGTGCTAGTGTGTCCCCGAGGCCATTCATTGACGGACATTTCACAGTGACAAGGAGGAGGGTGGTGAGGACAAGACAGCCTCAGGGTGATGGGCTCCTCTCACCCCCATGCTTCCACCGCCTGGGAGCCTGCTGGGGCCGGGAGGCGGGGTGAGAGGCCCTAGCGCAGTTCTGGGTGGTGGTGTCTCACTTGCTATAGGATTTTTAGCCAAATACCTTGGGGATTCATGAAGAGAGCTGGGTGCAAGGGCCCCAGAATTCCAGTGGGCACTAGTTTTCACTGTTAAAACTGATGGCAGGGGCTCACCTGGTGGCGCAGTAGTTAGGAATCTGCCTGCCAGTGCAGGGGACACGGGTTCAAGCCCTGGTCCGGGAAGATCCCACATGTCGTGGAGCAACTAAGCCCATGCGCCCCAACTACTGAGCCTGCGCTCTAGAGCCCATGAGACACAACTACTGAGACTACGTGCCACAACTACTGAAGCCTGTGCGCCTAGAGCCCGTGCTCCGCAACGAGAGAAGCCACAGCAATGAAAAGCCCGTGCACTGCAATGAAGAGCAGCTCCCACTCGCTGCAACTAGAGAAAGTCCGCGCGCAGCAACGAAGACCCAACGCAGCCAAAATAAATAAATTTATAAAATAGATAAAAAAATAAATTAAATAAATTTAAAAAAAATATATAAAACTGACGGCAGCCTCGGTACCCAGGAGGGGAGAGAGGAGGCCGGAGGGGGCTTTGGGGCCTGGAGACCTCATGGTCTAAGTCAAGATTGCCACTGGCTTCCAGACCTCTGCTGCCTGATACCGCACATCTTCTGGTGTTTTCAAGAGAGGATAGAAGTCTAGATTTTTATTTGAATGTGCCAGATTTTCAAATGTTGGCGAACAAAATAGGTCTGTGGATTCGACGTGGCACAAAGGCCAGCACTTTTGCAACGTGTAACGTAGAAACGTCTCCTAAAAAACATTTCCTTAGCAAAACAGCTCCCTCGCACCTTCTCCGAGGGCCAGTGATGCTCTGTGAGCTGCCGGCTCTGGGGAGCCCCGGCTTGGGAAGGACTACTAGGCTTGGATGAGGTGAAGGGCTGGGGGAGGGCTGGGGGAAGGGCTGGGGGAGGGCTGGGGGAGGGCTGGGGGGAGGGCTTGGGGGAAGGCTGGGGGAGGGCTGGGGGAGGGCTGGGGGAGGGCTTGGGGGAGGGCTTGGGGAGGGCTGGGGGAGGGCTGGGGGAGGGCTTGGGGAGGGCTGGGGGCGGGGAGCTGGGATCCTGCCGAAGACTCAGGGCTCCCTCCCTGGATTCAGGACGCCAGCCCACCCTTCTGCTCCAAACCCAGCTTTACGGAGGCGGAAGACTGCGGCCGGGGCACCCCCTACCCTGAAGATGTCATCTTCCGAGGCCGCGGACACAGCCTCCTTCATGGCCTTGTCCAGCTCCTCCTCGGCGGTCAGGTCCCCGGAGATGGCCCGGCGGATCTCGGGCCCGAGGTCATGCAGGGTGCGCAGACCAGCCTGGAGCCCAGGGGGACGATGCGTGAGGGCCCTGGTGCCCCACCTGCCACCCACCCGCCCCTGTGCCTCTCCCCGCAGCAGGCCAGCCTGCGGAGGTCCACAGGGCATGAAGGCATGTTGGGAGGGGCTGTTTCAGGGGTGTCAGCAGACCCCCCGGCCAACTCCCCGGGCTCTGCGGGCTGCGAGGCCACAGGAGGGGAGGGTCACCCCTGCAGCATCCCCCTTGGGGAAGCCTCAGGACCCTCAGGAAGGGACCCGCCTCCAGCCAGCCCGTGAGAGCCCCGGACCTGGCAGAGGCGAAAGGAGGGTGCCAGGCCCCCGGGGGGCGAGGGCCCTCACCTGCAGGGACAGGGCGTTCCTCTGGGGGGGCTTGCCCACCAGGCCCTGCTCTTTGCGCTTCTTGAATTTCCGGAAATACTCTTGGATCAGGAAAGTAGCGTAAAACTTGCCCACCGTGACCTCATCATCTGAGAGCAAAGGGAGGACAGGGTGAACAGGGCGTGAACAGGGGGGCTGGCCAGGCGTCAGGAACCTTTTGTCAGCGTCCACGCCTTCTTAAGTTTTCTCAATTAAATTTTTTGGAAGAGGCTCTCCATGCACGTGGTTCAAAAAGACAAAAATATACAAAAAGGTGTGTGTACAGTGAAGAGTCTCTCTCCCCACCTCCTATCAGATAACCTTTCTCTTTTGTTTCTTATTTTCCCAGAGATTCTTTATGCAAATGCTTCCTGCAAATAAGCAAATATATTCCTACCCTCTCTTTTTTTCACAGAAAAAGTAGCCTATTGTCAAACTTATTTCCCACCTTGCATTTTTTACTTAACTGACCTTGTTGATTAACTCTTTTAAGATTCTGAAGCTCCGGGTGCCCACTGATAATCGCCCAGTCCCCTAAGGGCTAGCGTTCTGCTTAAGGGTTGGTGGGAGGGGTTGGTGGGAGGGGCGCAGGCCCCCCATCTCGGTCGGGGCTTTCTAACCCCGCGGCTGGGTTGCTCCCCAAGTGACACAAGACAGAATCAGCCTCCGTCTTGGGGACGAAGTGGGTGGTGAGAAGCGAGTGGGGCCCCGAGGGGAGCAGTTCCTGCCCCACGAGGAGCCCCCCTGCCCCATCTTCTGGTTCTTGGGGGAAGATGGGGCGGAAGGCCTGGAGAAGGCTGCTGGGTTGCATCTGGGGGCTGTGGTGGCTCCCCTGCTCCTAGCTGTCTCGTGAGAGTAGCCAGACCCACAGCTGCTTGCCTTCCGTCCGGACGGCAGGGGCCCCAGCCCCAAGTGCAGGGGATGCCTGAGCCCTGTCTGCCGTGAATCGGGGAAGACTGGCTCTGGTGGGAAGGGTGGCCCCCTTGGACCTGGGTCCTGAATCCACAGGGCTCTCACCACCAGCCTGGGGTCAGCTACTCAGCAGCTGAGAACCAGCTCCTAGAGCAGGCGTCACAGAACCGTGATGAGGATTAAGGGACGTGGTGCGTGTGACGCCAGGCCGCGTGGCGCCCATCCCCAGGCCTGCCTTCCTTTCGGGGGTGGGTCTCGTCAGGGGCAGCACCCCCTCTTAAGGAGTGTTTTGGGAACGTATGGGACTTTCTCAATGTCACTGTGATTGTCACCATGCTTTGGGGATGCTGCTGGCGTGAACGACGTGGCTCTGGACGTGTCCCGAAAAGCACGGTGAATACTACCTTGGCACCCTGCCAAGGCCATGCCAGACGTCTGTGGGGGGACCTCCCGCTGTAACCACCTGAGCTAAGACCCTCACTCGGCTCCACGTGGGACCTGCACGGCTGTGATATTCCAGTTTCCCAGGAATATACCTGCTGTTTAAGTGGATGGAAGACCACTTCGTTTTGTTTCAAGCTGAGTAAGAAGGGTGCACATTTCAGAAAACTGTGTCCCTGACGGCATCGCTCCGTGAATGTGGTCCCCACGGGGCTGGACCGCGATCAGTCTGCACTTACTCCACGTGCATGCCCAGAGCTGTCTGTACTTATTTAAAGATAGCCCATAAGCCCGTACTTACTTCAAAAAGACAAACGCAAAACGTCAACGATGTCAACACTGTTTGTTTCCTTTAAACACAAACTTATTCATAACAGTGGGTGCAGACGAGCCTTGGTCAGTTAACTAGAAATTCGGGCCCCTGAGCTGTCCCTGAGTATTTATTTATTGAAAAACATTTGATGTTAACATATTTCACATTAAAGTGTTGTACCCATACTTTGGCAACTGTATACGGAGGACAGTTGACAGAGTCGACAAACACTGCCCCGGGAGGAACAGGAAGGGGCGTCCCGGGGGGCTCCTTCTCCAGGACCCCATCATTCCTAGAGCACCCAGCCCGGCAGGTTATGGGGAAAGCTCCGCTTTGCAGAGTTTCCTTGAAGTTCTGCCAAACCTCCAGGCATCGGGGGGCCTAGCTCGGCCTCCTCTGTGACCTCAGGCTTGGACCAGGCTCCAGCCCGAAAGGGCAGGCCTCCCGCAGCCTGGACTCAGGACTCGCATAGCCCGGGGTGGGGTGGCTCACCTCCCGCAGGCGGAACCACCTGGTCCAGCAGCTTCATGCTGGTCCGCTTCCAGATCTTCTTGATGATGGCCCGCAGCTCCTCGTTGGCCTGTTCCAGGTTCCCTGTGGGGAGGGAGACGCAAGGCCGACTGACCAGCTGCCCCTGGGGGCCTCCCGTGGGCTGGTCCTGCTGTGGGAGTGGTGGCCACGGCCCGTGGGCTCTGCCTGCAATGGCTCTGGCCCGTCAGCCCCATCATCCTCCCCCCGGGGCTCCCGCTGTCCGCCTCCGTCCCCTCTTGGCCTCTCTCCCCTTCCTCCCTGCCTGCTGCTTGGTCGCCAGGGCAACCCTGCACCCACTCTGTGTCCCTCCTTCTCCTTGAGGGGGCCCCTGAGGCCCGTGAGACTGCTGGAGCTGGATCGAGCTGGACGGCCACAGGGGCTCCCCCTGGGCCGCCAGGGAAATGTGGGCGACTGGAAGGAAGTGTGGTCCCTCCGCAGACCCACGTGGAGCGTCCACGCTCGGGGGTCTCTGTGTCAAAGCCCTTTGCTGAGTCTCCTGCTGGGAGAAGGTGGCGAAACCTTGGCGTGGAAGCAGAAACCAGAAGACGGGGGTCCCGAGGTTGGGGGCTTCTCTGGGTCTCCTTTCTCCACTGGCAAAACAGGCTTAATTAGGTGCCTCTCTGTGCGCCTCTGGGATACTGGCCTTACAGCCCTGGGAGAGGAAAGCTGAGACCCGCAGCCGTAAGAGAGGACCGGGGGGCTGGGTCTAACACACCCCCAGCTCTCTCCCGCCACCACCAGGCACGCGCCCTGCATGGCCCCTGGAACCGTGAACTCGGGGCCTTACCCTGTGGTCGGGTTATGTTATACGGCGCATGTGCCGTAGGATGGGGAAGCCGTCCAGTGGGGCCTGAGCTAATCCCAGCAGTGGATTAGCTCTTCACAAGGAGAGGGTCCTTAGGGGCAAACTCCCAGTTATAAAATAAATATGTCCTGAGGATGTAAAGTACAGCATGACAGCGTGGGGACTACAGCTAACAATACTGTACTGTACGTGTGCAAGTTGCTAAGAGAGTAGATCTTAAAGGTTCTCATCACAAGAAAAAAATTGTGACTGTGAGGTGACAGGTGTTAACCAGACTTGTGGCGAGCATTTTGCAATAAATACAAATACGGGATCACTATGTTGTTCGTCTGAAACAAATGTAACGTCACATGTTAGTTATGACTCAATAAAAGATCACACAAAGCAAAAAACAAACAAAAGTAATTCATGACGGGGGCCAAAGACAAGAGAGTCCTCCGTGGCTGGGAGCAGGGCAGGCGCAGGGCTGCGGGCGGGGCTCGGGGGCCTCGGGGGCACAGCCGAGAGCTGGTCCTGCACCTGCAGCGAGTGAGTCTGCTGACAGCCTGAGCAAGTCGGAAGTGGACTCTTCCCCGAGCCCCGGGAAGAGGACACGTCCGGGTCAACAGTCTGGTTTTGGCCTGGAGGCCCCATGGTTGGACTCCAGACCTTCAGAGTGGGAGGTGCTGTGTGGGTGGTGACACGGCAGCGGGCGAGCACAGCGGGCTCAGAGGCCGGCGCCGGGGAGGTGGCCGGCGGGTCCCGACACGTGTAGCGGGAGCCCTGATTGACACGATGCTCAGATACACTCGTCTTCCGCGGCGGGCTCAACGGTGCCCCCATGTTCACACCCACCTGGAACCTTAGGCGGCCTGTAGGTAGAAATCTTCGCAGGTGTATTAGCTGAGATGAGGGCGTGCTCATTGGGGGAGGGGACGACATTCATCCAATGTGACTGGTGTCCTCATAAGAGGAGGGGATGCAGAGAGACGCTCAGAGAAGACAGCGGGGGGCGGGCGGAAACGGAATCAGGGAGCGGAGAAACCCAGCTAGGTGCCTGGGGGGCCCAGCACTGCCCGCACTGCCAGCCGCCGGGACAGGCCGGGACGGGCCCCCTCTGCGCCCCCAGAGGGACCCACCCCGCTGACTACTGGCGCCTCGCCTTCGGACTTCTGGCCTGACTGTGAGAGAATGAATTTCCGTTGTTTGAAGCCCCCAGTTTGTGATAATTTGTTACGACAGACCTGCGCAATGACACATCTTCCAAAAGGGTCTGTCACTTTTCTCCAAGCCTTAATTCATTCTCACCGTGAGCTATGTAACCTCGAACTTCATAACCCTTGCTTCATGTCTTCTAAGTGTTTCAGGACAGCTTCCTTCCGTACCCTGGGTTGATGGGGCCTGGGACATTGCTGGTTCTCTCGAGCAGGCGCTAATTTCTCTCCAAATACCCCAGCTCACAGTCTGCAGGGTGAGGACCGCGTGGCACTTAGTCTCCCGGATTTAGACGCTTTCTCCAGTTTCTTTGTAGTTGCTTCTAAGAACTCACCTTTGCCTCCGGACTTAAGGGTTTAACACGTTGGTTGCAGGCGGGGAGGGTGTCTGTCTCTGATGAAGGTTTGCCTCGAGTTGATGTTGTGGGCCCTTTGGGAACTATTCCTTTTTTTCTTTTCTTTTTTTCTTTGGCCGTGCTGCGTGGCATGCGGGATCTTAGTTCCCCAACCAGGGATCGAACCTGTGCCCCCTGCAGTGGAAGTGCGGAGCCTTAACCACTGGACCGTCAGGGAAGTTGCCCTTTTTTCAGTTTTAAATTGTATTTTATGGTGGTAAGAACACGGAACGTGAGATCTACCATCCAGCAGGACTTAACGCGAAAATGCAGAATTCTGAGCTACAGGGGCGGTTGTCCCTCAGCAGACAATGTCTGTGTTTGGAGTTTCCTTTGATTCTTGGCTTGACTGGTCCCCGCGCGGCTGGCTTCTCCCCTGGTCTCGGGAGAGTGTTTTCTCAGGATGGGCTGTGCGTGTCCGGCTCTAAGGTTGAAGAGTCTTTGTCTGGGACTTGGTTTGCTCTGACGAGCATCTTGACGGTGCTGAGTCCTGGCTCCAACGTCAGCGCTTCTCGTTCCTCCACGGGATGAAGATTCATCTCCTCACTTTACATCCAAACTTAAGGACCACAACACGTTCCTTCCAGGAGTCTTTCTAGCTTCCCTCCTTGAAAAAGAAAACCTTCCCTCCTGGAAGGAACCATAACCACACTCATGGTGGAAAGTTTGGAAAAGTAAAGGAAGAAGGTAAAGGAAGTGAAGAGAAGCGTCTGATTCCACCGCTCACGACAATCGAGGCTAACGTGTTAGCGAACTTCCCTCCAGGCTTCCCCCTGGTCACACACACGCCTACACAAAATGTGTGTTCCATCCGTTTGGGCAGAAATAGGCCTGTTTACCCGTTTCAGGTTGAGTTACGGCCTTGGCTGCCGAGAGTGTGTTCTTCAGCCTTAGTTTCTTCTTAGTTCAGCAGCAGAACTTGAACTTCTACAATTTTTTTAAAGATTAGCTCATTATTTTGACAGGCACCTTGCTGGCCCTGTTCTTTTCCTACATCTAGGATGTTTCTGTTATTTTCTGAAAGGATTTAGCTGAGAGAAGGCACCTCCTGGCTTGTCCACTGAACTGAATGCCACACGTCCCCCCACCTTTCTCGTTTTACAACCGAAGAAACTGAGGCAGAGAGAGACTCGCTGACCGTCACACGATATCAGGGTCCAGTCCCCTGCTGCCCCGCCCAGGGCTCCAGCCTCCTGAGGCTCTGAGATCCAAACGTCAGAAGGCAGAGGCGACACTGCCGGTCCCACCTGAGTTTTCTCTAATTACTGCGCCGGTGGGTTCCAGACTTTGCTCACGTGAATCCCCCGCGGCTGGTGCAGGATGCACGTTCCGAGTTCGGGGCTGGGGCTGGGACTCAGCGTCTCAAACAAGCCCCAACTCCGCGAATCGCAGGAGGAGGCTGGGAGCTTTGGGGAAGCAGCTGCATCTCGTCAGTTGCACCTGCAGCCTTTGCAGCTGTGAGGACAGCGGGTCATCGAAGCCAAGCTGCTGGCCACAGGTCCCTGTTGTGCAACCTGGAAGACGGTCCCTCCCGCCAGGCAACACGGGGGAGCACGGCCCCCCCGAGGGAGCCCCGTATGAGGAGCACGGGGGCTCTGACCCCCACCTGCCGGCTGGCTGAGCACGTGCCTGCAGGCGGGCGAGGGCCGACCTCAGCTCCAGTCACCACGTCCGCTCTGACCCCTTCCCGATCGACACAGGAGTTTAACTTGCAAAGACGGTTGAACACTTGAGACCCACTTGCAGCAAGTGAAATCCCACTGTGATGGGGCTCAGCCCCGCTTCAGGTAACACTCATCTCCTGCTCTCTGAACTACACCCAAGGACCCTGAGGTGTCACCCAGGATGAGCTCTAAAAACTACAGGCAAGGAGGCCGTTCAAGGAGCAAAGGGCACACGAGCAGACCTGGCACCGCTAATACCCCAGAGGTGACAGTTACTGCCGGGCTGAGGCTCTGACACCCCGCAGGAGCCGAGCTGGGCTCCGGCTGGTCCACTAGGTCTCCCGGGGCCCCCGGATGACCTTACCTTCCGTTTTGATCCTCAGGGCCGTCCGGACCAGGGCAAACAGGGTGGCGTTGAACATGACCGTCCCGTCGCTGTTCAGGGGCATGTTCATGGAGACCAGGCGCTGGTGGGGGAGCAGAGCTGGTCATCACAGCAGCCGGCTCCTGAAGGACCCTCCCGCAGAACCCCCGAGGCAGGAGGATGCCGAAGGGGGGGGGGCCTCGAAATGCGTGTGCGTGTGTCACGCGTGTTCCCTTCGGAGTCTGAGAACGCACTGTGGGAAGGACCCCTAACGCCTACTCTGGCTCTGGCTCCTTTCTTCAGGCTCATAAAATACTGTCCTCATCCCCGTAGAGGCTTGACGTCCTGACCAAGGTCACAGAGGCATCTTCCCTCCCATGTCGCGTCTCCCACGAGCCCAGCTCATCTCTTACTTTGCAGGCCACGCGGTGAGGGCACAGCTTCCCAAAGCCCAGGGGGGGCTGAATCCTCCGGAGCAGGGTCACCACATCCAGGTGCTTGATGCGACCCCTAGAAGAGGAGGAACGGGGGGAAGGTCAGTGCGGCGGTCTCGGCCAGTAGCCCAGGACTCAAGCACTCAGGGCGGGGGATCCCCCTGCAGAAGGGACTCTCCACGGCTGGACCCGAGCGATGAAGCTGGTGCTGAGCTGCAGAACTGCAGGCAAAACTCCAAAACCAGTATATACACGTGGTTAGGATTTTAAGGAGCAATTTTCCATCAGTGCTATATTCACGGTGGAAGGGATTTTAGTAGGCAACGAAATTCTCAATATTACTCCTGCTTCAGTGAACCAACCGTCTGACCAAACGGTATTTCCAGTGTCAACCAAACGTGGTGGCTGGACTGATGGACCTACGGCAGAAAGGCAGGCAGGATCTGCCTGGCCCCGGACATCCTGACTCGAGTCCCTGCTGGTTACTCCGACACCAAGCCCTCCTGTCCTGTTCAGCTGAGAACAGCAGGCGTGTTCTTCACTCAGCCAAAGCCCTCCCATCGCTGGCCCTGACCCTTGACCCCTGTGGCCCGTGCAGGTCAGTGTTTGCTGGGGATCCGCCCCGTGCTAACCCGCCTTGACCCGCTCCCACAGGTGCGGTCACGCAACCCCCTGCGGCTTTGGGGGTCGGGCTCCCCTCTGGGGACTTACTTGGCTTCAGGATCATACTCCGCCCAGATTCGTTTGAATTCATCCAGGTGGTGGGGACCCAGAATGGACCAGTCCCTTGTCAGGTAGTCAAAGTTGTCCATGATGACAGCTACGAAGAGGTTGATGATCTGTGGAGAACGGAGAGCGCGGGGAGATGCCCTCGGAGGCCCTTCCAGCACACGCGGTTAGCAGGCCACGCGCGGCAGAAGCCAGTGTTTCTGAAGACGCCCAGGTGGCACCACTGAAAACACCGGCCCCCGGAACGCGGCTCTCTTGGATGAGGACCTGACCCAGCTCCCCTTGGGTTTGTGCAGGTGAACCCCCGCTGTGGGCTGGCAGCTTCCCTCACACCAAGCTGGCAGGCGGGGCTGCCAGGGACGGGGGTGACTGTCCACCACCCTCCCCTTGCCCTTGTCAAAGTGCCAGAAATGTTTAAGGGGCCTCCTGTCCTGGGGACGACGCCACCACCACAAGGGCTGAGAACGGACGAGAAGGATGCTGGCTGAGCTCACTCTGGGCCAGCTCCGCCCCCTCCCTCCAGTGCGGCTGGGCCGTCCCAGGGACACAGCCCTCTAGGCCGGCCTCCCCGATGGGGCACCCCCGAGCGTGAGCTGCAGAGACGCAGGGCGCGGCTGGCCCGGGACTGCGCGTTGGTCACCCGAGGCCGCGGGTCCCGCCCGGCTCACCAGAAAGGCGCAGAGCATGTAGAAGCTGATGAAGTAGAAGACGGCGAAGCTGCTGCCGCAGGGCGCCTCCCCCTCGGCGCTGCTGCCCGGCTCCGACTCGGGCGCGCACTTCTTGCCCGGCATGCAGGCCAGCATGATGTCCTGCCACGCCTCCCCGGTGGCGCACCTGGTGAGAGACCACGCCCCAGAGCGGCTCACAAGGCCCCTCCCTCTCCTCCCTGGCGGGGGAACCGCTGAACTGAGTCTGCGGTTCGTCAGCCCCCAGTGCTGATACATCCACTACATAGGAAAACATACAGCACCGCTCTGAATGTCCGAAAATTTTCTGTGAAAGAAAGCAAGCTGTACCTTTTCTGCAAAGTCCCTCCTTTTGCAATCCATGTTCAATTTTGAGTTTTAGCCATTTGGATGCATTTTAGCTCTGGTTCATTCATCCTTTGCGGCAGATCCTCTATGAGTGTACCATTAAAAAGCCCCACCGCCCTGTTAAGGCTTTTCCTTTCTTTGCTGTCTTGCCATCACGAAGGAGCCTGCAGTCACCACACAGGGCCGTCAGACGCCTGCTTCGGGGTGGAGTTGCCGGTGGACGGCAGGTGTGTCCTCACCGTACTGAGTGCTGCTTGTTCCCCCACTGGCGCTCCTGGCGTCACTGCCCTACAGACTCAGCAGCTCTTTCCTCAGCTTTACTGAGGCAGAATCGACAAATAACACTGCAAGCTAGAGCGTAGATCATGACGATTTGATTGATGTGCACATTGTGAAAGGATTCTTCCCACCTAATTAACACATCCATCCCCTCACAGATTTAAAAAATTTTTTCTTTTCTTTTCTTTGGCGAGAACATTTAAATTCTACTGTCTTAGCAAGTTTCAGTGATACGATCAGTGTCATCAACTATGGTCACCATGTTATAGGTTAGACCTCAGACCTCATCCACCTTATGGCTGACAGTTTGTGCCCCTTTAACCAGTCCCTCCCCATCCCATGCCCCCCCCCCACCACTTTTCTATTCTGAATTTAGACTAGTCCACTCTTGGTATTAGTGAATTTTAAAAAATGTTGCTCGGACTTCCCTGGTGGCGCAGTGGTTAAGAATCCGCCTACCAATGCAGGGGACATGGGTTAGAGCCCTGCTCCGGGAATATCCCACATGCCGCGGAGCAACTAAGCCCATGCGCCACAACTACTGAGCCTGCGCTCTAGAGCCCACGAGCCACAACTACTGAGTCCGTGTGCCACAACTATTGAAGCCCGCGTGCCTAGAGCCCGTGCTCTGCAACAAGAGAAGGCACCGCAGTGAGGAGCCCGTGCACCGCAACGAAGAGTAGCCCCCGCTCGCTGCAACTAGAGAAAGCTCGCGCGCAGCGACAAAGACCCAATGCGGCCAAAAATAAATAAATAAATAAGGTTGCTCATATGATGGGTGTAAAGTGATAACTCACTGTTGTTTTAATTTGGTTTTAAAATGATGAATAGGCTGAGAAATTCTATTTCATCTGCTGAATCTCAGGTTCATGTTTTTGCCCGTCTGTCTCATGGGCTATTTGTCTTCTTGCTCATTTGTGGGGCCTTCAAGCCTTCTTTCTATTAATCCTCTGTCAGTTACACACACTGCAAGCAGCGTCTCCAGTCTGTGGCTCGTTTCCAGCTTTACTGATGGTGTATTGTGATGAATCCAAGCTTTACATTTTAATGTGGTCAAATCATAATTTTTCTTCTGTTCTGTGCTTTTCACAACTTGTCTAAAAATCCTTCCCTATTCTAGGCCATAAAAATATTCTCCAATATGTTCTAAAAGGCCCAAGTTTTGTTTTTCATAATCATAATAACCCATTAATATGGAATTTATATGGGGCTCCATACGAGGTAGAAATACGCTGTTATCTTTTTCTGTCTAGATAACCAACTTTCTTAATACAATTTATTGAATAGTTCACCTTTACCTACATATGTGAAATAGCTCTTGACATAAATCACATTTCCGTACGTGTATGAGTCTTGTGCCAGCCTCTTCGTTCTGTTCTATAGGTTTATTCATCTGTCTTGACTTCAATGTACCACGCTGTCTTCATCACTCCAGGTTTGCGGCAAGTCTTGATCTCACACAGAGAGTCAGTGCTTCCAGCCTGCTGTCCTGCAAAGCTGTCCTGGCTTTTCCCTTTCCTTTTCCTTTTCGATTCCACAGACACATTAGAATCAGCTTGTTGAGTTCTATGAATAATCCCACTGAGACTCTTACTGGAATTGCATCAACATATAGATTAACTAGAGGAATTTGACATCTTTTTTGCTATTAAGTCTCCTAACCATGAACCCGATCCAACTCACCATTTATTTAGGACTTCTAAAATGTCTTTTAATAAAAGTTTATAATTTCCCTACATACATCTTTCGTTAGGTTTTTTTCTAGGTAGTTTACTTAAAATAAACAAATAAAATGTTGCTATTATGAATGGTACCTTTAAAAAGTTACATTTTCTGTTTGCAACAGATGTGGAGAGAATACTATTGACTTTATATATAGAAGATCTGCTGAACTCTCTTATTATTCTGTGGTTTCTCTTGTATAGTCACATAGCAATCGGCTTTTTAAAAGATGTTTTATTTACATATTTTCTTTTTAAAATTGTGGTAAAATACACACAACATAAAATTGACCGTCTTAACCATTTTTAGTGTACAGTTCGGTGGCATTAAACACACCCACGGTGCTGTCCTACCGTCACCACCATCCATCTCCAGAACTCTTTTCATCTCGTAAAACTGAAAATCTATGCCTCTTAGACAGTAACTCTCCTCCCCTCCCCCCTACGCCTGGCACCCACCATTATACTTTGTGTCTATGATTTTGACTAAGTACCTCATGTGAGTGGAATCATACAGAAAACTTGTCGTGTTATGACTTCTTTCACTGAGCATAATGGCCTCAAGTTTCATCCATGTTGAAGCAGGTGTCGGAATTTCCTTCCTTTTTAAGGCTGAATAATGTTCCACTGTGGTATAACCATGTTTTCCTTTTCCATTCTTTTGATGGACCTACAGTTGATTCCATGCTCTAGCTATTGTGAATAATGCTGCCATGAACAGAAGTGTACAAATATTTCTTTGAGACCCTGCTTTCAATTCTTTTAGGTATATACACACACAAGTGGAATTGCTGGATCATATGGTACTTTTAATCTATTGTTAATATTTTGAGGAACCGTCATACAGTTTTCAACAGTGGCTGTTACCATTTTACGTTCTTACACGTAATGCACAAAGCTTCCAATTTCTCCACATCTCATCAGCGCTTGCCTTTCTGACAGCAGCCCTCCTGATGGGTGTGGGGTGCTAGCCCATTGTGGTTTGGGTTTGTATTTCCCTGATGATTAGTGATTTTGAACACTTTTTCCTGTGTTCATTGGCCATTCACTTATCTTTTTTTGAGGAACGTCAAGTCCTTTGCCCATTTTTAAACTGGATTGTTTATTTTCTTGTTGTTGAGTTTGGCAATCAATTTTTTTGGCATTTAATTTTTTCTTCTTCTCCAATTCTTACCCTTTGGTTTATTTTTCTCGTCTTATTGCATTGGATAAAACTTGCAGTATCATGCTGAAAAGTGATAGCTTATGAGCTCATTTATTATATTTATGGATCAGCTGTTACCTGTTACGGACTGAATGTATGAGTCCCCTCAGAATTTGTATGTTGTGGCCCCAAACCTCAATGCATTGGCAGGCACTTAAGTTTAGATCAGGTCATGGGGCTGGGGACTCATGATGAGATTAGCATCTTTATAAGAACAGGAAGGGAGACTGGCGCTCTCCTCTCTCTCCACCAAGCGGGGACACAGTGATAGGCCGCCATCTGCAGGCCAGGAAGAGGCTCCCACCAGGAACAGAATCATGAAACCTTGATTTTGGACTTCCAGCCTCCAGAAATGTGAGAAAGAAATGTCTGCTGTTTGAGCCACTCCATTTATGGTGTTACAGTAGGCTGCCCACACTAGTACATTATCAGTACATGAAAGTGATTGTTTTCCTCTGTTAATTGTCACCTTCCTGGTCCTTTTAATTGTTATAAAGGCTTTTGAGTTGCTTTGCTTGGGTTTTCTAGTCGGATTAGCCTGTTCTCTGTAACCAAAATAGTTATGTCTACATATTTTTATATCTCTAGTTCTTACTTTCTTCTCTTTCTTATTGGTATCAGCCGTATGTTAGTCTTACGGAAAGAGGTTTCCTACCCATTTTTACGCCTGGAAAGTTTATGTAACATAGGAATGATTTATTCTTTGATATTTTGGCAAATAGCAAACATAAATATATTGGATCTAGCCTTTTAGAGGACTAAAATTTTGACCACCTTTTCAATTTCTGTTGTGATTAATTAAAAAAATATTCTTCTCAAGACAATTTTTGTGATTTCTCTTTTCCTATATAAAAGCATCTAGTTCGTCTAGATACTCAAATATATCGGCATTCATTTGTTCATAATATTCTCATCATTCTAAAAATCACTCCACATCTATAATTATGTTGCTTTTCTTATTCCTGCTGTTGCATCTTTTTAAAAAAATTGAATTTGATGAAAGTTTGTCTATTTATTGGTCTTTTCAAAGAATCAGTTTTAGGGTTTATTGATGAATGTTTTTGTTTTATATTTTATTAATTTCTGCTTTTATTTTAATAAATGCATTCCTTCACACTTTGGGGTTATTTTCCTACTTTTTCCATTTATTGTTTACTTGCTGTAAATTAAAAAAAAAAGTTAATTTTGGCTCTGAATGGTCCTTTGGCTTACTGGTGCATCTCATAAATTTAAGATAGAGCGTGGGACTTCCCTGGTGGTCCAGCGGTAAAGAATCCGCCTTGCAATGCAGGGCACATGGGTTCGATCCCTGGTCAGGGAACTAAGATCCCACATGCCGCAGGGCAACTAAACCCGTGCGCCACAACTACTGAGCTCGCGCGCCTCAACTAGAGCCCGCGTGCCACAAACTACAGAGCCCACGTGCTCTGGAACCCGTGTCACAACTACAGAGCCCGCGCACCCTGGAGCCTGCACGCCACAACTAGAGAAGAGAAACCTGCATGCCACAACTAGAGAGAAGCCTGTGTGCCACAACTAGAGAAGAGAAACCTGCACGCCACAACTAGAAAGAAGCCTGTGTGCCACAATTAGAGAAGAGAAACCTGCACGCCACAACTAGAGAGAAGCCTGTGTGCGACAACGAAAGACCCCGCGTGCCGCAACTAAGACTCAAGGCAGCCAAAAATAAATAAATAAATAAATAAAAAATAAATAAATCTTAAATAAATAAATAAATAAACCAAACAATCTCAGGCCCAGGCGAGGCGGTCTCATTAAAAAAAAAAAAAGGAAGATACAGTGTGTTCACATTCTCATTTCTGAGTAGTTTGTAGCCTCAGCTGCGAGTTATTTAGAAGAGTGGCTCGAAACATTTAAGTGAACAGATCTTGGAGGGACTACTGGTTTTCTGGCTAATTCCTAATTTTTTATGCCCGTGCACCACAACGAAGAGTCGCCCCCACTCGTCGAAGCTGGAGAAAGCCCGCATGCAGCAGCGAAGACCCAGTGCAGCCAAACATAAATAAATATTTTAACAATTGTACATTTTCTGAGTTCTCTCTTTAATTAAATTTAATTAATTCTCTCGTTAATTTGTTCTGATTAATAATGACTTCTCCTCCTCCCCCCGCTCCTTTCTAATTTGACAGATGTGCCAGGTTCTATAATCTCTCTAAAGACACAAATGATGCTTATTTTCAGATATTTTTCATCTCCCTATTCTTTTCCTCCTGATGTGTTCATTCATCTGTTAGGTGAGCGTGGTGACTTCTTTTTTGACATTGGTTTTCCCCCAGTACTTTGGGGTGACTGTTACTGCTCTTTGTGATCGAGAGTCCAGTACACAACTCTGTGGATCAAGTTCTCGTTGCAGGAGCATCTCTGGGGACCATGGAAGACAAGACAAGACGTGCTGCCAGGTGGGGTGGACAGGTAGCTTCTCTTAAAGGGTGGGTTCCCTTGGGGCCCTGCTCTACTTCTTAGACCCCAAAGCCCAGGCTGCGGTGGCAGGGCTCTGTTTTCAGCTTGTGGGCATCAGCAAACGCTCTCCAAACGCGGGCCACCAGCTGTCCTGGTGCCTGGCCCCTGTGGACCCTGAGCTTGGGGAGGCCCTGGCCGCTCTGGCTCCTTCACAGGCTCACCTGCTTTGGGATGTGTTTTCCTCCGAACCTGGTCCTTTGTCCATTGAATCCCATCTGCTTGCCTCCGCTGAAGACTTCCTCAGCACTGCTGGCTCAAAATGGCACTCTTTCTTGGCTTTTATCCTTCCTTATTCTTTCACAAACTATCTCCTGTCGTCAAGGACTTTAGGAAAGGCGAGGGGAGACCCATGTGCCCTGGCTCACGTGTGTCCAAATCCCATATTTAAATGCGGCTCAGGCATAAACGTTGCTGTGAGGCTGTGGTTTATGATGGCCCCGTGTTCTCACGGCTACCACCTGAGGGAGGGTGACGTCGGACTGACACTTAAGGGGACTGCCATGCTGACTGAACACATTTTGAGCAATAACGGTTCGTGGGCTCGGGTGTGGGGAAAGGATTCCACAGAGCGCAGTGAAGGTGGGGTTATCTGATGGGGAGGGTCCCTGGATCTTCGGAAAGAACCCCAGGGGCCGGTAAGGGCTCAGTGCCTCTCCCAGCACCTTAGCACGGAGAGTACACGTGCTGGAATGGAATCTAGGCATCAGCAGGGACTGAGTAAACAGTTCTCATCACCACCAGCCCTGGACCAGGTGGGGGTCCCGGAGCCCAGGCTGTGACGAGCTGGATGGTGAGAAGAGCCAGGGGAGGGGCAGCCCAGGGGGTCACTGGGATCCAGAGGAGGAAGGACACGGGGCTGCCGCACGGACTCCTTCCCTCGGGGTCGGGCGGGACACACCCCGTCCCCAGCTGTACCTGTGGCCGTGGCCTCCCCAGAGGGTGAAGGCTGGCGCTGGCTCATCCGAGGGGGGAACTAAGTGCTGTGGACAGAACCACTGAAACGGACAGTGGCACCCACTCCGGCAGCTGGGCTTGTCTGAGGAGGAAACTGAGGCTCGGAGGCATCCGCTGTCTCGCTCAAGGTCACTCAAGGTCACATAGCGAGTGTGCTGCAGGCCTGGCTCAGTTTCCAACCAGGGTGCTCTTGGAGTTCGATTCTGACCCCCTACTGGCTTCCAGGGTCAGCGGCAGGGGCCGTGTCCAGTGGTTATGAACGACAGTGAGAGGAAGGCTTCCCGGTCCCCCAGCCCCAGCTCTCGTGGTGCGCCCAGGCCAGGGCCGCGCCGGGCAGGCGTCCCGTGTGCACCTGTCCGCACCTGTGTGCACGCTCACCTGAAGAGCAGCAGCACGGCCTGGGGGAAGGTCTGGAAGTTGTTGTTCCTGTTGATCTCTGTCGTGTCATTCAGGGCGATTTTCCCGAACACCTGGCAGGGGGAGAGGACGGGGTCCGTGAGCTGTGGACAGAGGGGTCCTGGTTCCCACCCATCGTTCAACGGTCTCTTCAGGGGTCACAGTTCACCCTGGATGGGCTGGCCCATAAGCTGAACAGAGTCCCCTCTGTGACCTGGAAGGCCTCGCGGGGGCAGGTACCTGCTGCCCTGTCCAGCCCCTGATCCCAGGACCCCACTCCGGACAAGCATCGAAGAAAAGTGCCCTCGGCCCTCGGGACGGGCCCTGGGCCCAGCGGGAGCGGGGCTGAGAGGGGGTGGAGGCTGAGACCCCGACCCCGCATCTGTGCGGGGACAAGGCTCGCTGGCCTTCCTCTTTCTTTTTCCTTTTCTTTTGGCTGCAGATTCTTGAGACGAGTTTTCTTTCCTCTTTAAAAAATACTTTATTGAGGAATAATTAACAAATAGGCCCTTCGCATAACTTGGGTGAGTTTTTCCCTAGAGAGAGTGGAACCTGGGCCAGGGGCAACGGGGAGAGAGGGTCTGAGAGCTGTGCACCCCCAGGACACCGCGGGGGTGGGGGGAGAGGTCCAATTCCGGTGACCCTTCCAGCCTCAGAAGGAGGGGCGGGTGTCAGGGGATGCGGGCTGGGGGCCGGGCGTACCTGCATCCCGATGACGGCGTAGATAAAGAACAGCATCACGATCAGGAGGGCGACGTAGGGCAGGGCCTGGCGGGGGCACAGACGCCGTGAGGTCGGCAGGGCGCCGGCGGCTGGGCCCCTCCCCGGGCGGCGTCTCCTCAGTCGCCAGCTGCTGCCTGGCTTGGGGGGCACTTCCAGGAGCCCCGCAGACGTTCTGGGCACTAAATGGGAGGAGCCTGAGCCTGGTGCCGACCCCTCCCCTCACCTGGTGTCAAGCACCTGAGACCTGGGGAGGTCCGCCCAGGAAGGTGGGCTCTGAGCTCGGGGCTTGGCATGACGCTCCCTCGGTACCAACAATCTAGAAAGAGCAAAACACCCTCCCGCCACCCACCTGTCCTCGTGCAGCCGGAGCCGTGGGGGACACCCAGCAGGCCCCCCCCCCCCCCCACATCCGTAAGCTATTTCGCCAGGTGTAGGAAAGGCAGGAGAAGGGGCACTAGACAAAAGCGAGACCCTGGGCTCACGCCCGTTTGCGCCACTGTAGCTGTGGGAGCTGGGCTGGGCTTAACCTCCCTGAGCCTCAGGGTCCTCATCTGAAAAATGGGGAGAAAAGCAACGACCTCGGGGGGTTTGGGGCCTGGCTGATTTAAGGCTCGCAAGATGCTTGGGCAGGGCCTGGCCCGCGGCCGGCCGGCCTCTGCGCTTTACTCTCTCGGTGTGCTCGCCGCCTCCTCCCCGGGAGGGGGCCTCGCGGCTCACGGGGTGGATGGAGCCCGCACACCACCAGGTGGCACCGCGGGACCACGGGCCATCCGGCCTGGTGGGCGCTCGGGCTCCACCTTCAGTGGCGCCCAGGAAATGTCGGGGGTGGGTGAGCACGTGGGCCCGGTACAGTCACCCAGGGCTGAGGCCGGGGCCACCGTCATTCTGCTTTCACAGAAGGAAACGAGTGCTCGGGGCAGAGAACTGGCCCCGCGGTGGGCAGCCCTGGGTCCACACGGGGCACACCAGGGTCCCGGGGGGTCCGGCTAAGTCCCTAAGCAGGTGCGGGCAGCAGACCCTGCTGAACCACGGCCGGGACGAGGGTGCCAGCCCCGGGCTGACAACACCCGAGTTGGGAGGGGTCATCGGGCCACCTCTGCCCATGGCTTTCAAACCTCTTCCACCCCCAAAACCCCTCTGTGCAGTCAATTCTCGGGGCAAATCCACAAAAGAGAGAAGAAAACAGCACGCTCGCAGCCTCCCCTCAGCTGGGAGCATCGTCCCAGGTGGGTACTGGGAGGGGGCCGGGGGGTACCTGGAAGGACTTGATGAACGTCCACAGCAGCGTCCGGATGCCCTCCCCACGGCTCAGCAGCTTGACCAGACGCATGACCCGGAAGAGGCGGAAGAAGGTGATGGAGATGCGGGAGTTCTCCTCCGCGTTCTGGGGCCGTTAACACAGCAGTTAACACGCAGGCGGGCGGCGGGGGCCGGCTGCACTCGACTCTCCCGGCGCCCACGGGTAGGCCCAGCCCCAGGCCTCTGCGGCGCCCGGCCGTGCCCAGGCCCCGAGCCTCTGCCCCAGCATCCCTGGTCTTAAGTCCCCCCCCCGGGGTGGGGGCGGCAGGTGATTCCCTAGAAATTCCATCTGCTCTGAAATCTAGGCCGAGAGCCGTCTTGGTGCCCCTGCTGCCCTCCTGCTTGGCTCAGCTGAGGGTCCGGCGTCCCGAGCGGCACCAGCGCTCTGGAGGTCCTGGGGGGCGGGGGCTGCCCAGCCTCAGCACTCGGTGTGCCACCTCCCCCCACGGCTGTGGATGGGCCCGGGCCACAGCCCCTGCTGCCCCTCCGCTCCCTTCTGCCCTGGGCCCGCCGGCTGCGCAGGCCTGGGAGGGGTGGAGGCCCAGGCAGTGGAGCGTGAGCCCTGGACGGGTCTCCCTGCCGTGAGAGGACCGAGGGGTCCTGCTCGGGGCGGGTGGGCTCCCCAGGGGTGTCCTGGAGCGGGCCCGGGGCTGCTGGGCCTGGGGGAGCCTGGGGCCGGCGCATGCCTGGCCGGGGGTCGGGGGCCGGACACACAGCCCCGTCACCCTCTCCTCCAGATCTGGGAACAGTCAGCACAAAATGACCCCCGACCCCCCTCCTGCCCACACCGGCCAGAGAGCTGGGTGGTGCCCGGGAGCTGGCCGGTTCCCCAGAGCCAGTGCAGCCCCCAGCCCCGTGGGCACAGGGAGAGAACGGACCTTCGGGCTTCCTGTTACGGCTCCTGCTTCAGGCCCCCTGCTTGGAGGCGCCTCCGGCCGGGTAGTTGCTGGGCCCCACGTGGGCCCCGATTCTCAACTCCCGCTCCTCTGGCTTCATTTCTGACCGTCTCCAGGTCAGATCTGGCCTGGCCACGCCTACGAAAATCCCACCAGCGCCCGAGCCCTCGCGGCTCCTGGTTCTGACCCTGTGACCGGGGCTCCAGGGGCCGCTCCCCTCACCCCGATCAGAGCAGGAGCCCCCTGAGGGGGCCGGGTTTTACACGCGCCAGCACACCCTGCTCCTCCCGGGGCGGGCTGCGTCTATCCTTCTTCTGAGCCAGAGCTGGTCCCTTGGGGCGGGCTGGTGGCTGGGGGCCGCAGGGGCTGGGGGGGCCCCGGCAGCAGGCCGTCTGGCCCCCGGGCCCTACCTGTCTGCATTTTGAAGTCTTTGATGCCCTTCATCTCTGCATTTCTGTCACCCGTGCACCTACGTGAAATTCTACTTTCTCTCCTTCAAAGGAGGTGGTGCTTCCCCAGAGGAAGGGCAGAGGAGGCTCAGGGCCTTGGAACTCGGCCGTCAGCCCCACTGTGCTCCAGAAGGGAGCCAGAAGAGAGCGCCAGCTTACACGGAACTCAGCTGGGCACCGAGAGTCTGGGAGGTTGGCGCCGCAGAGGCATCTGCATCTGACTCGTTAAAAAGCAAGACGCAAGCCTCCAGTCTGAGCTCGTCCTGGGTCCAGACGCCAGGTGCCTTACGCTCCACTGACCGGTGACACACGGGCAGCACGTCCAGGCTCAGCCCTTCCGGCTATGGTCGTGGGCTTCATCAGGAAACATCCCCACCGATCTTGCCTCTGTCTGCTGACCTCTGGGGTTCGGGGAATCAACCCACTCACCGGCCCTCCTAAAAACCCACGCTTGGCCCACGTTTGAAGTCTGTGACAGCAGCCTCTTGGAGACAGCTGTTCCAAGGAGACTTCAAGGTCACACCGGTCGGCCTCTCTATCACTTTAGCCAAAGATTCCTAGAGCAGAAGCGGTTCCCACCAGACGGTCTGCTGCAGTGAAGCGGCCGTGGCCTAGTTTTCATGCCCCTCACAGGTAACACTGTTGGGGTGATAGGAAATCCAACCACTCTCTGGGTAATGAACCCAGCTTCACCGCTTACTGGGGCCTTGACTCAGAGCTGGAGGACGGCCTGGTGACTAGGAGGACCTCCCCGTCTCTGGCTATGTCACCTCTCCTTCCTCTTTCCCAGAGGCCTCGCCGTGGCGCTCGTGGGCGCCCCGTGCAAACCCCACGACAGATTCAGGGTGGGGCCGTCAGCCAGCGGAGTCCTCAGGACGTTTAACAGGAAATGGCCCTCGGGTCCGATCCTCTCCCCGTGGCTCATTAGACAGTCAAGGTCATGGTGAACCGCCACCCACAGGAAAGCTCTAGGATGGAGATGTCGCACACGGCACTCGGCAGCTACAGACCAGGCAGGCAAGGCGCACGGCAGACACGGGCAGCATGCATCGGGGGCTGGCTTCCGAGATGCGGGGGGTCGGGTGGGGGAGGTGGGTGCGTTAGAGGGGGTCACAGAAGCTGACAGCGTGGTTTGGAGGTTCGGTCTTACCATAAAGGGAGAGCATTGGGTATGTTCAGCTGGCTTTAAAGAAAGGCAGACAGAGATGAGCTGTAATGAGTCTCCGAAAAAGACGCCGGCGTTCTAGGTCTTGGTAACACAGGAGCAACGCAGTGGCAGGAGAGGGCGACAGCGCCAAGGGGAGGGTACACGGCACAGGCCTGGCAGCGTCCGGGCGCCGCCAGAGTGGGCTCCCACCCAGCGAGGACTCTGGGTGTTCTCCTGCCCAGAACCATCTCTGGCTACAAATTAACTACTAATTCACACCTGTTATCATGGAGTGTTCCGGAGTTTGAGGATGGAGGTTTTGTTTGTTCTGAATCAGCCGTGTGTCCTAAGGTAGCCTCCAGGGGCTGACCCTGCACTCGCTTACCCAGCACTGCCCGCTGAAGGCGAGAGACCTTGCCTGTGCCCAAGGCTGCGCTTTGCCCACGTGTATTTGAGCAAAGGAGCCCAGGGGCAGTGGCCCCCCAGGTCCAGGGGAAGACTGAGGTTCAGTTACCCCCTCAAGCTGAGGCTCAGGGAGAAGGGCCTGCTGGCTCTGGATCTCCGGGTGTGGACCCTGGACACCGGCCTGAGATAAACGAGCGTGGATCTGTTTATTCAATTTGAAAGCCCTGCACACAATTTAGGACATTATTGTTAACACCCCGAGAAGCTGTTCTCAGGGGTCTGACTCTGGGCCCATTAGGGGGCAGGGGCCGAGGGGCCCGGCCTCAGGGACGCATCCCACAGCAGCCCCGAGCTGCATCCGGGAAGGTGCCCTGCCCTGCAGCCCCGCACACAGAGCACAGCCGGGACTGGTCCCCGCCGCCTGGGCTGCCAACTGCTTCTAGAAGGCCACGACTTCACTCTCACCCTCCACTTTCAGAGGGTTGCTCCTGTGTTTCTGTTTTCAAGGTATAAACAAGGAGAACATGTAACGGGGTTTTTCAAGGACGGAAATGTGCACGAGCAGACGTTTGCTCGCAGACTGAAAAGTACTTCTCTGGTAACAGGTTTCTCAGCAAACTCCTTTCGTTCCCATTGCAAGTTGGGACGTGTCCTTTTCGGGGACTGGGGGAGACACGGGGTGAGGGAAAGGAGGAGAAGGGACAGGACGCCTCTCTGGTTGTTTATGAACAGTCTAGATCTGTCTCTGCTTCACGACGGGCTGCAGCTGCCAGGTCCACCCACGTGCCTGGACGGGGTAGGGTGTCTAGGATCTGGCCAGCAGGCTGAGAGAACACGGAGACAGACACGCACGCGCACGCACACGCACGCACACGCACGCATGGAGGAAGTTCCAGGCTGGTCAGGGGCTTGCGCCCCGGTGTTAACCTGTGAGGAGCCCCATGCCTCCCGGGCTTCAGTGGGGGAGGGGTGTGAGGGCCGCACAGAGGTGAGTCCACAGGCAGTGCTGGGCTCTAGGCCGAGCGCCCAGTAGGCTCTAGCCTTGGACGCACCCTGAGAACCACCAAAGCTGCCCATTACTTCCAAGAGCCCTGGGCAGACGACTGAAGGTCTTCTGGGTCAACCCCTTCCCGAACGGGACCAGAATGCGGGTGCTTTAGAGGACCTGCCTGGGTCACCTGGCCCGACCGAATTCACCCCCAACCGTGAAAAAATCAAAACTGCTTATTTTACTGCTTAAACCTTCAGAATCCTTCATTTGGGCTTTTTAAATGTCTTACCTGTCGTTTTCTTGTTTTTAGCCTTTTATGCTCCCGTTTCAGACTCATTTCCGTAAGTCCCATTTTACTCCAAGGTTTGCCTTTGGGTCTGTTCTAATCGCCTGGGGCATCATACGATTTTAACACTATGTATGAATTCAGCAATGCTTTTGTTTTTGGCTGTGCTGTGCAGCTTGTGGGATCTTAGTTCCCGGACCAGGGATCGAACCTGGGCCCTCAGCAGTGAAAGCACCGAGTCCTAACCACTGGGCCGCCAGGGAACTCCCCAGTAACCCTCAGGATCCATCCCTATGGCCGTGGAGAGAGGAAGGACGGGCCTCCGGGAACCCAGCGTCCAACGAGCCTCACTTGGGGAGCATGTGGAGACTCACGGGCTCGTTTTTTTCTTGGGCCTTGAGTCTTCCTCTTCAGAGGCTGCTTCTGACTTGCGGGGCAGGGTCACCTGTCAGCCGCTCGTGTGCGCCTGTCCTCATGTGAGGAGCTGTGCTTACAAGGTCCACGGGCTGGAAAGTAACTATGCGTCGTAACAAAGCCGGAAGGCAACCAGGAGTGATTCCTGCAGGAGAGTGCAGGAGGGGGCCCGTCGCACAGCCCTGCCCACAGAGAACCACTGGCTGACGCACTGCTGCCCAAGGTCACCCCCAGATGCCCGGGCGGCCAGGAGACGGGCGAGTGTGTCTGCCGATCGCTGTGATCCCCCAGAACGTCCTGAGGGACCTCCGAGCGTCACTTCTACCTTCTGAGCTAAGTGCAGGATTAATGGGGAGCCCCGAGGGCTTGAGCTGCCCCCCTCGGATGCTTCCCCAGACTCGCTCCCGGTGACCCCCTGCCCTGCACCCTGCCTGCCGCCAGCTCGTGTCCATGAGCGGGGAGCACGCAGCCCGTTTCTCAGCCGCCCATTCTGATCTTTGCTTTCTAATGATCTGGTCATTTTCAAGGGGTTAGGGTATCAGGGCAATTAACTGAATTTGCTCTTGCAGTTGGTAGGAATGAAATGAGATTATTCCTCCCCATGTGGGGCAGAGGTGGGACACTGTCAGAGAGGCCCCGGGCCAGCAGCGGGGACAGACCCTGCCCTCACCTGGGTACATGTATGTGGGTCACCTTGTATGGTTCAACCGGCAAAGACCTGGGGTGGCTCTGGAAAACTGCCTCTCCGACCCAAGTTCAGGACCAGACGAGAAACACCACCTCAGTGGATGAAGCCTTTGTTTCCGGAATGTCCTCACTGTTCCTTTTCACTGGGGTGCTCTCTCTAGACCACCCGTGGGAGCCGAGGGGACTGAGGGGCACCAGAGCCTGCAGAGAGGGTTCTCCAGGACGGACGGACGCCAGAATCGGTGGGGCATTTCCCAGTTTACATCCCGTTGTCTCTCTGGAGAACGGAGAGGTTGTTGGAAATCGCTCTTGACCACATAAAAAAGGGACGGCTTCCTCTCCCTTCTCCTCTTTCCCGGCCCCCCTTCTTGCATAGCTGGGAGGCGAGGGTTAGCGGGGAGGTAGGGCCAGGCGGTAGATTTCGATATCCTGACTATCTTCCAGGATGTTCTCCGTGATCGGCGGTTCGAGGGCACTTAAGAGCAGCTGTGTGCCGCGGCTGCGTCTCCTGGCCAGGCTGGCTTGGAAAGGGGCAGATGACCTGCCTCCCTGCAGGGAAGGCTGAGTCCAAACAGGCCGTCGGACAAGGGCCCAATCCCCGTGGCTGCCGCTGAGACAGCGGTTATGTATCGGTCACTGAAATTCCACATCTCTCTGAACCGAGTCAAAAGCAACAGCACGGGAACGTGTGGACCTTTTACTGGCTGCCCGCCTACAGAAGCCTCTGCTTGAAGAGACAGAAAACAAAAAACCCTTGTCCAGAACTCAGGGAGTGGATCTGGTATCAATTCCATCCCAAACCACCTGAAGACCTGGGTCCAGCTGGCATTCCCCCTCCGCCTGCCATCCCCCTTCCGCCTGCCATCCCCCTTCCGCCTGCCATTCCCCCTCTGCCTGCCATCCCCCCTCCGCCTGCCATCCGCCTTCCGCCTGCCATCCCCCCTCCGCCTGCCATCCCCCCTCCGCCTGCCATCCCCCTTCCGCCTGCCATCCCCCTTCCGCCTGCCATCCCCCTCCGCCTGCCATCCCCCTTCCGCCTGCCATCCCCCTCCGCCTGCCATCCCCCTTCCGCCTGCCATCCCCCTCCGCCTGCCATCCCCCTTCCGCCTGCCATTCCCCCTCCGCCTGCCATCCCCCTTCTGCCTGCCATCCCCCCTCCACCTGCCATCCCCCGCCACCAGCTCTGCTTCTCTACTCCAACTGTCTCTAATCTCATCTCGATTTGATCTGCAAGACAAGACGGTAGTTCACCTGTGAGCATGTCATGGTGTCGTAGGGGGTGTCTGGGGGGTTGGGCTTTGCTGGCAAGACCCCAGTTAGCCTAGGGTGGGAGGGTAAATATGAGGCTGGTACACACAGAGAGAGCTGGGGATACGGGAGTCAAGGGCTTCTAGAGACATCTGACGCTGCTTTCGTGGCCAGGAGCCAGCCGGCACACGTTCAGGGCTGGGGGTTCTCATTATCCTTCTAGCCCCTCTTCCAACCGGGAGAAACGCACATCCCGGGAGCTGAGGTGTGGCCCTGCGGACGTGGAGGGGTTGGGAGGTGCTGACGGTCAGAGCCGCCAGCGGTGGCTGCAGGGAAGGAATTTTAAGGTCAAAGTAAAATCTGTTGTAAACTGCTAGCTCTCTAAGGTTGAATGAAGTGCTTTCTTGGGAGGGAGACGCAAGGTCTAAGTAAGCACGTGTCAACTAGGAGACACAGCGGAGGGTCGGTGCCACAGATCTGAGGGCAAGTGAAGGAAATACCGATGGTCAAAAGCAATTCTTATGCCCAGTTTCCTTTTCGGTCCGGCACGAATGGAGGAATGGAATTGGGTTTGAGGAAGAGAAGAGCTGGGTGGGGGTTGTGAGGAAGGCGGAGACAAGGACAGAAAAGGGTGGGGCGCAAGTGAAGGTCACCTCAAAGATGCGAGGGCGGAGGGTGGAAAGGCAGCCCCCCCCCACCATGGGCTTACATCTGTTTCTCCAAAGGAAAATTCCACCCAGAAGGGGAAGGAGATTCTAGCCAGAAAGGAGAACCTTTGTGGTCCTAGGCACTCAGTTAAAATGCCCTTCTGAGCACCCCTTGAGGGGTCTTGGCCCCAAGGGGACTGGAGGAGAGGGCAGAGCAGCGGTGTGGGGGCTGAGCTGTGGTGACCGGCCTGTGCTGGGGCCTCGGGGCTGCTCACGGCTCACCTGCAGCCCGACGGCTCCTCAGGGGCTGTTACCTGCCAGAGCTCACGCTACACAGGACTGATTACAAAATCGCCAGGGCTGTCTTATCTTCCTTGGGAGGGACAGTCATTCAAACAGATAACCAACAACGGAACTCATGAAAAATAAATGAACAATCAGCTTGCCAGGAGCGCTCACAAAATCCCATATGTGGGGGCAGAGGAGAGAGACAGAGACAGAGACAGGGACACAGAGAGAGACACACACACGTGTGGACGGACACGGTGAGCCTGAAGGATGGAGAAGAAAAAGAGAGAGAGAGACAGAGACAGAGACAGGGACACAGAGAGAGACAGACTCAAGGAAACAAACCAGCGAGAGCAGCCGGCCCTCAGGAAGCAGCGTTAGACAGTGAGTGCTTTGGGGGTACCTGTCAGTGTTTCGGGGCCTGCTGAAATGAGCTCCCTCACTTCCCCCACGAGCTCAGGGAATATTCGAGGTCCCTCTGCTTTAGACGCTCTCTGGCAACACCCCGGCAGCTGGCTCAGCTGGGGACAAGTGACACCCACTGCCTGGATGGATGGCCGTCTGGCTGAACCAGGGCTGTGTCCTGACAGCATCCTTCAGTCCAGTCCTCCAATTTAGGGGAGAGGAGAGGGTTGTATGAGGACAGAAGAGGTGAGAATGAGGGAGGAAAGGAAAGAAAATTAGAGGACGGGAGGTGGAGGGGTCTCGGTCAGAAGGCGGAGGGCATGAGGGGCCCCGTTGGGTCCCGGCTGTTGCGACACCGGACAGCCGGGAGAAAACCATTAGAAACGGGTTCCAGGGGCCTTTCGGGTCAGGCCTGCAGGACCCTCCTCCAGGCCACTGCTTTGGGGCAGCCTGTGGTCCAGCACGCGGGCCTCGCTCTGCAGGCAGAGCCCGGGCTCTGCAGATGGCTCCCCGCGCCCTGCTGGGGTGCGGCTGGGCGAGCGGGGCTCTGCTCAACCCCTCAGGGCCAACTTCCTTCCCAAGCAGAGGAGAAACTACCCTTTAGGACGACGGGGGGCCGGGCCCCTCCTCACTCACATCCACGCTCTAGACACCACCTCTAGGTCGAGTCTTACCTTCATCCCTTTAAAGGCAGAGTTTCTTTTGGGGGCGGCGGTACCGAGTCAGTACGGCCCTCGTGTGAACAAGGCACATTGGTGGCTTCATTTGTTGGGGGCGTGGGAGTGGAGGTGGTGCTGAGAAGGGGCGGGACTGGAGCAGCGGGGGAGGGACCAGCAGAGGGAAACAGGTTGGGGGGACGGGGGCACAGGAATGTGGCAAGGGTCACAGCTGCTCCACCTGGCTTGGCCTGACACCACCAGTGCTGACTGAACCGAGGCCCCGACGTGCGTCCCAGATGCTCCAGGTGGAGGCACGTCCCAGCCGTCCCACCTGCCCCCTCGCCCCCACCCCTTCTCCCCTCCGCCTGCTCTCTCCTCCGTCCAGAGTGCAGGGAAGGGGCTGCCCCACACGTCCTGCGCTCTTGTCCTCCAAGCCCCATGGCCCAGGGCCCAGGCGTCCGAGCATCCCCTGGAGTCCTCAGGCCTGGAGAAGTTCGGCTGAGCTGCGCTGCCTGGGGTCCCACGGCTGGGAGCGCCTGCGTGGGGCCCGTGAGTGCAGGGCCCCTGCCAGCCTGCCCGCGGAAGTGCAGGAGTCAGTTCTCCCACAGGGACGGACTCGAATCCCGCTCTCGCCACCTGTTAGCTGCACGGCCTTGGCAAACCCTGAGCAAGCTGGGCCCCTCCCAGGGATGTGACGTGTGGTGGCCCTGGCCTGGCGCCCCCCGAGGGCAGCATGCTGCCCCCCACCCCTGCCGAGCTCCTCACGAGACCCCAGCCAGGACCGCGTCACTTCACCCCGCCGTCCTGCTCGGCCGCTCTGCAGCCCTGCGCTAGTTCTCTGTCTGTGTCCACGCAAGTCCCCGTCCACTGAACCTGCCTGGAGGCCCTCGGCCGTGTCCTGTTCCCACCTGAGGGTCCCTGGGGCCTTCTCTCTGGAGAGATTCTAGGTGACGACTTAGATGCCACGGCTCTCGGGTGGTCCACACGTGGGCCTGCCGGGAGGCGAGGGCGTCACTGTCAGAAGGCGTCCAGTGCAGAGCTGGTGGGGGGCACTCTGGCCCACCTCAGGCCCCCGCCGCTGCACTCAAGGACGGCCAGCCCCAAGGCGGGTCGTGCTGTCAGTCCCGTGGCCGCCTCGTCCGCGACTGGGGACACGTGTGTCCGTGATGAGGGCTCTGGGCGTCCCAGCACTCCCTGTCGTGCAGGGGTGGGGAGGGGTAACTGGGGGCTGCCGGGGGCCACTTCTGGCACCCCAGGAGCTTCCACTGACATCACAGGGTTACGTCACTAGGTTTTCCTTCTGGAAAACAGAATTTCAGACTCAAGGGATAAAGGAGGAGCAGGGAGCTTCCTAGGGGACATGACGCTGACTGCACAGACGGAGGAGAAGGCAGCGCGTCCAGAGGGGACGGGGTGGCCGGGCTGTGGCCACGGACGTAGGATCCAGCGTGACTGCGGAGCCCCGGGTCTCCCCCGGTCACCTCGGAGGGTCCAAGGGCATCTCCCAGAGTGAGCCGGAGGTCAAGGCGGCCCCGAGCACGGCGGCCCCAGCTCAGCCCCCCATTTCTCCTCTTCCCTCAGCTGTTCACCTGTCCCGGCCTGGAATACCGTCGCTGTGCTGCTGATTCCATGTCTGACCACAGACCGGGCGTCTGTTGTCCACCTGACATCACTGCTGGGCAGTCGAGTACACAGCCCCCCCCCCCCCCCCACCCCGAGCCTCCTCCTCTTCGTGCAAACGGGCCTCGCCTCCCACCTTCCTGCCGACGCCGGCTCCATCCTCCCCGGCTTGGCCGGGACCCCACGGCTCCCTGGGAGCCCTCCTCCTCTGGCGCCCACATCCAGGCTGTCAGGAGAGGCCGTGGGTCCTGCTCGCAGAGCACACTGAGAATCTGACCGTTTTCACTACGTCTGCTGCAACTCCGTCCCCTCCCACCTGGATGGCTGCGTCCACCTTCCAAATGGTGGAGGGCTTTGCCCTTGACTCCCGCAGGGGGTCCCCGGACCACGGACACCTCTTCTCAAAGGTGCCCGAGTCTCCGCCTCCCGCTCAGGCGAAGGCCCAAAGCTGCTCTCCTCCCTGACCACCGCACCCTGCACGTCCTGCCCGAAAGCTCCTCTCCCGGGATCCACAAGGGCATCGCCTCGCTTCCCTCAGGTCTTCGCTTTCTTCAAATTCCCCTCCTCAGTACAGCTCGTCTTGCAGAGAACGGCACCGGCCTCCACGGCTCCCTGCTCCTCTGACCCCTCCCCTGGCGCTTCTCGGCTCTCCACGTACTGCACCATTTCCTTATTTTCTGTGTCCGAACATCTCCCAGCCTTAGGACACCAGCTCCCAAGGGCGGGCTTTTGTTTGGTCCGTAATGGATCCCAGGTGCCCGGCACCAGAAGGGGAGGCTCCAGGAAGGGACAATTGTTCCTGGGGTCGCTGGGGAATCCACTTCCCAAGGCAGGGCGCCAGAGCCTAGCAGAGGCAGGAGGACGGAGCTGTTTGAGGAGAGATGACTCTGGACGTGGGGAATGTTTGGAGGGCGGCTGGGATGCACACAGCAGGTGGGGAGGGCAACGAGAGCTGGTCTCTGTAGGCTAATTGTCAAAGATGACGGGTTACAGGTGGAGAGCCTCAGGGATCCCTGACACTGGAACGGAACGTTTGTCTGCAAAAGGAGGTCTTGTGACAACAGTAAGACTAGAAAATTCGGGGAGGCCTGGAGCTGAGCTCTTGGCCCAGTGAGCGTCCAGACCCATAACCTGCCTATGGCTGGAAGGCAGAACCATACGGTGGAGGGTCCTGCCTCTGAGAAGAAGCGTTGTTGACCTTATAACTTGTCCCACAATCCTGGCTACCGTCGGGGTGCAGGGCCATGTCCGTGCTTGTGGGACAGGCTCATCTTGGCTTGAGTCGTGGGCAGTGGTCAGTGAGCTTGCTTTGATCCGGCTGGACCCATTGACCAAGAGTTCGAGTGTATCCGGGAACGAGGGCTGTGACATCTGTGCTTGGCTGGTGTGTCAGCAGGGGGGTTGGAAAGATCGTCCTTTGCTTGGGTGCCACGGTCTCTCCCCTTTAACAGCGCTGTACAGTTTTTTTATTTTTATTTATTTATTTTTTGGGCTGCATTGGGTCTTCTTGCTGCACACAGGCTTTCTCTAATTGCGGAGAGCGGGGGCTACTCTTTGTTGCTGTGCGTGGGCTTCTCATTGCAGTGGCTTCTCTTGTTGTGGAGCATGGGCTCTAGGTGCACAGGCTTCAGTAGTTGTGGCACACGGGCTCAGTAGTTGTGGCACGCGGGGTCAGTAGTTGTGGCGCACGGGCTTAGTTGCTCTGCGGCACGTGGGATCTTCCCGGACCAGGGCTCGAACCCGTGTCCCCTGCATCGGCAGGCGGATTCTCAACCACTGCGCCACCAGGCAAGTCCCAACAGTGCCGTACAGTTTACGGCCGGTTTTTAAATGGATGCTCTTAGTTGAGCTTCAAAACCCAGCCCCGTAAATCCTCATGTTCCTCGGATCGGTGGGGGCTGGGGGGGAGGGAGAAGCAGGACTCAGGCACTCGATCTGACCCTGGTCCAGCCTTCTCCTCCAGCCCCTGCCTGGGACGATGACGCAGGTGTCCTTTCTGGATGTGTGGGAGGGGGTGGGAAACAGTCGGGGTCTCTGGACACCTCCTCTGCTCTGCATGACACACGCTGTCCCCGTTTTTATCTCCAGACAACCCTTCGTGTGACTTTTCACAAACTCCTCAATCTGGAGAGTGAAGAGCATCTCCATGTGGGCGAAGGATACTGGGAGGAATTGGAGGGGCTTCCCAACTGGAAGCGGGGCTGGGCTGATAACTTCTCGTTTAGAAAATAAAAAACCTTCCGTGGTTCTTTAAAGATACAGACTATGGAACGTAAGGGCTGAACCAATCCCGGCCGGCAGGAGTCCGCGAGAAGAGGCTGAGATGCACGTGTTCATCAAAAGGCGTCGTGGACTGAACAGACAGGAATGCTGGCCCCCGCCCCGGGAGGCCTGGCTCCAGCCGAGGGGCAGCAAAGGCACGGGCACGCTCCATCCTCACTGTGCATCGGCCAACGGGGGTGCTCATTCGTGTCTGTCAAGCTCAGGCTCACGGCACACAAGCTGGGCGCCAAGGCGAATTGTAAATGGAAACTGTTGTACAAATGGACGGTCTGTATGTGACTCCACGTGCCGTTCCTGGGGTCCTGCACCACCCCCAATTCCAACAGTCACTTTCTGGGGTAGAAATTTTATACTCTAGAATTTTTTTCCTTTGTCTTTGTTTTTCTTTAAAAATAGCAGTGATTTGAAAGAAAACGGCCGGCTGAGCGATGGCGTGGGCCTGGCCAACAGTGAGCACCCCAGAGGACCCTGGGACTGAGGTGGGTCCTCTGCACCCAGGGAGCTGCCTGCTGTCACCCTCCTGTGGGTCCCTGCCATCGGCCCCAAGTCCCCTGGCATGGTTCCCCACAGGGACCCACCCTCCAGATGCAGGCTCACCCTGCCCTTCCCTGGTCTCCCCCAAGGGCCCCTCGGGCCGAGCACAGGCCCTGGCCGGTGGATACTTGTAGGTAGGGACGTGACAGCTCCTGGGATACAACTTGGGGTCCATCCAGCCACTTGGGGGGGCAGTGCCAAGGGAGGGGAGGCATGGGGTCTGAGTGGGGTGCTTGGTTTCCTTATGTTCCAATGATTCAATGGCAGAGGTCAAGGGAGTGTACATACGTACGTACACACACGTACACACGTACGTACACACTCACACACACACACACACACACACACAGACACCCCGCGAGACAAAGACGACCCTGGGGGATCCCCGAGACAGGGGCAATCGAATCTATGCTACGGGGCGAGCAGGGAGGGGGCCAGGTTGACGGGGGGACACAGGGAGAGCAGAACAGCCTCCTCCCAACGTCCACCCGCTCGAAGGGGGCAGACAGGACTTCTGATCAGCGGAAGCAGGACATATAATAACATCAGTTCAACCGACTGGCAGCCGACTACAGGGTGGAGGGGGCAGGTAAGGACAAGGGCGGGGGATGGTGGCGGTCGTGGGGTGCTTCTGACACCTTAGATCAGAGCTCTAGAGCATCTGCTCCACGCTGCTATTCAATGGTTCAGTGCACCAACATCTGTGCAAACATTACCAAGTCTCTTAATCAAGGAAAAATCCTGACAAAACACTAAACCACACATGTTAAAAACCAACCGCAAGAGGGCTTGCCTATGGATAACGAGAGAAGACTGAACA
Source organism: Delphinus delphis (assembly GCF_949987515.2). Classification (NCBI taxonomy): domain Eukaryota; kingdom Metazoa; phylum Chordata; class Mammalia; order Artiodactyla; family Delphinidae; genus Delphinus; species Delphinus delphis. Next base: position 1,752,746 of record NC_082693.1, read on the forward strand.
TGCTGGGGAGCAGAGGGACGTGTGCAGGGGCTAGAGGGACTGTCTAGGAGGGGCAGCTCCCGGGGGCAGGTGCAGGAGGTCTTGGAGCCGGGGTGGTGGTGGTGAGGGGAGAACCAGGCAGGGGCAAGGCTGGTCCTCTGGGGCAGGTTCACCTGGGGCCAGGTGCTCCCACAGCAAGTTGCAGGGCGGGGGGGCGGAGGAGCCCTCTCCAGAAAAGAGGGGTGTGGGCTGTTCTCCCCCGCCTCTCAGTGGAGGGGCTGTTTTAGCGTGAATATGATGGGCTGACAGTGCCGGCCAAGTGCGAGCCGTCACCCGTGGTCCTCGGGAGAGCTCATTTCCCGGATGCTGGGAGTGGGAAGGGGCTGCGCTGGCAGCTGCCCAGCGGTTGTAAACACCCTTCCACCGTCTCACTCTGGGATCCCAGGGCTGCATCCTCCTAGACAGTGTGTGTCATGCTAGGCCAATTGCCAAGGGGGAAGGAAAGGAGGCAGCGATCAAAACTCAGAAGGAAAGGGGGCCTAGCTCGTTCCAAACGTTAAAGAAAAAAGAATAAAAACATTTTGAAGTAAAGCAACGAGAAAGAAAATCCTTTCAACCAATTTAAACAAACCAACCAGAATAACTTAGTGGGAATAAGGAGCTGGGAGGAAGCGGCAAGGAGAGAGCAACGGGGTGAGCGCGGGGCGGGCGCGGCGTCGCGGGGCGGGACGCCGGTACTTACGTTTACCTCGGTGATGGCTATGTCAACAATGCTACCAACAACAATCAAGGCGTCAAACGTGTTCCATGCATCACAGAAATAGTGCTGCATGGGGCAGAGGGGCCAAGGGAGGGAGACAGGAGGAAAAACCAACAACAAAGAAAAACGAAACAAAAGGAAGAGGAAAATGAAAAAAAAAAGCATGAAAGAAAGGAGAGAAGAGGAAAAAAATGAGAAAAGAAAGAGGTTATGTGGGCATACTGGACCCTCTTACCACTCCACAGTTCTGGAGGTGCACACCTGGCACCCGGTGCTCGCCGAGCCTGACAAAAGCCGGGTTAGTCGGGGCGGGGGGGCCGGGCGGGGGTCCTGGAGGAGGAGACGCCCCGGCCGCCCCTTGTCCGGCCCGGCAGAGTGGGGACAGTGCGGGGGCTCACGTCCCCCAGGACGGCGGCAGGTGCAAGAGAAAGCATGACTGGCGGGGGTAAAACAGGAAAACCAAACAATGAACCGGAGGAGGTGAAGAGGGAGGGACACGGAGGCATCCTGGGCAGAATCATACTCACATTCGTCTCACTGAGAATGACGTCAATTACGCTGCCAATTACGATGAGGCAGTCAAAGACATTCCAGGGGTCACTAAAGTGGCCCTACACGGGGCGGCAGGACGGGAGTGAAAAGGAAGGTCAGACAGACAAGAGCAGAGCACCGCCGTGGGCCGCACCGTCGCTGCCGAGTCCGAGCGGGGCGGGGTCCTCCCCCTCCAGCCCCAGCCCCCTCGCCACCCACCCTACTTCCCCAGCCCCTCCCAGGCCGCCAGCGCCTCCTAGGAGGCCTGCCTGCAGGGAGGGAGGGAGGGAACGGGGCGGGGGCCCTGGCGGGGTGGTCTGGGAATTAGCAGGCGGCCATTGGTGTGGTCCAGGCACAGCCAGGCCCTCTGGGCTCAGGGGTGAGCCGTGTGACGCTCGTGACAGTGAGGGGACCATGGCCTCAGAGCAGCATCTACAAGGTCACCCTCGTGGCAGCCCTGGACGGGCCCGGTGCCTCTGGACGGAGGCTTTCCTCCCTGAAAGGGGACGGAGGCCAGGCCAGTCCCAAGGTTTGGTGACGTGGGAGGTGACCCTAGACCGGCTTTCGGGGCAGGGGTGTCTCTGAAGCACCGCCACGCTCAGCTCCATCATTCTGACTCAGGATCCTGCTGAAGCGGCCCCCGCGAGAGTGAGGTTCTCACAGCCTTTGCTGCAGGCTGGGTGGGGCTCTGGGCTGTGGTGTCTGGGGGAGCGATCAGGGTGCTGACTCCACTCCTTTGTCCTGCACACGTGGATTTTGTTTGTTTTATACCATATTTGGGGAAGGGAACAGAGGAATGTTTCTCAAAGACTTTTTCAAAGTTCATGGACAACTGGTCAACCAAGGGCTGTCCCCTTCCTGTGACGGTTCTTGGAGTCCTGGGTGGGCAGGCTCTCTGCAAAGAGAGGGCGGGTTCTTAGGTCTGGACCACTGCCTCTCAGAGTGCAGGGGAAAGGGAGCAATGCTCTGTGACACACAGATGTTCAGGAGCCCCGGGAACCACACAGCCGTCCTCCCCAGGGGTGGAGCGGGGAGGGCCCAGCACCGAGGGCATCTGTCTTTCCGTAAGAAAGGACATCTGCCCCTTTGGTTCTTCAAGGGATGCCCCAGCCTCTGAGCCACGAGGTGGGGCTTCCAGGAGATGCACTTCTGAGGTTGGTGAGGAGGTAAGAAAGCATCGGGCTGGCCTCTTAGAGTCTGCCCGGTCCCTCTCCCTGGCCCTCCTGGGGCGGCCAACTCTTGCTGTCTATTTCTGAGTCCCAGGAGGCTGTGCTCTCCCATTTCTTCCCGACTCCCTCCAGCTCCCTGACCACTCCACCCCCACCCTTCCTAGCCATGCCCCCTCTCAGATGGATCACACATGCTGTCCCAGGGCTGTTATTCTTAGTGTGGAGGTCAGGTCGCAGGGAAAGGGACCTCTCGGTTCCCAGGCCTTTCTGCCAAAAAAAAAGCAGAAATGCCACTGTGGAGACTCTGGGCAGCCCGGTGGGGAGCAGAGGCCGGCCAGGGCATGGGTGAGGCGAGCGTCACTTGAAACCCTCTCTGGCTTCCCAGAGTATTTTTCTGAATATCCCAGAGCCTTTGGGGGCACCGAGAGGCTTCTCTCTCCCATTCGAGTCACGTGCTGTGAGCGGGAACGAACCGACCCCCTCCAGGGTCCTCCCGTGGCATCACAGGGCACGTGGAGAGCACTGGTTTTGAGGGCAAAGAGTGAAGACCCCGTGCCAACGACAAATACGCGTGTGCTTTAACATCAGGTTTTGGGAAACACTGGGGGACTATCTCTAGAGAGGAAAACCATCTCTGTGGGTAGAGCTGTTTCAGGAGGGAAGGGGAGGGGGTGTCCAGGAAGAGGAAGGAGGGAAGCAGGAACCAGAGGAGAGTCCAGGACGCCCGCATCCAGCCTAGAAAACGCAGTGGCAAATCGTTATTCGGGCCTGGGGGGCGAGAGGAGAGAGGTCGGGGGGCGTCTCGGCGCTCAAGGAGAGGGGAGGGGCTGGCATCTGCTCGTTCACCACAGGGACCTGGAACAGATGGGGGAGTTGGCCTCGGTCCACAGCGTGGATGAGGTGAGAGACAGAAAGGGAGAAGGCAGGCAGAGGCGAGGCAGACGAGCGGTTAACAGCTGGCGAGCTCCGGAAGGAGCCTGGCCCCCAGGGACCCTGCAACCCTCACCCACCCCATGCACCGCCTGTCATCCCCACTCTTGCGCTCTTCTGTGTTCGTGCACAGGACGGGCAGGCCCGCCCCAGTGCTCTGCGGCCGGCGGCTTCCGCTGGGTCGCCTGGCCTCACCCGCCCCCTTGCCCTCCACCCGCTGTGCTGCTGGCGCATTTGGTTGGCCCCTCTGTCCTGTGGGCCCGGGGCCAAGGCCTCCACTGGCCGCAGAGCCCCACCAGTTCCCGCCCGGAGGAGGTTTACACACGGCCCACGGTGCGGGGGTGACAGGGTCCCTTTAAGAGGCAGCTTCCCCCTGCCCTGTCCACCCCCTTCCTGCCCCGTCAACCCTCCAAGCTGGACCATGAACACAGCTTCAGATCCAGCTGTCAGCGCCTCCTCCCAGCCGTCCACACCCATCCCAGAAGCACGCTGACACCCTCCAGGGGGCTCGACAGGTTGCCGAGGGACACACCTGGCCAATTCCCCAAGTTGGCAGGGCCCGGGAGGAAGGTCGCCCCCTGTTGTCAGTGCAAGAGCTGTGTCCTCTCTCTCCGTCACACACATGCACACACACACACACACACTCGCACACACACCTGTTGTCACCCATCTCCTCGACTGCTGGAAACCATGGGTGACATGGGTTTGGGGAGTATGATGGAGGAAATAGAATGGGAAAACAATCATAGACTTGTTTTCTCGAAATCAGGCTGACCTCCAGGTCATACCTGTCACTCGTTCTTTCTCTGGTAGAAGTCAGGGATAGCGAAAGGGGCTCTGGGCTCTCCCTGAAGTGGGGAACCAAACCTCTCAATGTCCAGATCCTCAGAGCCAGGCAGGGCTGCCCACGCAGGGGCGGATGGCGTTTTGGGGGAAGACTTTCTCTCGCCACCTCTAACCCTGCAGGGTAAGTGGGTCCCCAGCCTCAGGAGGTCTCGTGCGTGTCCCCCTGGGCTGAAAGGCAAGCGCCCCGCTGGGAACAATCCCTTCTCCAGAGGGCGCCGACCCTCTGCTCACTGGCTGCCACGGCAGAAGAGACGTGGACCAAATCGATCCTAGGCTCAGCACAACGTGACTAGGAAAGGACGCTGCTGCCCAGCACCCACAATGCACTTCACCTGCACGAGAACTTCGGATTTTCCTCTCTTGGATTATCTGTGCCCTGACTCACTCCACCCCTGGAGCTGTTCCGAGCTGGAAGAGGTGGTGTAGTGGTTAAGGGTGTGACCCGCAGAGGCAGGTGTCCGGGTTCGAGTCCTCCATCTAGCACTTACTGGCTGGGTGACCTTGAGCAGATAACCGCACCTCTCTGTGCCCCAGTTTCCCCCTATGACACGGCGACCTGTGGGTTATGGTAGGAATGACACAAGTGAAGGGCCTGCACCTGTAGGAAGCCCAGTGAGTTCCAGCAACTGCCACGGTTGCTGGAGCTGGTCCGTCCCCTTCTAGGGAGGCCAGACGCACAGGGTCAGCTTTGGGGGTGGGACTGAGCAGTGGGGAAGGCAAGGCTCAGGAATGTGGAAGGAGGAGGGGGAACGTGAAGGTTCCAGAATCCCAAGCTCCCTTCAGTGGGTCTCATCTTGAATCCTAGTGAGGACTGCCTGTCCTGAGATTCTCGGATGAAATCCAGCATCACTTGAGATTGGTGACCGTAAGTAAGCTGTCCTGGCTAGCTTCTGTCAAACTCAGGTCCACACAGATAGTGAACTGCCAGGTTCCTAGAAACCACTATTCCTCCCAGGGAGACCCAGGCCCCTTTTGCTCTGGCTGGAGGGCTGGGAGGAGAGGAGTGGGCTGCCAGGTGGGCCCACATCCTGTCTCTGGTCCCGAGAGCAGGCCTGCTGCTGGGAGGTCCAGGCACACGCCCTGGCCCTGAATTCGGGACTCTCAGCCCCTTCCCCGCCCAGAGCAGAGTCAACACAAGCTTTGAAACAGGACGGTGGTGAGAGGGGTCCACAGGCGTCTACACACCTGGGACTGTGCTGCATTGCTGGCTTTCTTCTCCTCTCCATCCCCTCCCGCGCGGCTTCCTTATCTACCTCTGACGGGTCCAGCAGAGAGAAGGCAAGGAACACAGAGGAGGTGACCGGACGCTCTTCCTGGTGGGGAAGCTGACTGGACTTTGTCCGGGTCTCTGCCCCAAGACTGTTCCCTTCCAGGGACACATGGGGCCCCAGAGATCGACGTGGCGGGGGCGGGGGGCGGCCCTGGGTGGAGGCTGGACGTGGAGCTGCTGGAAGCAGAAAGGGCCACCTGGGGGAGGCGGGGCCTAGAATGGAGTGGGCAGACGGCGTGTGCTTGGCCAGGGAAGGGGGCCCAGCCGAGTAAGGGCCCTGCTGGCGTGAGCTGGGAGGCTGTGCCTGGTTCCGGGTCGTGGGACGGGGAGATGGGAGGTGGTGGGTGCAGCCGGCGGCTGAGTGTCGCCACACAGAGATAATAGAAACTGTATGACGTTAGGATGTCATTCAGACGTAACAGTAATTGAGGAAATCACTGGCATCTAGTGGGGCGGCATGACTGGTGCACAGCTGTCCCCGGCCCCTGGCAGCTCCCACCCTGTGACGTGCCCCTTCAGAAGCCCTGGAGCCCCCCAGCAGACAGCCCGGGACGGGGGCGGGCGGGGCAAAGGGCAGCAGCAGACAGGGGCCGGGGTCAAGGAAACCCTGGGCGGGTGGCGGTGATGGGGCCGCACTCCAGTAGTTAGAGGAGTGCACACTTGGAAGTGGACATTGCTCTCGTTTCTCCTTTGGAATTAAGCTTTTTTCTCCCCAGGAAGGTTTCAAAGGCCCTCAGTCATTTATCTCACCAAGATGTAACGGGTGCTTCTGGGTGCCTGGAAGTGCACAGATGTGGGCAGAGCGTGAGCCCAACCTGACCTGCCGCCTCCCACGGGGTGAGGGGACAGGGTGTCGGCTGGGCTCCTTTGGGGCCTGGGGAAGGTTTCCTCCGCCCCAGTTGGCACCTGGGCCCACGGCAGGACCCCGCTGCAGGATCGTCCAGGACGAGGGTCCAAGGGGATATGCCTCGAGAGCGGGCAAGGCCGTCTGACACGTGGCAACGTCCGCAGGCACCCCGCTTCAAAGGAACACGGGGGGCCCCCTGGAGGCGGGAAGGGGATGCAGAGGACGGCAGCCTTGGTGGGGGCGAGGCGTCATCTGCCCACCTGGAATCTTCTCCCGGCCCATCCCGCAGACTACGCCCCGGGCGGAGTCCCCCAAACCTGACCTGACCATCCCATCCTCGCCCTCCCCCCTTCCCGACGCAAGCCACCTAATGGGCCGGCCCCTCCTTAGCCCCAGGGGGCGTGGCCCACCGCACCCCTGCAGCCTCCACCTGTGCCCACTCTAGAGAACCTGCCCTCAGCTCCAGAGATGCGTCACCAGGCCTGGCCCCTCCTGTGTCAGACAGAGTGACTGCCAGCCTCCAGGGGAGGGGAGGCGGGCCCAGCTCATGCAGCCTTGCCGGGACTGTTCCTGCCACCATCGTCTGGGTCTCGGCCCTGCTAGCAGCCCTCCCCCGCCCCTCCCACAGGTCCAGGCTGGCGGGTCTGGACACCACTGCTCACAGGCGCAGGGGGCTCGTCCCCTCCCAGTGACTCTCACGTGGCCGTGTCACCCAGCGTGAATCATCTCCACGTTAAATAATGAAACGCAGCAGCTGCCCTGCCCTCCCCACAAGGGGCCTTTCCACGAGTGCTGGGTTTATTTTTGATCAGACTGACTTCAACGCCCCCCGCCCATCTGGCAGATCACCGGTAAAGGGGGTGCGGGGAACTAAACACAGACGTTTCCCATTATAACTAAGGAATTATAGACATATATATATATTTACATTATGTGTATAGGTGTGAGTTTCCTATACATAAAGATTTAGATTTTCTCTGAATTTTATTTAAGGAAAATTAAGGAAGTAGTACTAAGTATTTATTGCCAAAAGGGAGTTTTGGTTCTCCAGTGATTGAAGCCCACCAGCCTGAAAGAATGTCTAAGTTTCATGCAAGTTCCGAAAAGGAAATATTCTTGCTGGCTCTCGGTGTTTTTAGAGTTGGACTTTCCATGTCGGAAGGAAATAGAAGGAGACATTCACATTTCTAGTGGTAGTTTGAGCTGCGCTGAACCTTGGCCGCTAACCGGCCACCGAGTCCCAGTTTCTGCTACACGTTACCTACTTGCTCCTCAAGCAAACGATCCCTAAATGCTCTTTCAGGACCAGCAGGGCCACCCTCCCCGGGGCCTTTCAGGACCAGCAGGGCCACTCTCCCCGGGGCCTTTCAGGACCAGCAGGGCCTCTCTCCCCGGGGCCTTTCAGGACCAGCAGGGCCACTCTCCCCGGGGCCTTTCAGGACCAGCAGGGCCACCCTCCCCGGGGCGGACCCGGCCCGCACACCGTGGGGCCTGCCCCCTGCAGATTTCCCAGACGCCCAATGGAATGGTACTGGGGGCCTCTGGGAGGTGATTAGGCCATGAGGGTGGAGCCCTCAGGAACGGGACTGGGGTCCTTGAACAGGGGACCCCACAGAGCTCCCTCGCTCCTTCCACCTGCGAGGACACAGCTGTGAGCGGACGGGGCCCCCTTCGTTGGACGTGGCCCTGTGCTCCTATCTGGGACCCCCAGCCTCCAGACCGTGCGAAGTAGATTTCTGCAGTTTGTCCTGGCAGCCGGGCAGACTGAGATGGCCATGACCCCACTCAGGCCCAGCTAAGCCAGCCTCCCCACATTACCGAGGAACGGACGCGGAAAGGACAGCCCTACCTGCCCTCCCTGCTCGTTCGAGGTGATGCTGAGTGGGGAGGTGGGCTTCCTGCTCTGTCTCCAGAATTTCGTCTGTCGGTGGGATCTGGGGGCAGGGGATGATCAAGCAAGAGATAAAGTAAACTTTGTTTTGTAAGAAATAAAGCCTCACAAAAATCTTTGCCCCTTGCAGAAACGTCCGCTTGGTTAAGACTGTTAGGAGGGGAATTAGGGCGAGTGGTACAGCTGGATCCAGAGGTAAAGCTGGAGAGAAAGCAGGTTTTAGCTGCAATGTGGTATCTGGTGAAGACAAAGCCAGTTTCTAGTAGTTTCAGCTTTCCAGACAGGAGACGGAATGGCCCTGGCTGGCATCCTCTCCTGCCGGTCACCCCACTTTCTCCTCCATCTCCTGGTCCTTTACTGGCTCTAAGGAAAGGGTCCTGACGTTCTCTCAGTAGCTCAGGGAGGACTCCCTCCCAGGACCCCAGCCCGATTGCTCCTGCCTACGGGGTCTTCCCGGCACTTGGAAGAGCCCGGCCCTGGTTCCTCTCGCCCCATCTGCCCGGGCTGTCCCGACGGAGCCTACCCTTTGGTGTGGTCCCTGCTGGCCTTCTTCAGGGGGACAGAGGGCAAAGCCGATTTTGGACGTTAAGGAACATCATAGCCTAAACTTGAGTCCCGCTTGAGCGGGAAGGCAGACGGGTCCCTTCCCTCATCAGACGGTCACCTGCTGGGGGGCTCACCCTGCTTCTCCACCCGCCTGGCCCCTCTCCCAGAGCGGGGGCGGCTCGCTCACCGGGGACAAGGAAACACCAGAGACGGCGGGTCCAGCCTCGGAAGCCCCCTCCCCATCTGCTGGGGCAGGGGTGCCCCTGGGGAGCCCCAAGCTGTCTGGAGGTTGTGCTCATGTGAGAAAGGCTGTCACTAAAGTGGAAGCAGATGCTGGGTCTTCAAGGAAAGAAGGTTCTGGATGTGGACAAAGCTGAGGACAGACGGAAGAACCGGCTGCAGTTTCCTGGCTGGAGACAGTCTCCCTGAAGGCTCCCTGACCCCCCACCCCCACCCATCCTGGCCCCTTCTGCCAGTCCAGCCCTCATCTGTCCCTCTGCCATGGCCCAGGGAAGGAGTCAGCTGGTGATGACTCTTCCTACCTTGACCGTTCACCCCGGAAATCTGTACCGTGTCTCGGGCAACAGTCCTTCCCAAGACAGAAAACCGTCCTAAGGATGGCAGAGGAGACTTTGTTCTGGGGGCACCAGGGTCCAGGACCCTCACGCACAAGCACAGCCAGAAATGCGGGGAAGGCCGCCTTCGCGCTCGGCAAGGCCAAGGCCGTCCACACTCCCAGCTCAGACTTCCTGGCCGAGCACATCGGCCTGGCCCGGCCCCACAGCCTGGTGCTGGCCACTGAACCGCCTGCCTCGGCATCTGCAGCTCCTGGACCCGGGAGGTCCGGGGACGACTGGGGGGCCAGGAGGGGACCCACACGGGGGACGCCGGGCCAGGAGCCGGTCTTACTCTTCCCACAGGGCTCCCACACCTGAGATCACCCACCTGGGTCCATGAAGCCAGAGCAGTTGGGGTGAGGCGGACGGATGGAGGGATGCAGACCCCGCGAGCGGCCTGCGGAGAAGCGGTGTCTAGAGCCCCATGGCCCATTATGGCAGCCGTCGGCCACGTGGCCACACAGATTTGAATTAATTTAAATAAAATTAAGAATCCAGGCCTCGGCTGCATGAGCCAAGGTGCCCAGGAGGCGGGTGGCTGTTCACAGACCGATGGTGGGCACGGAGCGTCTGTATTCCTGCAGACGGTCCTGGCGCTGGTCTGGAGACCGCACGCGTCCCTTGGGTTGAAATGCCTTTGGGCCCCAGTTTCTCCTGCGTCAGGAGCGTCCCCGAGGCTCCAGTTGCTCTTACGCCCAAGAGCCGGGGGCCAGGGGGGCGATGAGTGTTTCCATTTTGGTTCCACTCGCTTTCTGGACTGTTCTCGGTGGGGAGGGCGTGGAAAAGCGTTTTGATCCCAGAGAGCTGTGGGGTCGGGCCCTCCGGGGGCAGAGACGTGGCCGCTCCCTGACTGGGCAGCACCAAGGGGATGGGAAAGTCTCAGAGACAGCTGCCCCCGCTTCCTCACCTGCTAAGGCCCAGGTGAGTCCCCGGGGGGAGGAGGGGGAGTCGGGAATCCTCCCACCTCCCTGGGCCGATCTGCTTCTCTGAGCAGGAGCCTGGGGCCCCTTCTCCCTTCATCACCCGCTGGGTCATGGTCAGCAGCAAGTTCCAGGCACACGATCACCCCAGCCCCCAGAGCTGAGCGCGGAGCGTCTGGGGCTGGCCCTGCCCTGGAACCTCCACAGTCACGGAGAGCTGCCCAAAGGGACTGAAGCCTTGGAACCCCCCGGGTCGCCCTATTGACCCTGAAGGACTTGGGTTAAAGTTCAATCTGGAGTTTTAACTGGGATTGTACTGAAGAGAAATGACATCTCTGTAACACTGACTTTCCCAATTCATGAACATGACATATTTCTCCATTTACTGAGTTTTCTTTAACTCCTCTGTGTGAAATTTCACAGACCTTCTGTAAAGATCTTAGAGGGTTTTGGTTAGATTTATTCTTAGGCATTGGAGATATCTATATCTATATCTGTATCTATATCTATATCTATATATCTATATATATATATATTTTTTTTTTTTTTTTGCGGTACGCGGGCCTCTCACTGTTGTGGCCTCTCCCACTGCGGAGCACAGGCTCTGGACGCGCAGGCTCAGTGGCCATGGCTCACGGGCCCAGCCACTCCACGGCATGTGGGATCTTCCCGGACTGGGGCTCGAACCCGTGTCCCCTGCATCGGCAGGCGGACTCCCAACCACTGCGCCACCAGGGAAGCCCAGGCATTGGATATTTTTCAGTGCTTATCATAAACTGCATCTTAAAAGTTTTTTCCTGTCTTTGCTGATAAATTTCTGTTCATGATAGGAGGACAGTCCAGCTACTTAGTTAACTTCAGACGATTCTATGCGAAACCTTTTCATGCTGACCAGCTTGGTCCTGCACAGTCTCGTGGGGCCCAGGGAAATGTCCAGGGCAGTCCTCCGCTCGGGGAGAAATTCCCTCTGGCCATTAGGTGTCCAAGACACTCCTGTCACCTGTCCCATTCTTCAGACAGAATGTGAATTTTAGGAGCAGAGCAGGGATTTACTTGAGTCCATTTATTTTCCATAAGGTGGCGAGCAGAACAGATGGAAATGAAGACCGAGAACATCAATTACCATGAGGACAACGAAAGAACGGGGCCAAACTACAAACCGACCGACCGACCAGCCAACCAACCACAGAGACCAAGGGACAGAGCAGGAAGCCCAGCAGGCCAACCTCAGACACCTGATGTTAGGACTGATGGCAATCCCTGCGTCCTTACTGCCTACTGTCCTTCCTCAGCTGACGCTCGCAGGTGCAAACTCACTCGTGGCACAAACACACGATCACATTAGGAGCACCGGTTCTAGGGCCAGATCCAGCTAGATATTTCCACCAGGGCTTCAAGTACTTTCTTTCTTTAAAAATTTATTTATTTATCTATTTTTGGCTGTGTTGGGTCTTCATTGCTGCACACGGGCTTTTCTCTAGTTGCGGCGAGCGGGGGCTACTCTTCATTGCGGTGCGCGGGCTTCTCATTGTGGTGGTTTCTCTTGTTGTGGAGCACGGGCTCTAGGCGCACGGGCTTCAGTAGTTGTGGCACATGGGCTCAGTAGTTGTGGTGCACGGGCTTAGGTGCTCCGCAGCACATGGGATCTTCCCGGACCGGGGCTCGAACCCGTGTCCCCTGCATTGGCAGGCAGATTCTTAACCACTGCACCACCAGGCAAGTCCCCTCAAGTACTTTCTGGTTTGGTTATCTTCCTGGAAATTCTGGGGATGCTTCTCTTGGAGTCTACTCCTTAACGAGAATCCAGGAACCCCACTCTCCTCCCAACTGGACAGGCTTGTTTGGCTGGCCAGGCCGGGGACCCTCCCCCTCTGCTGCCAGAAGCCCCGGCAGGGTATTCCCAGAAAAGGTCCATTTCCCTTTTTCTTTATGCCAGACAGACCCTGGCATGTGTGAAATGCAGATGGCCCCAGGATGGCTCTCTTACTTCTCTGGAAAAGTTTCTCCTATTTCACCCCATCTTCTCACAACAGAAAACTAGAGATGGAGGAAGTTGGGTGCTTTATGGTTTAGAGCACCCTACCTGGCTGCTTCCCGGGAAACGGGCTTTTGCTCCTGGGTGTGCAGGATTCAGGGAGAGTGTTTTCCAGGCAGAGGCCCCTGCAGGTGTCACTGCCGCGTGCTCCCTAGGGCAGGTTTGCCCAGTGCGTCTCCTGAGCTCGGGAGCCTGACTCAGGAAGTCCCCTGCAGGGCCCTGGAGCCGGCGTCAGGCATCATCTGAAACACGTCTGAGTCAACGTGGAATGACTCAAGGCTTTGAAATATGTAAACTGTATGTCTCACAAAACTGGGGGAAAATGATGCCGGTTTCCCTCCTGGAGGCTGTCGTCTGAGCCGGAAGCTCAGCCCCAGCGCGGCCCGGCCGCCCGGCCTCCCCGCCTCCCCAGGGCACGCTGCTGCGGGCTGTGAGCCTGCCGGCTCCTGGGCGGCATGGCTGGGAATAGGACCGCAGGGGACCCCACAGAAGGTGGCCAGGGACATTCCATGGTCTCCTCTGCCCCTAAATGGGACAGGTCTTGGAAGGGAAAGTGAGACAGCGTTTATTTGCTGCTCTGGAGGAGACAGGAAAACACCATTGTTATCACCAAACGGCATTCATTAGGGGTCTTATTCTCTGAAAATCAGCCAGGTTCCCAGGCGTTCTCAGTGAGAGAGGAAGACTCGGCACGGTAAGAATACGGTCTGTCTTGTCTTTGAAGCCCCTCAAAGGTGGTTTCCCTCTTTCTGGAAAGTTCCCAGCAGAACACCTGGTGTGGGAAGATGCTTGCTAACAGCTCTGTGTGGCGGAAATTACATCGACTACAAAGTCAGACACACCGGCTTCTATTCCCAGTTCTGCCGCTTAATGATGGTGTAATTAATACGCTACTTAATTGCTCTGAGCCTCACTCCCCTCTTCCCCAAGATGAGGAGCTAATGCCTATCTTGAGAGACGTCCTGAGGATTCCACGCGACGAGGTGTGTGTCGCACTGCAGGTTACTGAGAACGGTTGGTGGAATGTTAATTCAGAGAAGACGACGCAGATCCTGGCGCTGAATAGGAATCCGACAGCCAAGGGGCACCCCTCCTGGCCCGGCTAGTCCTGGGGCAGGGGATCGTCTGAATGGAAATGGAATAGAGGGCCAGGGACTCCTGCTTTCCACCCCCCGTTGACCCGTGTTGCATCTGGAAAAACTAGTAACAGTGGGGAAGAGAAGGTTTGGAGAGCTGCCCTGCGCGACCCTCTTAGAAACAATGCGTTCCTTCTCATCGCCCCCCAGAGCTGTGCAGCAGCGGGGAGCCTCCAAGCCCCTGGGATACCCCCTCTGGGGCAGCCGCCCCCTGTGACGCCCAGGTCAGTGGACGCCGGCGATGCTGACCTGTCTACAGGGCCGGAGACGGAACGCCTGCTTGAACCGGGTCACCCTCTGTCCTTGAGGCCCGGGGGCAGGTTGGGTGGGGAGGGCACAGATAATCCAAGTGACAGGGAGCCAACCTGCCCTGCCCTGCCTCACTCAGCCAATGGCTCTAATCTTCTCTCCCAGCCTTTTTTCTAGAAGCTGCTTACAAGTAGCAAAGCAGAGACATTTGCAGGTCCGTCCCGTACTGGAAGGTACAGGGGGCAGTGATGCAGCCCTGAGGTGGGGAAACAGACACCCAGCCCTGAGCAAACGCAGCCCCGGCTCAGCTCTTACAGCCAGGCTCTTAGTCTGCGCGGTGGGCAAAACGGGGAGAGAACAGAGCCCGGGTGGGTCTGGGGGGCTGGGCCTCGAGAGGTTTGGTTTCCAGTCTCTTCTAGATGACGTGCCGGGGGCCGGGGCCATGGTGGGGAGACGAGGACCGTTCTGCCTACCCTGCAAGGAGGTTTGCGCAGGCACGTTCCTGTTCCCTGTGTCCAGACCACGGCCCGGCCCGCGGGCTGAGATTCTGCTTCGAGGAGCTGGCCTGGCTCAAGGCCTGCAGGCTCCGGAGCTGGAACGTTCCTCGTTGGGAGGACACGGTCCGTCGCTGAGCCTCTGCTCCCACTGGCCCCCACCTGTCCCCCGGCACCGTGGGCCAGAGGCCCGTCTCAGAGGCCTACCTTGGGCTTGAAGGCAATGAGCTTCAGAATCATCTCCACCGTGAAGAGGCCGGTGAACAGCATGTTGAGAATGTTCATGGCGATTTTGAACAGGCAGCTCTGCCCGTAGTGCTGCAGGGGCGGGGGCCGTGCATGAGCCGGGGCTCGCTGCTCCCGGCCACCCCTCAGCACTCAGCCTGGGGGGCCGACCACCCCCGTGGGGCCCCGCAGGTCCCTCCCGTCTCTGCCGGCACCGCCAGCGCGGCTGCGCAGAGGCTCGTGCTCCTGCCCTGATGGGGAGACAGCCCCGCCGGCCTCCTGGTCCTCGGGGGGCTCCACCCAGCTCGGCCCCCCGACGGTCACGGCCCCTTCAGGGTCCCCTGTGCTCCACTTCCCTCCCTCCATCTCATCGGCCCAGGATCCTGGGATCCTCCACCCTCGACAAGGGACACTTGTGCTTCTCCAGCTGCCCCCCCGCCCCCGCCCCCTTGGCCAGCGTGACGGTGACACGCCGCCCACGCGCCCACCGGCAGATGCCACGCCGGCCCGCTGGACCGACCTGCATGGCCAGGCAGATGGTGTTCAGCAGGATGAGGACGAACATCAGGTACTCGAAGTAGGTGGAGTTGACCACGTACCACACCTTGTACTGGTGCTGGTTCTTGGGGATGTACCTCCGCAGGGGCCGGGCCTTCAGCGCGTACTCCACGCACTGCCGCTGCGTCGGGGAGACGGGGGTGAGAAACCCGGATGCTGGGGGATGGCGGGGGTGGGGGGTGCAGAGGAAGCTGCACACCCCAGGGGAGGGGTTCTCTGGGGGAGAGACATCGTCTACAGCTCTAGCTCGTTTATAGGTTGAGCTGCTACTTGGACGTGTTTTGATTTTCTATCCCTCCCTCAACGGGGGAGAGACCCTCTCTAGTTAGTCCCATCAGGACGTAGTCAGGGGGTCCGTGTCCCCTCCTTTCCATCTCGGTGATGCCCACTGTGCACTGCAGATGCTCGGTGGCATCTGGTAAATACTGGCTGACTGACTGACAGTCTGTCTTCTCGCTGATGGTTTCCCAGCCACAGACTCTCCTGGGGGCCCGTCTCTCCTCAGTGTTCCTCTCCTGTCCTAAGTCCATCTTCCTTATCTGCCAGGGTCCGCAGACTAGAAGTCACAGCTCACGGCCAGGGGATGGGATCCTGGGCCGACTACACTCCGGCCATCTCTGCGCTGTGCCCGGAGCCCAGGTCAGGACCAGGGTCCCCCAGGCCCTTCTCTCACCCAGCCTCCAAGCCCGACCAGCGCTGTTCTCTCCACTTCTACCGTCACTTCTCGCCTACACTTGCTAATTGGCCTCCCTCTCTCCTGGCTTCCTTACAGTCCAAAGTCCAGGCCCAAGGTGTGGACATCGGAGCTGCAAGGGGTGCAGCGGGCCTGACGGGGGTGCTCCTTACCTAGCAGAGCTCGAGTCCCCCGTGGACGGGACGCATTTCCCGTGGACGCTTTCCGGCCTCCCGACCGCACACCCAGCCTGCCCTCCCGGCCGCGGAGCTCAGCCCAGGGCCAGCGTGGCCGCATCCCTCCTGCTGGAGCCCTTCCCCCGCTCTGCGTGCACAGCCTCTCTGTTCTACAAGAAACCATCTAACAGTGGTTTCTAAGCCGTCCTCTCCCCGCCCCAAACCTCCACCCTCACTGTTCTGGTTTCTTTCCTCTATCAACGGTGCCGCCCCACCCTGGGCACCTCTTGACTCACCGGCTCCTAGGTGTGGGCGAGAGGCTCTTTCACAAAACCCCCCAGACCCGCCACCGAGTCTCCCTGAGGAGCTGTTCACAGACCCTGTTGCTGAGCGCGGCTGCGAAGCTGGATCTGCAGGGTGTGCGTCCCTTCTGCCCTTGGGCCTCCGGGAGACACTGGGCGGGGGGCCTGGGGCTCTCTGCCAACCACAGCCTCCCCCGGGGGCCCAAGCTGCAGCCCTCACCCCCGGTCCCTGGCCCCCCGGGGAACCAAGCTGCAGCCCTGCCCCCGGCGGCACCTGGTTCTTGTCCAGCTCGCAGTTCTTGTACTCCTGCTCCCCCTGCTCCTGGAAGGTGACAATGACGAAGCCCACGAAGATGTTCATCATGAAGAAGGCGATGATGATGATGTAGATGATGAAGAAGACGGAGATCTCCACGCGGTAGTTGTAAATGGGGCCCTTGTCCTCCGTGTGGGAGTCGATGGAGCGGTACAGCAGCCTGGGGGGACAGCCCGCGGAGGGCGGTGGCGATGACACCGCTGCTCCGAGCTCCCCGGGGCCGGGGGGCCGGAGACAGCTCCAGGCCGAGAGTCGGGAGGCCTGCGGTCAAGCCCCAGCTCTGCCTCTTACTGGCTGTGTGACTTGGGCAAACCACTCAACCTCTCTGAGCCTCAGATTCCTTACCTGCAAAGTGGAGACAATAATTCCGGACTTTCCTACCGGGCAGGGTAGTTGATCTAACGTATGTGAAGGTGTTTTGAAACTGGCAGGAGCTGTCTAACTGTGACATGAGTCATGGCCATTGGTTTCAGATGCTGGAGCTACTGGTAAATATTGAGACAGCTTTGCTGCTTCTCTGGCAGAGACCCGGAGGGTTTACAGTGAACATAAAGTAAGTCTGAGAACGAGTGTCCACTTAAGATAGAAACACCTGATCAGGAAAAACGCCCCAGGCTCACCCAGATCATCAGCCATGGTCTGGTTTACACTCAGGTGGCCCGTGTCTGCCGCCCAGCTGGGCCGCGGCTACGTGCCCGTCAGGCTGCTTCCTCTCCGGCCTGTTACTCCACACAGCACGTGGCTGTTCTCTAGGTAGCACAGGTATTTTACCATTTAATAACGGTGCCT
Organism: Delphinus delphis; assembly: GCF_949987515.2. Classification (NCBI taxonomy): domain Eukaryota; kingdom Metazoa; phylum Chordata; class Mammalia; order Artiodactyla; family Delphinidae; genus Delphinus; species Delphinus delphis. The sequence continues at coordinate 1,770,005 of NC_082693.1, forward strand.
CTCACCTAAGGTCACGTGCTGTCGTTGACTTAGAAATATCTAGAGTTTCCTGACATTCAGATGATCGTGTCACCGGAATACACACGGGGGCGTGAGGGAAGCAGGTGTCTGTACAGAGATACACGGAGCCCCTCCTGGACAGGCCTGGTGGAGGGGATGCAGCTTATGGGCCACCGGGCTGGTCCAGGCCCGGCAGCACTGCCTCTGCAGGAACTTTCCTCCGCAAATCAGACACAGCTCCCTCCAAGGAGACTGCGGCAGAGGCTAACCAGCGGGCACCTCCGCCGTCTCTACCCACGTCCGTGCCTGCTGGGAACTTCAGTCCTACGGTGACCCAGGGGCCCCTCCACTCCCAGATGCCATGAGGGTGATGACAGGCTTTACTGTGGCTCAGTCTAGCTTGGGGAGGGGAGCTACAAGAAGCTCGTTTTGGGTTGAAGCTCTGAGATCCCGAAGAAGAAGAGTGGTGTTTGGGCGGCAACCACGGCCCGTGGGGAGCCGGAGAAGTATGGTTTCTGGGAACGGTGTGGAGCGGCAGTTGAACCCGGCCCGGAGCTGCGTACTCACTCTGGCCACCCCTCAAAGGTGGAGACGGTGAACAGGGCCATCATAGCCGCCAGGACATTGTCAAAGTCAAACTTGCTGTTCTCCCAGCTGCGGGGCTGGATGATGGGGTGATCCACCTCCCCGTCCTTGTATGTGACGTAGTTCCCCCTGAGGAAGGGAGAAGGGGCTCGTTCTGGGCTCTCCCGTCTCCCCTCAGCCTACCCACCACTGCCTCCTGGCTTGGGGGTGGGATGAAACTGGCTAAGCTTAAACCCAGAGCTCCAGCCGCTGGGAAGATGTCAGGGGTGGAATATTCAGGAACAGATGATCTTACGTGTTACGTCAATAGGACCAGACAACCCGCGGGCAAAAGTGCAGCCACCACTGCTGTCAGAGACAGAACGGGCCGCCCGTCCTCCCAGGACAAGTCACCAACCGCCTGGAGTCAACCAGCCTGGCTGCCCCCCGGCCGTACTCACTTGCATTCGGCCTCTGTCTGTTTGGAACTGTCCGAGCAGGTGTAGAGCTTGCCCTGGAAGGTGGAAGAGCAAAGTGACTGGAGAAGCTCCTTAATCGAGGGACCAGTCAAAAACCGATCAGTGATCTCGCTGCAGCCAGCTCTGCGCTGGGGTCTCGGGACCAAAGTGTAAGGAGAGCAGAGCCCAGACGGGAAGTCAGGACTCAGAGCGGTCGGTGCACAAACGCGCCCTGGGCTGCAGGCACCCGACCGAAGGGAAGCCCAGACGCGAAGCTGGGCCCACAGGGCAGGTCTGGAGAGGGAGGGGGGACGGGCGGGGCTAGGGGGCTCGGCGGTGGAAGTCAGGGCACGACGACACGGTGAGGGGAGAGCTTCAGGGGGAGAAGGGCAGAAAGAGAAGGGCAGGAACCAGGGACCCGGCCTCCCCGCCGCCGAGGGCCCGCCAGGAGCAGGGCGAGGACCCAGACAAACCGGGGCTCTGCAGCGACCTGGGGGGACTCGGTGCTGTGGTCACAGGGAGCCCCGCGGGCTTAGGTGGGTGACTCACACGGAGGGGGCTGGGCATAGCAGCCCCTCTGCCGTTCTCTACAAGGAAGGGCCGGGCGGTGGTGGAGGTGCGTGCCTCCGCGCTGCTCTCCTCAGGCTGGGGGCTAGCCCTCCTCGGGCCTAGTCCTCCCCTGGTCTGGGAACTAGTTAGTCCTCCCCCGGTCTGGGAACTAGTTAGCTCTCCTTGGGTCTGGGAACTAGTCTTCCTCTGGTCTGGGAACTAGTTAAGTCTTCCTTTGGTCTGGGAACTAGTTAGTCCTCCTCTGGTCTGGGAACTAGTCAGTCCTCCTCTGGTCTGGGAACTAGTCCTCCTCGGGTCTGGAAGCTGGGAGGGGCTGTGGGGAGGCCGCATCCAACCCCAGTGTGACCCAGCACCGTCCCCTCCGTGTCCCCTCTGCCAGCTCCCGTCCAGGTCCCAGAAGCTGGTGGGCGGGAAGGATGGAGGGCCACAGGTCCGGCCGAGACCCCACCTTGAAGAGCTGGACCCCGATGCAGGCGAACATGAACTGCAGCAGCGTGGTGACGATCACGATGTTCCCGATGGTGCGGATGGCCACGAACACGCACTGCACCACGTGCTGCAGGTGGACAGAGGGGTCGGGCCCGGGGCCTGGGCTGAGCCCCCTTGACACGAGCCTCTCAGAGGAGGTGCGGGCAGCCCTTTGCCACGAGCGGGGGAATCAGACTCAAAGGGGCAAAGCGCGCGTCCTCCTAGGTCACGGGGTGATGGAGCCTGGTGAAACCCGCGTCCCACTGGGCTCCAGGAGACCACAGGGACCAAAGCCCCGCTAACCTCCCACGTTCTGGGGGCAGCAGTTCAGGGGTCTCATCGCTACCTGGGGCTCGGGGTAGTGTGTGTGTCTCCTTTTGCGGAAGCTCTGCTGAGAAGCTGGGATTGTGAACGGGGGCCTCTGCTGTGGCTCCGTGTATCACGGACCCAGGATGGGAAGTGGGGCTGAGGTGCTGGCAGGAGGGTCCCGGCTCCGACCCGGGAGCCTGACTGTCGGCCCTGTCTCCCGCCTGCCCATCGCCTCACGTGGACCCCCAGGCTGAGGCTCCCGCGGAGGCCCGCCCGGCTCACCTTCAGCCCCTTGGCCCTGTTGATGGCCCTCAGGGGTCTCAGCACCCTCAGGACCCGCAAGATCTTCACCACATTGATGGCGCTGGACCTGGGGGAGAGGACGGGCGGGGCTGAGCCTCTCCTGGTCCCGCGGCAGCGGAGGGTGAGCCGCTTCCTGGCAGGAGGTCCCAGCCCAAACGGAGAAACTGGGGAGTCTGCTGGGGACTTCCTCGCCCCAGCACCATTTCCCGTTCTCTTCTCCCACTGCAGGGACCCAGAGCTGGCCGGGGACTTTCTTGTTGGCGAGCAAATCACGGGAAAAGCATTTACCGTGAGCCACTAGCAGTGTAATGTGCTACTCGGGGGGTGTCTACCGTGCCGAGGACACGTGGAGCGACGCAAAGCTCCACCAGACCCCGGCCACTGCGGATACACTTCCTAACTGTTGGGCCCTCGCTTCTCCATCTGTAAAACGGGGCAGCGATCACCTCACGAGCTTGTTGCAAGGATTAAATGAGAAAACGCACACGAACCATCTAGCAGCCTAACTGGCACATGCAGTGATGTGAACACGTGGTGGCTTTTATTATCATGAACTTGAAGAAATACTGTACGAATGGTGGGACCTTGGGTGGAGGAGATACCTGGTGCTCACCTGCAAACCCAAGTCCCAGGTGGCTGCCCATCACGCTCCCTCTGTGCACAGCACACCCAGGCCTAGAGGCGACGGCTCGGACACCAGACTCCGCGCACCTGGGGCGCCAGGGCCCAGCCGGCTCCCCTGGGAGCACAGGCCACTGCGCCCTCCAGGGGCACGCAGGCCCCTCACCACGGCGGCTGGCGGGCTCTCTGAAGCGTCCCTCGCCCTCACCCACTAGCCGCCTTTGGAGAGCCCTTACCCTCCCTGGGACCTAAAACACGTGGTCCCGTCAGCAAGCGCTGACCTCATGCCTCCCGTGTCAGGACGCCGTCTGCTGAGAGTGGGCTGGGGGAAAGCCCTGTGTCTCTGGTTCACGACTCTCTGATCACAAGGGACTCAAAGGGCCGCCCGACCCATCCCAGCATCTCAGGGACAATGGGAGGGACGGAAAGGCCAGACTGAGGGGGGATTCAGGGACGGAAAGGCCAGACTGAGGGGGGCATTCTTGGCTCGAGGGTAAGAGTGATTTAGTGGCAGTGACGGGATTAGACCCACAAGCTCACAGGCAGACAGCCTGGGGTAGAATAAGGATGATCCCAGCAAAGGGTCTCACTCTGAATGCCTCCACCTCCGCTCCTTCCAGGCCGACCACGGGGACAGCCTCGGGACGGAGCCCCAGACGCCTCTGCCCTGCCACTGGGGTGACCCGGGCCGAGTCCCAGGTCCTGACCTCAGTTTTCTGTCTAGAAAACAGTGATAACATCACTGGCCCTGCCTGCCTCATGGGTCCTGTGAGGCTCAGAGAGGAATGTGTACGGAAAGTGCTTTGGAAGTTAAGTACAGGGTTAGCATTACCAGCTGGGAGAATTCAGGAGAAACTAGTAATGAGATTCTTTTAAACTTGAGCACGTTCACAGCCTTGGTTGCAGGTGGAATTGTCCGCAGACCATTTAAAATCCCTCAGGCCCTGGCTGTAGCCCAGACCAATTAAATCAAAGCTTGGGGGGTGGGAGGGGTCCAGGCAAAGGTCTTGTTTTAAAGTTGCTCCGGTGATTCCCCTGCACAGCCAGGCGTGAAGACCAGTCCCTCCTCCCTCTCCCTCCCTCCCTCATCAGGGGCTCTGACTGGAGACCCGAGAGGAAGGGGCGGGGGGAGTCAGGGCTGGCCGTGGCCACCGCAGGCCTGGGCTGAGGGTGCCCGCGGAGCCAGTGGGAGGGCCCTGGAGACCTTCCTCTCTCGTAACTGGGCCGGGCCCACCTGCTGGGTGAGATCCAGACATGGAAACAGATCCTCGCTTGGGTCAATGTACCCCAAGGGTCCCACCACTGAGGACCCAGACACCAGAGCCACGGCCGCCGGCGAGGGCCTGTCCCGCTCCCAGCCTAGTTCCGCGTGGCCACAGGCAGGCCTCCCCGCCACCAGCTGTCGTCTCCCCCCACCCCTGGCTCCCGGCTGTCCTCTCCGACACTGTCCCCCATCCACGCCTCCCTCGGGGGCCAGGGGGCCCCACTCACTGGATGCCAAAGGAGATGAGGGACACGCTGACCACCAGTAGGTCCAGGATGTTGAAGTAGTTCCGGCAGAAGGAGCCCTTGTGCAGGAAGGCCCCGTAGGCGGTCATCTGGGGGGACACGGGGAGGCGTGGCATGAGCAGCCCCCGGGCTCCAGAGACCCTCACTCCACCCCTCCCCACACGGCACCTCCGGCCAGGCCCAGGTGAGGAGCCCAGGAGTGACGGGGGCTGGGGGGCCAGGACAGGAGACATGGTGCCGGGAGCTTCTGCTGCTGCCGCTGCTGCAGCCCCTGAAGGCTCCCTCGCGCCCCTGTACGCTCAGGTCCCCCACAGCCCCCGCCACAAGCTCGCTCCACCGCAGGGCCCGCCTAGGACACGGTCCTCTGGGGGGACCCCCGGCGGGGACCAGCCACCCTGGCTTCCCAGGACTTTCCTGGCTTAGTCCCAGGCAATCCCTCAGTCTCGGGCAGACCCTAACGCCCGAAGTTCTACCAAGGACGCTGGCAACCCGCATCTGTCCACTTCCCAGCCCCAGGCAGTGCTGATGACCCAGGCCTAGTACTCTGAGCTCCATTCTACTGTCTGGTTCTGGAGCCGTGTGTTCAGAGGGGCCGTGGGCACCACAGTAAGAGCACGGCTCTGGAGCCAGGCCACCCTCTGCACTTTGAGTGCCCGGGGCAAGTTACTCAACTTCTCTGAGTCTCATCTGAGAAATGGGGCAACGAAATCCTCTACCCTGGAGGGTGGTAAGCGCCCTCGGGAATTACACGCAAAGCCCTTAGGTCACTGTCCTGCAGACGGCAAGCTGCATGCCAGGCGAGCTTCTCTACAGAGAACTGGACTCGGCCGGGGAGCTAGGACTTGGACTCTGGGTCCCTCCTGTGATGGGGAGGATGTTCAGTGCCCCCTCTGTAAAGTGGCATCCCCTTCCCTGCCGTTGTGAGGCGCCTGCTGGAGAACCACGTGAAAGCCCCCTGGAGACTAAGAAGGGACCACCTCAGGGGTGATGACTGTCTCGGGTTTGCTGTCACCACCCCCCTCGGAGCTCAGCCTAGAGCCGCTGTTGAGGCCCCACAGACACCTGTCCGATTTCCTTGACGTGAGCTAAGGGCCAGTGGATTTCCAGGTGAAGGGCTGAAGGGTCACAGCCGTGAAGTGACAGCCAAAGGGGGAAATTTGGAGCTGACGGCTTAGAGCTTGGAAGCAGCTCCCTGGTCACCTGGGGCCAATCTATCTCTTTGGAAACAGAGCGTGCGCAAGGCAGCCCGTCCGCGGAGCGATTCAAAAGCAAACACAGGGGAAATTGGCAAAAATAGCTCTTGGAACCTAATTCTTCCCACTTATCTCCTGCAGGAGGGGGTCACAGGGGACTCAGGCACCTGTGTCCTGCAGGAGCTTCCAGAAGTGGGTGGCTTATGTGCAGGGCTGCGGGGGACACAGCTGGGGATCTGTCCCGAAGGCCTGCCAGGAGCTTCCAGAAGTAGGTGGCTTATGTGCAGGGCTGGGGGGAACACAGCTGGAGATCTGTCCCAAAGGGCCGCGGGGAACACAGCTGGGGATCTGTCCCAAAGGCCTGCCAGGAGCTTCCAGAAGTGGGTGGCTTATGTGAAGGGCCGCGGGGACACAGCTGGGGATCTGTCCCGAAGGCCTGCCAGGAGCTTCCAGAAGTGGGTGGCTTATTGCAGGGCCGCGGGGACACAGCTGGGGATCTGTCCCGAAGGCCTGCAGCTGGAGGGGCCGCTTGCTGTCCTGTCTCTCAGTGGAGGTCTGGGCCCCCGAATGCGGGCCCGGGTGCTTCCATGGTTTGTGTTATCTGAGAGGCCCTGAGCCCCGAAGGCTGGCGAGTGTGTGTGTGTGTGTGTGTGTGTGTGTGTGTGTCTGTGTGTCTGTGTGTGTGCAGGCTGTCCGCCCAGGCAGGGCCAGAGGAAGGGTGGCCATAGGAGAAAGGGCAGGTGGACGCTGGGAAAACGGGGCATTTATTTGAAAGCTCCCTGTGAGATCCAGGGAGTCAGGTACCCAGTGCAGGACCCCCCTTTTACCCTGTCTACTGACTGCCACCTACCCTACTTCTGCTCCTAAAGTCCTAACCTTTGCCCAGGAAGAGCCTCGCTGGGGAGAGGAAAGGGTTGAACGCTGGGCTGGGAGGGCAGGACGCCCCTCCGTCCAGCCAGCTCCGCTCCGGGCAGCAATGCTGCTCATTGAACGCATCTTACCTTCTGCAATCTCTACTCGCGGGTTCTGGTCCCACCTCCCTCCTCCTCTAGGTGACAGCCCTTGGCATCATTCAGGCCAATTGTCCTGGTCCCACAAGGCTAAACGTGCCCAGGCCTTCCAACTGTCCCTGACACTGGACACCCCTCCTGCACGATGGCCACCTCCGCCGGGCAGGATGCCGGGCCCAAGGGCGGGGCAGAGGGACCCGGGGGACCGGGTGCAGGCAGTGTCCTGGGGCCGGGCTCCACCTAGAGGCACAGTCAGGCAGCGTAGAAGCGGGAAGCAGAGGGAGAGGGTGGGCGGGAGAGAGGATCTCGCCAGCACCGTGCTTGTAAGGAGACGGCAGCCTTGGAGGAAAAGGAGCGCCGCTGAGGCCCACCCGGGAGCTGGGGGAGGGTCTGAGACCAGGAAAGAGTGTGGCGTTTGTGTGCCTCCCCGAGTCTGGAGTCCAGGGAAGGGCATCCACGCAGCCAGGCGGCCCCGGTTCCCTCTCCCCACCCCCGGGGTCAGAGAGGAAACCCGAGGAACACTCCTGGTTTCCTCTTGGTTAACGTCTGGTTAGCTGGAACCAGGAGGTCTGGACAAAAAAAAAGAAGGCTTGCGAAAGTGACCACTCAGGTTGTATGTGGATGTGACAGGCCGTCCTCGCCTGAAGGAGGCCGGGAGGGAGGGTCTGGGGCTGCCACACGTGCAGGGTGGGAGGAGCCCGGACCCCGGGGAGGCACCGAGCGGGGCGGCCCTGACGACCGTGGTGAGGGTGACCCCAGGCTCTGGGAGAGAACGGGAGTCACACACACTCCCTTGACTCGGAACTCACCCCCGAAGCTCGGGTGGCCTGGGAAACTTGAAAACCCTAACAGAGTAGATGTAAGTAATATATTAATTGTATATTAATAGAAATAACGAAATAAAGCTTAGGGCAAACGCCTGTCACCCGAAGCTGCTCAGACGTGGGCTCTTCTGTGCTGGGGTCACTGGGCTGGAGCGGGTCCAGCCCCTCAGCCCTGGGCTCTGGGTTCCACACTGAGCCCTGGAGGACATGCTCCCTCCTCCAGGCCCGGGGCAAGGGGTGAGGCAGCAGAGCCTCGGGGGTAACCCAGGGCTCAGAGGTGTCTGCAGGGTCTGTCCCAAGCCCTCGGTTGGGACACTGGCCTTGGCCCCGTGATTACCCCCACACAGGCCTGTGCTGACAACAGGCCTCCGATGGGCACAGGCAGGGTGACTCCCGGAGGCCCCTGAGCTTTCCCACTTGTGTTGTTTGTATGGCATCTCCTCTGGGCAGGAGGAGGAAAGGACGGTTCCAGCCCGGGGCAGGCGTGGCTTCCAGAGGCGGTGGGGGGCGGGCGGTGCCCGGCCAGCATCAGTCCGACACTGCGCACAGGGCACAGAGTGAGGGGCACAAATTCCTCCAGTTTCAGACTTGAGAGTAAAAACGAGTGAAAGAAACAAGAGGAAAGGGGCAGAGCACAGAGAGAGGAGGCTTTGCTGCGTGCGTTACCTTGAGGATAATTTCTAACGTAAAGATACTAGTGAAGACATAGTCTGCGTTGCCTAGGATCTGAAAGATAAGCACAACCAGATTAGTGGCTCCGAGTGGCCGGACAACAGAGCGTGTGTTAGGAGCAGAGCAGCGACAGCCGGACAGGACAGGACAGGACAGGGCAGGAGCGGGGGGCATGCATTACCTTCAGAGCAATTTCAATGGTGAAAATGGTAGTGAAAACAATGTCAAAATAAAACAGAATCTGTAAAACAAAGAGACACAGGGTGGGGATGGGGCAGGGATGGGAGAAGCAGGACGGGAGGAGGGGTCACCAGCAGGAAGTCACCCAAAGCGGGGAGCCTTTCCGTGGGGAGACAGTGGAACGGGTTAGGGGACCAGAGGCACTGGCACAGCACTGGGTCCTGGTGTCCCCAGATCTGTGAGGGGAGCTTCCAGGGCCGACTCAGCTGGCCCTGGGTCTGGCTGGGTGCTTTTCTCATGAATTCAGTTTACTTACAAACCCAAATCAGGCCGCTGGGACGCTTGTCAAAAGGACAGCGTGGGGTTTGCTTTTCACTGCATGAAATTGCAAAATGCTTACTTCGCATTGGCACGACGAGCTAGTCTGTCATGTTCGTGGGACCCTGCGCCGCTGCTGTGCCCTTCAGGGTGCGGAAGGGTGCACCCCAGGCTAGGGGCAGGCTCCGGGGTTCATGCTTTACTACGTCTCAGGTGATGGATCAGAGCGAGGGCCAGCGCCTTTCCCAGTAAGAAAGCTCTGGACCACGCAGGTGGCAGGACCACCGGCCGGCTTGGCAGGTGGTGGACTCCTCCCTTCGTGCCCACCTGGTTGGGATTTGATAAAGTTTCGAGGCTTCGAGATATGGCAGGTCTTACTCTGGCCTATGATGTAGGTCACCGGAGCCTGGGGTGGTCTCCACATTTAGTTTAGACTTTGCAGAGGGTCACTGAGGCCCTCCTATGCGAGGGAGGCCTCATCAGAGCACCCATCTGCCACTGCCCCCAGGCGGCCAGGACGGGCCAGTGTACCTTGGGGCAAGGTATAGACCGCTCAGTTCCAGGGAGGGGGACCCCCGGGGAACACCCGCGGGCCGCGGAGTCTGCTGTGGCCCGTCAGGCTGGCCTGAGGCGCTGGGTCCGTGGTCTCCTCCGGCTAACGGTCCTAAGATGGGTTTCCACCCAGCTCTCGTCTCTTAAGGAAATGTCTGCTGTGCCTCTGACCCTGAGATGCGGGCTGGGCTCTGGACTGAACGATGGGGTCGGGCAGCCACAGAAGCTGGGGGCCACGTGGCGGGGGCAGGGTGCAGGGGACGAGGTACCTACGTGGTTCCTGAAGGAGGTGTGCTGGACGGGGTCCTCGGCAGCCAGGGAGATGCTGCTGAGCAAGATGAAGAAGAGGATCAGGTTGGTGAAGATGGAGTCGTTGACGATGCGGTGGCACTGGAGGCGGAACCTGCAGGGGAGTGGGAGGGGCCGTCACGCAGGGCCGGGGCCTCCGCCCCTTCAGCCCCGCGACGTCCCGCTGCGGCGGAACGATAATGCTACCGCCCGCCACGCCGTGTGCCCACCCACAGGGCCTCGGGCTTGCGCCTGAGACCTTTGGGAACCCCTACATTTCACATACTGCTGTGACATCACCCACCGGCTTTCGTTTGGGGACGTCTCTCCCATCATTAAAAATAACGGCTTTGTGAGATCTGCTTCATGTGTTTATGTACAGGGAGCAACAGGGCCACCCAGAAGCGTGGGCGCCCAGACCCCGAGGGGACGTGCTTCCGTGGCAGTAAGTCAATCCCGCACCTCGGCACAATGACAAAGAACGACACATCTGACCCCCGAGCGCTCACGGTAGGTCCTCGGACGCTGGGGGTGTCATTTATACTGTCTCACCTTGACAGTAGGAGGGGAGGAGGGTGTGATTAGCATCTTCATTTTATAGATAAAAACCACTGACACCAGGAAGGACAGGCTTGCCCAGACACAGTGTGTGTGTGTGTGTGTGTGTGTGTGTGTGTGTGTGTGTGTGTGTGGCCAGGACTTGAACCTGGCCGTCAGGCTTCTGCTCCTGGCGTGTGGTTGACTAAACGCTCTGAGAGACCTTACTGATGCAGGAGCACCAAATTCTGGAAAGGACAAGTTTTTTGAGACAATTCTGGTTTCACGAGAGTTAGGAAGGGTCTGCAGCGATCCTCCCCAAACAAACAAGCCAATGCACTGAGCTGGGTCTGTGTGACATGCAGCCGGGACGGGCAGAGGCGCCTGACGAGGCCGGTAGCAGCACAGCTGTCAGGAAGCTTCCAGCCAGTCGGAGGTGGGGCAGAGGGGCCCGGGACCCCTAGGCAGAGCCAATGCCCTCAAGGAGCATCTGGAAGAAAGCTTCCAAGTCCTAATTTAGGTCCATGGGAATCTTGCTGATTAAGACGAAGTATTGGGGTCACAATCAAAGATCATTAAACACTCAGGAACATAAGCCACTGAGATGGGAATCGAAGAAACTACAAATAATTGACTTACACGGCCCCTCCCCAAAGACTGTGTATGTTGGAAACATCAGATCCACATTCTAGAACAGCTATATTTGAAACGTTTCATGGAATAAAGGACTTGACCACAAAGATGATGAATCAACAAGACACTCAGACATAGACAGATGGAGCTGGAAAACCAAGCAAGACCTGGAACTGTCTGAAGTGAAAAGATATAAGCTGATGTGAAAACTGGTTTACACAGTAACATAGAGATGAAGAGAGAATCGAGAAATTGGAAGATATATCTGAAGAAATGAGCCAGAATTCCAACCGAGAGACTAGGAGATGAATGATATGAAGATGTGAATGTGTGAGCTGGGAAGGACAGAATGGGAAGGTATAACTTGCGTCTACTTGGAGCAGCTGGAGAGAAGGAAGATGAGGCAGTGTGTGGAGAGACTACGCTTCAACTTTCCAAGAAGTAGCTATTCTTCTCCTAATCTTTAATGTCGTTCAAGAACTGACAAGAATATAACTCCATAGACTTAGAAACAGAACATATTCCAAGCAGGATAAATGGAAAGAAATCCATGGTGGTAAAAGTGCGCAACCCCAGAGACAGCAGATGACGTTAAAAGCCGCTGGAGACAAGGGGCAGATTCTGACTAAGGAGCAATCGTAGGCATTCCGACTTCGCAGGGGAATAACACATCCAACACGCTGAAGCTAAAACCCGTCAACCTGAAAGTGTGTACACAGACAAACTACCTTTCAAGAACAAGAAATGCGAAGGATGACAGACAAACAGAGGCCAGGCGAATTTTCCATAAAAGACCTCCTGAGGAATGTACTTTAAGGAGGAAAGAAAATGATTGTCGAGGGATGGACTGAGATGCATAAAAAATGGGGAACAGATAAAAAAATAGTAAGCGGTACGTAAATCCAAACACACACTGTCTCCACAGGCACTCACGCCTGACTTGTCGTGTGGGAAATAAAGGTCGGGCCCAAAATACTCACCAGCCATAGCACATAAGGTAGGAGGTCTGGGAGGAGCTCGAGCGGTCTAACTATTTTACCTCTACTTTGCAGGAGAAGGTTTAGGCTCTTGTGCAACTTTAGGCCTTGTTAAGTTAAATGTAATCACCAACAGAACAGAAACAGAGTTTACCCATGTCACAAAACGGAGAGAAAAGCAAACCCAGGTCTTCTGATTCAGAATCCAGGACTCTCTTCTCTAAATCCGTGCCTGTTTACACAAGCTGCGGGGAGCTGGGAGAGTCCCAGCCCCACCCAGAGGCTGGAGGGCGCTGACACCTGCCGGGCTTGTGTCACAGAGAGAGCGAAGCCCCGTGCACACACCTGTTGCTCGGGCTGAAGATGAAGAAGGCGCTGGCTTCTGGCATGGGCACCGCCTTCTCCTTCAGGTGCAGCTCAGAGAGGGGGCGGGGACGGGGGCCCACGGGCATCTCAGGCTCCTCCTCCTCGTCTCCTGCAAGAAAACAGCACCGCTCTAAACAGCTCCATGGCTCCCGCTTATTTTTTTATTTTATTTTATTTTATTTTGCGGTACGCGGGCCTCTCACTGCTGTGGCCTCTCCCATTGCGGAGCACAGGCTCCAGACGCGCAGGCTCAGCGGCCATGGCTCACGGGACCGGCCCCTCCGCGGCATGTGGGATCCTCCCGGACCGGGGCACGAACCCACGTCCCCTGCATGGGCAGGCGGACTGACTCTCAGTCACGGCGCCACCAGGGAAGCCCTCCAGCTTATTTTTACCACCGTGCGGCTTCCTTCCAGATGCCCTCCTACGGACAGGAATCAGACATCATCCACATCTCTGGACCAGCCAAGACACCCAGCTCTCTCCCCGTGGGCACGGCTGGAGCTCATCTCTGCTACAGGAAGACTCCCCGGCAGCACACGAGAGGGGGCTGAGAGTAGGGTGACCAACTCAAAACCTGTCCTTGTTTTTATTTTTTTTATTTTAAAAATTTATTTATTTATTTATTTTTGGCTGTGCTGGGTCTTCGTTGCTGCGCGCGGGCTTTCTCTAGTTGCGGCGAGTGGGGGCCACTCTTCATCGCGGTGCGCGGGCCTCTCACTGTCGCGGCCTCTCTTGTTGCGGAGCACAGGCTCCAGACACGCAGGCTAAGTAGTTGTGGCTCACGGGCCCAGTTGCTCTGCGGCATGTGGGATCTTCCCAGAGCAGGGCTCGAACCCGTGTCCCCTGCACTGGCAGGCAGATTCTCAACCACTGCGCCACCAGGGAAGCCCCCCGTCCTTGTTTTTAAATGGAAGTTCTCACATCCCAGGAAACCCTCAGTCCCCTGCAAATCGGGGTGGCTGGTCATCCTAGTTGTCAGGCACTAGCGACAGGTGACCAGGTGAGACTGGGGCACTGCCAAGCGTCCTCACCCTTCTGGACTGCAGGCAGGGGAAAGGGCGTGGCCCAGTTGACCCGACACCCCGGCAAACAACCCCATCCTTGAATGTTCCAGGAGCTTAAAGTCAACATTCTCCCTATTCCTGAAAATACAAGACAACACTGTGCTGTAGGGGCAGTCGGGCCGTAATCCTGCCGTAACAGGCCCTCCGTCCAAAGGTCCAGACGCTGACACCAGTTACAGAAGCACTTTGTTCTCCAGGCCAGCAGCCACACTGAATGTGGACCACAGGCACACAAGCTCACTGGCCATGGAAGGAAACTGCATACCCTGTTCTTGTCCAAGGTACTTAACAATGTTTAGAAGGGAATGGAAGTTAGGAGCATGCCCTGATCCAAATCTTGGCTCTGTTTCTTTCTGGCTGTTTAAGTTAGTGTCTCTGTGCCTCAGTTTCCCCATCTGTGAGCTGGGGTAATAGCGCGTATGTACCGCAGAGTGGTGCTATTCCAATCTCCACCCACGGTAGACACTCCAGGACCGTAAATTAGTGTCTAGCATCTTCCTCGGTCTGTCTGCTCTTTGCCTGTTATTTCCCGACAGACTTTCCACTCACATCAAACTATTCTCTGAACACTCACTGTAGTGGGTTGAATCGCATCCCCCCAAATCCATGCCCACCCGGAGCCATGGGATGTGACCTTTTTATTTTATTTTCTTTTTTAAATATGGACACTTCACGAAGTTGCGTGTCATCCTTGCGCAGGGGCCATACTAATCTTCTCTGTCTCGTTCCAATTTTTAGTATTTGTGCTGCTGAAGTGAGCACGTGACCTTATTTTGGAAAATGCACCTTTGCAGATGTCATTAGCTATGATGCTGTCACAGTGGACGAGGGTGGGCCCTCGTTCCGGGGACTGCTATCCTTGTAAGGAGACACAGGGAAGGAGGACGGAGGCAGAGATGGGGCTGAGGCTGCAACGGCTGAGGAGCTCGAAGGGACTGCATTGGCCGGCAGAGTGGGGACTCTCCCCAGAGCCGCTGGAGGGAGCTCGGCCCTGCTGGCATCTCGCTGTCTGGCTTCCAGGCTCCAGAACCGTGAGAGGATGAAGTTCTGTTGTTGAAGCCCGTGTCCGGGGGCTCCATGAAGGTGGCTCAGCTCTCTCCCTGCATGACCTGCCCGTCAGCCCCTCCGCAGAGCTGTGGGCACCCCCGGCTCAGACAGCACCTTCACCTGGCCTTCCTGAGTCCCTGCGCCCAGGAAGGACCTTCCTGTGAATCCCAGCAGCACCTCCGGCCTCCCACACCCACCTGGCACTTGGGACAAAAACGCCTCGGGTGCGTGACTTTAAATGTACCTGGTTCCGTCTCCTCATGTGCTGAAAGCCCTGCAGAGAGAAACCCCCTGGCACGGGAAGCCTCATTTCTTGGGGATGATTTAACAACACTGGCTTTATGAGGAAGGTCCGGGGGAGAGATGGCTCTGGGCGGTGGACCTCGTGGACCAGCCACAGGTCTGTGCTCCCTCCCGGTTACCACGAAGCCAGGTGGGGCGGAGCAAAAGAGCCTGGCACAGACAGCGGTTCTTTATCAAGCGGGAGACAACCAAGGACCCAAGGCCTCTCTGGAGGACCAGCAGGTCACAGGCACAGATCAGATGCCCTCCCGCAAGTAATCAGAGCTGACCGGCAGGCAATGGATACTTTCAGCAGAAGAGTGGCACACAGTGGAAGATGGTGTCCAGGAGGGGCTTGAAGCTTCCTAACTAACCTTGGCAAGGTCTCCTATGAAAGCAAAATCAGCGAAGCCAGAGTGGGCTTACACCACGGCATCTGTACGTGGGATTTACCGAGAGGATCTCAGGTCCCGCCTGGCTCTGCCCTCTTTCCAGTGTTGCTCTAAATGACCCAACACTTTCTTATTCAGGAATATCTGAGAACAGGTAATTGAGCGCTTATTTAATCATCTGTGTTTATAGAAAAACACGTTCGCCAGGTTTGTGTGCCTCTAAGGTCCTCGGGGAGAATCGTGTGTACTCTTTCGTCCTGCGAGCAACGTTTAAGAGGAAACTACTGTGGGAGGACAAACCAAACTTGTAAAGGGGCAGAAGGTTGCCAGCACGTGATGCTTTGCACGTACGACGCATGAGGAGAGAGGTGACGGATTAGGGGAAGTCAGGTAGAGCTCCTTCTGTGGTGGGCAGCCAACCGCCCAGACGCCCGATGCCCGTGGAACGCCTTGGTGCTGTTTTCTCATCGCAGCTCTCACAGCGCCCACAGAAGCGGGGACAGCGAGGCCCGGCCGCTTCTCAGACGGCGCTTCCAGAACTCAGCAGGAGAAACGCGGCAGGCAGAGCTAATGCCCACCCTCGGGCCCGGCCGCCCGGGGCCCCACGCTCACCGCTGTGATTCTGCTCATGGCCGGTTCAAGTCAAAATACTGTTTCTGACACCTCGGGCCCACAGCGCACTGGACGCAAAGCCATGGCTTTGCCGTCAAGGAGCATCCAGGCCTCCATGTAGCCCCAGAGTCCGGCCGCCCTAAAAGGCCAACCTGCAGAGCAAGGCTGGGACGCACTCCCCGTGCCGTTACCTTCTCTTAACTGGCTCAGCTCGGCCCTCAGAGCCACCCTTCGCCCTCCCGCCTCTCCAGCTTCTCTGTCCAGCCGGCCCTGCCTCCAAACACCGCCAAGGGCCGCACCCTCTACGTGTCCAGCTGGTCCCCTGCCCTGCTGCCACCATCCTGCCTGGACTGCTGCATGAGTGGCCCCACTGCCCCGTCCCACTGCTTTTACACCACAGCCAGAGCAAGTCTTCTGCAAGGTAAGGCAGACGTGGGCTGAGAACCTCCTGTGGTCCCCCCGCATCAGCTGGGACCCATCCCTCTGCGCGGCCTTGGGGGCCGTCCCACCTGCTCCTGCCCCGGCCCCTGCCCCGCCCCCGGCCCTCTGCCTGCTGGGGCCCCACTGCACACAGGTGCGACTGCGCTTGCCGGTCCCTCCACCTAGAAAGCTCTTCCCTCAGTCATCTCCACACACCTGGTTCCTCTGACCCAGGGTTCAGCCCAGAGGTCAATTCTCAAAGGGGCCCTAGTGACCACGCAGCCAGGGCAGCCCCGCCCACCTGGTACCTCTAATAGGGCCCTTGGTTTTATGATCTTCCTGATGTTTCCTTTCTGGTTGGTTTGCTTTCTTGCTCCTTGTCTGCCTCCCACTACAATGGGGGCCCCCGAGAGCAGTGGCCTTCTCTGTCCCCCATGGTCCAGGGCCCGGCACACAGTAGGTGCTTTATAAGCAGCTATTAAATCAATGCATGGACGTCCCCCTGGTTTTGGCCAGCTCTGTGGCCATGAAAACAGGATGTTCCCGAAGTAACTTCTTTCCTCTCCAACTCCCCGACTGCAGACCCAGTGGGGACCACCTGCTCCGCGACCCCCCGCCACCCCAACTCCCCGCACTGCAGACCCAGTGGGGACCACCTGCTCCACGACCCCCCCCCCCGCCGCCCCAACTCCCTGACTGCAGACCCAGTGGGGACCACCTGCTCCACGACCCCCCGCCGCCCCACCTCCCCGACTGCAGACCCAGTGGGGACCACCTGCTCCGCGACCCCCCGCCGCCCCAACTCCCCGACTGCAGACCCAGTGGGGACCACCTGCTCCGCGACCCCCCCCCGCCGCCTCAACTCCCCGACTGCAGACCCAGTGGGGACCACCTGCTCCGCGACGCCCCCGCCGCCCCACCTCCCCGCACTGCTCTCTCCTGGAGCCCCTGCAGGGCCCAGGCCTCTCCCACAGCGTCTGGACTGAGCCGCACATTCCCTGGTGTCATCACATTTCCTTTTCGTGTGTACTTATTAATTTTCAGCCCTTAGTGACTCTCAAGCACATCTGTATGTTCACTCAAGTAAATGAATCAGTTAGATAAAGGCACCGTCTTGGCACAAGCTTTCCTTCCTGGGTGAGGCGATGTTTCTACAATGTACTGTGTACGAAGCTGGGAGGCTCCAACCCACCGGCGAGCTTTGGGGATTGAACCAGGAGGGGAGGCCTGACAGGCCACCGCTGGGCAGCGGGGCTGCTTTGCGGGGACTAGAAACAGGCGCCTCCCACAGGGGGTCCCGCGATTAACAAAACCTACCCCAAATCAGTTGGCTCCCCGTCTGTATTCAATTTCCCCCCATTGCCTCAAAAATGTCATCGAAAAGTTTATTTGCTCCTTTAGGATCAAGGCAAGACCCGCCCGCTGCATTCGCTGGATATTTCTGGTCTGTCTTTGAAATTCTATAATAGTTTCCACCCAGAAGGGCTTGAAGGCTTCAAAAGGTTTGGTGCCCGGCGCACACGGACACCCTTCCGCCCTCCTTTCTGTCCGAGCCCCAGGAAGCCAAATCCTCCTTCCCAGCAGACAGACTGTGGAGGGAAAGGGAAAAGGAGGCTGGACGCGGTCGCGAACGCAGAAGGTTTTCAGGCTCCCAACAGGGCTGTGACCCGACACAGCCCAACCTGTGCGGGGAGGGGTGTCAGCGAGACCCACGGTGCCTTGACAGTGTGTCGTGACTTTGAGCTTGAAGCTCGTGATAACATCTGCAATTCTCTGTAGAAGGAGGGCAGGTCAGGGCTCACACAGGGTGTGGTTTCCTGACGCAGGGAAGTGGCTCCTGAGGGGGGCTGATGGGCTCCTGTCCTGAAACCCTCTCCAGGGGGCCTGCTGCCAGTTTACGGACCGGACGGCGGAGCTCTGAACACGTCCTGCAGAGCAGCGAGCGGCGGTGGCCACGCTGTGCTCAGCACCGCCTTCCGGGTGAGGACAGGACAGATTTGGGGTTTATTATTAAGGGAGCAAGATGCCGTGACATATGTTATCCTAATAAGTTATGTAACTTAATAATGATTTTACAACATAGGCTATAATAAACCTTAAATGTATACGCCATCCAGCTTCCAAAAGGCCCAAAGGCATCGCTCCCACACGATGCACCCCGTCTTCTGTTGTCATTACGAGGAAACAAGGAGCGAAGCACCCCGACCTGCAGAGGGTAATCGGCAGCGCTGCAGCCGCGCCGGGGGAGCTGGGGCCAGCACGTGGCTTTACAGTTGGGTGTCCACCCCAGATCCCCCCGCCCCCAGGCCAGGCTGTGGGCTGGTACCTGTGGTTTCCAGGTTGGGGTAGGAACTCTTGTCCTCATTCTCGTTGGGCTGGAGGTCGTCCATGTTGATCTAGGCATCCAAGGAGAGAAGGAGGGTCCAGTGAGACAAGGTCCACGGCTTTCGAGGCTTCGGGTAGCCCTGAAATCGCCCCCTAGTCTAGGCTGAGCCGTCGACTCAGAAACACATCCTTTTTCCTTTGCACACATCCCTCAGGACACCAGCAGAAGGCTGGCCTGCCTTCTCTCTGCGCCCAGCTCTGCTGTCCACCCTCCCCAGCCCCTTCTTCCCCCGCTTCCCCTGGTGTCTGGCCCAGGAGGACCGTGTCCTCCTCCCCGGGCCTCAGCCCCTCACCTTGGTGGCAGGGGGGGACTCTCCATCCACAGTGATGGATTTCAGCTCGATTTTCTCCTCCTTGGTCTCCTCCACGGCTGGCTTCTCCACCACCTCTTGTCTCTTCTCTGGGCTGGCAGTCCTGGCCGGTCAGCAGGAGGGCAAAGAAAGGGATGTGACCAGATTGATAGGGAGCTGCCCTGTGGTCTGTTGGGGCCCATGCCATGCGGCTCAATCACAGGGGCGCTGGGCCTTGCCCAACTCTGTCCCCGCCCAGCTCTGTCCCATCCTGGCTCTGTCCCATCCCAGCTCTGTCCCTGCCCAGCTCTGTCCCATCCCGACTCTGTCCCCACCTGGCTCTGTCTAGCATTCAGTTGAAGAGTCCAGCTTCTCAGAGGCTCAGTCCCCATCTAACCCAGAGGAAGGTTCCTGGAGAACCCTGCTCAGTACTCAGCAGAGGTGTGGCCCGTGACAGTCCACGTAGACAAGGACGAAGACAGAGTGGGGCCCTGGCTTGTCTTCTCATGGCTCTTCAGCCGGAGCTGGACCTCTCCCATGAGCGGCTGCCGCCCCCCGCCCTCCCCTCTACTCCTACCACCTCTCATGACCTCCCTTCTCAATAGAGAACCCGCCACCTTCCTGGACGGGTGGGGCAACACCTTCCCAGAGATGTAATTCACGGTGGTCCCCGCTTAGAGCAATGCCCAGGAATTAGGGGAGAGCTCAACGCACACAGAGAGCCCCAACCAGCCCCCTTCCAGGAGGGACGGCCAGGCAGGGGGGAGCGGCACCCCAGGCTGGGCCGCGGAAGCTGGCGGTTACCTGGCCAGCTTCTTCCTCTCCTTCTCTTCTTCCTCCTCCTTCTGGGCAGAGGTGAGGCTCTCGGCGTCAGCCAGGTTGTCCACGGCAATGGCCAAGAACACATTCAGTAGGATATCTGTTTGTGCCCATTCTTAAAGAAAATGACCCTTGGACTTGGGGTTGTGGATGGGCAGGGGGGCGGGAGGGGGCAGGACACGCGGGGGCAGAGCTCCATTCGGGGAGGGGCTCTGAGCCCCATCACCCCGTTAGCTTCCCAGGGTTTTCTGAGGGGTCGAGAGCAGGCCCGCTGGCAGGCTGGGGCCGGGGGCGGGGTGGCCGGCAGCCGGGCCTCGCTCTTTAACTGCCGGTTTCGAGATGACCACCCGTGACTGACACCGTAAGCGGCGCTGCAGCGGGACAGGGTGCAGAGTGGCCATTACCGCTGCCAGGAGGTGCCTGCTCGCCCTGCGCCTCCCGCTGTGACCCTGTTCAGACAGAGGCCCTGGGAGGGTCCACCGAGCTCCTAACTGGAGCGGAGTTTGCCCTTTCTTCTCCCCCAACCCCAGACTTGGACGCAGGCACTGTGGGTCAGAGAACCGGATCAGAGCCCGTCCAGACGAGAGGTTAACGCTGCTCAGGTCCACCTTCCACCCCAGGCCCCAGGAGGCTCCGGCTCACACGGGAAGCGAGGGCCGCGGCCCCGCAAGGACAGGGGCTGGGCGTGCACCGTCCCGTTCAGCCTCACCCGGCCCGTTGGGTCGGAGGCACTGCTATTTCCACCCCGTTCCCAGGACTCTAGGTGCAGCCCTGGGTGTGCCCGAGGCCGCCCGCTGGCCTGTGTGTCCAGATCTTCTGTGATTTACTTTCCGAGCCCCTGTGCACACACCCGCAGGGACAGGACGGGAAGGGGGTGCCGGCAGCCTGGGACCCGGGATCCTGCCCGTGGCCCGTCCACTCTGCCTGCGGCTAACATCCCGCAGAGTGGCTTCAGCGCGAGGGACCCTGGCCCGAGAGCAGGGCAACAGGTGAACGTCACTTCCGGGGCGGAGACTCTGTCCTCCCCGGGCAGGGGGCCTGGGCTGGGCAGCCAGCGCACACATCGGGTGAGTGGTTGCAAGCACAACGCCGGGCGGGGGGCTGCTCGCCTGGACCGCGGCGAGGGTGCGCTCCTGGAATTGGAGGCTGGGGGACGACTCGCGTCCCCCCCGGCCCCAGGCTCCGGGCTCCCACCCAGACACCTATACCGCTGAGGTGGTCTGGGCTGGACATATTCTCCCAAGCCTGCCCTTCCCTGCTTCCCCTGGGGGGAGGGCCCTGGCTTCCCCCAAAGTTAGGACCTGCGGGGCACACCTATTGGCATCGAGCTGTAGGCTGAGAGCTGGGGCAGCGGGGGCGGGGTGGGGGAGGCAGGAGCAAAGGATACAATTTCCACAGATGAAGAGGATGATGAAGTAAATACAGACTAACATCCCTGGAAAAGAGGGGCCGCCATAAGCCATGATCCCATCATACATCACCGAATTCCAGTCCTCCCCGGTCAGGATCTGAATGACACAGTCCCACCAATAAGGGACACAGCGTTAGACCAGCAGCAAACCCGAAACTCCCCTGCCCAGCCCCCTGCGAGACACAAACGTCTCACATCTGTCTCTTCCTCCCCCGCCTCCTGCCCCCCGTTCTCCTCCCAGGGCTCTGAACTGTGACCCCCGCAAGTCCAGCCCTCTCCTTAGACGGAGTGCGTGGCCACCGGCACACATCATCTGACTGACTAAGAGAGCTTCCTTGGCAGAACACCTCCTACCCCAGGGACAGTGCTCGGTGGCTGACTCTCAGGTTAGGTCGTCAAGGGGAGCGTTCACTAAGGGGCCACAGTCCCCCGCTTCTCTCCAAATGTGAGGACGCTGGGTACCATCCTTAAGATTCCGGCAACATCCACATATTCCCCAGTTTAATCTGTAAATCGATCTGCTTTTAAACTTAAGTGCTACTTTAGCTTGGCCCTAAGCCCACGTATCCGTGAAGTCTCAAATTCGATGGTAGTCGTATCTTCCTGGGGGCAAGCGTGAAGGGTAGGAGAGAGTCCTGTCCCCCTCCCCTCCCCAGCAAGGGCCGTCCACTTTCCTTTGTTGATATTTTGGGCTTCCATGTACAATGTATTTGCATAAAGGTTTCCACGGCTAAGAAACAGTTTTTAAGCCGCTTAATTGGATCTTTTTTTCCCCCCAGTGGTCCATGCAACAGAGCAGTTTCCTGGGGGTCGGGGTAGGAGAGCTACAGACTGTCCTGGGCTCCTGTGGCCGACCTGCTCTGGCTGCCCCGTGGGAGTGGGCGGGAAGCTCCTTCCTCCCCCGCCCCGGGCCCCTGGCCCTCCCCCCAGAGCACAGTCCCGGCAGAGAGGAGTCCATACCTGAAACACGGTGAGGAGGGACTGGGGGAAGTTATCGAACGTGCTCCTCCGGGTCTGCATCTCATCAAAGTTGAACTTCCCCCCGAAGAGCTGCATGCCCAGGAGGGAGAAGATGATGATGAAAAGAAACAGCAGCAGAAGCAGGGAGGCGATGGAGCGCACAGAGTTCAGCAGGGACGCCACCAGGTTGCTCAGGGAGTTCCAGTACCTGGGGACGGGGGGCGGGGTGAGGCTCCATCACCCCTTGCCCCCCTGCCCCCCCCCCAGGGGCTCTGGGACCGGCTGCAACGCCCTCCTCCTGGCCCTGTCCTTGGGGCAGCGTGGTGGTGGGACCTGGCTGGCCAGCTCACAGTTAGAGCGTGAGTGAGTTAATTCAGGGGCCCCGGGTCGGGAGTCTGGTTCCGACCGAGCTCTGCACGTGTCTTTGGGCGAGTTGCTTAACCTCCCTTCTTTCCGCGCCCCACAGTCTGAAAAAATAGGGGCAGCGGTAGCACACGCTTCATTATGGTATTGGGAGGATTACATGCGATGACAGTTTTTAAGAAGCCACTCCCCCCAACGGCAACCAATAAAAATAAACGAGTGGGACTCCATCAAGCTAAAAAGCTTCTGCACAGCAAAGGAAACCATCAACACAGTGAAAAGACGACCTAAAAAATGGGAAGAAAACACTTGCAAACCATATATCTGAGAAGAGATTAAAATCCAAAATATATAACTAATTCATGCAACTCAACAGCGAAACAAACAAACAAACAAACAACACCCCAAATAATCCTATTAAAAAAACAGACAGGGACTTCCCTGCTGGTGCGGTGGTTAAGACTCCACGCTCCCAATGCAGGGGGCCCGGGTTCGAGCCCTGGTCAGGGAACTAGGTCCCACATGGATGCCACAACTCAGAGTTCGCATGCCGTATCTAAGACCCAGCGCAACCAAATAAAAATAAATACTTAAAAAAACCACACCCGAGTAGACATTTCTCCAAAGAAGACATACAAACGGCCAACAGACACGTGAAAAGATGCTCAACATCGTGAATCATTAGGGAAATGCTAATCAAAACCAAGAGATATCACCTCACACCTGTTAGAATGCCCATCATCAGAAAGACAAGAGATAACAAGTATTGGTGAGAATGTGGAGAAAAGGGAACCCTTGTGCGTTGCTGGTGGGAATGTAAGTTGGTGCAGCCGCTGTGGAAAACAGAATGAAGTTTCCTCAAGATAATTAAAAACAGAGCTACCATACCCTCCAGCAATTCCACTTCTGGGAACATATCCAAAGGATACGTTCACTATAGTATTATTCATAATGACCAAGACACGGAGACAACCTACGTGTCCATGAACGGAGAAACGGAGAAAGAAAAATGTGGTGTGCGCTATCTGCAATGGGATATTATCCAGCCATAAAGAAGCAGCAAACCTTGCCATTTGCAACAGCGTGGAAGGACTTGGAGGGCATTAGGCTTAGTGAAATAAGTCAGACAGAGAAAGACACACACCACGTGACCTCCCTGATATGAGGAATCTAAAAAAATCCAAAAACAGACACAAACAAACAAAACCCCCCACCAAACTCACAGAAAAGGAGATCAGATCTGTGGTTACTAGAGGCGGGGGATGGTGGGGGGAACAGAAGGGAGGGCGTCAAAGGTACAAACTTCCAGTTATAGATAAATACGGGGAAGGTAGCGCACAGCGTGACTGCAGCCACCACTGCTGTGTGCTGTGTGACAGTTGTTAGGACAGTAAACGCGAAGCGTTGTCATCACGAGGATAATGTTTTTCTTTTTTCACACTGTCTCTACGAGATGACACATGTTAACTGAATCTACTGTCACCATCGTTCCACAACGTATAGAAGACACACCATCATGCTGTACACCTGAAATGCAGACACTGATGTACGTCAATTATTTCTCAGTAAAACTAGAAAAAATATAATTCCAGCTCTTCATTTAAAAGAAAGACCCCAGTATTGTGCCCGGCACACAGGTGATAAAGGTTAGTAATTATTGTTATCACTACTGATCTTTAGACAAAAAAACACATAACAAAATTTTTTTTTCCAGAATGCGGGCCTCAGCCCAGCCATGAATGGGGTCACCCACGGGTGAGGGTGGCCTGGGTCACCCGTGGGTAAGAGGGGGTGTGTGGTTTACTGAGGCTTCCCAAATTCACCCAGTCCAAAGAGTTGGTTTGTTTCAAAAGTCTGTCTTCTGGAGATCCTGATTCAATAGCTGTCGTTTGGGGCCCAGAAATCTGCTTTGAACAAGGGTCGCAGAGGATTCCGATACGCAGGCCAGCTTGGGAGATCCTGGATTGCAGCAAACACACCCAGTCCACAGCGACAGCCTGCGGCTGGAGGGGCCCTGCCTCTCTCCGCTGTGAGCGCGAACGCCCTTCACTGTGGGGACGGGTGGGGAAAAGCCCTCTCTTGGGGAAGTGGGGGGACACGAATGGCCCTGGAAGGGGCTTGGGTACCCGGGACAGGGTCTGTTCAGGGTGAGGAACGCACTGCAGCAAAAGGGACACGCGCCCAGCTGGCCAAGTGCGTCTCACTTCCCTGCAGCGCTAACAGACCCAGCTGCCTTCCAGGTCACGACCTTGATCTCCTCCACTTAGATGTTCCCGGCTTTTCACCAAGGCAGACAGGGAATCGTTTCTGCTGCTCGAGACAATGCCTTGCAAACCACGCCCCGCTGCAGCTTGGCGCTGCACCCCAACCCGGGCACCTCTCTCCGGGGAACGGCTCCATAAGTGACAGAAGCAGATGGGCCAACAGTTTGGGTGTAAACATGAGCGTCTCCCCAACCTGGAGTCTCTCGTGCTCCAGACTCAGCCCTGCTCCGCCTCTACCCTGCCTGCCAGCCACACGCCCTCTGTTCGCGGAATGTTAATATACATCGATTTGTATCTGCTCTAGAAAGGCTCTTACCTGTTCCACATTTGTGACAGCCTTGTCTCACCCAAACAGGCTTGAGCTCTTGACGGCAGAGGCCAGAGGTTCTCCTTTCATCCCCTGCATCTCTGTCCTCAAATAGATTCTGTGCAACCTGGCGTGTGTGACGGGCTGCCTGGCCCCGGTCGGCTAGAGATTGTACTAATCGTTCTGTTTAAGCAAGGAGTTAGAGAACCTCTGGGGGCTAGGACGCCCTCCCCTCTTACACTGAAAGCTCCCAAACCTGTCTGGAGATGACATGCTGGGGGTGGGAAATCATTTTCTAAATGCCGATTCCCAGGCCTCGCTCGGAACCACGAATCACTGCTGTGCGAGCACCCAGCCCCCGTCGGCAAGCCGGTATTTAGGAACCGAAACTCCGGCGCGTATCTGTAACGGGAACGTCCCGCTGTACTGGGGGGGTGGACGGTGTCTGCCTGGGGGTTAAGGTCACACAGACCCTACAGTGCACAGAATATTCTGGGAAAGTCTTCATGGCCATAGAAGTTGGTTCCTTAGTTTTCCCGAGGGCCGTGGATGTGAGGGAAATAGACCAGCCCAGCGCTGAGGTTCAGGCTGTCTGCCGGCCACGGGCCCAGGGGCGCCGGCCAAGGAGGCCCCAGACCTGAGGGAGAAAGTCACCGTGCGGGAGGGGGTCTGCCCGGCGTGGGGTGCGGCCCGCGGGCCTGGACTGAGGGCCTGGACGAAGCACGGCTGTGTCGCCCGTCATGGGGGTGGTGGAGACCCTCTGGGGACGCTGGGCGGAGGAGGCCTACTGAGCCGCCTACAGGGGCTGGGCCTCGGGTCGGAAGGCTTTTCTCCTGCTCCCATGTCCCGAGGGGTGCGTGGCCATCTCTCAGTCGATGGGGGGCTCCCAGCACGAGCCGCTGGCCTGACCGAGCCCCGTGGCCCGCCCGCCATCACGCCGTCGCGGTGACGCACAGCCGCCGTCTCTGGCTCGAGCCCAGACCCTTGGGGTCGCCCTCCAGGTGGCCTCACACCCACAGCCGCAACCCCGTCCTCGGAACCGGGCTACAGCCCCTCCGGCACCTGCCACCCAGGCGGGTGTCTCCCCCGTCCTGCCTCCGCGCCCCCCCTCCTGCCCAGGCGAGGAGCCGCGAACGCACTGCCACCGGTGCTCTCAGCGACAGTAATAAGTTATAATACACGGAAAAAAATCGAATCCACTGACGTTAAAGAAAGGAGAGAGGGGTTTGCTTTACAGCCGGTGTCAAACGGACAGCAGGAATGAATGAATGAACGAACGAATGACAGAACAAGTCAGTGATTCAGGTACAGACCGTCACGGGTGGAAGGTCTCTGGAGAGCAGGGTGTTCACAGGCCCCGATATCTCTCCATGGATTACTCCGTAATCACAGAGGGCAAGGGCACAATAACGGTGACAAACGTGGCGGACACCCCTGGCCATGTTCCTACTCTCAGAATCCCCGACAACGGGACAACTCCTGGCGCCCTGTGACCCCCGACCCCTCCTCGGCCGGGCAGCAGGATGCTCTCCAAGGCCCCGCCCGAGGCCCCGCAGACCCTGTGGACGGCACCTCCCCTGCTACCCGCTGCGAGGCTGCAGCCCGGCCCCCCACTGTCCTGCCTGCGTGCCCCACACCGGCCGGCCCGGCCCTGGGGTCTGCAGGGCTCACTCCTTCAGTCCCCCAGGGCCTGCGCAACGCCCTCCTGGCAGCCACCCTGTCCCCAGCCTGCATTTCACATGCTCATCCCCTCCGGGGGGACGGTCCAAAGAGCAGGGCTTGTGCTGGGAGCACAGCCAGAGGAGGTGCCCTGGGAGTGTTTTGCTGGATGAAGGAACAAATCTTCAACATGACACCTCTGTACTTAACGGAGGGAAGGCAAGGGGACACAGACCCTGTGTGTGTGGAGCAGGGCTAGGGGGCGGGTCTCACACTCACTGGAGTCAAACCCACTTTGCTCAAAGGTGAGGAATGGCTCTCGCCCTCCCCGCAACGTCACTTCTGATCCCGTGGCTACCAGGCCACTCGTCACACTATTATGTGTCAGGAGGACAGACTGGTCCCCAGAGGCGTGGGGTGGGGGGGAGGTGGGCGAACTGGGTGCAGGGGTCAAAAGCTACAAACGTCCAGTTATAAAACAAATAAGTCCTGGGGACGTGATGCACGGCACGGTGACCACAGTCAGCAACACCATATTTTACCCTGGAAAGTGGCCAAGAGAATAGATCTTAAAGTGTTCTCATCACAAGAAAAAATTGTGTGTGGTGATGGATGTTAACTTGACTGTGGTGATCGTTTCCTAATGTATGCAAATATGGAAACATTATGTTTGCCTGAAACGAGTATCATGTTATATGTCAACTACAGTGGACCCTGAACAACACAGGGGTTAGGGCACCGACCCTCGGCGGTTGAAAATCTGAGAATACCTCGACAGCCCGTGTCCTCGAATCCAACCAACCTCGGACTGTGTAGACCTGCAGTGCGAAAAAATCTGCATGGAAGTGAACCCTCGCAGTTCAAACCCCTGTTGTTCAAGGATCAGCTGTATGCCTTGACTCAAAAAAAGGAAAAAAGAAAAACGTCTATGATGCCTCAGTTTGCTGCATAGAAAGTAGGGTCGCTGTGGCTTCTAGACGCTTGGGTAGGATTCCAGAGAGCAGTGTGAACATGAGTCTCTCCTGGGGACAGCGTCCCCCCCGGGGGCTCAGAACAAGCGGCCGCAGGTCTGAGGGCACCTGCCAGCCTTGGTTCACGAGCCAGACGGCGCCCAAGTGCCTGACTCACTTGCTCACGGACACACCTGGGCTGAGGAGATGCCGCCCTTGGACCAGGTCGTGGCTGTGGGCGCTGCGTGCATTCAGCCTCCTGTTGCTTCCCGTGCAGCAGGGCAGGGTGGAGGTCCCCGCGTGTGGCCTGCCACCTGTGCTCTGTGCCTCTGGAGGAATACCGAGCAGAGCTGGTGCCAGTGGCCTGGCGTCACGAGGGACCCCCCCGCTGGACGGAAGGCCCTCCATCCCTACGTGCACTCCCTGGAAGACCGACACGGGGATCGCTGTGGGGATACTGCGGAGCTCAGAGGGGACGGCTGGAATCTGGGGCCTGGCTCACCATGGCAGATGGCAGGGAACAGGGTGTGTTCTCCTCAACACTGATACCAAAGAGGCTTGTAGGTGCCGGGTGGCAGCCTCCGGGCAGGGCGATGGGAAGGCCCTGCACCTCTGTCCTTCTCGATGTCAGTCTGTCCTGATGTCTGTGACCGCTGTGGCCCCGTGTCCCAGGGTCCCTCTCCCTCCAGGAAGGTTGGTGGGTGGTGAACTGGAGGGTGGACGGCATATGCACCGTCGAAGGGGGCTTTCATCCTAATTGATTAAGACTGAAATACACACACTCACGCCAAAAAAGAAGGCGCCTTGGAGAAAAGTGGGCACCAGCAGAACAAAGGACTCAGGGTCTTGAACCTTGCAGAGAAGCTGAGAAAAACCAAGCCCCGCCTCTTCAGAATGATGTCCGCGTGCGTCCACATGCACAGAAGAACCCTCCAGCACTGGGGGTCTCAGCCCCCGAAGCACAGGCCGCTCGAGAGACTCGCCCCCCCTGCCGATCCCCCTTGGGGTCATGGTCTCTCTTCATCCCTCCCGTGGCTCGGAATCATCCTTCCCAGCAGCGTGTCCTGCCCACCCCGGGCCAAACCTGCCAGCTGAGATCTGGCTGGTCCCCACCCTGCCTCTGTCCCGGGCCGGATGCACAGTTTATGTCCGTCACTCTCGAGCCAAACCCCACCTGGGCAACAAACGCAAAGGCCTTGTCTTCCCTGTTTGCGTCAGAGGCCTCGGTCACACTGGGGACATAACCCCCCTGGGGGATGTGAGCTGATCACGACTGGCAGGGTGTCCTGGCCTCGACCGTGGGATTTAGGCGGGGCTCCTGGGAGCCTCTCAGAGTCCCCAGTCGGCCCTGTGGTTGTGTCGGGGTGAGACAGGGAGCCAGACGTCGTCCTCCCCTGTCTCCTTAACCCCCGAGAATAAGCACCTTCCTCGCTGACGGCCGGCCCGCGGGCTCTAGCGTCTGAGCTGCCTTCTCCATAGGCCCCGGGCCAGCAACTGGGCGGACGCCAAAGTTACCTTTATAATAGTGGCCCGTGAGGAGCTCAGAGCCTCCCTGGGGCCCTGAGAAGGGGGCCGGGAGGGTCTGATGCTCGTGGCCAGACCGGCAGTTACATGGAGAGCTCAGAGTCTGGAGGATTTGCAAAAGGCTCACACCTCGGGGCTGTGGGCCCCTGTGTGGTCACGATTCCCCAGTGAGTCTGTCTGTGCTGAGTCAGTCTGAGCTCACACCTCAGGGACGGCGAAGGGAGCTGCGGGGGAAGAGCGGTGGAAGAAAGAGAAGCATTTAGGGTTTAAGAGGGAAAACAGCAAGGGCTGGAGGGGCTGTGCTGCACGTGAAGACCAACTGTATAAAAAATGAGACGTAATTAGTACCTCGGGGCCACACCCAGATCTAAGCAAACTGAAGCTCTTCCTCCTCATAGAGTGAAGGTCAGGCTGGCCTGACAAACAGCAAACTAGACGTTGAAACGGGCAACATTTAGAGCCCCAGAGAGCCCCAAAGCAGGAGAAAGAGCCCCATCCGTCACGCAGCTGGAAGGCCCGCAGTCATTTACACAAAGACGACAAAGGTCTCGGCCGCGTGCGTGCCTCTCTGTTCTTCTCCCAGAGGTGCCCGGACCTTCTCACCCTGCAGTTCCCCACCCATAGCACTGTGAATACTCAGCGATCAGCGGACAGCCTGGTGCAGGGGTCCCAGTCTTTTTATATAAAAATGAGACCCACAGGATGGTGGATATGCCTACACGCTGTACACTCCCTAAGGCACGCTCAGATTTTGACAAAGTGCCACAAAAATGTAAGCAGGCTAGCAACTCACTGTCATCATAAACCAACGGCTTCTCTTCCCGCAGGGGCCACGGATCAGCTGTAAACCCACCCGGTTCTTGCTCGTTCATTAAAGCCTTCAGGAACGCAAGTGACCAAGAGTGAGGGTGTTACAAGAGCAATACTGAATGTACTTGTATTTGCTATGTAAAAAAGAAACCATTTGGGGCTTCCCTGGTGGCGCAGTGGTTGAGAGTCTGCCTGCCGATGCAGGGGACGCGGGTTCGTGCCCCGATCCGGGAAGATCCCACATGCCGTGGAGCGGCTAGGCCCGTGAGCCATGGCCGCTGACCCTTGCGTCCGGAGCCTGTGCTCCGCAACGGGAGAGGCCACAACAGTGAGAGGCCCACGTACCGCAAAAAAAAAAAAGAAACCATTCACAGATTTTGGTATTTTAGCTCTTAGTAATAGCAAGTGACCTGCCACACACTGTCGAGCTGCTCTGGACATACTGAAGGGTCATGAGGTCATGGCTGAGAACCACGGTCTAGATCGGTGTTCCCGGCCCTTAGACCACAGGCCCTGGGTGGGAGGAGGGCAGCCTGGAACTACAGGAGGGGATCCACGGATCCTAGCACTCTAAATAAAGAGCCTCACATGTGGTCAGGTGTGTAGCAATTAATAAAATTAAAATCAATTTTAAAACTTTGCTGGACTCCTATCAGGCCTTTATCATTATGAGTTTTCTCAGTCCAGAGCCATCAGAAACACCGTCTTCACCGGGTCGGGGCTACTGTCTAGAGGAGAGAGTGGAGAGGGAAGAATCAAGTTTCCAATTATACATGAAGCTTCCTATTTTTAGACAAGAAAGAGGACAAAGGGCAGCGGCAGAAAAACAGGCCAGAGTTTCTCAAAGTGAGGTCATTGGGCCACTGGCTTGGAGCTCCCCAGGAGCTGCTGGCTGAACTCTCTAGAGTGATGGGTCCTTAATGAGCTCTCCTGAGAAGGTCATCTAGGTCTGAGAACCACAGTCACTGGTCCAGAAAACGCTGTTAAAAATAGTAGCGGGATGGCGCAAAGTTTCCTCCAAGAGATTTTAAAAGAAGAGGGAGAAACAGACTTGTTTGATGGCAGGACCAGGCTGACCTGTCTCAGGGGACCAGTACGCCCACCCCCCAGCCCCTATTTTAGGCACTTTCTGGCCACTGGAGTGTATTGGAGACCAGGTTCAGGAGGGGGCCTGGGACTCCCCCACACCTGGACTCTTTGCTGTCTTCCAGAAGCCCCCAGACAGTTTGGAGACTGGAAAACAGGAAGATGATGGCCTTTGCCAAAGTAACTTCCAATTAGACCATGAAATTCTTCTGTTTACGGATTTTATGGCGATCCAAAAATGCCACTAACCCTCCCTGTGGAGGGGCTTCCGGAAGCTCGCTGACAAAGACAGACTTAAAAGTGGCGTCCTGGCGATAGTTTCAGATTAGAAATAGATAAATTGTTGATTAGAAACAGAATGAATGTGCAGTCCCTTCAAGATGCCATGAGAACATCTGGGAGCAAAATTCTTTTCTCTAGGAATTGAAAAAACAGACAAAGCCCCAAGCATGTGGACCTTTGAGAATTACTTAAGAGGCACCTGAAACTCCAAATTAAAAATAGCTTGGGCTGACCCAGGAGGAGCAAGCAGAATCAGTCAAAATCCTTTACGTCTTGTCTCTGGAGACAGACAAGAGAGTTTAGCCATCAGCCCTGCAGCCCATGGTCATGGTCGAGGCACAGAGCCTGGTGATCC
Source organism: Delphinus delphis (assembly GCF_949987515.2). Classification (NCBI taxonomy): domain Eukaryota; kingdom Metazoa; phylum Chordata; class Mammalia; order Artiodactyla; family Delphinidae; genus Delphinus; species Delphinus delphis. The sequence goes on from NC_082693.1 coordinate 1,801,642, forward strand.
CAGCTTCACCCCTGGGCAAGCGACTGAACTCCCTCAGTCTTCCCATCTGGAAAATGGGACTAATGATAACAGCACCCTCTCTTATAGGTGATGGTGAAGATTTACAGGTCAGACGCAGGCGAGCACTGGGGTCAGGCTGTCCGGCACAGACCGAGAGCTGATGCACATTCACCAGGACTGTCGTGACGTTTCTACTACTTTCATTTTGAACCGAGGATTTTCTGGGGCGTCAAGATATTCAGACATTGAGGAAGAGCTCTTTCCGGGGGCGGGGGCGAGGCAAGTGTCGCCCAGGAGTATCCAACTTGGGGATGTAAGTCCTGCCTGTACTTTGAGTCTGTCTTCTGACCTTGAGGCTTCCCCAGGGCTGCTCTCCTGTCCCCAGCTTCCCGAAGCAGATGTCGCCCCTGCCTACTGTGCCAGCTCATTCCATTCTGGCTTAGATTTTCCTTTCATTGCCTCCCAGGAGCGGACTCCGTCTCCCCAGCTGGACTGTCTGCTCCTCCCAGGTTCAGCCCACACCATGCAGCCCACTTCCTGCCTCTCAGAGCTGGACAGTGTGTACACGGCAGACGACCAAATACAGCCACAGTGTGTGTGTGTGTGTGTGTGTGTGTGTGTGTGTGTGTGTGTGTGACCATTAGCTCTTTCCTCCCTCTTTCTTCTCCTGATAATGACAACAGTTACAATCAGAGTCACAGTGAACACTCGGTTACCAAGAATCTTCTCTGCCTGGCACTGAACTCAACTCTTCAAATGCCTCTTCTCACCCTAACCCTCAACGAACCCACGGGAGCAGGTGTGTTTGGGGCACGGGGGCTGGTGAGGGAACTGGGAAGGGAACAGTCACACCCAGTTGCCCTGCAGCACCCCCCGTCTCCCCACAAGTTCGGAGACTCTGTGCAGAGACGGTTAAGTCCAGGGCCTGGCACGGGCGATACCAACCCCACTCTTCCCAGCAGGATCTCACTGACACCCAGTCTCCCCGCATCAGACTCTAGGGTGGGAGGCTTGTCCTTCTGGGAGCACAGTTGGAACCCCTCCCCTTCAGGTGCTCCTGACGTGCCCCTCCCAGGAAGACCACAGCCCACGGTGAGAAATACATATTATACTGCGACCCAGGCACGATCCCGGGGATTTCTGTGAAACGTGTTTACATTCACGTGAGGCACTCCGATGTTTTCCACCCTATTTCATTCTTCCATTAAAAATGAGAATGAGGAGAAATTGGAACCCATGTACATCGCCAGTAGGAATGTAAAATGGTCCAGTCTCTTTGGGAAACAGTTTGCCACTTCCTGAAAACCTTAACTACAGACTTATCACGTGACCTAGAAATTCTGCTCCTTGTATCCAAGAGACGGGAAAACACGTCCACACGAAAACCTGAACACGATGCTTCCTAGCGGATCATTCACAGGAACCAAAAGGCAGAAATAAACCAGACGCCACCAGCAGGTGAGCGAATAAACAAAACGTGATGTCTATCCGTAGAGTGGAATACAGCTCAGCCACGAAAAGGAATCAGAGTGGAATACAGCTCAGCCACGAAAAGGAATCAGAGTGGAATACAGCTCAGCCACGAAAAGGGATGAAGCGCCGATCTCTGGACAACATGGGGGAGACCTGAAACCATCAGGCCAGGTGGAAGAGGCTGGTCACACAGCAGCACAGGTCGTACGGACATGAACCGTCCAGAGAGGGCAGGTCTGCAGAGATGGAGGCAAGGTGGTGACGGGCGCTGGAGGGGAGGGTGGAGGAGGGAAGAGGGCGCGTGGGGTCTGCTTTTGGGGGATGGAAACGCACTAAAACGGGACTATGGTGTTGGCTGCGAGACTGCAAATACATAAAAAACCCCTGAACTGGACACTTTAAAGAGTGAATTACATAGTATGTGGATTATCTCTCAATAAAAATGATGGTCGTGATCCAATAAGCTGGTCTCACCACCCAGAATGGGTCACAACACGGTGGAAACTTGCTGTCCTGGAGAGGCTGCCCGTCCCCGCCCCGCCTGTCCCGGGGGAGTTCGGGGGCCGCGGCCTTCGGGTGGGTGGCGGGCGGCGGGTGGAGGGGACTTTCAAGGCCCCGTGGCTGCCTTTCATACCGCACGCGCTCAGCACAGGCCCGGCTACAAGAGCAGGTTCCCTCTCTAGGGGCCGGGCGGCCCCAAGAGCTGAGCTATAGGTGAGATTCCGGGGGAGCCGGAAAGGAGCCGGCAGCCCCTTCTCCTGCCTCGAGCCCACAGGTGAGGGCTCGGCCTCCGGACGCCGCCTGTGACCTTGGTGGAGGGCAGGCCCGGGGCTGGTGAAGCAGGGACAGAGGAGCCTGGGTCCCCGATGCCCCTGGAGGCCCCACGGCTGCCACCCCTGCGCTGCCTGTGTGAGCAGCCGAAGGACCCTCTAACGGAGGCGCCATCTGGCGACGACGCGAGCCCAGGGCAGATCCTCCGGGACACAGCGGCTCCCCTCCCCTGGGCCCCCGGGGGGACGACGGGCCACGCACCTCGTGATCTTGAATATCCGCAGGAGGCGTACGCATCTCAGCACGGAGATGCCCAGGGGCGACATGATCTTGGTCTCCACCAGGATGGTCTCCAGGATGCCGCCGCACACGATGAAGCAGTCGAAGCGGTTGAACAGGGACACGAAGTAGGCCTGCAGCCCCAGGCTGTACATCTTGAGGAGCATCTCCGCCGTGAACAGGGCCAGCAGCGCCTTGTTGGCCGTGTCTGCGGGGACCCGCACGGGGGACGGGGGGGGAGAGGAGGTGAGCGTGGCGGATCCCTGCGGGGAAACCCCAGAGCTCGATCCCGCCACACCCCCCTCGCTGCGTGGACTTGGTGGGGAGGGGTCTAGTTACAACCGCAGCAAACCTCCAGCACGGCCCCGACCCCCCGCATCCTCTGCCCCTCACAGCGACTCTGCCAGGCAGCAGGGCTGCTGCCACGCCCCTTTTCCAGAGACGAGAGGTGAGGCTCGAGGGGGCGCCCTCTGCCTAGACTGACCAGCCAAGAGCCGGAGCCGGGGTCCTCGTCTGCCCTCGTCACCAGGAGACGAGCCCCATCTGGGTTCCGGGAGACACCCGGGTCCAGGCCGTGTTCGCCTGACCCCTGGGCCGGTTCCGGGGCTCTGGCCAGGGAGATCCCTTCCGGGGCCCAGGGAGGGGTGGTGGGACCCACTGCCATGGAGGACATTCCCTGTGCTCAGGCCACGCTCGTCCTCTCCCTGGCTTTGTGCTCTCTGCCCCTCACAGGTTTTGGCCAGCACACCTGGAGGCCATACTGCGGCCCCAGGTACTGAAAACCCACTGGGGGCGGAGGGGCGGCAGCCAGAGATCTGACGTAGCCCAACAAGCCACAGCTCGTGGCCGTGTCTCCTGGACCCAACGGTGACGGCCAGGGCAGGCGGGGGGTGTCGCCTGGCCAGGGGAGCCCCGTCTTTGTAGCGTGAGCTGGTGCGTTTCAGCGGCTCACGAGCTGCCAGGCCGCGGTGTGCCCGGTGTCTGGTGTGCCTGGGGCAGGGCCGAGTCAGCCCGAGGAACGCAGGCCGGCCGGGCGGCCGCTCACCTTGGACTTCCGTGAGCCAGTGGGGCTGGTTGTAGTGCTCAGAGGCGATGGTGAGCGTGTTGAGGAAAACCAGGAAGATGACAAGCCAGTAGAAGACGCTCGACTTCACGGCCGCGCGGCACTTCCGCCTGCAGAACCGATTCCAGCGGCGCCAGTAGCGGCTGCAAAGGGGCAGAGAAGGACGGGGCGGGAGGCGGCTGTGAACTCAGGTCCCCGGCCGACATGCCCCAAGGTGGCCACCTCGCTCCCCTGAACTGGCCCGACCTCACCAGGGCCAGAGACGAGCGTCCCACCAAGGTCACCGGCTCGCGGCTGGTGGTGTGGCCTTTGGGGGGGGGGTCCCTGCTTCTCTGGGAATGTGGCCCCCTGGCCTGTGACCCCGAGCAAGGCCAGCCTTGTGGGAGGGTCTGGCCTGAAGCTGAAGGGAGGTTATTTAATTTCACAGTAACGGCATCACTAGAAATAGTATTGCAAGTCGTAAGACTAGTATTACTAGGACTAGTAATGGTTACCATTAGCGAACCCACGTCTGGCTGGTACCATATCGGCACTTCTCATGCCTTCTCCCAGATCCTTTAAACATGTCTGCAAAGCAGGCGTTGTCCCGATTTTCAGGAGAAAACCAAGGACCCTGGAGTTGGGCGTCTGGACTGACACCAGGTGAGGGCAGAGCCAGCGGCGTCCCCTCTTCCCGCCTGCAGCCCAGGCGCCAGGCGCTCCCTTCTTCCTGCCTGCAGAGCCAGCGGCGTCCCCTCTTCCCGCCTGCAGCCCAGGCGCCAGGCGCTCCCCTGGCTGCCGCATCCGTGAAGAGTGGGAGGTGGATCTGGACCAGCAGTGCTTGACTTGAAGGGGAGGCTGTGGAGTCCTTCAAGATTACATCCTCTGTTCAGAACAACGGGCACACTGCCCCCACCTCTACACGCAAGTTCACGCCATACGTGGGCCCTGAAAGCTCATACCTGGGCCGCGGGACACTCGCCCCCATGGCCTCTGGTTAGGGACTTTCATCAAACCTGGCTGTGCATAGAACCACCTGGGGAAAGTTTAAAAAAACACAACAAAAACACACCAGGCCCCGGGCCCCAACCCAGTGAAATCTGATTGTCTGGGGTTGAGTAATTTTTAAATAACCCCCAAATACCGTTGCTGTTTGCTAAGGCTCCCCAGATGGTTCTCATGTGTAACCATGGTTGACAACTGTGAAGCCGGATGACCCCAAGGAAACGCTCACATTCTAGGATTCACTGGTGGACGGGTTTACAGCTTGTCCCCAATCTCATCCTCCTGATACCGAGGGAATATGCAGATATATTTGGTAATTCCGTTGACCAAACAGTTACCAGTTTAACACCATGTGAGGAGCGAAGGACGGGGTGCCAGGGAGACTGCGGGGGCCCTGTATCGAGAGGGGATCTGATTCCAGAAAACCAAACACAACGAGAGCAGCCACACGGTCACCGTCCAGCTGGGGGACGGTAAGAGGGGCGCCGTGGGCAGTGTCGGGCTGGAGGCGATGGAGGCCACAGCTCTACTCGAGGAAGGAGGAGAGTGAGGGGACGTGGACTTTGGAGGCGGAGTCAGCAGGCCTTTGACCCTGACCACGAGTGCAGGGGAGAGAGAAAGGGTGGAGGGGTGTCTGGAGGAGGCGCTGTCACCAGCACGGGCGCCCCGCGGAGGGGGGCTCGACCGGAAAACACCTTGAGGTACTTGCAGGTTGTGTCCGTAGGGATACCCACCAGGCGGCTGAGGACAGAGCCCCCGCTTTGGGACAGAAGGTGGGGGGTGGTGGTGATGGCTATCGTCCTGGACACCTGCACTCTTATCTGCATGAAGTCACAGGTCCCCAGGTCCCCAGGCTCAAGGCTCTGTTGTCGGGACCCTCCACGCGCCCCAGGCGGCCCTCTGGAGAGCCCAGCCTTATTTGTATTTCTGCTGTTTTGTCACCTGCGGCCCGTGGAAAACCCTGCTGCCATAGCTTTGCTGGAATCTGCTCTGAGATTAGAAGGCGAGGGGCACGTCTAAGGCGGGCCTTGCTGCCTGGGAGCTGCAGGAGGACCTGGCTTTGGCTTGCAGGGCAGGGAGGGAAGAAAGGATTAAGGGGGTGGTGTTCTGACCTGACCTCACCCCTGTCACTGAAGGGGCGGGGACGCCACCTCCAGGGAGCACCAAACCTTGGCAGGGACGTTTGCTGCTACTGGTGGGAAGAGTCGCTACATGGAGAAGAAAGGCCTGGGGGTCAGAAGACGGTGGTTCCCAATGCGCTGTGGAGGCTTCCACGCTCCAGACACACCACCGGGCGACAGCAGGGGTGGCAGAGGGCGCAGGGGGGACAAGGCAATGGGACAGGGGCCCAGGTGGTCCCTAGCGGGGGGAGCGGCCTCCGGCGGTGTTGGACCACGGCGCTAGGCACCTGCTCTCGCCAGGGCGGGACTCTGCTTCTCTCCTGCGATCGAGCTTGGTGATATTGCAGACAAAGTTGGTAAGACTTTTTTTCCCCCTGAAAAACGAGTTTTCAGGACAAACTCATATCCAATCTTAAATGGCGTCAGCTACCAATTGGCCCTTGCCATCTACCTCTACGAGGATTAAATCACGAGCCGCTGCAGCTGCTGACCTTCGACACCCCCTGAAAGGAGTTCAGGGCAGAGGTCAGGAATGAGGCCCTCTTGCTCCGGGAACAAATAACTCCTCTTATCTACAAAAACACTAAGATCCTCCACGGTGACGTCTGCTGCCCGTGACTGGCAGAAACCTTCACGAGACGAGCAGAAACCGTCACGAGACGAGCAGAAACCGTCACGAGACGAGCAGAAACCTTCTGCAGAAAATATTGCTGGATTCTATGTACGCCCCTCCCCCTTCAAAAGAATCACATCTGTACTGACTTTCCCCTGCCTCTTAGGAGCAGTTTCTCAAAGCTCTCCGAGATGCTGTTTCCCGGGCTGTAGTCCTCATTTTGCCCCGAATAAGACTTAACTCACAACCCTCACGTTGTGCATTTTTTTAAGTCGGCAATAGGTTACACTGTAGTTGCAAAGAATGTTTTGAATAGAGACAAGATCATTTACAAAAATCACCAATAATTGTGATTCGGAGGCCAAAGGAATCACGGTTGCTTTCTTCCACATTTTGGAGGAACCGACTCCAACTCTGTCTCACACCCAGACCTTGACTGCGCTCTTCCCCAAGTTTGGGGCTGGTGGATGCGGGTGCCACGTGCCCGGGCCTGTCCCGGGGTCTGGAGCTGCTCTGCTGAAGGCCCTGCAGCTGTGGCTGTGACGGACGGGGCGGCACCCGTGGAGTTGTGCGCTCCCGAGACAGCCACTCAGGAGAGTCACGTGGGTTCGGACCGGGGCGGGGGTGGAGTAATTACCATCCAGAGAAAGTATTTAAAGATGATTACACGCCTCCCACCCTTCAAAATACAGCTTTGCTTGACAACTGGTGTCCTGGTAACGCTTCCTACTGCACAATAAATGCAATGGTTTATCAGAATGTGTAAGTGCACTTGTGTGTTTACAGATGCGCGGAGGATATAGAAATTAAACGATAAAACAGGGAGGAGGAATGTGCCTGCTGTTCACGTTCCCTCCACTCTCACTGGGAACGTTGTCCCCTCGAGAAGTGGAACTTCCCGGACACAGACCTGGAGGTGACGGCAGCACGGACATGCCTCTCGCACGTCTTCAAACCCGTGCGTCGCTGCGTTCCCACCGGACAGCTCTGCTCGCTCGCCTGGACCCGCCTGACCCCTTCCCGGCACTGGCCCAGCTCCTACCTTTCCATCGACACGGCTGTCCCCCCACCAAGCCTCCCTTTCTGGGAGAGAGCAGCCATTGGCCTTGCTTCAGGGCTCAGCAGGGGCCCCAGCTTCCCGGCGGTGCACTTTTCTAGACGTCCCAGCTGCCAAGTTCCAGTCACACTTACTGTCCGTGTTGCTCACTTAGCTACACGTTCAAGAAACATTTATTGAAACATCTTCCCCGAGCCAAGTACTAGCTATTCAGCTTAACACGCAGACGGGAAACTCGGGTCGGTGATATGGACCCCGAGGGTGCCGCGCGCCAGGCGGGCTTAGTAGAGGTGCCCCAGGGGCACACAGAAGGGCAGCCCAGGCCACCGTGGGGTGCCAGCCAGCCTCCCCAGAGGACGCGATGCTCCGTTTCCTGTAGGTCAGTATCTTTACTGTGTGACTCCGGCTTCTCCACTGAGATCGCAGGGTCCTGAGGGGAAGGGGCTGCATCCTGTCCTTTGTGATGGGCTCACAGCCCACCACTGTGGTCTTACACAGTAGGACCACTGGGCCGGCAGGCAGGTAGGGCAGCAGAGACAAACTTTACACACACTTACTCACTCCGCGTTGTGGACGGGGCTTAGGACCCCGCGGATGGGGTCGGGAGGAGGGGGCAGTGCTCCTGAAGGAGTTTGCTCGGCACAGAATTTTGGACAAGCATCTAGAACAGGAGACAGCACCCAAACGGTGGACACTTGAGGCTCTTTCCAGTGGCCAGAGCTGAGAACAAGCAACCCAGAAAATCCTTAACATTTAACTATTTTACACAAAAGTAACCAAAAAATGGGTTATTAGCGACTGGGGCAAATTTGGGCATGTGCCTTATTGCTTATGGGATGGCAGAGGTGAAGGGACCTCGGAGGCACGTTTCTCTGAAGACGGGCGAGACAGGGCTCCCGACCTCAGACCCCCGAGGGCTTCACTTCAGACCGCTGTGACGTCCAGATCCAAGCCCCAACATGTTATCTGACTAATCCCCTCACGCTGTGGAAGGCGCTCAGGGTCGTCTGTTCCGTAACTAAGTCCTATTCTGAGCCCCACATGTTGCCAAGTTCCTTATTCCTCTAAGTAGAGACTTGGCTTACCAAGGGAACACCCTAACATTGCCCTAATATTACAAGTCCATTAATTTGCCCAAATTTCCCTAAAACCTCTGCTCCAATATTTCCTTTAAAGACCCTGTGACTTTGTATCACCATCTTGCAAATGGAACAGGCCAGTTTGAGGCTCAAATTCTATTATTTGTCATTGTTAAGCTGAGAGAATGAGCGAGAATACTTGGTGTGTGCGTTTAACTCCAATTTTAGATTCTTTTCAGGGTAAAACAGGCTCTTCACTGTTTACGAGGTTACTTCTGAGTTGCAGAAATTCTCTGTCCGTTTCCCGTGTTACTATGTTTTTCTCCTGTGCCTCCTATACCCGTGTGAGCTGCCACAATCAGACAGACAGAAGGGCTGAGGACACCGTTCCTGCGTCTGCAGCAGACAGAGGTTTCTCAGGGTCGACCTTGGTGATTTCAATGGCATTTTCAATCCATTGCCAGCCTTTGTTATCCCCTAAACAGACACCACCACTGGACTGTAGGGTGTAGATGAGGCAGCTGCTGTCTGACCCTGTGGGGTCACACTGTCCAGTGCGGTAGCCACTGGCCACCTGTGGCTACTGCACACATGAAACGTGGCCAGTCCAAAATGGGTGTGCAGTGAGTGTAAAGGACACACTGGATTGCAAAGAAAAATTAATATAAAATATGTCATCCATTTTTTATATTAATTACATATTGAAATAATGTTTTTGACGCACTGGCTTAAATAAACTATATTAAGATGAATTTCACCTGCTCCTTTTCACTTTTTTAACATGGCTGCTAGAAAGTTTTACAAAGGGTGTGAGTGTCCGGCATTATGTTTCTAACTCAACAGCTGTGCCCTGGAGCGCCCCCGACCCCTCGCTGCAGCCCCTAGACACACAGCTGGGCAGAAACGGCTTCGGATCCCTGGGCAGAGCCTCATCACATGGTGCAGAGCCCGGGTCCTGGGCGTGGGTCCCGACTTGGCCAAGCGCGAGCCACGTGGCCCCGGGCCTCTGTCAGCCTCAGTGTCCTCCTCTGAAAGGGTTTACTGATGGTGCCAAGTGACTAGTCATAAGCCTTCTGGGAATGAATACAGAATCTTCTCTGTGTATTTCTGTTGTATCTTGAGTAGTAGCTGCAGGGGGAGGAGCCCTTCCCAGAGGGGGATCTGGTACCAGCAGGGTGAGCCACGTCTCAAAACAGAGTCCAGGGGTCCAGGTGGACCCCCGTGCCCCTCTTCTTCCAGAGCACAGCTTACACCCTAGAGCACTGGATACAGAACGCCCCCCGTCTCCCGGGTCATCTCATGCTGGAGCGAGTCCAGGCAAGTCTGTGATTTCTCTCCCACCCCCCAGAGCACGTTTGTTCGTTCATTCACTCATGCATTCATTTGTTCATTTATGAGTCACCCATTTTCATGTAATGAGAATGATGTTTTGGAAATATTTTCAAAGGTATTTTTATACCCCTTTACTCTCTCCCTGCATGGGGGCTTTGGAACTGCAGAAGCACGAAGTGCTTTCTCAGCTTTGGCTGTAACACAGAGCTTTCATTTCAGTCTGCGTCAAGCCTAATGCCATGCGGGGGCAGGACGATCCATTCGTCCCTCCACTTAGTATCTATTAAGGCCCCACTAAACGCCAGCCGCTTCTCCAGACGCTGGAGAGAAAGCAGTAAGGTCCGTGCGCTACGGAGACAAAGGATTTTCTACGTTTCTTGAGCTCTCTCCTGTAACAACAGCTGGACCTGGGAGACTTGATCCTAGGATTTTTATGTGAAGGAGGTCTTGGCTTCAGAGGAAGTGGAAGGGGAGAAAGCCTGCATTTTCCAGCCGCAGTGGAACATGGGAGCAGAAGGTGACAGCAGGAGGGGAGAGGGTCCCACACCAGCATCCTCATTTAATTCTCTGGCCGAGCGCCAAGCTCTAGAAACAGCCAGACAGTCACGGGGAGGCCAGGACGTCAGGGCTGAAGGTGCCTCTCCTGGGTGCAGCACAGGGTCTGCGGGGCCCTGGGGGATGCCAGCCTTCAGCCTAGAGCTCTACCCAGGCAGGCACAGAGCGGGACAGGCGGCCGGTGCGTAGGTGAGCGTCCGGTTCCTGCAGCCTGTCCACGGAGGGCCTGGAGGTGTCCATGGGCTCAAAGAGCCTGGGGACCAGAGGCAACGATTTCAAGGCCAGAGGCCAACATGGGGCCCACGGACACCGTGGGTGGAGGCCCAACCAGATGGACTTGTGGCCCCTCGGCAGGCCCGGTTCTAGAGGAACAAGCAGGGGTCTCGGGCTGGACCCCAGGACCCGTCCTCACTGAGGCCTGGGTACTCCCGGGGTCTTGAAGTCCCGGCCCCGCTTCTCCACCCTGGAGAAGAGCTGGACAGAGGAAAGAAGAGAACTGAACACTTAGCTTAAGGGCCAGTTTAAAAGGCAGCCTTGGGCTACACTGCTCAGCTGGACTACAGTTCAATGTTATTTATGCACCTGCCCCAGGTGAGGCTGGGGAAGCAGGATTAGATCAATGATGAAACCTAAACACTATCGTTTTTGGCTCGTACAGGCTTTGTGGGAGTGAATCCCCACCCCTACTCACATATCTGTCCATCCAGTGCACATGGTGGACAGCCTGCTACCCGCCGGGCGCCCGGCTCAGCTCCCTGCAAATAGCACCTCAGGGGCTCACGGAGCCCATTGCAGACACGGGAGCCCGCGTGGGGAGGGCGGTGACAGAGGTCTGAGCGAAGCGCTGGGGGGAGGGTGGGGAGTCTGCAGAAGGTGTGGAGATGCGCTACCAGCGAGGTTCTGAACAGGAGCCCAAGCTCTCCAGGGGAGGCTCGGGGATGCGGCGATTCGGACGGAAGGAGGGCTCCACGCGGAAGCCTGGACATGTGAGAGGACGGGGGACGTTCAGGAACCGTGGGATGCACGGGGGGCGAGGCTGGAGGGGCAGACAGGGCGAGGACGGCGCAGCGAGGAAGGTTCTGAAGCCCTCACTTCCGTGCACATGGCCGAGAACAGCAGCAGTGGCCACGTGCTTACTTCAACCGACTTCATCTTACAAGGGGGGGACATGGCATCTCACAACCTCCTAGGGCCGGGGCCACCAAAATCACTAACTCCCAAGCCCCAAGCCCGGAGCCACGCCTGGTCTGATCCACGAGCCTCTTCCTGAGAGCCGCGCAGAAGGAAAGCAGACCCGCCGCTGACCCCCCCTCAGCCCCCAGCCGGGGGTGTCCCCAGCCCAGCAGGAAAGGAGCATCTCACTCACCTAAACTTCGACTTGGAGATCCTGTGGCTGAAAGGGAAAGAGGAGACGTTACCAAACGACACACACGTTTCCCTCTTTTCTCAGACGCCCCCAGGTGACCACACGGGCGCTGGACAGAGCAGCTTCGGAGAGACAGCCCTGCGGTCAGCACGTCCTGGTGTCTGTGTGTTTGAAGGGGAGACCGAGGGCTGGCCCAGCCCACAAACCTACGAATCTAGCATCTTCTAGGTGGAGACGTGGCCCCCGGAGACGGTGCTGTGTTCTCAGACCGTCAGCTGGGGTCGGGCAGCGGGTTGGGGGCCACGCCCTGAGAACAGTCGTGGAGGACAGGAGCCCCTCCTGCAGACGTGGCCCTCGGACATTGCAGGCGGGAACAGGCTGGCAGAGGCCCAGCGCCGTCTGAACAGGAGCCCGGCCCCATCACCACCTGGCCTGAGCGTGGAGCCTGGGCCCAAGGAAACAGGCCGGGGCTGAGCACAGACCCCGGATGCTGGCAGTGGTGTGCAGCCCTGAAGACCTGGGGACTTGTGGACAGAAGCACCAGTGGGTGGGCTGGTGGCTGACTCGAGGGGCATCTCTGGAGAAGGGGGGAGGTACTGAAAGGTGGAAACTTCCAGGAGGCCCTGCGGCCCGTGGGAGGCCGGATGGAGCCGGGCTGGGGGCAGAGATCATGCAGGCATCTGAGATGGCCCTGTGGAAGGCCACACGTCGGGAAGGCCCTGGTGTCTGAGGAGTGAGCGCTGGCAGGGCCGCGGGTGGGAGACCGTGCTCGGACGGGCAGGCAGGTGCAGAGCGCTGGTCAGAGATGAAGAGGGGACAAAATCCGCCTGTCCCAGCTCAGCACAGAGAGAGCTCTGCTGCGAAGCAAGAAATCAGCCCCTCTTGCTATTTTTTATAAAAAAAAATAAGCCAGGAGATGTGACAGGTGGCAGAGCCATCGTGCATGAGATAATTATGTCTCTGGGGCACTGAGAGCCAGAGCCAGCAGCCTTTACTGCTCCGAGCCAGCTGATAACCTTTCCCACCCAAAGATGCTGCGAGGGCTGCAGGTTTCAATCACGTTACACGGCACGTGGGCGGAGGCCGGGGCCACGGGTGGCATCTTACTTAGGGCCACAGTTTAAAGGAAAAACAAATGTCTTCCAGCTGCGCCTGGATGGTGGGGGCCGGGGGGCTCCCTCCTCTAGCCCAGCAAGCCTGGCTGGACAGCTGACCCCTCGCTGAGGGACGTGAGCTAGCATGGGCGGTCATCAGCCCGGCAGCTCTGCCACAGGGCCTGGCCCGGCTCCACCTTCTCTCGGACATTCCCAGAGGCCTCTCGGGGGCCTTCAGTGCAGACCACACGCCCTCCCCGTAAGCCTTCCTCTCAGTCCGGTGGGTCGTCAGCAAAGGCGGGTTCTTAAGAAGTCCCACGTGGGGCACTGAGGTCTGAGCATTCGCGTCTCCCAGGCAGTGGCTCTGGGACGCGGCGCGGGAGGACCAGGGCTCCTGTTGGGGATGACGTCCTGGGTAAGCGTGGTCACTGGCTGTGGCTCCTTCCTGGCTGTTCTGGAATGTTCTGAGGCGGAGGAAATGGAGGGGGACTTTCTCTCCCCCATGGTTGCGTGTCCTGACGTGCGAGCCTGGACGCCACGCTGAAGCCTGATTGCTGTTGCCGCTCTCAGGTTGTGAGCATCGTTCCAGGCTCACTGGGTCCAAAGCACTCACCCCTCCAAGCTCTTTGTTACTGGAGCACCCCAGGTAAGGAGGGGGGTCCTCGGGGGCACGTGTCTGGAGACAAAGGGAAGCCCAGGTATGGGAGAGCGGAGGGCCTCACACTCCCCGTGTAGGAGGGTCAGTGCACTTCGTGGGACCAGGGGCACCCGGTCTCCGCAGCCTTCGTGTCCTGGGAGGTGACCACCAGCTCGGGGTTTGGAGAGTTGCTCACGCCGCCCGTGGGCAGGGGAGCCGGGAGCCTGCGGGCGCCGTGTCCGCTGCCCCAGCCCTGTGTTCCAGCCGGCGGTGCCGGCCCCTGGATCCCAGCGAGTCCACAACACCGGGGGGCCCGGCTGCTCCAGACCCTGCTTGGGACCGGCCTGCTCAGAAGGCGTGCGGGCTCCCCCCAGTTACTGCTCCACAAGGTAGGATTTCCTCCCCATGTTTCCCGTGGATTCTTGAAGAGCAGCAGGTACCGAAAGTGGGTACCTCGCATGTAAGGCCGCGAGCGCAGCCCTGCTGGGTGGGCCTGACCCTTGTCCAGCCCAGCTGCCTCTTTCCCTCAGGCCTCCACAACCAACCTCCCAGGAAACCGCGGTTGTCTTTGCTGATGTGAAGGTTTAAAACGGGAGACACGCCCGGAACTCCCTCTGCTTCACTCAGTTGCTCAGTTTGCATTTGTCATTATTGGACAAATATTTGAACTTCTTGGGAGCTGCTTGTATGCTTAGCCTTTCCGCTTCTCGGAGTCGTGAGCCCGTACGTTTGCTCCCTGCCGTGTGGCACAGCGATCCCCCGAATCCTCCTGACTCGCCCTAACGTCCGTCAGACGGTACTGCAGGCACCACCTAGGCTGACGCACGTCTGAGGCGATGTCCTCGACTCCATGCACGGCTGGTGTGGACCCCCGTCACAGCCCACCTCTTGGGGACCCACTAGCTTGAACCTCCCGTGCTATCCGGGGACCCCTAGCTCACTTCTGTGATGAGATGCACGTCCATCGGTATCATCGACCCTCTGCATCGGAGCCCGTTTCTGACTCTACCTTCTCTATAGAACTGTGCGCTTTGAGACTAAAGGGACCTCGCACACACCAGCTGGATTGGGGTCTGCCATTTTACAAGGTGCAGCCTGCCTCACTCACGGGGCCTCTCCTGCAGAAGCCGCAGGCACAGAAGAGGTGCAGGGGGTCCCCGCAGGCGGTCCCCAGGCCCCTCTAGGAGCCAACGGGCAGCCGCCCTGCCCGTCCCAGGGGGCGAGCCTGAGGTTGCCGCCCAGGCCCAGATCTGGGACTCCTGGCGCGCGGCTCTCTCCCCGCCTTCGGTCCATCCCAGAGTACTTCTGTGGAAGTCCGTGTGTCCCTCTCTGACGCCAGCTGCGCCCTAGTCTCAGGCAATGTTGTCCCGTAAGTGCCAGTCTCCTTCGTGGGCTTCTTGTCTTGAAGATGGTCCTGCCTCCGCTCTGAGGAAGGCCGAGGCCCAGCAGCTCCAGGGTCACTGCCTGTCCCCGTCCACGGCCTCACGTCTGGAGGGAGGGTCCCCTGCGGCCCGCTCCCGCCCCGCCTGCCCCGAGGCTGCAGCTCCTGCAATTAGGACACACAGAGAATGCAGCCCTTTTCCATCTCCGCACGTGACCCCGGCCTGAGCCGCGTCGCATCACCCCCAGAGCTGCTACGGCAGCCGCTGCGCTGAGTGCCCGCTGCTCGGGGCTTCTCGCTCCCGCACAGACTCTTCCTAATGTCCGAGGGTCCTCAAGGATGGAAAGCTCACCAAACCAACCAGCTGTGTTCCACGATTTCTCACGGTCTGTGACAAAGACCAAGGCCATCAAGGGTCTACGCGGCTCTGCTCCGCCCCCAGCCCCGCCCCTTCCCACCCAGGCCTGCCCCGGATGCTCTGCCTTCTCTCCCTCATCCCCCCAGCACCTCGGAACCCGCTGTTGCCTCTGATTGGAAGATCCTTCCTTCCTCCGCCCCCTCCAGTTCTCAGCTCAAACTTCCCTCCTTCAAAGCAGCTTTCCCTAAGCTGCCAGTCTAAGGCGTCTCTGCATCACTAACCCTGCATTACAGTCACGCTGCCTTCTGAATGCTTTCCCCAACTTACAGTGACGGCTCCGTGTCACTTTCACACCAGATTGGGAGCTCCAGGGAGGTGGTGTCACCTTGCTCTCGGGTTCGGTGTCACCTCGGCCCAGCACCGAGCGCGCCTGCTGCCTGATGAGGGTGTGAGCGGAGAGCCCGGGCTTGCTGCTCCTCTCCCGGTGGCCTCCGGGCTTGTGCTCGTCTGTTCTCCTGGCACCTTTTCATCTGTACCTTCTTCTTTTCCTTCTGCGCGTCGGTTTCCCAGCCTTCAGCCCTGGCCTCTGGCCCCGTGGACAACCCCGGTGCCGCGTGACCGCACCCATCGCTTCTATGCTGGGGTCTCCAGCACGTGGTCCAGAGCGGAGCCCCGGCCTCCACACCCTGCAGCCCCGCGGATGACTTCAGGCTGTATCGCTTCTGTCTTCAGACTTGAAGGACAGTTCCTTCCCCTCACCACCTCCCCTGCCCGGCTGCCCCCTCCCCAGCAAAACATCGCTTTGCGGGCCCTGTCTGTCTGCCGTGCCCCCTCGGAAGCATCTTCAGCCAGGCCTCATCCCGCTGCATGGGCTGTTCGCTCTCCGCTTCAGGAACGCTAGCCTCTCCCTGGTTGTCACAGCCTGAGCCCCAGCCCCCGCCCGTCCACGCTGCTTCCCCACCAGGAACGCTGGCGGTCTTCTTCCATCGTTGTCTGGGGCGGGGCGGGGAAAGACGGTAGTTTGTTAAGGACATACTGCCATCCCGGCACTGCGACAAGGCACTTTATCCGCAGAGTAGGCGCGTAAATTCGGATATTCGTGGGGAGGGCGGCCCATTTCCACAGAGCCATGGACGCCTGCAGAGCACGTCCTCCAGATGCCTCCTCCCTCTGTGGGAATGTCCTCCAGATGCCTCCTCCCTCTGTGGGAACGTCCTCCAGATGCCTCCTCCCTCTGTGGGAACGTCCTCCAGATGCCTCCTCCCTCTGTGGGAACATGCCTCCTTCCAACAGGGCCTCGAGCTCCCAAAACACTCTCCAGTGACTGAGCGCCAGCGCCACGGCCTCTCCGGGTCTGTCACGTGGGCCCAGAGCCAGAGGGCGGGGTCCTCGTCACCTTCCCTCCGACCCTTTGGGGACCTGCCATCCACCTTTGCTAGCGTGGCCGCCCGGGGCTAACGTCCAGAATCCCAAGCGTGCGTTTGTATGGTTCCAACAGGAGGTAAGAGGGAAGGGCTCAGCCCGCTGCTTCAGAACGTAATTAGCACTGTATTTTAGCAACATTTGGACAACAATTGCTTCCCAACGATGCTGGGAATCAGCAGTGCAGACTCCCCGGTGCCGCTGTCAGGGTGAGGGATGGTGAGGCCCATGTGACCTGGAAACAGTCTGTTCCGGCCCTCCCGCCCCTCGCTCGGAGGCTGGCCCGGCCCAGGTTAGATGTACCCGAACCTTCTGAAAAGGCCCAGATACGGAGGCATCTTGGCGGGGAGAGGTGAGCTAGGAGCCGTTCCACCGACGGAGCGACTCAGACGCCCAGGCACCTCGGGGCTGGTCCTCCTCCGAGCCCTCTGTGCGCCGGCCCTTGCAGTTTCTGGGGTGAGTCTTACATCTTCCAGGCACCAGGACAAGCAGCTCCCACTTCCCACCGTGGAGTGTGGAAGCTGCAGGAGGCCTGACGCTCAAGGTCAGCCTGACCCCTAAAGGAACATGGCTTCAATCTGTGGACTCTGGGAATGAAACCAGCAGTTTGCTCATTTTTAGCAGTTAAGCCATTTTCCCTTCATTTCTCGGTGGGGGGACATCTCCCAGGGACCGCTGGTGTCCATTTTTAAGATGGAGCTAAGACGGATGGATGATGGTGGTAACCCACGGGGGCCGTCCCTCCGCACACCTGGCCCAGTCCTGGGCCCCAGTCAGCTCGGGAAGCTGGGGGCTGGGGCTTGTGTTGGGGAGGGTCGCTGGGCTGGCACAGGTGCACTTTTATTAGCTGAGTCTGCACTTCAGACACCTGTGTTCCCTTCACTGGGTGGGTAACTCAGAGCTGCAGGTAAGACCCACGTCTCCCAGTGTATTTTCTTGCCTGTCTGCTTTTCTTCCAGGTCACATTTATCAGAAATGAAAGGGTGCTTAGCAGGACCCAGGGAACCCAACAAAGCTGCTCTGGTGAGAGGGGTGAGGGGCTGGGAAGAGACAGACTTCAGAGCCCCCCAACCCACACACACACATACACACACACACATACACACACACGCATACACACAGACACACACATACACACAGACACACATATACACACAGACACACACACATACACACACATATACACACATACACACACACACACACAGACACACACACACATATACACACATACACACACACAGACACACACACACATACACACACACACATACACACACACAGACACACAGACAGACACACACACACACACACACACACACTTCTCTGATGGCGTGGAAAGGGGCTCAAAATCCCAAAGTCAGACCCCTGCCCGGGAAGCACAGGACTGCAGAGCAGCTCCAGCCAGGGCCACACTGCCCCCAGGGCTCCCCTCTCCACCCAGGACTCGGTTTCCCTGCCCGCCCCCGCCCCCGCGCCTACTCACGCCAGCCTGGCCCCGCAGCTCTCTCCCTCGATGTCGCCTCCAGCCACGTTTTCCGTGTTGACAGACTCGGTCTCACTGGTGGGCATGCTCACTGCAGGGCCGGGTCGAAGGGATGCAGAGTGAGGCGCGGAGGCAAGAGGGGAGAGAACGGTTAGTCTGCAGCCCCCGGCCGGGTCCCATGTCCTCGACTGACATGCCCGCTGCTCGTCTAGGGTGACCCTTGCCACCCGGGACACTCTAAGTGGGATAGTGGGAGGAGACGCCTGGGAACACTGACCCGAGTCCCTCCTCTACCCTCCACCCCCTGCCCTCGGACAAGCTGCACACGCTTTCTCATTTGCGTCTGCTCCTCGCTGTAAAAAGAATTGCTTTCATGACGGTAGTTTATTTTTCTTATTTCTTCCCAACCCCCCTCCCCATTCTAAGGGGCTTCATCCCCACACTTAGGGCCCAGCCTGTCTGTGGAAAGGGCTGCTCTAGGGGCTGAGCCACTTGATGGATCTGGAGGAGGGTCTGTCCCTCGTCCTGAGTCCTGCATGCTGGGTCCTGAGGACAGAGCCTGAAATAGAGCTCAAAGGGGACAGCCACTTCCAGCATCCCACTGCAGACACAGGAACGAGGAGTCTCCGTGTGGGACCCACCAAACCACTGAGATGAGATGTGGCCTGAAGACAGACGGCAAGAAAACCACCTCCCCACGCATCCTGATGTTTCCATGTCAACAGGCCAAGCTGGGACACAACCCGTCCAAGTCCACCATGGCCGACCTGCCCATCCCGTCCCCAGGCTCCTCCTGCATTTCCAGGGCAGCCAGAGCTTTCTAGCTTGGAGCCCAGTTTGGTGGCTTAGAAGAAGCCATTTCCTTTATTATTATCTTTTATTCCAAATAAAAGTTTATCTCAAGAGTTCTTCTCCTCCTTTTTCATCTTCTATGGCCCTTTTAACACGACACACAAGGAGTTCCTTATTTCTCCCGCCCGTGTCCTTTAGAATGGCCGTCACATCCTCGGTCATGGCTCAGCCCTGCTTGCAGGTCAGCAGCCCTTGTCTGGCGGGCAGGTCAGGAGCCCTCAGTGGCCACAGAACCTGCATGAGTGAGGGTGTGGCGTCCGGTGACGTGGGACCAGTGACAAGTGCCCCCGGGGCTGCCACAGCCCAAGAACTGATCACGCTGTTCGGATAATTCTACTGGTCGTACGGATGCTGCTGGATGGGGGGCGTTCCCGGTTTCTTTTCTTTTGGATGAAGTCACGTCGGGCAGGTGTGAGAGACTCGTTCTGAGAATGTGGGAGACACAGCCGGAAAGCCCACGGCTTCCCACACGCTGGACCGTCCTGTGTCCACCCTCGCCGCGTTCTCCATAAACTCGGGTGAAGACAAATCCAGACGTCATTTCAAGGAAGCCTGGTGCTGGATGGACTTTGGGCATCGCCCAGCTTTCTCGTCACAGGACAGGGAAGTGAGGTCCAGGGAAGGGCCGGGTGCCCGGGTCACACAGTGGCTGGGGGCTCGGACCGGATCACAGGTGTCTTGGGCCCCCACCCTGTGCTCAGCTCGATGGCCCCCGGGGCTACACCCCAGACGAGATGGGGCTCTGGGGGCATCACAGGTGCGTGGGGAGCAGGCAGACGGTGGTGCTGGACTTCACGGCGCTTACAGGTGGCCCCTTCAGTGACCTCAACCTTGGCCGGCGCTCCTCACAGGAAAGGCCCCAACAGGGCTCAGCCACCGCTGGTTGTCGTGTCCGCTGACTTGATACATTTGAAGGGACAAGGAGGTGGTGGCTTCGGGTGGGACAGGCTATCCTCCCCTCGCACACACGCACGCACATGCACGCGCACGCACGCGCACGCACACCAGGAGACGCGCGCTCCCGCCCTACCCCGTGGGCACCAGCACATAATTTACACGCACGGGGGCATGGGGGACGTCACAATGGGTTTCTGGGGGGCGATTAGACCAAGCGAACTCCCTTTCCTTCTAATCAAGCAAGCCCTTCGGGCACTTCCTCTCACAGACAAGATATCAGAGTCGAAAACCAGGAGTAAGACGTGGACAGAGCTCAGGGTCAGCCTCAGGCAAAGAAAGAAACAGGGGACTTGGCGACCGCACAGAGGACGTCCCGCTAACCTCCAAAAACAAACTAAGAGATAGTAAAAATTGATAAATCAAAACAGGTAAGAACGCAGAACAAAATAGGACCCAAACCCCAAATCACATGAATTAACAACACAAAATAAACAATGGATCCTGGGGAGAAGGGGTCACTCCCGCAGAAGTGTCTACACTGGCAGGTGGGCACTGATTTTGAGGAGACGGATACCCAGGAGGGTCCCAACTCATTCCTCCTTGTTAGTGGGAATCCCGAAGATTCGGTCATGAGAGGAAAGGGTCAGGCTTGTTTTCACCCCATGTAAACAGCCGTCTCCGAAGCACACTTATGTTCACAATTCAAAGCTTGAAACAACATGGATGGACCTGGAGGGTGTTACGCTCAGTGAAATAAGTCAGAGAAAGACAAATACCGTATGACGTCACCTATACGTGGAATCTAAAAATAGAGCAAACTAGTGACTATGACAGAAAAGAAGCAGACTCACAGATACAGAGAACAAACTAGTGGTTACCTGTGGGGAGAGGGAAGGGGGGAGAGCAGAGATGGGGGCGGGGGCTAACAGGTACCAGCTACTATGTATAAAATGAATAAGCTACAAGGATGTACTGTACAGCACAGGGAACACAGCCAGTACTTTATAATAACTTTCAATGGAATATAGTCTATACAAATATTGAGTCTCTATATTGGACACCTGAAACTAATATGATATCGTAAAGCAACTATACTTTAATAAAAAAAAGAAAATAGTTTAAAACAATGCTTCGCACACCAAAAAAACCCAAAACCAAAAACAACCAACACAAAGCTTGGAATAAATGGAAACTTTACAACCAGTAGCATTATTTGTTCACTTCTCAAAATTCCTACACGAAAACAGGGCTGAGAGTTGAAGAGTTGAAATGGATGACTTAGCAAATTTCCCTTCTAGAAAGACACATGTCAGTTTAGAAGGACAAGGGTCACTCAGGTGAGCGTCTCATCGTGGGGGTCTTTGATTTGGCAGTGGGTGGGGTAACGGGCTGCCAGCCTCCAAGTCTGTCTGTCCACACAGACGCCCGAGGGGACAGTCCTGGCCGGCGGGGGCCCAGGTCACGGACCTGCTACACAGAAGCTCAACCAGCTTCTGGCTTTGGCATCGATACTGTCCCATCTTGTTTGACTTCAGAAATAGCTATGTGATCACTTTAAAAATACTAGAAAGAGCTTGATAAAAACACTGCCTTTCCCTCTGTAACTGAACTTGACCAGGCCTGGTGAGTCACACGGGCACAGGCGGCAGCCGCCTGCGTGGAACGTGGTCGGAAGAGCCTCCAGTCATGCCCCTGATGGTGGGCAGGAGTCTCTGGGGAGCTGCTCTTCGGGGTCAAGGTGTGGATTTAAAGGTTCCTCGCTTTAAATAACAGTTTACATCCACATATTAGTTCCTATTAATTTGTGATAGCTTATCCCACAAGCACCTGATGGGGTGAAGATGGTCTGTGTTTCTATTTCTAAGGGGTTAGACAGGGGCCACAGCTGACCCGTTTAGGGACTTGTTACCCTAGAGATCACCTTGGGTTCATCTTGGAAACTGAGAGTCCAGGCCGGCCGAGGCTGGGATTGCTAATGCTGGGCCCTATTCTTGGGGAGGCGGCAAGCCTGAGTCTCCCACTGGCCACTCAGATGACCGGTGGGTTGGAAACTGAGGCAGAAAGACGGCAGAGAATCCAGGGGCCAGGGCGCACCTTTCCTGTAAAGAAAGGCCTCTGAGGAATGAAATGTGCTGTTGAGTGGACTCAGGAAGGATGCTGAGGGGAGGCTAGTTTCCTGACTTTCTAACCTCACCGTTACCAGGGACTGTGGATCAAATGTTGGGTCTCTGGGCTGTCCTGTCCCTCGGCTTCTGCTGAGAAGATTCCGAAAGAAAATGAGATTCTCATGAAAGAGTAATTAACAGCTGCCGCTGCAGGTGGCGGAAACGTAATTACATTTTTAGGAGCATCAGTGAGCCGTACAGACACCATCCTGCCAAGAACGGATTCTCTCTCCAAACTTCCACTCCTGGGGGCAACGTGCTCGAACGGCGCTTCATAGGACCACGTTTCTGCATCTCGAGGGAGGTGCTCAGTTCTCATCTCCCAGGAACTGATGACGTCCCAGGTCTGCTACAGAGCAGTCGTGTGGGTCCTGGGCAGGCTGGTTGTAATAAGCCACTTCCACCACAGGATAATCTCAGACTGGAAACTACATGAACCGTGCTGGGCGTGCACGGGACCCAAGTGGTCGTGGAGACTGGGGTCCTCTGGAGCACTGGGGTTCGTGAGCCCCCTGCGGGTTGACTCATTACATCTGGGGACCCCCTGTCACACCAGCTACCGCCCTACCCTCTGCCTCAGACCTTCCTGTGCAACGGGACTGCCTAGACGGCCTCAGGGCAAAGCTCCAGGTGAGAGGTCGAGGGGCGGACGTGGGCGGACGTGGGCAGGCCTGCGAGTCTGGAGTCTGGAGCCTTCCGTCACCACGCCAGCCTGCCTTTGTCTGTGGGCTGGAGCAGCAGGAGCGGCTGGGCTCTCCTGGGACTGGCTGAGAGCAGTGCCCAGACCTGAGCTGGGAGCCTCACCATCGGGTGGAGGAATCCTCCAGGCGGCTCTTGGTGGAAGAGGCCTGGGGGCGCAGGGCCAGGCATCCCGGGGGTGTCAGGGGCCGGAGGAACTGAGGGTGTTTCTCAGCCAACCTGAACTTGCATTTCTCCAGGGCCGGCCCAACTGCCAATCCTGGGCGGGCCCGATGGCAGGATCTAGTCGCCAGCCGCCTACGAACTCACAGATGGAGCTAGAGAACTGCCTTTGCCTCTTACTTGGCCAGACACCCGTTTTATCATCTTTTTTGCATACAAGTGGTCCAATTAGTATTCTTTTTCCGAAAGTACCGATCCAAGTTATGGTTAACAAGCAAAAGGAGTCCTAATTTCCTGCCTTGCTGACTCCAACCTGGAATCCCAAACCCCCGTAACCGGGCTCCATCCTGTCTGTTAGGGCCACATGTGTCCCCTCAAAATTCACAGGTTGAAATCCTGACCCCTGGAACCCCAGAGTGTGGCTGTGCTTGGAGCTGGGGGGGTCTTTAAAGAGGTGATTGAATTAAAACGCCATCACAAGGGTGGGCCCTGATCCCTTATGATTGGTGCCCTTATCAGGAGAAATCTGGACACAGGCACGCACGGCGGGGAGATGGGGATACACCCGGGGGGTGGGGAAGAGGCCGTCTGCACGCCAAGGACAGGGGTCCAGAGCCGTCTCCCCTCAGGGCCTCAGAAGGAACCAGCCCTGCCGACACCTCGATCTCAGGCTTCCAGCCTCCAGAGCCGTGAGAAAATGAATGTCTGCTGTTCACTCTGCCTGGTCCATGGTACGTGGTTATGGCGGCCCTCGCTGACGCACACACTATCCCCCCACATCCCTGTGCCCGTGATTTCTGCAGAACTCCAGCCCAGGTGGGGCTGCCCACCTCACGGCCACCTTCATCCCAGCCTCTGGGCTTTCCTACGAGGCCCCGTCCATCTCCCCTTCACCTATCCCAGGGGTCGGGGAGCTGCGGCCCTTGGGCCAGACCCAGACGGCTGCTACTTTTGTAAATGACATTTTGCTGGAGTAGGACTGTGTCGCTGGCGGGTGTCACCTAGGGCTGCCTTCCCTTGGCCCGCGAGCCTTTTGGAGGGTGTGGGTGCTGCCCCCACCTGAACCGTTCACATTTCCCCCATTCCAGTAGGGCGCCCTCCAGGACCTGCTGCCCCCGAGTCCCCTCTCTGAGCCCCCCAGAACTCTGGGGTCTGTGAGAATTTTCAGTAACAACCTGGATGCAAGCCCTAGTCCCAGCCCTCCCAGCCGGTATGTCCGGGTGAGTTATTTAACCCTCCTGAGCCCAGGTTTCCTCATCTGCAAAACAAAAGACAACGGTGCTATTTATGTCAAGGGCTTCTGAGAAGCGCTAAATGAAACAACATTTGTAAAGTAACTGTAAAACGGAAAGTGCTGTAAATTTGCTAATATTACCAACGAATTTCCATTTGTTTTCTTCTAGTTTGCTCTTAGTTCACGTGTATGTCACATGTGTCTCCCTGACACAATTGTAGCTTTCTCGAGGCCAGAGACTTCACATTAGAACTCTCTGGACTCCTTTCCAGGTCCTAGTGGTACTGGCTGTGGAATTACAGTAGACACTTGGCGTCTTCGTGGGGCTTCAGGGCTGCTCCGACGTGCTGGGTGGCTTTGGGGTCTGTCCTTCAGCCGCTCCTTCACCCGGTGCCCGGGAGGCTGCCCTTTGCAAAGGGCCCGCGGGAGGCACCAGCAGGACAGCGCCGTCAAGGTCCATTTGGGGCTGTCACCCTTGGCGCCTGCATTTTTATGAGCCTCTCCTTAAATCGCCCAGTTCTCAAGCCTCTGTTTGCTGTCAGGACCTGACCCACACACCTCTGGGTGCAGGCAAGGTGAACAGGATGAACCCATTGACAGGGAGAGGTCATCCCCAGAGCGGGGGTGAGGGGACCTGGTCTCCATCTCCAAACACAGGAAGTCTTTTCTGCCTGCTCAGCAGGTTGGTTCTACGAGGACCAAAGGGGTGGAGGGCGAAGAGTCTGCCTGTGCGTCGGAAACGTCCCCACGACGGCCTGGTTGCCTTCAGGGGCCAGGAGATGCCCACTCACCTCGTCCACTCACTGCCTCCCGGATCCGGCCCTGCTCGAGGCCCTCCTTCTCCACTGCCGACTCGGGAAGGCCCGCGGCCAGGTGACCCACGAGGGCCAGAGGGGACCCTGCCCCACAGCACACAAGCGAGGACAGCGGATGGGCTCACACGGGACGATGCCTCCACTCCTTCCACTGAGCCCTGAACCCCATAAAAGGCGTTATCTAAGTCTTAATCTTAGAACTGTTCCAGAGTTTCTCAGGAGACCTGGGCTCGCTGGAAAGGCTGACTGTTCTTTAGAAGAGAGAGATGGTTTGAAACCCAGGGACCAGGGACCACTGTCTCCACAGCCAGAGGCCCGGAGGCGCCGGCAGGACATGGGATGCCCACGTCAGAAATGACTTCAAGGGGGGCCAACCTGGGTCGCCTGGGCCTTGCTGCCCCGACACCGCTCCCCTCAGGGTCCTGGCTCCTATGAGGCTCGCGCTGTGGGCTCAGTGGCCCAGGAAACCCAGAGGGGAGGAAAGGACATAGAAGTTCTGGTTTTCAAACGGTGTCACGGGGCACCAGGGGGTGGGGGCAGGGTGGGACGCGGAACAGGCTTATCGTGCAAGAAGGGGTGTGTGTGGTCCATGAAGTGAGCAGGGGCAGGGGGCTGGCGGGGGGCTTGGGCAGATTCAAGCAGCTCTCCTACTTCTGCTGATCGCATTGCCGGGGAACTCCTTTACTGGTGGTTCGCAAAGCAGGCGTGTAGATGGGGCATTTGCCTGATCCGGGAAGCAGAGAGGAGGTGCAGCCTATGCCTTCTTCCCACGATACTGTGGGAGACCGAGCCCCCCGCAGATGGGAGGTCAGCAGGGTGAGGACAGAGGGGCTGCAGGGCTGGCCGGGTGTGGGAGGGGACAGGAGACGGGCGGGGTGGGGGACAGGATGAGGGTGTGAGCAGGGAGAGGCCCTGGGATGCCTTCCAGCGCTGAGATTCTACCCCTGGATGCCTTCAAGGCACAGATGACATTTTTCAGGATGCTGGCTCTGGGAAAGAAAAGCAGAGACCGGCGCGGAGGTCAGCTGCCAGGGGCGGGGGGAGGCCGGGCGAGGTCCTCAGATGGTGGGCACTTTCCCCTTTGGCCGCCGGCTGCTCGGCCGAGAGGGAGAGGACCAGAGTCTGCAAAACGAGGCCACGCTCTCCCTGGCCCGGCCCCCACGACGCCGGAGCACAGCACTCGAAGAAAGGCAGGGCCAGCGGGGGCTCAGGGTCTACAGAAAGCCGGGTTACGCCAGCACCGCTTTCCATTTCCTTAGGGAACTAAGGCCCAGGGAAGGAAGGGTTTGTGCGAGCTCACGGAGCTCTGAGTGGGAGAGCTGAGCCCACGAACCAGGTCCCCCGTCCCCCCACCCCCTTCCTGTCACCAGGTGTTTCGGGCCATAGGGGCTGCCTGGCAAAAGAGGGAGTGGGTGGTCTTCACAGCCAGACAGGCTTTGGTGTGGCACCAGGCTAAGCCTCTTACTGGCTGTCTTGTCTTGGGAAAATCATCTGAACCCCATCTTCCTCATCTAAAAAACCGAGACCATAATACCGATCTTGGAGGGTTAAGCAAGGATTAAAGGTGATACAGGTCAGAGGAGGTGCTTCATCAGTAATAATTCCCTGTGCACGCAAGGCCCAGACGCTGCATGGATTTACTGGGGGTGAAAAAGCAAAACGCGGGTCCAAGAGGAGGGCCTCAGGACCACTCGTTTGCATCAAAAAGGTCACCTGCAGTCTGAGCTCTCCGCCGCTCCCCAAGGTGGGCTGCAGTTACCACGTTCCCTTTGGGGTTGTCACTGCTTCATGAATATTCATGATGTCCCTACCTAACAGTCACCTACCCTGACAGGGTCCCTGCCCTGGAAATGCTTCACAGCTTGTGAGAAGACAATTTGTAAAAACTGTGATTACTCACGAGAAAAAGATTTAAGCGTGACTGGACAAAAGAGAGCTGCACTAAGTCCCCCTTTCGTGCCCCTTTAATTCTCCTTTTTAACCTTAAACGGAGGCCAGGACCCACCGGAGCCTGTGTTCTGTCCTGTGCACTTGTTCTCTGCCACGCCGGAGAGGCTGGGACCACACCTGGCCTCCACGGTGGTCCATCGAGCCTCACACTGGGCGCTTCTGTTTGGTCAAGATGAAATGTCACGGGCCGTGGACCCTCTGGGGCTGGTACTGCTAGAGGTCTGTAGCTCAGCTGGAAAGAATTTTTCTTCTCTGAACCAGTGACACTAGTAGCAGAGTGATATGCGGCCTCAGCTCCAGTTTGGTTTTAAATAGATTTGGGGCTCAACATATTCTTTAATATGTGACAATTGGGTTAGTCTAATGACAAATGTCATCCCCTGCCACCGTCAGAGAAGCACACCATTTCCATTAGGAGTGATGCTTCCTGGCCAGATTAAGGCATGGAAAATAACTTCTGGTCGTCAACAATTCCCTTCAGTTGCACTGATCCGATTAAACTTAGCAGCAGAAAGAGGAATTTACAAATTAGATGCTGTTCTCTATTTATTACCAAAATGGCTGCTCTCCACTCCATCCAGGAGCTACAGTTGAGATCTCGTCAAGTCTCAGCTGGTGCTAACATTTAGCCCGTAAATCTCCATCTCTGCCAGTGCATGAAGTGAGCCTTAACGCCAAAGACCGCATAACGGACGAAATCAAACCCCCGTCCCTCGGAAGGGAGTCGACCTTTTCAGCCTTACATGTACTCAGCGTTCCGGTCCTACAGAAGCAGCCGGGAAGTTATTCTGGGTCCTCTCTTAACCTTCTCCCGACTGCCGTGCGAGGCTGGCTAGCTGACCTCGCTGAGAGAAAAATAAAACAAGGATACTTCCGGCAAGTCTCTGGATGTATTTGAAGAAGAACCGGGAGGAGAGGTGAGTACGTGAAGAAGAAGACCGAGGAACAGAAAACACCGTTTTCTCCCAGAAGTCAGAGAGCAGCGTTGACAGCCAAGAAACGGAAGATGAAAAATTAACTTGTGCGTCTGATTCATTATGTAGCCTCTGCGGGACCAGGTCTGGTCCTGTCTGGTTTTAGCCTGACACGGTCACAAGGCGGGTCCAGGTCACCTACCATTCCCAATGGCAGAATTTCAAAGACTTCCAGGCCAGGACCCCACTTTTCTCCACTAATTTCCACCCTTTTCCAACCAACATGCACTGACGGCCTATCTGCCAGGCTCCGGACAGTGACGGGGATGCAAAGCTTCCCTCCCTTTCCAGGTACACAACCCAACCCAGCAGGGGATAAGATGGATAATAGGTACACTAGGTCACGTACATCAGTGCCGTGACACAGGTGTGGGATAGGAATGTGGGAGCAAAGAGGAGGGGCGTGAGCACGGGAGGGAAGGAGGGGAGGGGTGCCCGAGGAGGGCTGGGAGCACGGCGGGTCCTAAGGCAGATGGCGGAGCTGGGCTCTCCAGGCGGGAGGGCAGGGTGGACCCGGCGCCGGAGGGTCTTCAGGAGTAGCTCGCTTCCAGTGTTCAGGGGACCCTGCAGGAGACCCGGAGCAGAAGCTAATGTGCGTTAACTTCCAACTATAGACACAAAACCTAGAGCTGGAAGTGTCTCTGCAGCTGTCTGATTCAACCCCTCCTTTTACAAACAGGGAAACCAAGAGAGGCACACTGCCCGTTGGCTACTGGGCGG
The DNA here is from genome assembly GCF_949987515.2 of Delphinus delphis. Classification (NCBI taxonomy): domain Eukaryota; kingdom Metazoa; phylum Chordata; class Mammalia; order Artiodactyla; family Delphinidae; genus Delphinus; species Delphinus delphis. Next base: position 1,830,181 of record NC_082693.1, read on the forward strand.
GGCCCGGAAGTCAGGTGGCCTGTCGTTCGTTCTCAGGCCCCTACTCGGTCTACAAAAACACAGCACGATTGTGCAGACCGGAAACCCTGGCCTCCAGGTAGGAGAGAAGGAGGAGGGCCTTTCACCTCCTACTGCTGTGCTCGCAACTCTTCTAATCAAGGGGCGACTGAACAAATTGATAGAATCCATCCATTAAGGGATTATGGAAATGATAATTCATGGAAACGATTTTACACCACCTAACAGGCTCAAAAAGAAGCTCTACGAGTCCTCCTGAAGCTTGGGGCCTTCCTGGTGAAACCTAGACGCTCTGCCTGACGGTCAGCGGCCAACCAGCCTCAGCTTCCCAGGCATCGCACGGTCGCGGAAGGAGCTGCGGGCAAGGGGGCTGGGACCCCCTACCGCGGGCCGCGCTTTTCGCACCAAGAAGATGCTCACCCCCCAGGTGGCAGCACCGATCTTTTCCTCTGTCTCTACCGCACAGAGCAGACATCACACCAAGCTGCTTGTCCTAGCTGGACCCACTGGCTGGAACAAGTATTAGTAAACACAATGAGACTCCAATTCTGAACGCTCCTGTCAGGAAAGGGGTCCTCAGTTTCTTCCCGCCCATGTGTGAGTGTGCCTGCCTGGTGCGGGTACATGTGCTACTTTCAGAGAATTTTGTTAGCATAGTGACTAGCCTGATACTGGACACCATTATCCTATCTCATGAGTCACTGAAATGAGATATAAGGGTTGGGCCGGCTGATTTGAAGCTTGGAATTGGGAAGGTAAACAAAGGCTTTTCACCTTCAGGCCAACCTGTCAGGCATTTAATTAGGGCTTTTCACCTCATCAGCAGGTTGTTGAGAACAGGTCTATTATCTCACCCCAGGAGCAGAGACACAGACAAGCTCCAGGGCAGCTGTAATGGTTCTGTAATAGCTCGTGGCCCGTATTTTTGTTTTCTCTTGACCTCTAGTCTCGGAGGGCTGGTGCGCCTGCGTCAGACACATTCTGAAGCCCTCCGAACAGGACTTGGGGTCTGTTAGTCAAAACCAGCACTGTGCTGGGCGAGTCATTTTCAGAACATGTATTTAGGAACCATCAAAAGCTCCTCTGTCCAGACATTTAAGAATATCTTAATATCCTTACTTTTTTGTAAAAAAAAAAAAAAAAAAAGCCTAACACCGAAGAACCTTATCAAAATTCAAATGTGTATTTTTGGAGAGGATAAACCTTTCTCACAGCTCTGTCTAGTGAGTTTCCCCTGCAGACCTCTTTGCAGGGGGTAAGTCTGGACAGTCTGATGAACTCGTATGAATTAAGTCTAAATTGCAAACAATGTATATTTTCATGAAGCTGAGTAAACGGCTTTTTTCCTTGTCCTAGCCTACTATCGGGACGTCACTGGGAACAGGACATTCTGACACCCGCCTTCCTCGACGACCTCTACAGGACACTGTCCACTCGGGGACCGCATGCTGAGAACAGGGTCTTAAGGGCAAACACAGTCTTCTTGCTCATCCTCTCCTTGAGGAGGGGTGTGCTGACTGTCAACCCCGTGTGGATCCAGGCCAGGGGCAGGAGGAAGGAAGTCTACGGTCTTTGCAGTGAAGTCCAAGTACAGGCTTAAATTCGGGGGGTCTGGACACGAGCAAAACTGCTTGCTGTGTTCTGGGAAGGCCTGCCAGGTTCCAGCTGGGCTACCTCTGAGCGCGTTGTGTGATCTGTCCTGAGACAGTGTTGAAACCTACGTGTCTGTTTGGAGGAAGTGGATCTGTAAGCACTGTGAACAAGAGGAAAACCTCCTTGTCTGTCTTCAGAAATGAGCCAGGTTTGCAGGAAGCAGACCTATGACACCCAGCGCCCACCCCCATGTCCCCGCACTCACAGGGGGCCATGCGTGTCCCCACGGCGGCCGGATTCTGTGGTTTCTGATCCCGATGGAGCCGTGCACTTGGCTACAGCAGGAATCCGGGGTCTCCCACAGGGGTACAGAAAGATCATTGCGATGGACTGAACGTGTGTGTCCCCCCAAATTCATGAGTTGAAACCCTAATCCCAGTGCGATGGTATTTGGAGGTGGGGCCTTTGGGAGGCGATTAGGGTATGAGGGTGGAGCCCTTCTGAGTGGGATTCGTGCCTTAGAAGAAGAGGCCAGAGCACTAGGCAGGCGTCCATGGAGGAAGCGGGCCGTCCGTGAGCCGGGCAGAGGACCTCCCAAGAACATGGCCATGCTGGGCCCCAATCGCGGACGTCCGGCCAGCAGAGCCGTGGAAGCCGATGTCTGTTGTCTAAGCCCCCGTCTGTGGAGATGTGTCACAGCAGCCCCGTGAGGGCAGAAGCAACACCTAACGTGGCCCCGCCGCCAGTGGTCCTCCTCCCCACTGCCTCTGCCCAGCCTCACTCTGTCACTCGCCTCCTGTGTGAGAGTCCATCCACCCCCTGCGGTACCGCCCTCCTCGGGGCAGCTCCCCGAGGGCAGGGCTCTGCTGCTCCGGACGCGGCCCCAGCCCTGCCCCTCGAACCACGAGGCCCAAACACAGAGTGCCACCAGCCCAGGGTCACAGCAGGTGCGATCGCTGCTTAAGGCGACGGTCCTTGCTGCTCCGCGGAAGCACACAGCAGGTGCGATCGCTGCTTAAGGCGACGGTCCTTCCTGCTCCGCGGAAGCGCACAGCAGGTGCGATCGCTGCTTAAGGCGACGGTCCTTCCTGCTCCGCGGAAGCACACAGCAGGTGCGATCGCTGCTCAAGGCGATGGTCCTTCCTGCTCCACGGAAGCACACAGCTCTCCTGGCAGCACTGCAGCTGCCACAGAGGCCCAGGCACGTCCATCTGATGAAGTGACCCAGAAGGACGGAGCCCTCACAGCCCTGTGTTTGGGGCTGTTACTCAATTCTTACTCTTCCATCAGCCACCGAGTCATAAGGGCAGAGATCACATGAGGGGGAGCCACTGGGATGCTACCCAGGGCACCTTTCAGGGTAGTCACAGATAGAGACAGCGCAGGGCAAAGGGCTCCCACAGCCAAGCAGACGCGACAAACCAGCTCCCGGGGGTCCCTCGGGGGCGGGCTCTGCTGCATCCCTAGGTCAAGAACAGCCCGAGCTGTGCATCCCCAAGACGCCTGGGCCCTGCCGGCCCCGGTCCCTTCCTGTGGACGCCGGCCATCAGCGGAGGGCCATCTTTCCCGCCGTGACTCCCGCTTCAGGCTGTGTCAGCCCCTGGAACCCCTGGGTCCCCCTGCTTCCAGCCCCCCGAGCCCCAACCAACTGTTCACAAAAGGAGCTGGGTGACCTTCCCACGGTCAGATCCCTTTGGTGGCTCTGCTGAACCCACAGGAGAAAGCCCACGCCTGAGGCCGTCTGGGACCAGTCTCAGCCCCGCTTCCGGATTGACCTTCGGTTTCACCCCAAAACCCGAAACTGAAGTCCTTCCCTCTCCCCTCCCCCCCCCACTTGTTCTGCTCTTTACACCTGCAGCTGCTTCCTCATCCCTTTGGCCTCGAGAGCCGCTGCCAATCTGTGGGCGGCAGAGACGTGGCTGCGTGTCCACCACGCTCCCTCCCCCGGCCGCCCCTGGTCACTTAGACTGTGTCCGTTCCCCTCGCCCCCCAACCCGGAAGCTATGGGGGCTGTAAACTGTTCTGGCCAGTGGCAGGCGATGCCCACTCTCCCAGGCCTGGCCTTTACATCCTCCCCGGGGCCCTCCAAGCGCCCTCTGCCTCCCTCCTCTCCTGCCCAGACGCAGGGGATCCGCAGAACCTCTGAGGCCGGGGGGAGGTGAACTTCCCTCCTGCCAACTCGACCCACATGGAACCAGGAGCAGGAAGCACCCTTCACCTTGCCAAGCGGCTGAGACTTTCTTACTACAGCACTTAGCCCACCTGACTGGCACGGCCGCACCCCAGCCCTGGCTCACCCCCCTCCGCCCCCAGGTGACAACTCCCCACGTCAGCAGGCGACAGAGGCGGGAGCTGCCACCCTCTCCTCCACGGACAGCCTCTGGCAGAAACCGTGTCCTGGTGCAACGGGTCTTTTCTCTCCCAGGGTCTACGTGGAAGGGAGGGCGGGGGCGGAGCTGAGGGTGCTTCGGGATGAGCCCCGGTCACCAGGGGGTGGCTCGGAGGGAAATGAGGGCCGATTCACCCCTCAGCGCCTCCACGGAGCTACCTTCAGCCCCCAGGTGTGTCCATCTGTTTGCAAAGCTTTACAAGAAAATCACAGCAGCGCTTTACTGGGGGCTACCTGGGCGGGCTGAGTGGGCGGATCCATTTGCCTGTGGGTTTGGTGGCCTCAGGGAGGTGACATGAGCCCCCATGGTGAGGCTGTTGCTGGTTGGAGGCCCCCCCACCCCGCCCATCGTGCCAGGATCCTGGGACCGTCAGAGGTTCCGCCGAGGTGACCCTGCAGCCACATGACCCCGCAGCACTGAAGGTGATTACATCACATTCCTCCAGGTGCACACGCCAGGGCAGGACAAGGGCTGGTCGCTGCCCTGGAGCACCCCTCCCTGCAGCCTCCCAGCTGACCAACACCCTCCCCCGACCAAGTTCAAGGAGTCCCGAACCGAAGGAAACTCCAACGGGTGGTGCCACTGATGTGCCCCCTTTCCAAGCACAGCTGCCCTTAGACCACTCCGGGCGGGTGGCTTCTGACCTCAGTGAACCTTCTACCTGAGCAAGATGTTGCCATGACTCCCTTTCACGCTCCAAACACAGTCCTTACGATCATAAAGCCCATCTCTCCCTGCTTTTAAAATCACACTCAGGGCCCTTCAGGGTAATGTTTAAGATCAGATTTTCCACCCCCCGCCCAGCCCTCCTTCCCTCCGTCCACCCCGCTCTGCGCGTTAGACCGAGGGTGTTACAGATGCTACGACGGAGGCGTTAGAGGGACCTCTTCCAGACGCTTCTGGCCGGACACGCAGGGGGGTCTCTGTACCAAGGGCGGGGCTGAGGAGGGGTCCGGGCGGCGCTGGACTCAGGCCCACATCCCCGAGGTCGGGGGCAGCGTGCAAGCTGTGGGACATGACACGTTACCTTCTCTGAGCCCAGCTCCCCGTCTACAAAGGGGGCGTCAGTGCCCACGGGAGATAATCCCGGGGAGGACGAAACGAGACCGTCCCTGTCCTGCTCCCTCTCGCGCCCCCGTCCTGTCCGCCTTGGCGCTCTAGCCCAGGAGAGCCCGCAGATGCCGACCCTCGCCCACTGTCCAACCTCGGGATCCAAAGAGCAGCTCCACACCGGCTGTGGAAGAACGACACCCTCGAGGAGAGCGCGTGAATGAGAAGGGCTCGCCCTTGCTCCACTGGCTGCCAGCTTTCCCTTTTACCGTGTGGCTTTCACACCCTCCTTCCTTCCAGAAGCTACTCCACCATCCAAGGAAGATGGCTGTGGTCTTTACAGCCGGCTGGCAAGCTCCCCCAGAGCTGGTTTTGCTTTAAGAAGCGTAGGACGGCTTGCCTAGGCTGGGAAGGGACACCTGCTTCTCACCGTACGCTCGACGTGGCCCTCGGGGGCCCCTCCACTGCACCCAGGCTGGGACACTGGTGTCTACAAAGTCATGGGCCCGACAGCAGAACAGCCAGACTGCTCCACGGCGGACGGGCTGTCTGTGGAGATACCACCCCCGCCGGGGTCCTGTTCTGACCCGATTCCCGAGTGAGGGTCTGCATACAACATGGGTGTCTGGGACCCGCCCAGGGGAGTTGTTCCCAGCAGCCCAGAAGAACCCATGAAACAGCCTCACTGCAGGGCCCCCGGGCCGCTTGTCTCTGCGCTGCCTCTGAGCCCCGACGGCCCTCATCGCCAGCCCAGGCGAGCTGTCCCCACCTGATCTCTGCGGCGGTTTCCAGCACTGACGTTTAGGGTTTGATTAGGACGAGCTAAGGTGATGCGCGGGGCAGCCGAGGCGTCTGCTGTCCCGCAGGGTGTGGGGTTAGGATGGCCTCCAACACGATAACTTTGGGTCCAAAGTAAGAAGGGAGTCAGGAAAAAAGCCGTTGCTAGTGTCTTTCTCACGCCGTCTGACCGGGTGCTGGTGGGACGCTGTCTCAGGACTCCAGGCGTGTGGCAGCCATGCCCACGAGTAAGTCCAAGGAAAACTGATTAAATTGTAAAAAAAAAAAAAGCTCAAATAATGATGCACGTGCCCTTGACACGTATACCGTGTAGACCAGTGATGTTCAGATCACCGCTCTCGAGCCCCACAGGACCCTTCCGTGGGCAACCTGCTGCCCTCGGAGGCCCTCGAATCTCCATGCGTCAGTAACATGCAACCCCAGACGCCGCAGGGCGACGGTGGCCACGCGGCTCTGCTGGTGAACGGTGATCGCAGAGGGGCTCCTGCGAACAGAACTGAATACGCTGGATAAATACTTAACCTGCTTACAACTCAAGTGTTTTGGTTCCACGGTCTGTCTTTTCCAGGTTCATCTGCACAAATGTCTGTCTTCGAGGACTGGGGCTGCACTGAAATGGTCTTAACGACATGAGAGAGAGATTCCCATATGCACAGATACTTAATCCACGCATTCTTTGATCTTGAGGAGGAGAAAGAAAGAAGAGAAGAAATTCCCGTCCCACGAGGGCGGGGATTCTTGAGGACTTTGTGCATCGCTGTATCCTCAGGGCCAGAAACAGCGCCAGACACAGAGCAGACCTTTAATTGCTTGATGGGTGGATGGGTGGGTGGAAGGATGAACGAACTGAGTGTACTGTAACGTATTTTTTATGTAATTTACCAGCCAACTCATAGACTCTAATTACTTAGAGAAACACCTCAAACGATGCCCTCTCTCTGCTGCCTTCCCGAGCCCTGTTCTTTCCACGGCCACAGTGGCATCTGTAGCTCTTGCTCGAAAAATGAGTAACTGGGCTCCCGTGGGCGAGCTCAGCTACCACGCAATGACGTGTCACGGAACCGTGTCCGCACTGGAGCCACCCTGTGTCACCGGTGCCCGACAGCTGGCATTTCCTAAGTGCCGACGGGGCCCCTGCCTGGGGCACAAGCACGAGTGTCCAGAGCCATTGGTCAAGAGTGATAATACCCTTTTCCCTCTTTTCTCAAAAGACAACTTAATTTTTGAGCTGAAGAGAACTGGCAAATACACTGTATTGTAATCTTTTAGCAATTTCAAAGGCAAAGACACTACTTTGATAGAAACGCATACCATTAGTAGCAGCATTTCTTCCCTTGTATTTGTTTCAAAGGGCAAACTACAAAGTTCTGAAGATCAGAATATAGTTTCTGAGCCGCGGGCCTACCTTTTCTGTGGATCTGTTAAGCGGCCAGTCCCTTAACAAGCCCGTCTCGTCCACTCTGCTCTTCTTTTTTTTGTTTTTTTTGCGGTACGCGGGCCTCTCACTGTTGTGGCCTCTCCCGTTGCGGAGCACAGGCTCCGGACGCGCAGGCTCAGCGGCCATGGCTCACGGGCCCAGCCGCTCCGCGGCATGTGGGATCTTCCCGGACCGGGGCACGAACCCGCGTCCCCTGCATCGGCAGGCGGACCCCCAACCACTGCACCACCAGGGAAGCCCCACTCTGCTCTTGACCGGACTTCCCTGCCGCCCCGGCCTCTGGACAGGCCTCCTGGCTCCATACCCAAGCGTCCCTCATTCAGTTCCTCACGTGCCTCTATTTTATCCTCTGTCTTGTTTTCTTAGATGCCCAGTCCCTGGCCCCCTCCCCCTAGAACCGGCCCGCCACCATTTCCACGACGGAAGGCGGCAGGCTCCGTTCCGTCCTCTGAGGCCAAGGCTGAGGGTGAGAAGCAGACCCCAGGCTCCTCCAGCACCAGGGACGAGCGCAGGGGAGGGACGCCAGACTTCATCCACATAAGGGCTCATGAGAACCCTGGCAGAGACTCTGTCCACTGGGGCAGGCGGCACACTGTGCTCTTCCCAGAGCTCGGGCAGAAAGAGGGGGTAGATGGGCCTCGTCCACTCGATCCGCTCCAGCAGCAAAGAATTCTCCATCAGGGCAGGACAGGGAAGCAGCACACCTGTCCTCAGAAAAGAGCAGGATAACCGTGTCTCTGTGGACGGCCACCAAGTGCTGCGCGGGCAGTGGACACACAAGTTTCTACGAACGTGTAAGAGACACGCTCCTACCATCCGTGGTGAGCTGGGCTCCACCGTGGCCAGGGTGCAGACCGGAGCCCACAGCCCGCTCCTGTGCTTCGCAGCAGGTGTCAACGAGGCTCCCAGGCTAGCTCACTATTCACACACGGCTGGCTGCCACAGACCATCCCGCATCCACGATCCGTCAGCAGCGGAATGGACGCTGCCGGCGTCTTTCCAGGAAGATTCTCAGCAGCATCGCCGCTCACTGTTCTAATCCGTCTAAGGCCTTGTCGTCCAACGTGCAAAAACTCCTTAGCAGAGCGTGAAGGCCTCCTCGTTACCAGTCCCTGGCTGTGTGTGTGTTTTAATTTTGTGTTCATTCCTTGAGCAGAGTTATTGGAAAGCAAGTCGTGGAAGGCTGTATTCAATCCGTCTCTGAAACGATGGAGGCGGGCCTGCTCTCTGCTCACACCCAAGTTGTCTTCCTTCTCTCTCCACCTGCTCCCCCTCCTAGATTCCCACTTAGAGCTCAGGTACCAACGAGCAGGGACACGCAGAACCCGGCCAGGGGGCATGAACACAACCGGCAGAATCTACGCCCACGCCCAAGGCCACCGTATCCGCACGCGCGTCAGGATACACATGCACACACGCGTCCTGCGCCCTCCTGGCCTCTGTCAGGACACAGCGATGGGCACCCTGCTCCCCCGTCAGCCCCCGGAGCCTCAGCGGGTCTCTCTCCTCCCTCTGGGCCTGGGAGCCTTTCTAGCTTCCCCCGCTTATCTGACTGGCCCCGCTCAGCAAGCACGTCGGCTATTTAACCTGCTTGGTTCCTTGGTCAGAAACGTCCCGATTCAAATGTGCGCAACCCCAGGAAGGGGGCCCGCGGGAGGAGAAGAGAGGGGCTGGGGTCGGTTTCTAAGACCTAAAGCTATTCTGCCAGTTTCCTCCGGGTTTCCCCAACCTTCCCATTCAGCACCTTCCCAGATCTTTGAATCTAGCCTCCTCGAGAGAAACCTTGGGCTCTTTTCCCTGAGAAAGCGCAGTGGTCCTTGGAAGGGGAGGGGGGGAGCCTGCTTTCCGGTGGTGGTGGGGGAAATGGTCCCGTCTGAACAAGCCTGGAGCAGGACTCCTGCCCCGGCCCAGGGAGCCGGAGCTGGGAGGAGGATGTCGGATTTAAAACCAAGAGCCCGACTGAGCAGTTTCCCCCGTCCCGGGACCAGAGGCTCTAGGACGACTATATCAGGCTTTGTTCCACACGTGGCACTGATTTCTGAGAGCAGAGAAGATGGCTACAGGGGCCGCACCGTCAGGACGGGGGGAAGCCCCCCGCCTCGCCCAGACCCCAGCCCCAGTCGGGGAGGCCGCTCACTGTTTCGGGGTTTCTCCTCGTCCAAGCCCTCGTCCTCGTTCTCGGGGTCGATGTCCTCCGCCTGCGTGATCCAGTCCAGGTAGCCCTTCAGGTCCTCTTCCAGCTGCTGCTTCTCCCGCAGCTTCTGGAAGTCGCCCCGGGCCTTGGCCTTCTCCCTCTCTTTGGAAAACTCTCTGGCGAGAGGGCGGAGGGACAAGAAGAACAAAGCATTAATTGCTTCGCATGGGAAGCCTCCGGCCGCACCTGCGCTGCACAGACCGCTCCCCCTGCCCCGGGTCTGATCTGCTCTCACGAAAGAGGACGGAGTCACTGGGGCGGGGCGCTGCCTGACTCGGGACACGACTGTGGGGTGGACCAAATCCACTGCCCTTCTTCCTGGGCCATGATGGCAAGCTCTGCCTCTTCGTGACAAACGTTCTCCAATGACCTGGAAAGGCCTTCCGAGCAGTAACCCGGCGGGACCCCCGCCATAGCCCCGGGAGACGAGGGCCTGGGGTGAAGCTGAAGCCCAGCCCCCGCACTGGCTCTGCCAACCCTGGTGCCTCCTCGGTGGCTCAAAATCGGCCACGGGGGGATACGTACACTGCGGACATCGTCAAACGCTACAAACCAGGGCTTCTCCCCACAAAGAGCCAGTCGTTAATGTTTACCAGGACACCACTGATGTCAGGCCCAGGAGACCTCACCTCCTCACCCCCCATTCTCATTTCTAGGGTTCGTTCTGCCCCGTTCAGCAAGCCTGGAGGGGTTTCTAATCTAGAGAATGTTCTTTCCCACATGGAGGGAGACAGAAGAGGATTCCAGACACAGGAAAATGTCCTGGGGGGGTGCCCTTCGGGTTAAAAAGGAAATCTAATCAGAATGGAAAAATACATAAAATCAAGATGATATAAAAGTTAAATGAGGCGTTCAGTCTAGAGCAATGATGAGTGGAAACTAAAATTAAGCCGGGATTTGCTGGAAGAAGAGCTTATTGAAAAATTTTGGGGAGTGTCTGTTTCTTTCCTATTTTCTATGATTCTGTCCTTATTTTCTCTCTGACCTTGAATTCACTTTCTGAGCCAGGAGGGACCTGGCAGCCAAGAGGGGAGTCAGGGAGGCTGGTTCTCACTCTCAAAGCAAGTCTGTGCCTTTTCTTCCGAAACAGATAGGAGCAGCCTGCCTCTGACCTCCGGTCTCTGGGAAATGGGGCTCCTGGGGTGTGTGTGTGTGTGTGTGTGTGTGTGTGTGTGTGTGTGTGTGTGTGTGTGTGTGTGTGTGTTGGGGGGATTCTTGGCTTCTTCCTAGAGACGTGACTCCTCCTTCCCTCAGCAGTTGAGGCCTAGTTCAGGGCGGGAGGCCGCAGAGTCCACCTGGAAGGGATTCCATGCACTCCATGGGAGGCCCCGTGGAAGGAAGGACACACCAACAAGCCATGGGGCAGGAAGGCTCAACCCCGGAGCCCCTGCGCCCGCCATCCAGGATCTGCATTCATCGCAGCCGCGGCAGGAGCAGACCTCAGCCACCACCCTTTATGGTGAGGGTTGGGCCGGGAGGGGTCTGGGGGACGTTTTCACCAGGAGCCGTGGCTCCCGAGCTACGAGTTCTCTTTGCTGCTTTGACGACGCTCTGGTTGGGATGGAACGTTCTTCTTCACTTTGATTGACTCCAGTTCGAATCGGACCGAACTTGCTCTTTCTTGGGCTTTCTGGCAGCTGGCGGCACCGTCCCCTCCTTCCCAGGGCAAAGGGGCTGCACTGACAGCTGACAGTGTGGATGGAGGCCTTGCCTCCATGGCGGATGGGCCCGGAGAGAGTCCCCAGCTCTCCGCACCCGCCACTCCTCCCGGGGCTGCGGTTCGCCACCCGGAGAGTCACTTCATGCAGCAGGGCCCCCCTGCAGCCCCCAGACTGCAGCTCCAGGCGCCCCCCCAACTGCCCTTCCGCCTCCACACACTTGAGAGCTCCATGCCTCGTGCAGCGGTTTGGGTGGAAGGGTGACTGAAGAGCTAAGAGGCCGTGCTTCTCCTGGAGCTGGGATCAGGCCAGAGCCGGGAAAGCTGGCCCAGCCATGCGTCACAGCATCTGCTCTGCAGAACCGAGGCCCACGACTTCTAGGAACAGACAGACATCCGGGAGAAGAGGAAATGAGGTTTCCTGGGGTGCGAGGGGCTCCGAGAGGCAGCAGAGCCAGGAACCCGCGGAGTATGGGCACAGCCTGGCCCGGGCCGGGAGGAGGTGAGGGGCTCCCTCTCCGGGCTCCACGCAGCAGGGACGTGCAGGGCGGCAGCGCCCCGCTCTCTTCGTCTCCTCGCTGGATGTCCCACGCGGCCTGGGCCCAGGGGCTGGAGCCGGCTGCCCGGTCAGTCGCGGCGGGTCTGCGCGAAGGCGGGAGCACGTCCTGTGCACGCAACGGCCGACAGGACAAGCGCGGCGGAGAGCCCGGGCCGGGCGCGCACTTGCACAGCTCGCAGGGGGCAGCTGCGCGAAGGGTCCGTCGACGCAGCGGCCGGGCTCCAGGCCCCGCGGTGACCGGTGCGGCCGGTCCTCATCACCCGCGGACTCCGTGTCTGCAGACTCGCCTTCCCGCTAGGACTTCCCCGTCACGCCATCCACACCGCGAGCCCTCGCGGTCGCCGCGGATGCGCAGAAAGGCGGGACCTGGGGTCACGTTCCCGGCTGAGGTTGGACGAGCGGCCGCTCGCCTCCTTGGTGGTGCAGCTCATACTGTGAATAAGAGCCTTTTTACAGCCCATTTCCGCATTTTGTGCTTTCCGATGGTGATTTTTCTGATTAAAACGTCCCCCGAGCATGGAGCTGCCGTGCAGTCTGTGACCCTAAGGGCACGAGGACTGGGAGGTGCCTCACGGGGCAAGTCCGTGTGTCTGACAAGCGGAATCCAGGCCTGAGTTATGGGCTGTGGGTTGAGAGCTCGGTGCGAACAGATCAACACGGTGCCTTGAACGAGGCGACTTCACACAGATGCACACACACGACAGCTTGTGTACTGATGGCAGCGCTGTGTCCAGAGCCTCGCAGGAACTTAACCCCACATCCCCTGAGGGCAGAGGCCAGTGTTCCCGAACCCAGGGCTGGTGGGCACTCCGTGGAACGAGGCTTCCAGGAATGACGCGCGTCTCCCCTGCTCCAGCCACGAGGCAGTGTGCCCGGGCACTTCTGCTTCCTCGGGACCTGGATGTAGCGTCTTAACTGTGGCCCGTGGTCAGGGGTGCTTTCAGGTTGTAAAATGCCCATCCTCAGGCCCTCTGCCCCATCTCCCTGGGGGGACAAGAGCTGGGCGCCCACCCTCTAAGAGGTCCCGGGCCCCTTGTCACCTGAAGACACACGTCTTCTGTGTTTGCAACCACTTAAAACCAAACAGTAACCAGAGTCCAGGGTCCAGGGACTTTCACCCAATGGCACTTTCTAGTGCAGCTTCCAGAATCTTGTGGCTGCCGTCACTGTAATTCTCATGGCTAGAGGCTGAGATCTCTGGAGGGGAAGGTCATACAGTCTGGTTCTTATCTGACTAATATCATTCCTATGACACGTGAGGATCAAGAGATGATGACCGTGGAAGCGTCTGGAAAAAACCCACAAGATGCACATTTGCACGGACGCCTCCAGGCTCAGCAGGAATGTGTTTCCAGACGAAGGATGGCCGTCCCTCTGATGACCAAAATCTCCGAATTCCGCCTTTAAAATGGAGGCTTTGCAGAGTGTCGCTCTCCCTGCTTTCCTGGGCAGACGACCCCAAGCACACCTGAGCCCTTCCTCGGTGACAGCAGGGTGCAGTTCATGAGGACAGTTCCCGTGCTGGGCTCTGAAACGATGATAATACCCTTAACTGGCGGACGCAGGGCGTCGGCCCCCAGCTCCAAGTGCTCCAAGACTGCAGTGCTGCTGGGGGAGCTCTGTTCTCCCTCGAGGGCTGTTATGTCTGCAGGGCCGCTGGCCCCCAGCTCAGGACCTGTCCGCAGCCTTCAGGGCTGGGGCTCCCCAGCTTCCTCTGGGACCCCTGGGCTGGTCCCCCTGTCCTTACTGCGGTTCCCGCCCGTCTCCTCCCAGGTCTTGGCTGTCATCTGAGGACACAGGATTAACCAGGCCAATGGGCTTGGGGACGGTGGAACCTGGGGGACGGGGACAGAGGCCATGGGTCCACATTGCGTGGGTTGAACCTCGGATCCTCCAGGCCGCACCGGTGAGAACTGGGGTAGTTCCCGCACGTAACCTTCACTCTTCTCCTCTGTGCAGGTGACACCCGCGTGGCCCCAGCGCGCGGGGCTGTCGTGGGCGGCAAAGGAGCACATCCACCGAAGGCGCGGAGCCCGGGGCCTGCCGTCGAGCTGCTGACCGCTGACACCACCCTGAGACGGGCCTTCCGTGAGCGCTGAGAGGTTTCCGAATGCTTCTGGAAGGCCGGCCGCCGGGTGAGTAGGCATACGGCTGTGCTCCAGGGTAACGACCGCACTGCTGTCCGGACTTCTCGAGACACGGCGAGCACCACGTGTGCTCAGCCGACGGCAGCCTGGCTCTGGGCCTTCTCACCGCGTGGCCAGCCCTCTGGACAGGCCGGGAAGGGGAGCTGCTCACGCTGGGCAGAGGGCGCCCGGGGCCGGGGGAGCCTTGGGAGATGTTCCCCAGCAATGTGGGGAGGAACAGGGCAGGAGCGGGTGTGAGGAGGGGCCCGGGGACCCCGGGCAAGGGCTGGGCTCACGGGCCCTGACTAGACGGGGTTTCTGGAATCCCGCAGGCTCCACACACCTGCTGTCACTTGAACCAAGACCGGCTCTTCAAGATCACTCTGCCCGCCCCCAGCGCTGCCGCCATCCACCCCCACCTGGACCCGCCGGGGGAGCCGAGGATGACCAGGCAGAGCCTCTGCTCGAGGGGGCCTTCGTGGTCGAGGCCTCAGCCTCCACCTCAGACCGCTGGGGGGGCTTCACCACTCAGACTCGCTCCTTGTCTCTGCAGGGAGAACGGGGAACCACTGTTTTCAAGGTTCAGAGCCCTGGCGTGTTACAGGTCCAGCTTGTTCAACGTTCGTTTGTGGGGCAGTGGCAGGAAGATGGTGCTGGGCTGTGTCTCGTGCTGACAGTGACCAGTGAGGGGACCCCGTACAAGCCACACGGCGTCTCAGGCTCCCTCCCCTCGTGTCTGGAAGCAGAGCGTGGAGCAGGTCTAACCTGTGACGACCCTGTTCAGTAATCTCAGCTCTGACAGCCTTCGAGTAAGCAGCGATCCCAGTGAGGACAGCACTGCTGTGTGCTGACTCGACGGAAGGCACCTCACTCTACCATCCCAGTGACCGAGGAGTCGGGCTTACGATCTCCGTTTTGTCAGATGGGTGAGTGACACTTAAAAGCCTTCTGCCTGGAGCTCCAAATTTCTGCCTTGAGTGGGTGATGAGGTTGACTTTTCAACGCTCTTCCTGACGACTCCATATAAACAGGGCATTTTCTTGTGTCGGACACAAAATTGGAAACCCTTCCACCCTCCAGGCAGCTGACCGGGGCGTCTGCCGGCCTGCGTGTCACTGTCACCCTGACGGAAGGTGCCAGTCCCTGTGCAGCCGCTCGCGGCAAAGGCCCGGGGTGACGTAGCCCCCGACAGCACCCCCGTGGGGAGGGGCGAGGACAGAGGTGGACTCTGTCCCTCCGCCACTCCCAGGACTGACCCCGACGCTCCTGCGAGGCCTTGGGCTGCAGCAGGCGGGGGTGGGAAAGCTTCCTCCCTCGCCCGACTCTCCCCAGCATCACGTCCGCAGAGACGGAAGAAAGGCTGTGAAGCAGCTGCCCCTCCCCACGTGGCGAAGGCAGAAAGTGTCCCTGGGAGCCTTCAGGCGATGGCCTTGCATGGCTGGTGAGGGCTCGGGAAGAAGAGAGTGGGCCGAAGAGGCGTCCAGGGGGCCCGAGGTGCAGAGGTGGCCGCCCAGGGCTCCCCGGGCCCCAGCCACGGGCTGCCTCAGCCACGTTTTAACTTCATCCGAGCAAAGGCTGAAATTAGGCGGGCCTTGCACTTGGAGCCAAGCAGACAAAGTTAAAAGAAAGTGGATTCTATCTCCTCTGTGCTCCAGTGATCGATGGCTCCAAACAGCTGAGCGCCCTTCCTTTCAGAGAAGGGATACAGAGATGGACGGCCCAGTCTGTGATGAGCGCCAAAGGGAATGAGCATTTCAGTCTGTTTTGTTTACTTGCATTTTAGTTCAAACTCCTGGTACCCTGGTCCAGTCAACACTGGGTAAAGGGGACCTGCGTCTTCACCGCCAGCCTGCCCTGGACTGTGGCTGGAGAGATAGGGCAGGTACCCATCTGCGAGGCTGCCACGTGGGCCAGAAGCCCACGGCCCACGAATCTTCCTCCAGTTCCTCTGCCCAGCCCTTCCCACCCGAGGGGCTCAGCTGCTCTGGGGTTCCTGAAGAAGCATCCTGCCCTCCTGGACAGCCAGGGGTGCACGAGTGGCAGGTGACAGGTGGGCTTGGGTACCTCTCACTGCAGCCCAAACCAGTGGGCTCGGCCTTGTGCCTCTGATCTCTGCCCAGCCAGGCCAAGGACATTCACTTCAAGGCTCCTGGGGTGGCCCCACGTCCCAGGTTCATCAGAGTCAGAAAAAGAATAAAGCCAGGAAAAGCAGAAAGAGTAAGTGAAATAAATGGAAAAATCAAGACCTTTTTGTTTGGTCCTGCTTACCCGCTAAGGACACCGAGAACCAAGTTAAGTACAAAAAATGACCCTATGATGATTAGTGTAACAAAATAGATCCAGGGCCAGTCCCTTCCCACGGCATCATTGACCTGGAAGAACGGAATCACAGTTAGTACAGCTCCCAGAGCAGCCGAGCACGGCCCTGCCCACCCCGGGCCCGGCGCCGACCGGGCAGCACCAGGACCGGGGCCTCTAGGTCATCAGAGGCCAAACGGCCCGCCCAGCTGATGGCCAGCATCCTGGCTCAACGGAGACGTTTTCTGTTTCTCCTGGGCCTGGTGACGGATACAGCGGGACCTTGGGCCTTGCTCAGCTGCGCCGTAAAGAGGACACAGAAACGGTCAGCTTACCCGCTCAACACACCAAGAACCAGATTTAGAACGAAAAAGGATCCAAAGATGACCAGACTGACAAAATACACCCAGGGTAACTCGTAGCCCATAGCGTCCTGCATCTGGAAAGACGAAGGATAGTTAGGAAAGAGAGAAGCAGGAGTGAGTCAAAGCAAGTGGGCAGGGAGGCAGGGAGGATGTGAGTAGAGGCTGGCGTGGGAGATCACTGTCACCGGGCACCACCTTGACCCAAACACCCCGTGACCTTGACCTAAGCAAGAAGGGCCTCGGCAGGCTCTGCCTCAGGGGAGTCTCGCCTGGCGCTCTCTGACCCTTTATTTTCTGGAACAGAATTTTCCTCCGATGTTATCTATTCGGTTGTCTAAGAAGCTGGGTCACCTCTAAAGTGGTTCTTCCTACGAGATGGTTTTCGCTCAGTTGGGTTTATGTGGCCCCTGCGCCCGCCACCCTGGCCTCAGCGCTCAGGGACTAGCTGGGGGCTGGAACCTTCGGGCACACGTGGGGAGGTGCCTTCCCAGGGGGTGACCCCTGCGCCTGGAGTTTAGGGTGGACCGTGCTGTCTTATCGGCACCACAGGCCTCGGGCCGGGGAGGATGGCTGTTCAGGCTGGACTCAGGGGACAGCTCCCGTGCCTGCAACTCACGGGACCGTGGATCCCCGTGGGAGGTCGACGCCCCCGAGTTTCCAAATTCCTAAGTGCACAGGCTCCCCAAATGACCTACACCCGTGGTTCTCAAGGTGTTGTCCCTGGCCTCACCGGGCGACCTGGGAACGAGTTTGGAACTGCACACTCTGGGCCCTCCGTCCACACGGGGGGCGCCCGGCGACCACGTTCTCACCAGCCCTGCAGTGAGTCTGATGCGAGCCGGGGTTTGAGGGCCGCTGGTCCACGGCCCCCAGCCTCCGAGGCAACGGCACGACAGAGGCTGATTCCCTGCACGCAGGTCCACGGGGCGGCTCGTGCCCTGAGAAGCACTGTTTTCAGTGCTGCCCCCGCGTCCTTTCCAAACCTGCTCTCGTTTACCCGGGGTTACATTGTCTCATTGGAGGCAGCTCGCCAGCGTGACCACAGGGCAGAGAGCACAGCTCTGTCCCGCCCTCGGGGTCGCTGGTTTGAGCCACGTCAGGAAAAGGTTCCCAACACGCGACTTTCCCAGGTCACAATTCGATCCAGTGCAACGCGAGTCTGTGGACATCCTCGCTGCCACGCGGCCGCTCTGTTTTCCATGCAGCATGTACGCTTTCCAAGTGTATAATCTACTCACTACTATGCATCGTTTGTCCTCCGTGCTGGGGTGCAAGTGGCATGAGGACGGGCGTTGGGTGTAGCCTGTGCCCCCAAGTGCCCAGAACAGGGCCTTGGATAAGGTAGGTGCTCAGTGAGGCCAGCCGGGTGGACGGACGGGCCCCCTCTGTGCCGGCCCCGCTACCCACGGGAGGCCCTTGCTGTAGGGGGACAGGTCAGTGGACGTCAGGTGGCGAATGCGGCTGCAGGGGTGCGTGTGCACAGCCACGGGCCTCCAGGAGAGGCTGCAGAGGCCGGTGAGGCCGGATCAGGCAGCCCGGGGGTGCCACTTGGGGGGGGAGGGCAGGGGCAGTAAGGCCGCCTGGAGGCCGCGTGGTCCTGCCCCAGGAAGGGATTCCAGGAACCGGCAAGTGTTGGGATGGTGCCGGCAGCGTGAAGCACCCAGCACGATGGCGAGAGGAGGGCGGGGCACCGCGATCCGCGGAGTCAGAGGCTGCCCCGTCGTGGGAGCTGCGAGCCTCCTTCCTGATCCAAGGCTGCCGAGGAACCCACGCAGGGCCATCCAGAGACGGGCTCGCTCCCAGTGCCAAGGCCACCCTCGCGAAACTGCCCCCAGAGCCGGGCAGACGGGGATGGGAAGGGAGGGCTGGTGCCTCAGCAGCGTCCTTGGGGGAGATCTCCCCCGGCTGCTTCCTTGTGCCCCACAGTTTTTTTTTTTTTTTTTGTGGTACGTGGGCCTCTCACCGTTGTGGCCTCTCCCGTCGCGGAGCACAGGCTCCGGATGCGCAGGCTCAGCGGCCGTGGCTCACGGGCCCAGCCGCTCCGCGGCATGTGGGATCTTCCCGGACCGGGGCACGAACCCGTGTCCCCCGCATCGGCAGGCGGACTCTCAACCACTGCGCCACCAGGGAAGCCCCCTCGTGCCCTACATTTTGTGAACATTTAAGCTCATGGAAAGTGCAGTCCTCCAGGCCACACATCTCTGATGACTCAAGGAACCCATGAGCCTCAGAGGCTTCCTAGGCCCCTATTTAGTTGAGTGTCCTTTCCTCTGGGCCACAGGCAAGGGGTGAGGCGTCCAGCAGCACTAGGACCTCCAATGGATGGAGCTACAGACCTCCTGACCCCCAGATACCCACCCCACAGCCAGCCTCATGGAACCTCGTGACCCCTAGATAACCTCAGGACCTGCGGACACCCCATGAAGAGCCAGGGTCACGTCCAGGGGACGCATGGCCTCCACCTGTCCTTGTCCAACTCTTTGGTCTCCTCCGAGACTGTGGGCTGGTCTCTCCAAGGGTCAACTTTGGGGGCTGCAGGTGCAGGGTGGTGAGTGGAGGACAGACGAGAGGTGAATGAGCTCCTGGGGGTCCTAGGCCCCCTGCCCTGCGGCCCATGAGCAGCCAGAGGGGCCTCTGGGCCTGCCGGCCCTGGCTTTTACCTCCTTCCACAACCCCGTTTGCTCTGGGCCCCCTGCCCCAGGCAGCCTGGGCACCAGCGCATGTGCGGGCGGCTCTGAAGTAGGGCAGCGCCAGAGCGGGGAGACGGATGGCTTCACTCAGCCCGAATGGAGCTATTAAGAAGAGAAGCATCAATAAAGGCACATTTTAAAAAAATGACCCAGATTGCTGACACTGTTATTTAGAGGTGAAAAAGGACAGGTCTTCTCAGAGCACTGAAGCCAGACGTTTCTCAGGCCCCTACGGGGAAGGGGCGTGGAGAGGCACCCCAGGGCCTGCCACCTGCAGCCCCTCGGCCCCCGGGCCGGCACCTCACAGGGTGACCCAGCCTTCGCTGGAACACACGCCTTACTCTTCCCCACATCTAATTCCCAGAGGGGACCACAGCCTCGAGCCTCCAAATCCAACATACATGTTTCCCCGAGAAGAAAATTCAGGAGGAACGATGGCTCCGGCCCCACTGCCTCGGGGTCTCCCTCCATTCCGGCCGGTTCCCGGGGGCTTTCACGTCTGGTGCTTCCCCCTCTAAGGGCTGGGCACTGCGGGTCCCCAAAGGCTGAGCAGTTTGAGGGGCGCGGGAGGCTGTCACCTGCCGTCAAAGGCAGGACGTGCAGCCCGTGGAAGTCACGGCGCGTTACGGGGACTGTGCTCAGGGGGCAGGATCTGCTCTGTCCGGAAAGCCAGTGCCCTGGGCGATGGCCCAATGAACCCCTGACCTTTGTCACCTTGCCTGCGCGACATAGGGTCCACCCACAGTCGCAGGGACAGCAACAGGTTGGCGAACAGTCTCGCCCGACACCTCCTGCCCCTGCTCACGGCAGCAGGAAGGCCCGGATCTTGTGGGAGACGCCAGCAGGCCCACCACCAAGGAGGCCAACAAGGCAGCTTCCCCTGGACTCGGCCGGGACCCCGCAAGGAGCGGAGGCCCCGTGGACGCCTGTGCCCTGACGCTGTTGTCGCGGGTGGGCCTCCGGCACGTGCTGAGACCACGGGGTGCCGGGCTGATTCCTGGGTCTGTTAGCAGCCCGAAGCACCGTCTCTCCAGCCAAACTGGCACAAAGCTGGCTTCTCCTTCTCTTCTGCCCCCCACCCAGCTGAAGTCCAGCGACACCCCATATCCTCTGACGAGCTCTCCCTGCTCTCGCCGAGCCCTGCGTGGGACCCACGTGTCTCTGGGTCCCCACCTCTCCAATTACACCCAAACTCCTCGAGCGCGGGCCTGGGGACCTTGTAAGTGCTCACGAAATGTTCAATTGAATTACCGAGGAGTAAGGACTTGCCTAGTGCCAGTGAAATGAATAAAACTAAACCTAGTAAGTAAAGAAATAATAGCTTTGAGAGATGCAAATTCCCCTTCTTCAAATGCTTATAAACCACGGGTTTATTGTTTGGGTAACAGGTCCTCTGTGTAAAGCGCTGTGGGCGCTAAGTGGTAACGCTCTAGCTCGGGCAGATTCCGGGTTCAGGACCAGGGGGTCCTGAGGAGACCTAACACCTGCTCTACCTGGTCCCCATGCAAGAGCCCAGGATGCTGTCTTTGGGTTATTGGAGGGGTTTTCATTTCCAATGACTATTAGGTCCCCAGGAGAACTCAGCCCCACCAGCTCTGCTAGCTGGCTGCCTGCAGAGGCTCGTTTCCCGTATCTGTAGTGAGAAGAGGTGCAGGTGGAACAGGAGAAAATAGGCTAACGCACCTGAGTCTCTGCTTGGATGCCAAAGACCTTCGTCATAGACGAGGGATACTTCGGCAGCACCGAGACCGGAGATCAGTGGCCGTGATGTGTATGTGTGAGTGTGTGTGAGCGTGTGTGCACGCGTGTGTTTACAAGGAATGTCCTCCCACACGGGCGAGTGCGGAGCTGACGACTGACTTGCGCAAAGTTTAAACCTTAGCTTTTCACTCCCCAGGTCTCCTGCTGAACCAAACTAAGGCAGGTACGACAGAAGATGCATCTTTTATATGATTTCTCCTGACGTATTCTTCCTAATCTTGTTTTAAGCTGAATTTCTAATTTTTAAAAACAAGCGGAAGAGCTGGTCATGGAGAGACCAACTGGGGAAAACGGGAGGTGTCAGAAAGAGGGGGCCCGGGTGTCAGTGGAGGAGGTGACCCCAGGACGCAGGTCAGAGGGCTGCCCTGTGCCACACGGGATACAGCATCCCAGGGGCCCCAGGTCAGAGGGCATCGTGGGCAGAGGTCAACAGAATCCTCCTGATGGACGGTGGGTGAGGCACCGAGATTCCTAAAGCACTGGGTGCCTGAACCCCCGGTAGGAGCCCCCTTGCCGGCCGCCCTCCCCCCAGGTCAGGGCCACGCTGCTGTCCCCACGAGCAGGGGCCATCCGAGGCAGGTGGGAAGTCAGCGATGAGCAGACCCCAGCGCACGCTGCTGTGACCTGGCTACACGTGGAGAGGGTGCTCAGAGTTCACATGGACCCCAGCTCTTGGGCCGCATCTGAGAACCTACAGATTGTCTCGGTTCAGGAAACCCGAGCCCCAAACACACAAGAAAGCAGCCTGGAGTGACACGCCACCGGGTGGGGCAAAACACACCGAGAGGAGACCTGGAGACGTGGCATCCCCGGGGGACGGTCCGACGGGGCTTCCCTCTCTCACAACTGCTCCCAGAGGCAGCCCACACCTTCCACTCCATCACTTTCCCCGCTATTCTTAAGAGGTGTGGACATTCGGAGAGTAAGCGGACAGGCTTTGGCTTCAGAAGCCATTTCCCAAGGAACTCCCACCCCCAAGGCCCCGCTCTGGCTTGGTCTCCAAATCCCCGTGTGCCCCCGCCCCGTCACCCGCAGACTCCTGGAACGGGCCACGGGGAAGGCAAGCGCAGGGCTGCCCGGGAGCCCGTCCCAGCGGGCGGTGTGAACAGCTGAGGAATCGTCCAAGCACTACTGCCCAGGCTTGTCGTGCTGGCCGGCCACGAACCCTTCCAAGTCGGGAGCGCGGGATGGGCTGACGGATTCACACTCAAGGCCACCCCAGGAGGAGCTGGGGGCCTGCCAACCGTCCCCCCGCCCCGAGCCAGCTTCAGCGCTTCGGTGCTCCAGTGGGCTGTCAGCTCCCCAGGGATGTCTATCCAGCCGGTGGGTCCAGTCTCTGCGACACCTGGAGCCGTGGCTGCCCGTCCCCACGTCCTGCAGACCTGCCCCCGGGACTCGGGGGGGAACGCGTTCCTCCGAGTGGAGGACCCTGGGCCCACCTTCCACAGAAGCCGTCTCCCTAGCCGGGTTCAAGCCAGTGGCACCAAAGCAGCGCCGTGCGATTGGGAACGTTAGGCTGCAGGGACTCGAGCTCTAGCTGGACTCTCCCGGGAACCTTTGCAGGTGCAGGTGCTGGGGCCGGACTCTCAGCGTCTGGTCCCACGGCTGGGGACGGGGGGAGCGTGGGCCCCTCCCTGCGTAGAAAGTTCCGTGTTTTACACGAAAGCACATGGAGGTGTGAGAGTCTCGGGGTTTGGAGGAGAAATCCTGAAGGCGAGGAAGGCGCAGGGGGAGGGAAGAAGGAAGGAGGAGGAGAGGCGAGAGAAGTGGGAGCCGGCAGAACAGCATGCAGCAGGCGCTGCGGGCTGGGCGGGGCTTTCCTCGAGAACACCCGCCAGGACGCTCCGTTTCAGTGTCGGGGGTGCGTGTGTGTGTGTGTGTGTGTGTGTGTAGGTGCGCATGCGTGAACACGTGTGTGCCCACACACACACACACGCGCACACGGCTCGGCCATTTAGGGAAGGTCAGGGCGAGGCTGTCCCCTGGGCCTGGGACTGCCCGCCACCTCAGACACTCCCTACTCCCGGCCCAAGC
The DNA here is from genome assembly GCF_949987515.2 of Delphinus delphis. Lineage (NCBI taxonomy): Eukaryota > Metazoa > Chordata > Mammalia > Artiodactyla > Delphinidae > Delphinus > Delphinus delphis. The sequence continues at coordinate 1,853,152 of NC_082693.1, forward strand.
TCGTCACCCACCCACCACCCGCAGGGGGAAAAGCACAACACAGCTGCTGAAAACTGCTGGTTGCCACGCGTGCTCCTTCGCAGCCCCCATGCTGGCTGTCACCGTGACAGCGCCTCCTCGGGTCACATCTGGCTGGTGGGGGGAGAGGGAGGGAGGGATGAAGGAGGATCCCAAAAATACACCAGGGACAGCAGCAAAGTAAATTATACCTATTCCCCTAGCCCCACACCCACCCACCCACTGCCACCCTGCCCTCAACTGGATGCTATGGGAGGCGTTTCCATAGCAACTTGAGGCGCGGGTTTGAAGCTCATGTGATGAGACTCCAAAGCCCAGTTCCACACAGTCATGTGTTCTGTGCTGTCCGTTTGCAGAAGGATGTCTCTGTCCTTGGCTGGCCAGAGGGACTCACCCAAGATAGAAGGACCCGTTAGGGCCGCTTTTGAATTCGATCTGCTTTACTGAACGAAATTAAATTTGCCCAGGTAGAGTAAGCTCAATGCCCCTTTTCTCACAGATTATTCAAAACCAAGTTCTCATTGAGGATGAGCCTGGGAGATGGGCTCCAGTGTTCCACCTCAGTTTGAGGGAGGAGTGATTAGACACTTTGCCTTTTTGCAAAGTGTCACAGTGTGGCCACTCTGGGGCTCTAGCGGCACTGCGTTGTTCAGTTTAGGGCTAGTCAGCTTGCCTACACTGAGCTGGATGTTACTGTGTCTGAGTCCCGAGGACTGGGCACCCCCGGCAGGCAAGGAATGCTCAATACTGTCTGCGGGGCACAAGGCACGAGGGCGAGTTTCAGCTGGTCCTGCACAGAGACGTACACATTTCACGGCAGCGCTGGGTCTCAGCCTGCCGACCCTACCCCAGAAACTGGGAGAAGAGGGCTTTTGAATTGTTGAAAAACAATTTAGAAGCTTCAATGCCCAGAACGCGCAAAGCATCTCCGAGCCGTTCCAGGACTCCTCCTGGTCCGGGAGGAGCTCCATACCTCTCCTGGCACTGTTCTTCCCAGTCTGGCAGCTCGGCTTGCTGGGAAGGCATCCACACCCCCCTCCCTCCCAAGCAGCCTCTGAGACCGTTTCCAGGACGGCCAAATCGCCGACTGCTTGCAAAGCTCTGGGTGCGATGGTATTTTCAAGCCTGGCAACAGGCATTTTCCACCCAAATGCTGGAGCACAGCACCGGGCTCTAGCAAGTCAGTTCTCACGTGGAAGAAGGAGGTACTACAAAGGATTACATTTTCTGGAGTTTTTACAAACACTGGACTTGACTGCCAGAATGGAGAAGGACCAAGTATGACGTGTGTGCTTACGGGGCAGAGGCTGCGTGAACACCTGGCAAAGCAGTGCTGGCTGCTGGCTGATAAAAGGAGCATCTTTAAGGTGAAAGGAGACTTGCTGCTGAGTGGCTGGCCCTCGAGAAGTGGCATTTCTGAATAAGCATCGCATCACCAGCGGAGTGCTTTGTCAGCAGTGAAAAGGATGGCAATGCATTTGTCTGATGGACTATTCTGATATAACGAGGTAAGATTAACATGGGAAATAGAAACATGATAGCAGGCCACGATGCCACACGATTCAATAAAAGTGGTTTCTTAGAAGATCAGGCCTGGGTTTTCTCTTTAGCCCTAGGAATTGAACTCTGTGCCCTTCGGCTCTCTCTGGGGGGCAGAGGCAGGACACGGATGGGAACAGGAGCCCTACAAGGGAGCAGGAGCTGAGGACCCTGGGGTCGGGACCGGCCGTGTCCCCACGGGGCTGCGAGCCAGCGTTTCTCACTATGGAGGACAAAGGAAAGGTGACACTTGTCTTGGGCTGGTGGGCAGAGAGAGACTCATTAGGGTGAGAGCCTCAGGCTTTGTTTCTCAGGCAAGACCTAGAAGAAATCGAAGGCCCTCATCGGCCGTCCCACCCCGGTGTGCGTGTGACCACATCACGGGAAGACGGAGAAGGTGGACGACAAGGAGAAGCCGGCAGTCTGCGGGCTCCCCGCCCCCGCCCGTTCCCAGCACGTACCCAGTAGAGGACATCGGTCCAGCCCTCCATGGTGATGCACTGGAACACGGTCAGCATGGCGAAGGCAAAGTTGTCGAAGTTGGTGATGCCGTGCTTGGGCCCATCCCAGCCCGGCTTGCACACCGTGCCATTCTGGCACTGCCGGCCGTGGCCCGTCTCCAGGGCACAGGGGGAGGGGTCGTCTTCTGCTGGGACATCTCAAATGGCCGGGGGAAAAGAGAAGGAAGCAGGGGGTGGGGGGAGAGGGACGGGCAGAGAAAGAAGAGAGAAGTTAGAGAGAAAAGTGATGGGCGAGGCTGGTGGGACAGCAAACGACCCCAGCGGCAACAATGCAGAACACAGTTACATCAATGCCCCAAACACAACGTGAACGACACAGGGCACCAGGTATTCATTGTGTGCGGTCATCAACTTAGAAGGTCAGCGCTTTCAGCTACTTGTTGTAAAACTGTTTTTTAACCTCAGTCATCGATTTCAAAGACAGGAGGGCTGTTGGCTGTCAAATGGGCAATGAAAACATAACTACGATGCAACCACTCTGAGTGTAAAACATCCTGGGACGTGGTAGTGAGTCCTCGTCTTCTCTTTTTGGTGGTTAAGTATCTGTAGAAACTTCTGCTGGAATGCCAGCGTCTAGGGCGAGGGCATTGTTGATTGGAAGGTTCTTTCACGTAATTGGCCAGAGATCCCGCCCAGTGATATTTTCTGACTCCACATGGGTCCGTGACATATTACGTGATGCTTTACCAGGGACGCAAGTCACTTTGCAGTGGACGCCTTCTTGATGAAGGAAGGAAAATAAATTCTGATGGCGGGAAGAGTACCTACTGCAGAGCTTTATCTCAGCCCCTGAGCACAAACGCCACTGCGGTATTTTGTGCATGTTGCGTGCAAACTTGTGGACTGCCCTTTTCTCCAGCATTAGGACCTTTCGGAAGAGAAGAGCTGTCTTGACCTCTAATCAGGACAGAGCGGCGTGGGGGACGGGGAGGGCGCTCCCCAGGTATACAGCGCTCTAGGCTTTTTCAAGAAACAGCATAACATACCCCATGGCCGCAGGCTGTGCTCGGGCCAGGAATAGCTGCTAGGAAGTTAGTGAGTTAAGGTATTTGTCGTGCAGAGATCATTGGTAAATTGAACTAAGACTTGGCTGAGTTAAGAATTTCCATTTTGGTAAAATACTGAAAGTCCTGTCCCAGCTGCGGGAGGTCACAACGTGGAATTCACTGCAGTTTGTGAAATTAAGGACATCGCCTTAGGCTTGTAGGAAGAAACAGTAGTAAACAGAATGGACCCCGGTTCTAGCAAACAGATGACTGCCTCCGACTTCAGTGAAGACGTGCCCCCGAGAGAGAATTTGTTTGTGGTCCCTCGTTTGGGGACTCCAGGCCACCAGGGTCCTCTCTGGCTTCAAACGTACCCAAGCAGTCACGGGGCGAGGACCTCTGTACAGAGACTGTGGGTTCCTGGGCTGTTTCTCAGTTTGTGGCTTCAAATCGCAGCTGTTCAGGAGGAAGACAGCAGAGGAATATTAATCCTTAACTAAGGGGTGACTCTTAGGGAGGTGGACTGAGCTGGGTGGTTGGAGACCATGCTGACTTGTGTCCTCTTGGCTTTTCCCTTTCTCTCTCTTTTTTTTCTTTTTTTTTTTAAATTAATTAATTTTTCCTACATCTTTATTGGAGTATAATTGCTTTACAATGGTGTGTTCATTTCTGCTTTGTAACAAAGTGAATCAGTTATACATATACATATGTTCCCATATCTCTTCCCTCTTACTTCTTTTTTTTTTAAAATAAATTAATTTTATTTATATATTTTTGGCTGCACTGGGTCTTTGTTGCTGCGCGCGGGCTTTCTCTAGTTGTGGCGAGCGGGGGCTACTCTTCGTTGCGGTGCGCGGGCTTCTCATTGCGGTGGCTTCTCTTGTTGTGGAGCACAGGAGCATGGGGTCAGTAGTTGTGGTGCCCGGGCTCAGTAGTTGTGGCACACGGGCTCAGTAGTTGTGGCTCGTGGGCTCTAGAGCACAGGCTCAGTAGTTGTGGCCCACGGGCTTAGTTGCTCCACGGCATGTGGGATCTTCCCGGACCAGGGCTCGAACCTACGTCCCCTGCACTGGCAGGCGGATTCCTAACCACTGCGCCACCAGGGAAGTCCCTCTCTCTCTTTTCAACAGCTTCACCGAAATATAATTTACATGCCGTACAATTCATCAGTGAACACGGACAGCTCAGTTATTTTTAGTAAATTTATAGAGTTCTCCAGCCATTGCCACAATGCATTTGGAAACGCTTCCATCGCCCCAGATTCCCGAGGCCCTTCTCCCATCCAGCCCTGGCAGCCACACCTGCTGTCTGTCTACAGATCTGCCTGCCTAGGAATCTCATATCTACAGAATCACACACGAGGTGGCTTTTTCCACGTAGCGCCGTGTTTCGAGATCTGTTCCTTTGCACGGCCGTACACATTGCTGTGCGTTTACCTGCTCGCCCGCTGATGGACAGCTGGCCTGCTTCCAGGCGGGGCCACTGTGAGCAGCTCGGCTTCTGGCTTGTTCCTGGCCCGGTGCTTTCGGTTGTGTGCCTGTGTGATGACCAAGGCGCTCCCTGGTCCCTGAACTGTACGGGGGACAACAGTGTCCCCATCATTTCCTGCTCTGGGGTCTAACCCCCAGGAGGCCTCCATTCACGTAATGGAACTCCAGTCATAGTTTTTTGTGACTTTTGAAATCTTAGGAGATTTGGATGTGAGGTTAAGGAATGGGAGGCTATAAAAGGATGGAACCTGAAGAGTGAATCTCAGACCTAACAATACATAAGAAAGTGGAAAACAAGCACTTAAAAACTGAGAGTAGGTGGACTGGAAAGCCAAGAACCGAACAGGTCCTAAATTCTGCTGGGTCTCACTTGCCTAGTGACCCGCTTTCTAGAATGATGTGTTCAGTCACTGTGACAAAAGTGCTGGGACGATGAAAGATGAGACAGAAGAGAAGGTGAACAAAATAGAGGGAAGCTTGTGTTTCTTCTTCTCCGGCCTTGCTTTCTAGTGCAACAAAGGTGCTGCTAGTCCCAGGCTGATAGTTTCCCTGCACCTCAATCCCTGAGCACAGGCAGAAGCGAGGAAAAGGCGAAGGCTGCCAGACGGAGTCCTCAGTGTCCTCAAGGAAGGGAAACGTATTTGAGGGCTTTACAAATGTATGTTGAGAAGAAAACGGCGTCCAGGGGACGTGATCTCGTTAATAAAAGAGAGAGGATGAGGTTCAGAAAGATGGTCTACAGGATCAAGTGCCACTCTGCTATTTTAAATCTGTCTTGAACAACAGTAAAAAGAAGATTTGAGAACAATTAAGGGGCAATAATTATCTGGTAAAAATAGGTATCTATAAAAAGCACTAAAGGGAACACCCGACACATGTGAGCACGCACAGATCAGTGGGTCCCGGCGACATGCACTTGAGGGTGGGGGGAAATTAGCTTGAACGTGAAGACGTGCTGGATTCTCAGCAGAGCCATGAATTCCCAGAGAGGGAAATGGGAACACGACGCTGGAGAAACAGCCAAAGCCATACGGGCTCCCCGTTTTAAAGCAGAAATGAAGAGAGGTGGGGTCATTCTGGAAAGTCCAAATTAAGTTTGTGGTAAAAGAATGGAGGTACAGAGGAGGAGAGAGTCTGGAAGTGCAGTTAGTGCCCAACAAGAGCACGAAATCTGGGAGAGCGCCAGCGAGGGCCTCCAGGAAGAAATCACCAAAGACAAAGCCAATTACTTTTTTAGGCCCCAACTTTAAGGAGTGAATAGACTGAAAGTGATTTCACTTCTGGGTTTCAGCCAACCAATTCTCTGCCAGTCTCAGGGGTAATTACTGTGCTTGGGAGAGCTATGCAGAGTGACCTGGCTCGGACTGCGACCAAACAGATGGGACGACCAGAAACAAAAAGGACGGACATATGGTGATGTATCTGTTGAGGAACAAGGGAGGCGCCTTGCAGATGCCTCCGGGATCGGGGGAGATCTCCTCTCCTGAGACCACATCTGCAGGGGCTGGAAGGGGCAGCCTGGAGGCAGAACAAGGGTACACCGGCAGCTCCAGTGCTTTCTGGTATGGATTTGATAGGGAGCATGGCTCAAAATCCAAGGTACCCTAAAATCTACAAGTTCACAAAATAATCCCAAAGTGTAAAAATAATCTGACGTAAATTCCATAAAAAAACCAAGACGAGGACTCACAAGCGCTTTTGCATAATCTAAGTTTGCAGAAAAATAGAGGAATTCACTCCAAAGTCTAAAATTAAAAAAAGAGACACCCATTCCAAAGGTGATGCAAACGTCTCCAGAACGCGTGGGGAGTGGTTTCAAAGATACGCTCCGGCTGTGCTGAGTGCGTCCGATTCCTGTACACATCCCTCTTTGTCAGCGTTGATCAGTGTGTAGATGGAAGGGGCCCCCATGACACGAGAGGGTCCCTGGACAGCCATCAGACATGGTTCAGATGCAGGCAGTGAGTGAGCGCCTGAGTGCAGGGTGCTGGGCGGAATGGCCTCTGCAGCGTGTCCTGGGCACCCTTCCCGCGGGGCTGACGGGGCTCCTCTCTCGGGAGTGCTCCCCGGGGTCTGCCCTCGGGCACCCTGTCTCCCCGGGCGATGGTGTTTCCACGATGCGGGCCAATTCTCTTCCGAACCTGGTGGGGTGGGGTCGGGGGGAGGTGAACCCATCACATAAATAACCCGGGCTTTTTCCGGGAGGAATCAGGAGGTGTCTCAGTTGCGTTTCCTGGTCTGCTCACCCTCAGGGATGGACAGTAGCGTGTTCCCAGATTGGCCATCCACTCGGCCAGGCCAGTTCTGCTCTGTCTCTTGAGAGCACGGAGGTCGCGGAAGGTGTCGGCAGGCCTGCGGCAGCCTTTCCTCCAGCCACCCCCGTCTGGCACAGAGGAGTCCCTCACCCTGTCCATCACGCCCACCGTTTTCTGGCTGTTTGAGGCCACTGAAGGCAGGACCACAAAGTCAGAGACTTCCAGGCGGTGCGGGCACAGCCCCCGTAGGATCCTGCCGACCGCGGAAGAGCCACCTTGACTGCTTCCCCGTCGGATGGCAGAGACGGGGTGGTGTGGGAGCAGCTCCCGCTCAGCGAGGACAGACGCGTGGAGGCGCGGCCACTCAGCACAGAGTCTCACCGCATCTCCCCACCACACCTTGGTGCGCAGGTGAGAGCCACCGCACCGCCCATCGCCCGGCTGATGGGGCCTTTCGGACTCGGCATCCTCGCACCGGCCCGAGGAGTCTGGGTCAAACGAGTCGTTGGCCATTTCAATACAACGGCATAAATTTTAGACGTTCTGTGGTGGCTCTGAAGCAGGTCTTAGCACGAGCTCTAAGGAAGGCACACAATTAACACAAGTTTACTGTTTCTGGGCAGCTACAGGTCGAGCCCAACAAAAGGAAGGATCTGAATTAAAGGGGAGAATGTTATTCGTTGCATTATTGGGTATTTCTTTAAGCAAGGCTGGAAATCTCAGAATTTTAACTAAAGTCGAGATCTAATTCCTTCAATTTTAAAACAGTTCCTTTTTTTAACGTGACAGTTTATTTTATATAATATGACCCAAGAAATTCTCCCTACAGTGAAGAAACGGTCTCCTCTTAGACTTGCCATCAAAGAAGTAGAAACAGTTGCGCGAGTCTGTGACTATAGGTTTACACTTCTGGGTTTCTGTTTTGGCTGTGGCCACATGCAAACACCTGGCCAGTTCGTCCAGGTCACTCAGATCAGGGGATCCGTTTGGTTTCCGATCATGATTCATCCACTTCACTGCCTCCTGTGTGGACGCTCTCCCCACTCCCAGGGAGGGGGCCAAGTTTAATCTACTGCCTGGGCTGAGCGGGAGTGTGAAGCCGTGGACGCGAAGGGGAAAGAAGGTCTCGCAATGCTTCAGAGAGATGCTCCCCTCTGTGCCCTAAGGTGCCAGAAACTAGGATGAAAGATCTTGTTGTTTGGAAAAAAGTCACGTAAGTCGAACATGGCTAACCCCGTGCGGGGGTATTTTTTTTTTAAACAAGTTTTTGTGTTAAACTACTTCGTTTAAAAGCCATGTTGATCTCTGTTTAAATGTTTTCTTAAAGGTCCAGCTGAGACTTCAGTAGCTGAAGACAGCAGTTTGTCGCATGTCGGTCAAGCCCCAAGTCCAGTCCTACCGGCGAGAGCCCAGCGAGTAGCACGGCTCGTTGAATGCGCTGATTTATGGAAGGGACGCAGAGAGAGTGTGTCAGAGAGGACGGGCCGGCGGATGCCCGAGGTACAGACACACCTCCTGGAGGAAAAGGAGTTTTCCTGCTGGCCGTCCTCCCCTCCTGGACTGGGGGCCCCGGACGGGAGGCAGAGACACCCAGACGGACGACCCAGGGCTGTGACGGGAGAGCCACCAGCTGAGGGCGAGGCCTCCCCCCGAGGGCACTTTGGTGACAAGCTACACGGGGGACAAGGGGGCAGAGACATACAGTCCCCAGGTTAGCTCCGATTCTTAAAATATTCAATGTTGGCTAGGCGCCTCGTTTAAAGAATGCTTAGCAGTGCCGGACAACACTCGTGTTTAGCTATTTTAACACAGACTCATTTTAGTAAAAACAAAAATTAGAACCGAGAGAAAAAAAATACAATCTCTGGCTCTCCTGGCCGTGGAAACGCAGGCGCTCGACGGCAGGGTCTCCCCGCTGGCCGGGGGTGGACGGCGCTCCCCTTACCTGCGATGCCCTCCTGGTTGTAGCAGGTCTTGTGCATCTTCCCCATGAAGAGTTCCAGCCCGATGATGGCGTAGATGATAATGACGAAGAGCACGAGCAGGGCGATGTGCAGCAGGGGCACCATGGCCTTGATGATGGAGTTCAGGACCACCTGGAGACCTGCAACGGCAAAGCGGACTCTGCGCCCACCGCTACTGGAACTCAGCCGTCTGCCGTGACCCGCTCCCCGCCGACGGGCCCGCACCCCAGTTCCCGGTAAGGAAACCGAGGCGCCAGGTTACTCGGTCAGAGTGACACCCTGGGGGAGCTGGATCCAGGTGGGCCTGACCCCAGACCTCCCCGGGAGCCACCTCCAGACGGAAGGACAGGGAGATGCTGTCCTTCTAAGGGCATTTCAGTTGGGGAAGGTGGAAACAGTCCTAGAGACGGACGGTGGTGACGTTGGCTTCGTGCCGCTGAACTGTGCACTTAGAAGTGGTCAAGTGGGACATTCTGGCTTGCATCAATTACCACAATAAATGGTTTTTCAAGTACCCAGATCCCTTCAGGGAAAGAAAAGGGTAAATAAGAAACACTCTTTCGCAGTGGGTCCTGTCTGCACACCCCAAGGGTCTGCAGACTTACACCACTGTCTTATGGGGAGAAGGACCCCTCAGTTACAAGCTGAACCATAAATAGCAACCCAGAATGTCGCCTGTTTAAACGAGATGCTGCACACGGTCATCGTAATGGTAGGTACCCTCAAGCCCCCAGGTCTACCCCAGGCCCCAGAAAGCCATCCGTCAACGGGTGGGCGCTGCCTCCACGCCCCAGGAGGGAAGTGGGGGGGCGTCGGGCTCCCCTCCCCACAGCAGGGGCCTGCCTCAGACACAGCACAGCAGGACCTCCTCCTCCGAGTCACCCCCGCGGGCCACCTTCTGTGTCTCTCACTCACCCAGCAGCCACGGACACCCTTCCACCTCTCCCACACTGCGGGCGTCACCCCTGCTCACCCACCGCCCTCGGCGCTGGCGAGTGAAGGCCGGACACCCTGTCCCCAGGCCGCGAGGCAGTCCCCGGGCCTTTGTGACCTGGAGGAGTGGGGTTCACAAGTCCAATTCGGAGAACTCGCCCCAGCCATTAAGCTGAGCCGGGGAGAGGAAACCAAATAAGAGAAAAGCTAGAATAATTTCACCTGTGAATTAATGCGAGGGCCGTGCCGCCTCCCAGTAGAACAAGATGCTTCAGACCCAAATGACTCGGTTAACTAGCAGGTTGTACACACATCTGGTGACGGGTGCGGAGCCACGGAGGAAGCTACAACCCAGCCGCACAGCGACTTTTGGGGTGTCTGCTGGGGCGCTGCTCACGGGGGGAGACGGAGGTCCCCGGATCCGGCTGCCCAGACCACGAGGGGAACACGACCAGGCCTTCAGTGCCACGTGGCAGAGAATGGGGGGGCACGGGATGGGGAGACCTCCTCCTGCCCTATAAGGCCCTGGGCGTGGGTCCACCCTGTGCCCCCGGCCCTCGCTCTCTGGACTCCTGGTCAAACAGCGTTTCTTTCAGACTCAAACGTGCCATCCTTCAACGCGGGGCCATCGTCGGCGCTGTTCCCTCGGCCCGGAACGCGTTTCCGTAATTCCCTCCAATGTTCCCTTCTGCTCTCAGCCCAAGCATCCCTCCTCTGGGGACCCTTCCCCAAGCTCCCAGAGCAGAGATGTCTTGTTTCTTACATGTCTTCTTAGAACCAGTTCCTTTGCTTTGGAGCGTGAGTCTCCCTTTGGCATTACATGTTCATTAAGTGGCTTTCCAACGTTTATACCCGGCTCCCACGTCAGGCTGAGTTTTGTGAACGCGGAGACTGTGGGCCCTTCTGGCTGTTTTATCGCTGAGGCAGCTCTGCAAACAGACAGCCGACTTTCCCGGGCCTGCAGGCCGGGCTGTGGAGAGTCCCAGAGGAAGTCGAAGCAGCCCGTGCTTCTGTCCACCGCTGGGGGCCGTCAGAGTGGCCGCCGGACGCTCTGCTCCCTGCCATCCCCTGGGGTTGGTGGCCTCACCACGCCCCTGAGCACCAAGGCCCGATCTGGGCCCCCAGGCTCCTTCCTCCCACTGTTACCAAGTCCTGCCAATTTGCTTTTGAAGTGTTTTACACAAGTATAAATACCGTTTACTATGTAAATAATACATGCTCATTACACAGGAGAAATGCTTATTATAGAGAGATTAGAAAACACAGGGGAGCAGGAACAAGAAGAACTCGTCCGTCGTCCCTCCGCCCAGAGGGGACCGCTGTGAGCCTCTCAGGGTGTATTTTGGACACTTTGGCCCCTGGGGCCGGCTACTCGGTGAGCTGGTCTCCCTGCCGTCTGGTGTTCATGCCGCTGTTGGGAAGCTCAAGCAGAGAGTGTCACGTCCTTGGCGCGAGTCCTCCTCCGATGCCGTCACCCGCCTCCGCATCCAGCCTGACGGCCCCCGCCTCTGGCTCACGCCTCACTCTCCAGCCACAACCGAGCCCCAGCTTCTTTGGCCACAGGCCTCCTCGCGTCAGCACAGGCTGTTCCCCCAGCGGACGCTGTTCCCTGCCTGACGCACGGCCCCGCCTCACGTCCTCTCGTCTGTGGCACGCGGCAGGGACTCTGCGTGCCGGCTGCCTTCAGGAAACCACTCCATTCAAGGATCTTCAGGAGACGCCGAGGTGTGTCATCGGGAAAAGGCCGACTCGCGGAGCAGGAAGGGCACAGGCACGGAGGGGGCTGTCAACGACCTTCACAGGATTTAACCTGCTGTTCTGGGGAAGAAGAGCTGGCAGAAGTCAGCATAACCATGGGGATGGAGCCAGGACCAATCAGGAAGATTTAGGTTCAACACAAAGACTGTCCAAGAAACAGACCTAAGGTGGAGCAGGGTGCTCCGAGAGGTAGTGAGCTCCCCGTCCTCAGAGGGATGAGAGCAGCGACTGAATAAGCTCTTGGAGGAGGAGCCTTGGTGGGGATTCAGCCAGTGGGTGAAGGACAGCCTCGGAGCACCGAAGCCCCCAGCCCTCATCGACCTGTAATGAAGACTTATTGGGGGCAGGTGGATGACTCCAATTCCCCCAGCACAACCTGGGGAAGTAGGTACTGTCATTAACGGTATTTACAGAGGAGAAGCGCGCGTTCTAGAGAGGCTAAGGGGCCTGCCCATGGCGTCACAGCTGCTGGCAGGGGTGGGCACAGGGCTTGGTGCTGGCCTGACTCCAGGCCCGGGGCTGCACGACTGGGCTAAACGCCTCCCGTGGGCCCTGGCCCGGGGCTCTCAGCCTCCACGATCTGCATCTGTGAAGCAGTGGCACGTGATCACGACATCTGCTGGGCAGGCGGGGGGCTCGTCCTGCTGCCAGGGGGCGCCCCGCAGCCTCCGAGGCCCTGGCCGCCATCCTCACCGCCGGCCCGGGTCGGCACCCCAGAGCCCCCCACACGTAACTGGCTCTCAAGGCCTGCGTCTCAATGGCTCCTCCTCGGGCGGGCTCACAGCTGCCCCCGAAACAGCTCCTTCTGTTCCCATTCCACTCAGAAAACACAGCGACTTCTCTGCGCCCAAGTGCTCTCCTCTGACGGGCCGGGGACGGGGTCCCCGTGGGAGCCCTGGGGCCAGGCCAGCCTGGTAGAGCAGCTGCGGGAAGGTGGCCCATGGACACGAGATCACTAAGGGCCACACCCACGGTGAGCCTGTGTTCTGGGCCCTAAATCAGGACGTGAGACCAGACAAACATACGTGGACTTACGGGGGCAACAGGACAGGGTCTTTCGTGCGAGAACAACGCTGGAAGATGTCGTTCTGGAAATCCGGTCTCTCATTTGCAGTCTGTGCAGGTGACCTCCTCTTAGGGGATGAAACACCCTCCCGCCCGGGAAGCCCGGCTGCCAGGTCTTCCAGGGAGAGGGGGCTCTGGGGAGCGGCTTTGCTAGATGCTGGGATTAGGGAAGGACGGAGAAAAAGCTGAGCTGGCACGCAAGGCCTTTCCTCTTCTCCCTCCACGTTGCTGTAAGGCCTGGACCACTGTCTGCATTCCTGCTGTGCTCAACTTGAGAATTCCAAGTTAGGAAAGACTTAGAGGGTCTGTGTACGTAAATCATGGTGTTTTCTCTTAGAAGATCAAGAGGAACCATCAGTTATGGAAAGCACGCCTGGCATCTTCCTTCAACAGTGTTGAGATTGGCCTGGAAACGTTGGCTGCAGGTGGTGCTGGCCCACGGCGGCTGCATGGCTGAGGGCTCTGGTTTCATCAAGGAGCATCTCGCCCAGCCCTGCTCTGGTGACGGGTTGCTCCGCTCGGGCCCCAGGGGTAGAACCGAGAAGGAGGGTGGCCATGACTCAATGAGCAGGACCCCGAGAAAAGAGGACAGTGAGACTCGTGGGGCTGAGCGGCGCACGCAGGTGTGTCTGAGGCAGAGCCGGGCTTGCATTCAACTTCCAAGTCACCTGGTGTAAAGGGGGAGGTAACCCCAGATCAGAGGTCTTTGCAGACGTTGTTTGACTTCATTGTTCAGATTCCACGTGGACTTAGAGCTTTTTGGCTGGCGGCTACGAAGGCACATTTCATGTCCCAATGATTCGGGCTCCACGGTTCCAGCCAAGTGGTAGGAAAGCGTTGAGAAATGACCAAGGAGGCCTGATCGCAGCTCCACAGGGAGTGATACTGAGAATCGCTGAAGGGGGTGAGTCTGGGTTCGGCAGGATGGTGGTGGGTACAAACTTCTCACCGATGGGGGCTAAGCTGGCCAGAACAGGAGGAGGACGCTGGGGCCAGCGGCCTCGATGCGCGTATTTTCACTTACACACAGTCATCTGTTGAGCTATGTTCCACGGGCCACCTGCTCCCCGGGGCCAAACATGAATCAAAGAACCTCATAATCGGTACAGAATCTCAAACCACTTGAGTGCTTTCAAGGAAGAGAGAGGGTGTCACGAAGGCCCCCCTGTGGCCGGAGGGCGGAGCAAGGTGTCCTCGGGGCAGTGACACGTGAGCCGGAGGCCGAGGACGAGGTGACGAGGACCTGGCTGGGTGGGCAGCAGGTGGGTCCAGCAGGGGGGCTTGTGCCTCCCCACGGAGAAGGCCGTCTGCCCGGCTGAGCAGGGACACCTGGCCCCCCACCGTCTGTCTGCCTCATGCTTCCCTGGGCTTTGTTCTGCCTCTTAGAAGAAATACCTGGAAGATCTGGGAACCCAGCCGACCGCTTCTGTGTGAATTGTGAGGAAGCCGATGTCACTTTCAGAGAAGACGACTCGGGCAGCACAGAGGAAGGCACTCCCGACGCCAGCGTCCTCGAGCGTGAGGTGGAGGTGGAGCCCCTCCTGCACCGTCCAGAGAGGAGCCGCGGGGCCCAAACGAGGAGGGTCCTGGCGTCGAGGAGGATGCCGCAGACCCAGGAAGCCCGGATGGACGGGAAGTCCCTGCAGCCTCACACCCGGAAAAGCTCTTCTAAGACGGGACGACCCTGGGCCAGATGCAGCAGCGTTTTCCCACGGAGCTGCAGCCCCACCGGCCCCTCTGCTGTCGGGGGGCCCAGCGCCCCTGCTGCTCTGGGAGGCCTCAGTCATGGGGCTGTCGCCGGAGCCGCGTCACGTCCCTCTTTGTCAGGTGCAGTCGGTAAAGCCCCAGATACAGAAAGCACTCCCGCTCACGGGTGCACGGACTACAGCTCTCTTTACCAAGGTCTGACTCTGCTTTTTCCCGGACACGGCATCGCTGCAAGGGGATCGCTCCCCAAGGGGAGCCCTCGTCTCTCCTTCCAGCAGCAGGAAACGCCCCCCGCAGAGTCCTGCCACCATGTGCCCAGGGGGGCGGCTCAATGGCAACCTTCCCCCTTGATGGCGGGCCGTCGTCACCACGCGGACGGACCGAGCTTGCAGCCTCAGAGGTGCTCACGGCTACCCGCTGGCCGACTCACGCCTTTGCCACTGACATCACTGTTCTCGACAGGCTCAACGCCACCGATTTCTCCCTTCTTTCCAAAACTCTCTCGTCCTTGTCTCCGTGACGCTCTACAATTTCAGCTCTTCCCACTGCACAGCTGGTTTTATGTCTCCCGTCTTCCCTCCCTCCCTCTGGACTTTTACTCTGGGGAATATTACAAAGACGAAAAGGATGCAGTCCCTGCCCAGGAGGGGCATCAGCTAGAGAGGAGGCAAACGTGGAGACAGCTAATCGCAGAAGCGGGTGACAGTGGGCCTAAGAATGAAGCCCAGGACTTCCCTGGTGGCACAGTGGTTCAGAATCCGCCTGCCAATGCAGGGGACACGGGTTCGAGCCCTGGTCCAGGAAGATCCCACACGCTGCGGAGCAGCTAAGCCCGGGCGCCACAGCTACGGAGCTTGTGCTCTGCGGCCCACGAGCCGCAGCTATTGAGCCCACATGCCACAACTAAAGCCCGCGCGCCTAGAGCCCGTGCTCCGCAACAAGAGGAGCCCCACTCGCTGCAACTGGAGAAAGCCCGCACGCAGCAACGAAAACCCAACACAGCCAAAGTTAAAAATAAATAAATTAATTAATTAAAAAAAAAAGAGAATGAAGCCCAAAGAGCCATGGATGCACAGAGGAGGGAGAGGCGGCCTTGACCTGGGAGAGCAGCAGACGGTTCCCTGAGGAGCGGGCGTGTGAGCCATCAGGCGTGAAGCTGCTCTCTGCCCCGGTTTGTCTTCCATCCTCTGTGTCTCTCTCTCAACTCTTTCTGTCTAAATTCTCTCTCTCAGGAAATCCATTCCCTTCACTCTCTCCTAAGGGCTCAGGTCACCACCAGTAGGTGGGTGTGCATTTGCAACGACACAGCCTTTTGCTCTCTCTCTCTCTTTTTTTTTTGCGGTACGCGGGCCTCTCACTGCTGTGGCCTCTCCCGTTGCGGAGCACAGGCTCCGGATGCGCAGGCTCAGCGGCCATGGCTCACGGGCCCAGCCTCTCCGCGGCATGTGGGATCCTCCCGGATTGGGGCACGAACCTGTGTCCCCTGCATCGGCAGGCGGACTCTCAACCACTGCGCCCCCAGGGGAGCCCCATCATCATCTTTAATATCATCACCACCATCATCACCAGCATCACTAACATCATCATCTTTAATATCATCACCATCATCACCACCATCATCACCATCATCATCATCATCACCACCATCACCACCATCATCACCATCATCACCACCATCACCATCACCACCACCACCACCATCACCAGCATCACTAACATCATCTTTAATATCATCACCGCCATCACCACCATCATCACCATCATCACCACCACCACCATCATCAACGTCCTCATCATCACCATCAACGTCAGGTTGAGATGACCAGTTCGTACTGGCCAGATATTGGAGGCATGATGAATCTCACAGATCACGTTTTGTGGCTTCATTTGGCTAATGAAGCGATGGACACTTTTAATGGCCTCACAGTATTAATGGCTTTCAAGAGAAAACAGGTTTAGAGCTAGGAAGGCAGTGGTTTCTCTTGGGTTAAGGAGTAAGCTCGTCACATGGAGGTTCAAGGGTGCCTGATGTAGGGAGGAGAGCCCTGGCCTGGACGGCTCCTACAGTCTCAAGCTTCATTATTTTTTTGCCTGTTCTTATTAAGATGTCCTTATTCATTAGAGCTTTTCATTTATTTTTAATTTAACCTTTCCATCTTAATAAATTTCTGCGTCCCGCAAGTGCTTTGGTGAGCACTACTGGAGGGTTTTGGCCTGGGAAGGGGATGGTGGATACTCTGCTGCCTAATAAATTACCAACTGTAAGAGTAATTAAAATACCAACCTTCATGTTGAATTAATTGTTTGTATTAGCAATTTGAGTTGGAAAGAACTCAAAGGAAAAATATTAAAAAATTCGGATCCAAAGTGAACAAGAGCGATGGCAGCAGCAGCTCCCACTTCCTGAGGACCCGGCACAAGCGGGGCACCGGGCGCGGCACCCTACACATCATTTCATTGAATTCTCCAGCTATCCTGATAAAGATCAACGGGCCGAGGCTTGGGCACGACCGACGACTTGTCCAGGAGCTGGAGTTAGGAACCAAGCCAACTGACCCCAAGCCCTCCACCCTCAGCCACCGTCCCAGCAGACACGGCAAATGCGCCGCAGACTCTCTGACCCTGCGCCAGACAGATGCCGGTACTGATCACGGCCTCTTCCCTCTGGCCCCGGATGGGGCCTCCCAGTCCTTCTCAGAAGTAAGTCTCTCACGGAGCCTCTGAGCCGTGGGAAGTGACTGGGTCATGATCTGCCGCCCCGTATGTGCTGCCTCCCCGCTGGTGACAAACTGCCTCTTTCTGCTACAGGAAAGCTAGGATACACCTGCCAATGACGCAGATGCCTGGGTCTGCACTTCTTCTTCTGTCTTAGACATTCTGGGGAAAACAATTGTGAAATATTCATCCAGAAAAGTGTAAAAAATAAAGACGTTACGGTGTATGGTCTATCACAAAACAAAGCCATGCACCCATCACTCAGATCAAGAAACAGAACATCACCCGCTCTCTGAAGCCCCACTCATGCCCCTCCAGGTACTACGCCCCCTACAGCAAGTTAACCACTGCACTGTACTTCAATAAAAGTTAAAATGTAATCCACCACATCAGTAAACAAGATCCCGAGTCTATCAATAGATGTAGGAAGAACCCATCTCATAAATTCAGCCTTTATTCCCCAATCCTTTACATTCTTTTCTGTATTTTCCGTTCTTTTGATTCTCTGTGCTTTATTCTCAATATTCCCCCCGACCTTGCCACAGCTCAATAATTCGGTTTTCAGCTGCGCAAAATCTTTCAATCAAGTCAGTGCATTTTGTTTCTTTTCAGCCGTGCGACTTGTGGAATCTCAGTTCCCAGCCAGGGACTGAACCCGGGCCACGGAAATGAGAGCCTGGAATCCTATCCACCAGGCTGCCAGGGAATTCCCAGTTCACACTGCATTTTCATATTTGATATTGTCTTCTTCATTTCTAAAACTTACATTCGGTTCTTTTCCACATCTTCTGGTTCCCTGGAAAATTATCGACCTTGTCTTTGATCTCTTTGAATATAGTAAATACAGTTATTTTCAAGTCTATGTCTGATAATTCCAAGACCTAGATCCCCTGTGGGTCTGTTTCTATTGTCTATAGCTTCTGCTCCTTTTCATTCATGTTACCTTGTCTCTTTGTGTACCTAGTTATTTTGTATTGTGGGTTAGGCCCTATCATTGCAAAACTGTCTTTCAAAATAATTGGAGAACGTGCTGATGTTACCTTTCTCCAGAGAGGATTCATGTGTGTCTTTGTCAGGCATCTTTTCTAAGTTTTAGAAAAGAGGAGATTTAGAACATTTTGCCCAGCGATTTCTAATCGTCCTCAGCAGGACAGTTAATCCAATGACCTCACCTGCCATGTTCAGAAAGCAAAAGGGAAGTCCCCTCATTACATGTGTTCCTACTGTCCCACCCCAGCACGAGGTCACTGGGTCTCTGAATATATGGACATCTTTTAAAGGGTTGGGAGATCTCTGCCAGTCAAATTCTCCTCATGTCAGACCCTGGACGGGACTCCTTGGAGTGACGTTCCTGGGGACCCACTGTGTGCAGAGCGATGCGCCTGATAAGAGGATTACACAGGAGGGAGTCGTGGTCTGGTTACGGCTGCTGCCGGGTCTCACACCTCTCAGAAAGGTGTAGAAGGTGCAGCTTTGGGGAACATTGGAAAGTGTCTCCAAGATTTGGGTGGCAAATGAGATACACTCACTGTGAGCTCTCAGGTTGGATGAGTCCCTAAGACAGTCCTGATGAGAGCTCTTCAACTCTTTTCGAGACAAATACCATTATACCAGGCAACCCACAGCTCCCTCTTCCTGGCTGTCCTTGAGCTGGAGTTTAACAAAGCACCAAGCTTGTTTATTGCTGACAACTTACGGCGACGCTACGGCATGAACTAACCTTTCTATGCATGTTCTTGGGATTCCAGACTGACTTATTTGCCATTTGGCTCAAATCACTAAGGGATCAATAGGGACCTTGGCACCGATCAAATTTTCTATTAGGGAAAATCTCCAAACGTATGCTTAGTGTTTTAAAGAGATTTCAGATTGACTGGAAAAAATGCCAGGCTATTTCCTCTCCTCCACTAACAGCTGTGTGACCTTGGCAGTCACGTCACCTTCTTGGGTCTAGGTTTCAACATCTTGAAAATGAGGACATTGGATGAAGAAAGCCCACTCTGGCTCTAAAATTTGCTGGGTTGTTATTTTCTAAATAGCTTAAGAAAGATTCTAGTACCTTTCCTTCCTCCAACTACTACTGTCCCTTATCCACAATAAGTCCTCAATAAATGTGTGACAAATGAATTAATATATAACTTGTAGAATATAACAGAGCATTATATTACTTCAGAAATAATATCGTGTATAACTTATGTAACATATGTAACTTACACCTGCTAACATACTCGTCATTCACTTTGTGATTTAGAAGTCAAGTACACTTCCACTTCCAAAAGGAGGAACTGGTATCAGATGAGCCCTTTCACCATAAACATTACAAAACTGGACAAAAATAGTAGCGGCAGCTGTCTTCCAACACTGAACATAAAGTAGCTCAGGCCTGTAATCCCTGAGAGAACTGAACCTCAGAGGTGAACACAAAAACCACCCTGGTTCTCTGCAAACGGTTTCCTGACTGCAGTGCAAAGAGCAGACAGACCACTCCAGTCCCACCGGTCTGAGAATCTGGGCATCTGGCATGGCTGTGGTGGGACAGCTAGGTATACGGGGCCCCAGAAGTTTGGGTAGGTGTCCCTTGTGTGTCTATGGCCCTGCCAGAGTGGAGGGATCAAGTTAACATCTCATTAGGACCCTAGACAACCGATATGCCAGGAAGGGTATATCGTAGGAGACAGGACCTTACCCTGGAGTAAGATGCCTTCTAGACCCATCCTGACAAGATGACACTGAGCTCTGACAAGATCTGAAAGGGAAACGAGCTGGGAGGTGAGGGGCCTGGGCTTTTGATCAATCTTCACCAGCAAGCGTAGAACCATAAGTTCATGGCAGGGCAGGAGGTAACTGAACTGCCTGCTGAAGAGTCAACCCTTCAGTTGAGGAAGGTGAATGAATCCAGGTCTCTACAACATATGACTCATGATCCCAGGATTCAGAACAAACCACCAGATACAGAAAGAAACAGGAAAATGTGACACATAACCAAGAATAAACAGTCAAAAGGGACTGAAAATGAGATTGCTCAGAGGTTGGACTGAGCAGAAAAGGATTTTAAAACAGCTTAAAGAATGTGTGAAGAGTTAAAGGAAAATATATTAAAAGAATGAAAGGAGTATATGGTCTTAAACATAGAACAGATAGGGAATTCCACAGAGAGATGGAGACTATAAAAAGGAGCCAGATGGAGAGTCTATGACTGAAAAGTAACTGAAATGAAAAAGTCATTGAATAGGTTTGATGAAGATGGAGGTGGCAGAGGAAAAAGTAATGAACTGGAAGAATAATAGACAGAAATTAATCTGTGGACACAGGAGAAAAGACTGAAGAAAACTGAACAAAGCCTTGGGGACCAATGAGATAATAGAAAATGGCCAAACATAAGTGTAACTGGGGTCCCAGACAGAGAAGCGTGAGACTGGAGTTGGAAAAATATATTTGAAGAAATAATGGCCAACAGCTTCCCAAACTTGATGACGATCTCCAATTTATGGATGAATCTGAGCAGCTCAGAAAACTCTAAGCAGGACAAATATACAACAAGGCACATAATAGTCAAGTGCTGAAAACCAAAGATAGAAAATGTAGAAACAGTCAAGAAAAAAGAAGCATATATATAGGGAACCATGATGAGAATACTGGTGACTTCTCATCGGAGACAATGGAGGCCAAGAGAAAGTGGAATTCTCTAATATTCTGAAAAAAAAAAAATTCTCAGCCAAGAATTCTATATCCAGCAAAAATATTCTTCAAGAAGAGGATAGAGATCTTTTCAGATAATGAAAGCTGAGATAATTCAGCAGCAGCAGACCTGTGCTCTAGAAATGTCAGGGGATGTCCTTCAGGGTGACGGGAAATGACACCAGAAGGAGACTCGGTCTACAGAAAGGATTAGACGGTCCCAGAAATGGTGAAGAAGCAGGCAGGCAGAAAAGGCTATGCTTTACTTTTCCTCATAATGTACTTAAAAGACAATTGACTGTTTAAGGCAAGAAATGTTAACAGTGGGGTTTATAAGAGTTGTATACGTAGAAGGTGTGTAAGGCTCACGTAGGGTAGAGGGTTAAGTTAAATTATACTAGTGTAAGCCTCTTACTTTTGTGACGGGACACTTAAAATGTGTGAGTTTTAGGGAATATAAATTATGCTTTAATACAGTGGATTTTAAGAAGTCAAGTGTGGACGTTCCCCTTCCTCTAATCAGCCCAATTGGAGCCTGAGGTTGGCAGACAGGGAGCTGGACCCAGACATATCAGTAGCTAAAATCTGCTGAACGCATCCTACATGCTGACCGTAGTTCTAAATGCTCTGCAGGCACTTACGTATTGAATCCTCACAGCACCAGCACAAGGTGAGCGCAATTTTAACCCCCATCACAGACCAGGACGCTGAGGCACACCGCTAACGGGGGGTAGCTCTGGGGATTTGAACCTAAGGAGTGGGACCTCACTGCTGGCGTCCTCAGCCACTCCCTGTCACAAGCCAGCGGGAGGGGACGGACCAGGCGTCACAGGCGGCTGGGGCTCGTGCCCTGCGTATCAATCACTTCATGGGACACTGGCCTCGCTGTGTCTTCACTTCCTCTCCCCTCATTTTTCTTTCCAGTGTTTATAAAGCATGTGTCACATGTAAGCCTAAGTGGCCTTTATTATGACCATTATTTTAAATTAGGTGACAGTCACTGGGCTGTTGGTTGTAATTTCAGGTTTGGGATTTCCAGGGAAGGGCCAGCCACTAAGGAGAATCAACAATGGGGCTTCCTGAGTTTAAGAAGCTCTGTCTCCTGTGGGACCTACACCACTGGCCACAGTCCTGGGCACAAGGTCAGTGCTTGGGAAAGAGTCCCCTCTGGACTGATGGCTGGGAGCTGCCGAGGGTCACACCCTGCCCGGGACTCGGGCTAGAATTAGTGATTCCAAAGGCATTCTCAGCTTACGGCTGTTCTCTGTCATCGAAGCACAGGACGATACTGCTCAGAAGAACTTAAGGGCTGAGAGAGTTTAACCCTCTCCTTTCCCAGATGTGAAAACTGAGGGCTGGAGGTTAAAAGGTAGGTCACATGTCTGGCCAGACTCAGATCCCTGGTGTCCTCACTGCAGGCCCAGAAAACCTCCCACTTCACCACGAGGCCCGCAGGGGCAAGAGGACCATTTCTCATCAGCCCCTATGGCCAGGGTCCAGGGGCCATTGAGACATAAATAAACCAACACCTGAAGTGTCGCCTGTCTCTGGTCTTGAGAGCCAAGCAGGCACCTGCTGTGAAGCTGCGTCTCCTCCAATGACAGAGGCCTGCATCCTGCAGGGGGTGTCCCTGCCCTGGAAGACAGCCTGAGCCCATCTCTCTTCACAGCTCCGGGCGAAGCACTCGGGGCCACACCTGCCTGTCTGTAAGTTAGGGCTCCTGTCCCTGCTCTCCTGGACCACTGGGCCGTTTAACCCGCCAGTAAAGCTCTTGGAGGCGAGAGCCTGGCACAGATGTCCAAAATTGCCTTTAGCTGGCGGTAACCCTGACATTTATCACCGCCTACGTTTTGTTCTCAAATCAAAAAGGGACACTTTCCTCCTGGGGGAGTCTGTGCACCTCAGTAAACAGGAGAAGTTTCTTGCTCAGTATGATTTTTTAGCTGCTGCAGGTAGAGCACAAACAACGGGGTCTTTCCTGGTTTAGTCTCGTGCTGTCACCGATACTCAACAACTTCTCCGTCGAACTCCACGGCAGCAGGACTGGAGCTTCTGGAACGTGCTCCCTGTTTAAACGAACTTGCTTTGTTGTGTTTCTTTTCTCAGGACCGGCCACTGTGGCTCATCACCGTCCAGAAACCCTCTCGTCAAGGGGCGGGTTTACAAGACTCTGTCGCTAGAAGCTCACGGGGCTTTACAGGTGAAATCTCCCCCCTTTCCGTGGAATACCTGTCATTCATCCCGCTTGGTAGGTAGAGAAACTGAGGCAAAGCACAGAGCAGGGAGCAGAAAGGTCGGCGGCAGAGCCGGGACTGTGACTGTTCCCTCCCAGCCCCCGGAGCCTGGGCCCCTGGGAGACACCGTCAGGGAGAGGGGCAAGAGCTGCGGGATGGGGGAGGGGCCGTGGCTGTGCGCAGGAATCCCACGTCGGAGGGGCGAGCGTGGGTGCCTAGCTGCCCAGATGCACGAGAGGGGTGCTGGGGCCCGGGCGGGGTGTGCGGGACCCCATCCTGAATCCTGCCCTGCTCCCGAGGGGCAGGCCGGCCCCAGGGAGCCGACTTCAGCCTCCTCTTCCCGCAGACGCCAACCTGTTTGGAATGTTAAGAGGCCAGGCTATGCACGGTGTCCCAGAGGGCTCTGTGGGCTGCGGGGCTGGGAGGTGGGGGGCACCCACACCCCCTGGCTTTGCGTCCTCTCGGGGCGGCTGGGAGCCACGTGTGTGGGGGGCTCTGCAAGCTCTGAGACCACCCAGCAGGGGTCCCTCATGACCGCCGTCACCTTCTTACAGACGGTGCAGGGTCCCGGGTGCCAGGCGGCTGTGTGACGGCGAGGAAGCCACTCAGCTCGTCCAAGGCAGCGTCCCCATCTGCAGGGTGGACGCTTGGTTGGACCGGATGCCTGAAGTCCCCTCCCACTCAGACACCCTGACTAGGAATCGCACCGTGAGACGATGGAAGGAATAAGGTTTTATCACTTCCTCTTTCTGTGAAAGAAGTGGTGGAGGAAGGTTCCAGAACGGGGTGGGCAATGGCGGGCAGCCTCGGCCCGTGAGAAGAAGGGGGAGGGGTGGACCTGCGGTGGCCCTTCTGCACACGCCCCGTCCTGGTAGGTGTCCCTCATTTTGGATAAGGTTCCATGACATCGAAGACCCCTTTAGGACAAAAGGGATGAAAAGGCAGAGGAAGCAAAGTAGAAAGTGAAGGGGAAGAGGACCAAGTCCAAGGAGATGGGGGAGGAGGAGGGGTGGAGGGGAGGCAGGACGGCCCGGCACCGCGTGGGTACTGGTGGGCGGAGGGTGAGACCACGGGGCAGGAAGGAGATCTAGGGGCTCCGCAGCCCAGGCCCTCCTGGTTGCAGGTGGAACAGGGGTGCAGGGGGGGACAGGCCTGTCCAGGGGCAGCGGGCTGGGCAGGGGTGAAGGTGGGCTGCAGTCCAAGGGGCTGCACACCTCTGGCTTGTACACCAGCCCCGCCTGCGTCACGTGGGCTCTTGACGGGGTCAAGTCACGTGAACCAGGAGGACGGCGGGGTGGTGACACGGCAGCAGGAAAAGCGGCCGGTGGGCAGGAAGCAAGGTGGATTCGAGCATCTGCTCTGAACAGGGCTCTTCCCTGGGACTCGGTTTCCAAAATCTGTACATTTCAGGCCCGAGTCACTTGATTTGCAAGAATCAGCTCCGGATGGCCTTTCCCTTGTCAGCTCTGGAATGGTGAGGTGTCCTCGGATAGGAGCTGCCTGCCGGGACCATCTCCGCTGCAGGCCCCGCTACCGGGCACGGGACACTGTCCCCGAGCAGGATTTCAAATCCCGGTGGCCCAGCTTCCCAATGAGCACATATCAGGCAGGACAGCAGGACCACTTCTGAACCATCAAAGTGTGGAAACACTCGGGAAAGTTGCTTCCAGCAGCTCTAATCTGCTCCCAGTGGGTATGATTCCCTGGCAGTCTCTCTAATCAGGGCGGCCAGTCTCACAGCCACTAAGCCCCAGGAGGGGAGCCCATTCTGGGGAGAAACTGCCTCGCAGGACGAGGAGAGTTCACCTGGGTACTTGGGCACTCGGGCGAGGTTTAAAATTTTGCAGCTGGAATTTTACAGTCAAGAATCCACTCCATCAGGAACAATAAAAAGAGGGCCAGGGTCCTGCAGCGGGGGGTTAGTGAGAGCAGGACGCCCGGGCTGGCCTCCACTGTGGGCTGGGCAGGTGGAGCGCGGGAGGTTCTTTGGTCCGGCTCTGCTCCTGGCTCTGCCCAGCTGGCTGTGTCCAGGGTGGACGGGTGAGCCCCCTGGAATTCAGGATGCACCATCCGTTCTGATATTCTTCAGGTTTCCCAGACATTTAGCTGCCTCTCTGCAGTGCGGTGTTTGAATATTTCTAACGGGGAGGAAAGAGCATCACTGCCTGGGAAAATGCCTTACTGGCGTGGCATCCGGGACAACCCCCGACCCGTCTGCTCCCTGCTGACCCTGCTTCTCACCACCTCCCCCTCTGTGATGGACGTATCCACGCAAAACCTCGTGCTGGACTGGGCTGGCCTGCATCGGTGGCCCCCCAAAACTAGGTTTTCACCCCAAATGTCCTTTCATCTCCAGCCCTGACCGTTCTGCATCTACCTCAAGGCTCAGCTGAAATGCTCCTCCTTCGTAGGAAAGGTCTGGACCCGTCACCGTGCCTGGGAAGCCCGCCCCTTGAGTCCATTTCATTGTTTGCGCGTGAGCCTCTGGCAAGCTTTGCTATTTAATGCTGGGATATTCTTTATGTTTAAAGTATATCTGTACGGAATCTAAAAAAAATGGTTCTGATGAACCCAGGGGCAGGACAGGAACAAAGATGCAGACGTACAGAATGTACTTGAGGACGTGGGGAAGGGGAAGGGGAGGCTGGGACAAAGTGAGAGAGTGGCATGGACATATACACACTACCAAATGTAAAACAGCTAGCTAGTGGGAAGCAGCCGCATAGCACAGGGAGATCAGCTCGGTGCTTTGTGACCCCCTAGAGGGGTGGGATAGGGAGGGTGGGAGGGAGACACAAGAGGGAGGGGATATGGGGATATATGTATATGTATAGCTGATTCACCTTGTTATACAGCAGAAACTAACACAACGTTGTAAAGCAATTATACTCCAATAAAGATGTTAAAAAAATAAAGTATATCTGCTTTGTCTTGACCGTGCTTGTCAGATATTTCTATTTGACATGCCTCACGTCAAGTGATGTGATGTAACAGTGGCTACCATTTAACTGGGCACACACTACAGGCGAGGCACTTTGCATGCATTAGCTCACTTTGTTTCCCTAGTAACATGTGAGATAGGTCCTATTATTATTCCCATTTTACAGATGAGGAAACTAAGGCACAGAGAGGCTGAGTAACTTCCCCCGGGTCACAGAGGAAGTCAGGGGCAGAAGCCAGACAGTCTGACTCAAGAGCTCTTGCCTGAAACCATCACGGCTCAAGTCTCTCCCAGTGCTGTCTACGTAGCATTCAATCAACAGATATTTATCGACTGATTGGTGCTGACTGTTTTCCAGAAACAGTTCTAGTCTGAGCAAAGGAAAATAGGAGGAAAGAGCCTGACCTCGCCACACGTGGTCCCCTCACTTCCCGGTGAGTAAGCAAACCCTGCTTGACAAGAAGCTGATTTCTAACCTGTGTGCCTCCAGAAATAACAGTCCCTTGAGAACGAGCTGATCTCACAAAAATTCATGTCCTCGGGAGCCTTTCAAGCATCCAGGACCTTGGCAGACGGAGGTGGTGTCTGTTGGTCTGTGTCCCCAGCACCTGGCTCACAGCAAGTGATCAATAAACGCGGATGGGGGCGGATGGGCTGCCGAGCCTGGCACCGGCCTTGCACGACGTCCCTGTGGCTTCTCTGTGGTGCAGCATGCCTGCCTGTCTGCACCTCTGCCGAGGGACAGTGGGGCCTCACAAGCCCTGGGGACTCACTTCCTTTACTGTGGGAATTTGATGGAGCAAAGTGATCAAAGCTTAGTTGCACAGCGTCTCACTGAGAGCGTCAGCTGGTTTCTGCACCCACAGTGAGATGCACACCCCCCGATCCCCAGCCTCCCTGTGTACAACTCTAGGGCCTCAGCCACCCTCTCTCCTCCCTCCTGATTTCCTGGCGGCCCCTCCTCACTTGCCCTTCAAGGTCTGTCCTCCTCCTCCAAGAAGCCTGTCCTGATCTCTATCCCCACTCCCCAAGGTACAGAGTCCCCCAAAGCACACCTGTCACAGAATTCAACACGTCGTACTCAACTTTTTTTTTGCACATCTCCAATTTCTGTTCTCTACCTTCATTTCTATGAACATCATTTTCTCTGACAATTCAGTCTTTTTGAGAACACTCTTAGTGTCGGACTCATTTCTGTATCTTCTGAGACAGCTAGTGAAGTCCTACATGAAGGAGGTACTCAGTGGGCTTTGCTGAAAAAAGTTAACAAATGACTCATGGCCTTGCACCCTCACAAGCACCTCTCTCCCTCCATGATCTGTGACCCTAAGATTTCAATGCCATTTAATACACATCTGGACGCAAAAAATAATAGTAACTTTTTGGGCTTGGAGTTTCTGGTCCCGCAAACCACCCAGTTAGCCTGTTTGTTACAGAAGCAGCACCTGACTATGTACTACCTATGAGCACAGCTACACAGCACACAGTTGTCGTGAAGACCAAATAAGTTAGAAGAAAAAAGCCCTTCAGAAACACTAAAGGAGGCGCCCGTGAACGGAAGGTCTTCAGTACCAGCGTCCCTTAGGGGCGGGCTGGTGTTGTGTCCCGGCCACGTGGAGCCCATGAGGGGCCCAGTCACCCCACAACGATTGACCTGGCGTTTCTGTAGATAATTGTAGAGGCTGAGGATACAGCAGTGAGCAAAACAAAAAAACGGCTGTCCTCGTGAGGCCAGGGGTGACAAGCAGATAAACGAGGGCAAGACGGTGGAGAGAGATGTAGGAGAAATAAAGGGGGGAAGTGGGCAGAGGACACGGGCGGTGGGACAGGTCCCGGAGAAGGTGCCGAGGCCGCGAGGCCAGCCGTGCGAAGGGCGCCCAGACGGAGGTCCCACCACGTGGGCGGGCTCGGGCTGCTGCGGCACAGCTGGGGGTTGCGGGGGCTGGTGGGGGGGGCCGAGGAGGGTGGGGGGGAGCGGAAGCTGCAGAGGGGCTCTGTCTCTTAGGAGGTGGGGAGCCCGGAACAGTGGCACGTATTTTGAGAGGACCATTTGGCTGCTGTGTTGAGCCCCGGCTGTGACAAAGGGCAAAGGGCAAAACAGAGACTCCTGCCAGGAGGCGGCGGTGATGGTCCGGGTGAGGGGTGGTGGGCGCTGCAGTGGACACGGAGGTGGCAGGAAACAGTATCTGGAAGGTGTGGCTCGTAGGATGCTCTGAGGGCCTGGAAGCAAAGGGTGGGACAAAGAAACAGGCCAAGGATTTGTGCCTGAGTCACTAGAAGGATGAGGCTGACCTTTACCAAACGGGAAAGGCTCTGGGGGACCTGGTGAGCTCAGGGCGCCGCCTACCAGGCCTCCTGCGAAGGGACGGAGGCGGCAGCGAAGGGACGGAGGCGGCAGCGCAGGTCCGGCCTCGGAGGAGAGGGCCGTGTGCGGGCGGCAGCAGCTCGCCGTTCTCACAGGCCACACACGAGACTGGGCGTGACCACCAGGGACCGGGGCAGAGACAGAAGAGGCCCAAGGACGGAGCTGGCGCTCCCAGCAGCACGAGGAGGAGAAGGCGAGGGGAAGTCAGCCCGCGATTCCCACGAGGAAAAGCAAGTGGAGTGAGGGCAGAGCTGAGAAAGAACAGCGTCCCCAAGGCCCGGTGACGATGCGGCTCACGGATGAGGGACCACCCGCTGAATCTAATCCTGCAGAGAGTCAGGTAAGCGGCCCCGAGACAGGTCGCTGGATTCGGCACCGTGGAGATCCCCGGTGGTCTCAATAAGAGATGCCTCGGCGTTGCCATGGGGGAGAAAGCCGGGCAGCGGCAGGTCCAGAGAGAAGGAGGAGACGGGAGCGGTGCGGCGGGGAGGAGAACCAAAGGCTGTGGCATCGGAGGAGGGAGGCCTCCGTCCAGGTCTGCGGCGGGAGACGTCGGTGACGTTGTCTTCCACGAGATCAACCAGACCAGCCCGGGGCACTTAGCCACCTGGGTCTACACACGTCACTACTTAAAAGGTCGCAGAGACGCTCTCCCAGGGAGAAAGGCTGGGTCAGCCCTGCCTTGAAGCCCCCGAAAGAGCTTTTCCCTTTTCACCAGTGACCCACAGAAAACAAGACCCTGCTGCTAGCTGTCTGGGAAAGCCACAGCTACCTGCAGGCCCCATGGCTGCAAGAGCACCAGCTTCACTGACAGAACGTCTCCCTGAATCCAGGGCGGGGCAGCAGGGCCTCACACCCGAGAGGCAGAGTCCCGTCTTCACCCTCTCGGTGGAGCGGCTCCCAGCCCCGCAGTGCGGAGCTGCCGTCGGCACCGCACACGGACGGCACGCGGTCCGCGAAGCTTGCTCTGTGGAGAAGCCCCGGCTACTCCACGGGATCCAGCTCCCCTGCACCTCTGATTAGGAACCTCCGCACCAGAGTCGCCACCGTAACTAGTCCTGTTAGTAGCACCCCCTCCGTCTCTGAGGGACAGTGGACTGTGACCACAGCCCTTCACCTGTGCCGCTCTGTATGGACAGCACGCTTCTGTGTCCTGTCACCTCTGGGACCACGGCAGCCGCGTGACTTGCTCTGGCCACTGGCACGTGAGCAGCCATGATATAAACCGGGCTGAGCAAAAGCCTAGAATACGCCTGTGTGGTCTGACCGTGTGCCCCTTGGCGAGAGCTGCCCCGTGCCGTGAGGGCCACAGGCACGCACGCTGGACGCTGCCTCAACCTGGGCTCTGGGATGAGGTGACGACGGAAGCTGGTCCGGCCCGGAGCCCTCATGCAACACGAACCAAGGATGCGTGATTCTTGTTTTCAGTCACCGAGAGTTTGGGATGTTTTTTTCCTGCAGCAAAAGCTGCCTGGTGTCCTCTCATTAGAGTTTCAAGCTCCTCCAGGGAAGGGACCATGCTTATTTTCATGACGCGTCTCACGCCCTGCACGGTGCCCTGACGCTGTGGGCCCTAAAGAGCGCACACACAGCATCACGCCCGTGGCAGCGTGCTGGGCTGAAGTGTGGGCTCAGCTCACAGTCCCTGCCACCGGCGCGTCGGCTGCACCGTCATACTAAACCCCTTAAACTCTTGAGCGAACCGACTCCCGCCCTGACTTCTCATTCCTTGAGTTTGGCCTATGGAGCGATGGCGAATTGACCACGAAAAGCCAAATAATTTAGGCTTTGCAAACGGGCCCCGGGTCTCAGCCGTCACGGACACTGTTGCCATTCTTAGTGCCCAGTGGTTAAGGCCAAGCAGAGGGGCCACGGTCTACACTCGCTGGGAGTTAACACAGGCCACCGCTGCCCGGGGACCCCCACTCTTCCTCTGCCCACCCAGGGAGTTCCTGCCCCGCGCAGAGACCAGGCGAGCATCAGGCAGGAGTCAGAGACAACGCAGGGCACAGCTCTGGGCTTCAGGGGGCTTATAAGGTAACGGCAGAGGCAGGACAGGCCTGTAAGCGTCTAAGACGCACGCAGTTCTTTACGGGAGGTCACGCGGTGCCGTGGGGAGAGTTGGTTTCACTCAGGAGGCCTGGTTCTCTCTGCTCTGCTGTGGTCAATTCAGTTACTCCGGGAGGACCTTTCCACTATCCTGCGTGGGTGCGGAAAGCACTGGACAGGTCGATACAAGATCCCTCCCTCGTGTTCCCACAGTTCTGCACCCTGAGAGGTTTCACCCACTGAGTGGTGGCCGTGCAGGTGGACAGGTGGGCGTGCAGAGGCCCCCTCTACCTTCCTGGCCCGGCCCTGTCTCCAAGCTCGTCTGGCTGCAGCCCGCTTCGGGGGTCTCCTCCACCTCGAGTTAGGGCCCAGACCTGCTCACGCTGAGCGGACGGTGACACGTCCCAGCACCCACGTCCAGAACCAGGTCAGTGAGCCCCAGCTGAACAGCAGCGGCAGGAGGTCCGGAAGCGGACTCAGCCCGGGAGCAGGTTGGGCCGGGATTTGCCGGGGCGGACGCTGGGAGCCTGACCTTCTGTGTCCAGGGCTGGGGGGCCCCCCACCATGGGGGGCTGCTGCCGGAGAGGGAGAAGGGGCGCCGTCCCCGGGCCTGTCTCCAGGCCAGCGCCCTCCCCCCTCAGGGAAAAGCAGTTCTCACTCTGACAGGCGGCGAGCCCAAAAATAGGGCTTCTGTGGCCGGAGATGCCCCACGTGATGTGAAAGGAGGAGAGGGCTGGCAGAAGTGGCAAAGCAGAACTTCCTGAACATGCACGGATGCTTTTTTTGCCTGGGCACAAACGAGCGGCCCCATAGAAACCGACGTGGTGCCGCAGACACAAGGGCAGGAAACTGACCACCGTTCTGTGGAACAATACAGACAGCAGAGATAATCCCATGGGCTCCCATGCCCTGGGAGCCTGGGGAGCAGCTCACTGCTCTTCTGCTGCAAATGTATGTAAACTCCCAGCCCCGGCCGGGGTGGCGGACGGGGCTGCTCAGATGGCCGCGGGGCTGTTCTCTGTGCAGCTGTCTCCACCAGGCTGTGGATTCCCCAGGCGGTCACAGGAGCGGGGGCCACAGTGGGTTCTAATGGACTCACAGCAGAGCTGGGACCTTTAGAGCAAAGGAACCCATTCAAGAAAACCCTCCGTGTATGTGAAATCAGGTTCCTTGGCAATTCAGGCTGGGGGGAGACTGGGGGACGGTGAGGAGGTCACGCGGCCGACAGGCCCAGGCTACTTACTCGGGACCCCGGACACCAGCCGCAGAGGCCGCAGCACGCGGAACGCCCTGAGCGCCTTCACGTCGAATCCAGCCCCCTTCCCTCCCAGGGCGTTGGCCCCGTCGGCTTTGGTGGCTTGCTCTAAGATTGCACTGAAAAGCCTGCAAGAGAAGGAGAGAGGGGGCGTCAGGACGTTCTGCCGGCCCAGCGGGGCTCCGAGTCCTCCGAGGGACGCTGGGAGGCGAAATGTGCGGGCACCTCCAGCCACCATCAGTCCGCTGTGCGGGAGGGTCCGGGACCCCCATTGGATGACGGTCCCTCAGGGCAGGTCCCGCCTGCCCTGTGCTGGCATCGAGCGGGCTTCGCGGCACTGGCAGCCCAGGCAGGGCGTCAGGCAGGTGGAGGCTGCCGCCAGGGCCCGTGCCTCTGCCCTCCCAGCGTCCTGGCTCCACGTCCCAGCTCCTCCCGACGAGCCCCTGGCTTCGATCTGAGCCTGGGCACAGACGAGTGGCCCCACAGAAACCGACGTGGTGCCGCAGCCACCAGGACAGGAAACTGACCACCGGCCTCGGACCCTGGCAACACCTGTCATGTTGGAGTGACGGGGACAAAGGTAACAGACACATGTTCCAGAGGGGACAGAGGAGAGTTCCAGACGGTTCTGTCCAACAGAAACGGTGCAAAGCACAGGTGTGGGCCGTGTGTGCAAGGTAGATTTTCCAGTAGCCACGCTAAAAAAGTGAAAAAGGAACAGGCGAAATGGACGGTGAGGATAGATTTTATTTAATCCAGCATAACCAAAATAGGATCACTTCAGCTGGAATGAAGAGTTTTGTTTTGTTTTGTTTGTTTTGCGGTACGCGGGCCTCTCACTGTTGTGGCCTCTCCCGTTGCGGAGCGCAGGCTCAGCGGCCATAGCTCACGGGCGCAGCCGCTCCGCGGCATGTGGGATCCTCCCGGACCGGGGCACGAACCCGCGTCCCCTGCAGCGGCAGGCGGGCTCTCAACCACTGCGCCACCAGGGAAGCCCAGTAATAGAGTTTTTAGTGAGGTGTCTGTGCCTCTGCGTTTTGCGCTACATCTTTGAGACCTGCTGTGCTCCACACACAGTGCGTCTCGAGTGAGCGCTCAGTGGCCACCGCAGCTGGAGGGGAGGGTCCTGTAGAAAGAACCCCTCCCGAGAAATTTTGCTGGAAAAAGGTAGGAGAAGAGAAAAGCTAGTTCCTGCAAGAGGGCGTGGAATCGTTTTGCTTGTTTTTAAATGAAATCATGTAATAGAGACAGACGATGGGCAGTAAAGAAGTGAGGGGACAGTGGCTGGAAGGGTCGTACCCCTGGTGGGCAGGAGGGCAGGATGCCCGCAGAGGGGCACGAGCCCAGTAGCCAGGACGGTTCATCACGGTCCCGGGGAGGGAGGTGCATTGTGGGTTCAGATGCAGGTGTGGGAACAGACGGAAGTCCTCTTCTGACGGCGCCTCTCTTCTCAGCGAATCAGGTAGCAAGCCATCAGCTGGAATGTGAAAGGGGAGGGAGTCCTGGAAGCTTGAAAGGTGAGGCAAAGGCATAAAGGGGTCGCAGAAGAAAGTGTGGTGTGAATGGAGCCAGGCGGTGCAGTACGGTTTCCAGGCACCCAGGGCCTCTGGGAGGAGGTGGTCATGAGGGGAAGTGACACATCGGCTCAGCCTTGTGCGTTTCTCTACCCGCCCCAAGGGCACAGCTCAGGTAGCAGCTGGTCGGACCGGGTCGGAGTTGGTGCTTTTGCAAGTGATCAAGGAAACGAAGAGAGAAGTAACAGCTGAGTGCAGACACAGGCGAGAGACGACCTCAGGGCAGGAGGAGGGCACCGTCGGAGTCCAGCGCCGGACGGAGGGAGCAGGAAGGATGGGTGGTATTTTCAGGAGAGCAGGAAGCTGGTCCGAGGCCATGGAGAGGATGTGGCTCGCGGTCATGGCGGGGATCCTGACTTCGACCCTGGGAGTGGGCAGCTGAGACAGGACAGAGTCAGGATCCCTGGGGAAGAAGACGTCAAGGAACCAAGAAGCTTGGGAGGCTGATGGCGGGACAGTGTGTGATGGAGAGGAGGAGCTGGCCAAGAGCTCGTGTCTCCACAGCCAAGGAGAGACTCAAAGGCGTGGGAGGACCACGACTTGGAGAAGCAACGGGTAGAGGGTCTGAGGACACAAGCATCAGAATTGGAGGGGTTGGGCTTCCCTGGTGGCGCAGTGGTTAAGAACCCACCTGCCAGTGCAGGGGACACGGGTTCGAGCCTTCATCCGGGAAGATTCCACATGCCGCGGAGCAACTAAGCCCGTGTGCCACAGCTACTGAGCCTGCGCCCTAGAGCCCGCGAGCCACAACTACTGAAGCCTGTGCACCTAGAGCCCATACTCTGCAACAAGAGAAGCCGCCGCAATGAGAAGTCTGCACCACAACAAAGAGCAGCCCCT
Source organism: Delphinus delphis (assembly GCF_949987515.2). Classification (NCBI taxonomy): domain Eukaryota; kingdom Metazoa; phylum Chordata; class Mammalia; order Artiodactyla; family Delphinidae; genus Delphinus; species Delphinus delphis. Next base: position 1,887,039 of record NC_082693.1, read on the forward strand.
GCTCGCTGCAACTGGAGAAAGCCCGTGTGCAGCAATGAAGACCCAACGCAGCCAAAAATAAAATAAATAAATTAAAAAAAAAAGAATTGGAGGGACTTAGGGAGGAGGGGGGCGGTGGTCTGAAAGCAGAATAAGAGGAAGCAGGGCTCCTCTCCTGGCCTGCGAGCATTTGGAGGGGAGGGGCCGTATCTTGAGAGACGGCAAGGGCAGCAGGACCCGCGGGGAGAATGAGAGAGAGAAGGAGGGACCGGTGCTGGGGTTAGGGCAGCACGAGGCTCCCTGCTCTGGAATAAATCTGGTGAGGACCCAGCAACACCCGCTCCGTACTGATGTTTTCTCGACAGAGCTGAGGAGCTGGGACAAAGCTTGCAAAGCGGAAATCTGGTATCTGGACTTTTACAGAAAATGTTTGCTAAGACCAGAAATGGGGAGGGATTGTGGGGAACACAGGGCACCTCGGAAAGGTTTCGGGAGGGATTAGAACATGCAGAGAATGTACGGGAATGGGAGTCTGGGATCCTGGGCCACCTGTGGGAACCGAGAAGAATATGGGAAAGGGCCCCGTGGACCATCTTTGTCTTTGTACCTAGAGACGTCCCACTGACTCGTGGTCAGAAGAGCGCACTGGGTCGTGCCTAGGGCCAAGGAAGACGCCCAGGGAGCAGACCTGAACCGGGCCTGGGCAGCCTGGTCTTGAGGAACAGGCTGGGGCTTCTATGACCCCTGCCCCAGGGGGCTGGGGCTGGGAACGGGGAAGCTGCAGCTGGGGGCTTAGCAGAAGCTTAGACCCAGGCAGGGCCCAGCGGCGGGAGCTGGTCTAAACAGGGATTTGCAAAACGTGCTCCGGAGAGCCCTCGGGGACGTCTCGGGCAGCGAGGCCAGGGATGAGTGGCTTCCCTTTGGTCTGTTTTCCACGCGGGGACCCCGAGTAGGCTGTGTCTGCACGGTGGGTTCTGTGGCCAGACCGCGTCTGATGTCCTGCCTGCTCTGTGTTCCTTCACCCCAGCTCGGCAGTCCGACGGGTCCATGTGTTCGCTGGTGACACCTCGCATCCCAGGCAGAGGTCTCCAGGGTGGGGGAAGCGGGGTCCTTTCTCTGCAGAGAAATGTTCTTTCCATGGAAGCCTGGATCACAGAAACTCAGGACGTGGACACCAGTTTGCAAGTCTGTTGAACAACATTCCAAATCCAAACCAGATTTGGTTCCTAGAACTTCCTGGAAGAAAGGAACACGCTTATCAACGTACAAGATGTTCACAAATGTTATTCGGGGAAGGGAACAGAGATTGAACAGCCATCCTCTCCTTTAACCCCTGAAGGGGCAGAAATTTCAGGAATGGGCCTCAGACGTGTTCTCAGCTTGCAGGGGCCGGCGTGTTTCTCCTCAGTCACGCTTTGTAGAGGCGAAACCACTGCTTGGTGCCCCCCGGTGCCTAAGGGCCAGGGACCTTCTCCAGGCGGTGTGTCTGGCAGTTCCTTAGCTGGACGTTAGAGCTTGTCAGAGAGGACGATGGTCTCTAGAGGCCCTGTGAGCCGAGAGGCAGGGCCCCACATTGGGAGGGAGCTGGAGACACAGAGAGGCCCCTTAGGCTGGAGTAGACAGTCTGAGCAGGTGCATCTGCTGAGGGCTCCCGGGTGCCTGATGCGGGCGGAGGGAGGGCTCCCGGGTGCCTGGCGGGGGCGGAGGGAGGGCTCCCGGGTGCCTGATGGGGGCGGAGGGAGGGCTCCCGAGTGCCTGGCGGGGCTGTGGGGAGAGTTCCCGGGTGCCTGATGGGGGCGGAGGGAGGGCTCCCGGGTGCCTGATGGGGGCGGAGGGAGGGCTCCCGGGTGCCTGGCGGGGGCGGAGGGAGGGCTCCCGGGTGCCTGGCGGGGGTGGAGGGAGGGCTCCCGGGTGCCTGATGGGGGCGGAGGGAGGGCTCCCGGGTGCCTGGCGGGGGCGGAGGGAGGGCTCCCGGGTGCCTGGCGGGGGTGGAGGGAGGGCTCCCGGGTGCCTGATGGGGGCGGAGGGAGGGCTCCCGAGTGCCTGGCGGGGGTGCGGGGAGGCCCCCCGATCGCCTGATGGGGGTGGAGGGGAGTAGCTCACAGAGGCTCTGAAGTCCTCCCACATCCATTCAGCAGCCCCATGTCCCCACTGTTCCGAGAAGACTCCTCCACTTCCGGAAGGAATGGGGCACGTGAGGGGAGGGCAATGCCTTGGCACTGGCCTCCTGGGTGGCAAGGCAGGGAAGGGAGAGGGGCCCTCAGCCCGGCACTCAGGCGGGCAAGCCCACCTCCCCCGGAGCAAGGCAGACTCCCTCTAGTTTGCAGGAGGGCAGAGGCTGCCCAGGAGGGGCCAAGGTGAGCAGATATTTCCCAGGAGACACGAGGAAGCAAAGGCACATCCGTGTAAGGGGTCGGGATGGGAGGGCACAGCTGAAGAGAGGTGGCTGGGCCACACCCTCCATGCGGGTGTGTCGTTTTCCGAGTTAGAAGGATGGGCTGAGTCTAGACTGGATGGAGAGCCCCAAAGACCAGCGCCTTGGAGAAGAGAAACCAGGTGCTGAATGTGGCCGATTGCGAGATCAACGGGAAAAAGCCAGAGGGTCATGGTGGACCACAAGCTGAGCCAGCGTTGGCATCGTAGCCTCCACGTCACAAACAGTCGAGGGAGGCACCCTTGGGAGAGTGCCGAGTCCGGACGCGTCCCTCTCTTCCTCAGCCTGACGGCCCGGGCCCGGGGAGACGTGGCTGGGATCTGGGCTGACCCACAAGCAGTCCGCTCGCGGCAGTCTCGGGAGGAGCCGGCTCCATGCAAGTGGGGGACGGGCCCCTGTCTGAGGTCCACCTGTGTCTCCTGCTTCCATCCCACGCAGAGGTGAGGCCACGTTTGGGGCAGAGCATCATATAGACCAATGCCAACTCAGCCCACAGACGGGAGAAGACTTAGCTTCTCTGCCCCAAGAGGCGCCTCTCCTCTCTGTTGGCCCCAGAAGCACCAGATCTCATTCCTTGGGCTCTTTCTGTGAGTGTGTGAAAGGTTCCCAGGAGACTCGGGCCTTGAGGGCGACGCTGAATTGAAAAGGATTTAGATGTATCGGGAAGAAGCGCGTTAAAGGACTTTGCCACGGTTTGCTGAGTTAGTTCAAGGCATTTGTCAGTCACTCTGTTTATCCTGGAGTGAACAGAAGCAGCAAATCTCTCGCAGATCTGCAGCTTCACCCTGACATCCGCACGTGGCAGAGTCCAGAAACTTCCGTGTCCCTCATGCCTCCCAAGTGTCCCTGATGTTAATGCAAAGCGTGTCATGCTTGGCCAGGCAAAAAAGGACAGCGGCGAAAACTCGGAAACAGCTCCAGACGCCCGGAGACGGGGACTCGCTCCCAAATGGCCCTGATTTGCTCCGTCACTTCCTGCAGGAAAGGCCGGGCGCCCACGAGGCTCTGAGTAGGGCACGCTCTGGGGAAGCCACCAGCGCAACATCCTCCCGGGGCAGCTGGGAAGGGCCCCCTGGGGTAGGAGCCTAATACCACGCTGACCTGACCCCGGAGGCTGTGGGGACAGCGAGGGAGTGAACGGCAGGTGGGCTTGAAGTAGCGCCAGGTCAGCCCCGAGGCTCGGGCACCCTGCCCTCCGCAGACGGACGAGTGACTGGAGCCTGGTCAGCTGTGTCTCTCGTGGCGCGTGCGGGTCTCTTTGTACAAACATTCCACAGAGAATCTTTTCCTGAAGTTACCGATGCCTTGATAAGGAGATCGTCACTTCCAGCGTTTCCTGAAGCTTCCTGACGCCGCTTTGTTTCTGAGCGTAGGCTGACTTGGCCTCTGCAGCAGAGCGGGTGGCCCCGTGCCCCCGGCCCTTCCTAGTCCCACTGTCCGGTCCCGGCAGCCGCCGAGCCAGGACCCTGCAGAGGTGCAGGTGGGTGTCCCGGCTCCCGGGTGCCAGCCGCCTTCCCACCCAGCCTAACCAGACACACCCGGCCACACCGCAGGGGAGGCGCCCAGGGGCTGCTGTGCCGGGTGAGGCCCAGAGGGAGACCTGCAGCTGGGGCGTCTCCTTGACCGCACAGAGGCCCCTGGGCTCCACCAGGAGGCCCCGGATTCACCGGTGCGCACGCGTGTGTGTGTGTGTGTGTGCGCGCGTGTGTGCGTGTGCACGCGTGTGCAGGTGGGAGCGGTGGCCGGCGCTGCTCCAGGTGACGCTCCTCTCCCTTTGGAGACAGTCTGAATCCAAAGTGATGTTTAATAGATCCTCTCGTCTGGCCTGAAGCCCAGGGCCCTTGTGACCAGAGACACAGATACGGATGGGAAGGGGCCGGTACCGGGCGAGGGTGGCGGAGGGGGGGAGGGGTGGCTGTACTCACCCGACAACCACAATGATAAAATCCAGCAAGTTCCAGCCGTTGCGGAGGTAAGCGTTGGGGTGAAAGAGCAGCCCGTAGGCTACGACTTTTAAAAATGCTTCCACAGTAAAAATGATGAGAAAGAGATACTCCACCCGTTCCTAGGAAACACAAGTAGAAGAGAGAGAAGGAGTCATTAGACTGGGGATTTGGAAAATTCTGACCCAGCAGGTCCCCCAAGGTGGTGGAGGAGAAGGGGGCCCCTCCACGGTCGGATCAGGGGGACACCCCCAGGCCACATCCCGAGCCCCACGGTCCATCCCACAGGAGAGCTCCGATCCACTGGGCAGGAAGGGGGTTTTTAGTCTTCAAATGTTAAAATGCAGAAATTAGGGTGGTGAAAAATCGCACATCTTTGAGAAACATCTCAGTTCATCAGTGAGCAGTTCCTCGTACTTCTCAGAAGAGAACTCATGATGCCTTCTCTAAGGGGACCCAAGGATGCCGGGATGGGAGCTGGTGCTGAGAAGGGTTGAGACAGAAGGGCAGGGGAAGTGCCACAGTTCTGAGTCACCAACCCTGAAGCTACAGCCGGGGTCTCTGTACCCGGCCACCAAGAAGCAGAGCATGCAAACCTCCGCCGGCTGCTGAAACAGAGGCAGCTGCCCACGCGCGCTGACCCCGACCTGCGAGCCCTCTTCCGTGAGGAAACAGAACTCTCTGTCCAAAGAGCGAGACCGGATCCGCAGGGACCCCAGCATTGCCAGGATGAGGGCGGGCACTGGGTGGTGGAGGGGCGGTGCTATTCCGCTGTCCACACTCTGTCCTCTCCAAGAGGGCTCTGCTGTAGGATGTGGCCCTGTCCCTGGAGCCCACGCTCGGCAGGACTGACTCCGGCTGGCTGAAGCCGACTCAGGGCTGATTCACCGGCACCCCACCCTCCGCAGCAGCCGCTCTCCCACGCTGCCCCCGGTGCAGAGCCTTCAAGGCCCCTCAGGCAGGGGCGGCCGTGGCCTTCCCACACCGGTGCTTTGCGCTCGTCTCCGTGGGAGCGTCCAGGAAGCTCCCACCTCAGACCCTAGACCCGGCTTCTCCCCCTCTGCAAGTCAGGAGGGGCTCACTGAAGACCCGAGGTCCCACGCCCACCGTATCCCTAGAAGGCATACGGCCTGCCGCCCACCCTGCAGGGAGGTCAGGCTGGTCCCAGCGCCCCCCGTGCTCTGCCCATCTGCTCTGCCCACCCTCCCCAAACCCTGCGACATTGAGCGCGTGCCGGCCTCACCCAGCCCAGCTCAGGACGAAGTCTGGGGACACAAAGTTAAAAAGGGAAGAGCCCCGGGCCCCACCCAGACCTACTGGAGGAGATCTTCTGGCCATGGAGCCTGGAAGTGCACATTCCAGACCATTCCCCGGGTGTCTCTGAAGCACCTGACGTTTAGGAACCACTGGTCCACGTGCTGAGAGAGGCCCAGACAAGCGGCAACCAGGGGAAGGGGATGGAGGGGGGGACTCCACCAGCCTCTCCGAGGCAGGCTTGTCCTCACCTCCCACCCATTCCGTCATCTTGAAGTTGGTCTGGGACGTGGCTTCCCGGGGGTCTGCGACCCAGGAACAAACGGCAGTGCGTAGGAACTCTGGTCTTTAAAAAGCAGGTGATGTTGGATAAAAATGTACATCAGGACCTTGTTGAAAGGGAATGCATGTTCCAAAAGGGCGCGACACACCTGAGGACGACTGCGGAAGGTGAGCTGTCCAGCCACTCAGCCCCCGCCCCCGAGACCATTCAGAGCGCCCACGTTTAGCCCCAGCTGACAGGGCCACCTCCTCTGCACCCCCAGAAACCTCTGCGGAAATTCACGAAGTTGGAGCAGGGATGAGAAGGGAAACAAAGGTAAGCTGGGTACCCATTTGTGTCAGGGGCTTTCATGTGTTCGCCTGCGTGCCAGATGCATTCACCCCACCAGCCTCCATCAGTCACACGTCACTGGTGAGGCACAACCAGCTGAGTCCCTGGACACGATGCTGGAGAGCCCTCTGGGTCGTCTGCACAGTGAGCTTTCTGGGACAGGTAGCAACCCAGCTCCGAACACCCCTTCCCGCGGCAGGGAGGACAGCCATACCCCAGGGCTCCAAGCGTCCTGGCGTCTCAGACAACTCCTTAAACAGCGGTACCCCCAGCCCCGCCCGACCGGCACCAAGCAGTGTGTTTACCCCCTCATCTGCGAGGCTGCCTTCCCTTCCTGATTCCTCTATGAAAAGAGAAAGCCACGGGGGAGGAGGGGTCCCGGGTCCCTCCACTGCCGTGCAGGCTCACACCGCAGCCCCGGCGCGTCCTAGACCTGCTGCACCTCCTGTGACATGGAGGACCTGGGGACGTGTGTCTTCTCTTGTTGACCCTCGGCCTTTGTAAGTTTCCCCCATGAGGCCCACTCCCTAATCTACAGCATGTGACATAACAGGTGGAGACGAGAAGGAACCACGGGCATGGCAGAGAGTCCTCCACTCAGCCGTTCACGGACATGTTTATGTGCTGGAGATTCAAGAGAAAGGGTTCAGAAACTGACCTCCAGGAGCTCTGGGGACAATGGGGACAGATGGACAGAGTCCAGTACAGCAGGTAAGCTGTGCCCTGGAGGGAAGGCTGGGAGGATGGAGAGCTGTCAGCTGGAGTGGGTGGGTCAGGCATCCGGTGGAGAGAGAGGTAAAGGGGGGAAGTGTGGAGGCCGTGGCTGGGGAGGGGACGGGCTGGAGAGGTGGGCCGGAGCAAGGGGACCAGGGGCTCTGGGGCCGGGCCTGGACACTCGGCTTCCGTTCTGAGGAGACGGCGGCCCTGCTGTGGTGTGCACTGCCATCTGGCGCTGTCACGATGGGGCAATCGGGCGGGGGTGGCCCACGCAGAGATCGTGGAGGCCTGAGCCGCGGCCGAGACGGGGGACTGGAGATGAGCAGGGGGACCTGGGACACAGAAGGCGTGTGATTCGCTTTCCGGCTGCACGTGGGGGTCGGAGAAGAGGCAGGGAAAGAAGGGCGCGGCCCCCCCGGGGTTTCTAACCCGGTGACTGTGGGTGGAGGACCCTCTCGCTGCAGTGGGGCCTTGAGGAAGAGGAGGGGTCCGCGTTCTGTACTCAAGGCGGAGCTCCTGGACTTGGACGTAGAGGTGGGCTCGCAGGGGCGGCTGGACAAGGTGGCCCTGGAGATCGTGTGGACCGGAGGAGAGCTGAGGCTGGGGTCCATCCCCTACGGGACAACCTCAGCCCAAGGGAGTGCTTCCGCGTCCTGGGAATTGTCTCCCAGGAGAAGTGACAGGGTCCTGCTTAAAGCCATGGGGTCTGAGAGATAAAGGACCTCAGAGGTTATCTAAGTAACCTCCCAGCGGAAAGACTAGGACACTGATGAGATAAGGCCTGGCGGGTACACGTGGAGCATGCAGGATGAGCTGGACTTCCTGACCCGAGGCCCAAGGTGCGTTCGTTTCTTTGCCTCCCGGGCCCCGCTGACCCCCTAAGACACGAGTGGGTCAGACTCCTCAGTACGAGGTTTAAGGGTCTGAGACAGAACTGAAGAGGGCCCAGGAGCCAGGAAGAAGGGTCCGGACAAGAACCCAGGGAGGGAGCAAGGGCCTGTGGTCACCAAGTCTGGGGCACAGTCACCTGCGAGGTGGGTGAACGTGGGTGTGCACGTGTGTGGCACCTCTTGTGAGCAGTGCTGTATTCACTCTAACGTTAGGGGCACGGGTGTCCTTACAGAATGAATTCCACCCCTCTCTTCAAAGCCAAAAAACAAACAAGAAAACGTAAACAAGTGAAACAGCTTGGTCATCCTTTCAAAACACTGTGTGTTGCCATAGAAACGTCCGGGGGTGGAGAACGGTGCAGCTGTGGAAGCCGTTCTCCGGCCGGCTGATGTCCGGGTGCCTCTGGCCTCATGGGTTCACATTCCTCATGGCCTCCTCGGGCCTGGTTCTGGGGGTCCCAGAGCCCTGAGAACGCACCGAGGTCCAGCACGGGACCCGCCGTTTCTGTGATCTCGGGAACCCCCGGCAACTCTGGAAGCCACCCTGGGGCAGCCTGATTCCAGGCCCCACTGTGGGTCGAGGTTGAATAGGCTGGAGGAGGCATGAGGACAAGGCTGGGTCGCGCCAGACGCAGCCACGCACAGCTGCGGGTGGGGGGCGAGGGGATGCCCAGGGCTCCCGAGGACCCTCCGCTGCAGCCGGCTGGAGTGGGGACCTCGTCGCTCAAGTGGTTCCATCTCTTCCCTTTCCCAGCACCTCCCCTTCCCTCCCGACAATATTCCCCAACCCCGCCCGCCCCGTGCGTCCTTTCCTTGTCACCGTGTCCCCATCCCTCCCCTCTCCCTGCTCTCTCCTTAGGGCCGCCACTGGCACCCGGGCCCACATCCACTCCCAGGTTTGACCCACTGAGGGGATTCAGAGGAGGGAGCGCCTCGGTTCCCAGGGGTCACGAGGTCTCCCGGATGCCTGTGGGCTGTGAGGCCCTGGTGGGCACAGGCCGTCAGAGCTTTCCGCTCTCCTCACGTCCACACGTCCTGCCCTTCACCCGCACTGTAAGCCTCTTCACGGCAGACTCAGTTATCTGTGGATGGTAACAATCCTGATTCTGACACCGAATGGCTCTGTGTCTTCGGGAAATCACGCTACCTCCCTGGTCTGTTTCTCATCGGTAGAAGAGCTAGTTAAGCATGAAAAAACAAAACAAAACACGATGCTGCTGAGAGCCCTGGGCTTCCCAGGGCTGCTTTGGGAGCGGGTACAGGTCGGGGGGAGGCTGACAAGGTGGGGCTTCCCCCCTGCCCCCGCCTTGAACCAGAGCGTGGCCACTTTAACCCGAGGACCCTACACGGCTGACTCCAGTCTGGGGAACCCACAGGATGGGGTGTGGAGAGAGAGCACACGCGAAAGGGCGCAGCCGTCGCTTCCTGACTCGCCCGGGTGACCTGCTGGCTTCATATCCTGGGCTCTGCCTGAGATTGTACTGGAGAAGAGGAATGAGTGCTTTTTTTCCCCCTGGTTTTCTTAGAACTTGGAATACCACTTCCAAAGTCTCTCCAGAGTCCTCTGTCAAGCTCGTCCCTGGTCTGTGCGCAGCTCTGCACAGGCACAGCCGATTCCCAAACGTGGAGAGAACACAGAGTTCCTGCCTTGCTGTTCTGAGGATCCCTATAAACACAGACAGGTTTGATAATGAAAAATCCTTCATTAACGGGACTATGACTGCGTGTGCTTTAGGAGAACACGACATTCCCTCCTGGTAAGGGAAGCCGGTGCCAGGCGACAGCTCCCCGGACCCGGCCATCAGGGAGCGCCCGCCAGGTCTGTTCACGTATGCACGCTCGTGTCTCTTCAAGCACGCATGTTTCTGCACACGTGGTGCAGCTGGGCGACGCCCACCGTCTGTGTTAAACAGCAGGTACCTGCTCTGTAACAGACCAGCTGTGGAAATTCACACTCAGAGAGCTTTCCTTCCCTCTGCGGCTGAAGGACTACACAGAGTGTGGTGAACACACGCACAGGATACTAGTCAGACCTGAGAAGGAATAAAGTTCTGACACGCGCTGCAACACGGGTGAGGGCTGAAAACACTGTGCTGAGAGAAGCCAGTCCTCAAAGGACAGGGATGTATGATTCCACTTCTGTGAAACACCCAGAACGGGCAAATTCACGGAAACTGTAGATTAGAGGTTCCCAGGGCTGGAGGAGGAGGGAGCCGTTTCGGGGAATGAAAAGTGGCAGAAACAGCGGTGATGGCCGCACAACGTGAGCGTCATTCATGCCGCTCAAGTGGACACTTTAACATGGTTAGAACGGCAAATTCTGTTATACTTATTTTCTCACAAAGGGAAAAAAAGGAAGCATTCCTTTGGATGTTAAAGATTTTCTAACCATCAAGGGTCTTCATCTAAAGCTACCTGAGGCCACGGCTGAACCTGTATCAGCTACCCCCTCCCCGGGATCACGTGTCAGGAAGCCGCCAGGACAGCTGCTTGTCGAGAGAGCTGGTGGAAGGCTGGGGCCCTGGGGTGGGGCACGAGGCGGTGGGCGGGAGGCGGCTGCAGGCAACGCCTTCAAGTCCACCATGTTTCGAGGCAGGCCCTTCCCAAGGGCCTTATGGTGGTGCAGGCGGTCTGGCCTTAACACCCAGGACTCCTGTAAAGGATGGAAGGGCTGGACAAAACCACGGGATACCTAAGAGCAAAGCAGCCTCGGAAAGGACAGTCGCCTGTTTGTCGAGGCTGGTGGCCCCGGAGGCTGAAACTCTGCCGGGTCGCTGGTCTCACAGGGGCTCAGCCCAAAGATCCGGAAGCTGTCCTCCCGCACAGCTTGCTCTGCCCTCGCCCGTGACGCCAGGTGGCCGCGACTCACCCACTTGTGAGACGCTCAGCTCACGTCTCCTCTGGAGGCTGGCCTTGCCCCCCTGGGAGGGTCAAGCGGGCGGCTCAGATGTCCAGGTGCCGGCCTGCCCCTCGCCAGCCCGTCCCCCAGACGGCATCTCTGCCCGTCCCCGGGGCCCCTTCCTGGGCTGCTTCTCAGCTGTCAGCCCCCAGGGCAGACCTGGCCTGCCTGCGTGCTCGCGGTGTCCTGCACCGTCGTCACGGGCTGCTGAGCCGCCCCTTGGAGTTCACGGGTGGCCACGTGCCCCTCCCCACGGGCAGCACAGGCTATCAGGGCGCGGCCGGTCCCCCCTCTCCCAGGACGTCACTGGCTCCGGGACATCACCTTTGCTTTGGGTAATGGAGCAGAGTGGTGACAGGTATTCCCACTCAGAGCTGAAGTGCTTCTGGGGACCAGGGGGCATTTGCTTAATGACCTGTGGCTAGTGTGTGGTTTCCCAAACGGATGCGGCCGTGGCCTCAAAACTCTCTCCTAAATGCCCACCTTCTTGCAAGGAAGCAGACCAGCACGCGGCACAGGGGAACAGACCCCCTTTTCTGCCTGTCTCCAAGGCTTGTCCTCCACCCGCCCCCATCACTGTGTGGGTGTTAAGGCAGCTTCCTCACTGGTCTTACTGGCATCCAGGCTGATTCTCTGCCTAACCACCTCCCCCCGTGCCACCCCCGCCCCGGGCCTGGGATGGAGTCTCGCCTCCATGGCCTGGCTCCCAGGTCCCGGTGGAACCCACTCGTCCCTCTGGCCCCGTGTCCGGCCAGCACCGTGTGCTCCAGCCACACCAGAAGGCTCACCACGCGCAACCCAGACGGGCGGTGAGGGCAACCCTGCCAGGCCGGCCTTTCTCCACCTGCAAGGCCTGCCCCTCCCCTGGTCTGGACGTCTTACCCTCCCCGGCCCCCCACGGCCCTCCACTCAGTGCAGGGCCCTCTGCAGACACGATTCGAGCACTTACGACAATGTGTGTGTTTTCTGCAAGCTCGTCCCCTTGGGGACAGAGGCCTGCAGGGCGGAAGCAGGCCTCTTTGTCACCTTGGGTAGGAGGTGTCTTTAACTGGAGGGCAAAATGACAGAGGGAAAGGGCTTTGGAGCCAAGCTGTTTCCCCGTGACGAGCCGCGTAATCTTCCCAGCTGTGGCCTTGTCACCAGGAAAGTGGGAAGCTACACGACTCCGGCGACTTGGGGATCAGGAGTCATAGTCTGCACTGGGATGGCTCAGCTGCCATCGCGGCTCTGCATCGAGCATGGCCCCCGGCTCTGCCCCGGCTCTGCGGCAGGTGCAGCGGGGGTTCCGCAGGCGTCTGTGGGGCTCACGCCCCCTCCAGGCAGCTCTGTGTATCCCCAGAGGTCCCGCCTGGGCCACTCTCCAGCGCCCAGAGCACCAGCCCTCTGCCCGCCCCCTCTTCCCTCCTGCCCACATGGGCCTCCAGGACCCTCAGCAGGTAGCATGACCCATTTTCGAGCTACTTCTGAGCCTCTTGACTTCAACACAAACTGGAGCCCAAGGCCTCACGTGTGTTTTCTATTGACACAACTTCACAACCAAACCAGAAACTTCTCTGAGCCCGTCTGCCAGGTTCCGGGCCTTCTGAATGCTCCTGACCCCGACCCCCAGCCCTGGGTCCACAGCCGAAGGGACCCCAGCCCCCCAGCCGCGAGCCTTTCCCTGGAGGATCTGGGAACCCCACAACCCTTTGCCTCCTGAAGCGACTTATCTCAATGGCCTGGACGAGGTGACCGACGACAGCAGTGCCCATCGGGAGCGAGAGCGTGGGTTCAGGAGGGTTGAGGACCTGCGGTCACTTCCACAGCGAGAGCGCAAGGGGTGGGACATTACAGTTTATGAAGAGCCTTCCATTTTATGTTGAGCGTCACGACCACTTCATGAAGCAGGAAGGCAGGTAATTTCTTCTCCTCTACTTCTCTCACCCCACTTTCTTTTCCTCCTCACACCACCCCCATCACCATCACCACCATCTCCTCCACCCCCATCACCATCACCACCGTCTCCTCCACCCCCATCACCATCACCACCGTCTCCTCCACCCCCATCACCATCACCACCGTCTCCTCCACCCCCATCACCATCACCACCGTCTCCTCCACCCCCATCACCATCACCACCGCCCGAGCACAGCTCCCTGCCCAAGCCTCCTATAGTGCCACCACCCTCTCCATCTCCCTGTCCCCAAGACACCATTCCCTTGAGGCATTTTTAGCCAAGACGCCAAACATCCAAGGAGGAAGAAGCGAATCTGTCTCACGCAGGTGAAAATAGCCGGTCCCCGCCCCGGGCCTCTGCCTCCCTCCCACCCTCCCGCCCCCACCTTTCCTTCGTGGTCCTCCGCCCCTCCAGCCATCAGCCCCCGGCTTCCCCTCCGTCCCTCTCAGAACTTCTCCCTCCACCTGAGGGACGGGCAGCGTCCACAGGGTCACACAGCAGTTCAGCTAATTGGCTATTTCTTGCAAACTGCTTAGAAGGTGTGCAGACCCACTGAAAATGGGAAAACACAGAGCCGTGAACATCCACCTGTGACGCTGATGAACGCACCCCAGCCCTTGCGGGTGTGGATGGGGCGTCTCCTGACCTGTGCGGACCCACAGAGGGAGCCCAGGTACCCAGGAAGGGCCAACATCCCGAGTGAGGGCACAGCGCAGAGGGCTTGGTCCCCTCCCCCAACCGTGGAGCCCATGAGGGCTGCGATGGCCTAAATACAGTCCTCGTGCCGCTACGTCCCCTGCTGGAAGGATGTGAGGCGAGGAGGGAGGAGTTTCAGCTCCCAGCTCGTGTTCTCGCGGTGCCAGGTGGCAAAACACCTCCCCAAACACGGGCTTCATTGTTCCTGCTTTTCTGCTTGCTGCCTCTGACTTGCAGACAGAAATCCTACGGCAGACGGGACAACGGAAGCTGGGGTCACAGACAGACCCCAGGTCCCAGTGCCTGAGAAGAGTCCCCGTCACGCCGGTTACAAGCTGGTTACCACGACGTCGACCACCAACACCACCAATAACAACAAGAACTAATGTCACCCTGGGTGTTCTCAATCCCGACCCTGATCCCATGTCCCTTGCACGAGTTACCGAATTATTTTCTTCCTTCGTCACAACATCGCGATGCCGGCAGATCAGTCCTCCCCGTGAATCAGGAGGTTGCGACGCGGAAGGCAGGTCCGCTCGCCCAGACCACACAGACTCTAAGAGCCGTGGCGGGGCTGCGCCTCGGGCCCCTGAGCCCAGAGCGCTGGCCCTTAACGTCAGCTTTAACTTTTTCATCCATAGAAGGAGAAGCATGGCAACAGCCTGCGTCGTGTGCTGGCGTCCACGTACGTGGACGTGCTCTGTAAACTGCAAAGTGCTGTGGAAGTACTGGCGGGCATCACCCCAAAGCTTCTCTTTGGGGCAGAGAGAACCATCTCATAACATCAGCGCAGGACCACAGAAGCTCAGGGGAGGAAGGGGGCTCCAGTGTCCCGCAGGGCGACGTACACTCGACACAGGCTAGACTCACAAAACTGAGAGGCCTCGTGAGTGACCTGGCTCAGGGTTAGATAGAAGTGACGCCCCGAGATGACCGGAGCGGTGCTGGGTGCAAACCCCCATCTCCTGACCTGTGTCCGGTGCCCAAGCCGCCCCCGACCTGGGCCCCCCAGCAGACACCGCCCAGCCATCACCATGAACTCACCTGCTGACCCACATGACCTCAGCACCCCTCTCAACACAAGGACCATCAACGCATCGGTGCTGACTTACAACCTGTACCCTCCCCGCGGGATGCACAGGGTGACCATATGGTTTACCCGTCAGACAAGGGCAGCTTTGAGAGTGACTAATTAGTGGGGACACGGGGGGTGATCACACGGGGGTGATCCCAGGGGAACTAGAGACTGTAGTCACCCTAATTATACCTCAGGGAGGTTCCCAAAGCGCCCACCTGCTCCTTGTAGGTAAACCGACCTGAGGAAGCTTGGGAGCGTCTTCCTACTGGACGGGGCGGGTGGGGGGACTTGGGGGAAGGAGACAGTCTTGGTGAGAAAGGACAGGGTCCGCCTCGGGGTCACAGTCGTGTCTGCAGAGGTGCCACGACCACGGGGTTACTCCCGCGCCCCCGGGGTCCCCCTCCCGCCCCGGCGGCACCGGCTCAGCACCCTCACGTGAAAGCACGTGTCCGCGATCCCCTGCTCCGGCTCCACCCCGCCCGCTCCTCGCGGTGAACGATCGCCTGCGCGGTAGTTTAATGAGCCGGTGATGAACGCGTTGCGCGTCTCGTGGAGGCTGAATCACCTTGTTTACTCATCGGTAATTAAATCGGCAGCATCTAATGTCTGCTTGGGGAGATTTATGGGCATTTTCTGTTTCTAGGTGACGAAATTGAAAAATGAGTCTAATTACTGATGGATTTCCCCACGAAGAGAACCAGAGAACGGTATTTCACTCACTGCCAAGTTCACGGCGCCTTAGCACGGCCATGACAAGGGTGAATGACAGGAACGCCAGGGACCACCCAAGACCATCCTCTCGGACAACACTGTTTCCTAAGGGGAACCCCATTTGTCCCTCAAAAAAACCACTGCTACTAAGGGGTTTTGAGAGGATATGACACTTCCAGTATGGAAGGTTCTGACCGGGTGTGGCCTCTTAGTTGCTCTGTGACGTGAGCTTAGTCTTTTTTAATTCTTCAACTTTACATTTTCTCGTTTATGAAGCAAAGTTTTCAAGTCATCAAATTATTGGGCTAATGAGCAGATGATCCCATAAAAATGGTTGCAAGCTGGTTAACAGAAAAATATCACCATCGCGGCAGGTTTTATAAACATCTAGAAGTTCCCTGTCAAGTGTTTTGCTCAGTGTTACATTTCCAGAACCTTCAGGTTGGGAGGATGAGAGAAATACTCTGAGCATTTTATTCCAAGGCAGATGGAAGCGTCTCCCTGGGGTGCTCACTCTGTCAGTCTCCAGAGAGCGTTTACCTTTGTGGCTACTGAGCGTTCTTAGTCTAATCCAGGATCTGGCTGAAGTAACAGTGTCTCCTACACTTTGGGGATCGGGTGGGACGGGGGTCTTAGCGCATATACCTCGCTCCAGAACTGCTCAAGGAGCTCCCCACCCAGGGCTTCCCCGGTGGCGCAGAGGTTGAGAGTCCGCCTGCCGATGCAGGGGACGCGGGTTCGTGCCCCGGTCCGGGAGGATCCCACATGCCACGGAGCGGCTGGCCCCGTGAGCCGTGGCTGCTGGGTCTGTGCGTCCGGAGCCTGTGCTCCGCAACGGGAGAGGCCACAACAGTGAGAGGCCCGCGTACCGCGAAAAAAAAAAAAAAAAAAAGAGCTCCCCACCCAAAGGCCCTCCCATCCTCACAACGATTTTCAGAAACGATGTATTTTCTGCAGGTGAGGAGGCCCAGGGGTTTGGGGAAGAGGGCCAGGGGTCTCTCCCCGAGTCCCACGGAAGGCCCGGTGGGGAGCAGACGGTGTCCGCTGGCCGGACCTCAGGCTTCCGTGTCTCAACGTTCTCAGGGGTGGTCCAGAAACCTGCCAAGGAGGCCTGCGGGTAAGTGAACAGTCACCTCGCTCCTAGTTTACAGGATACACTGAGGGCCTTGGTGACCCGGGTCCCAGCAGTGACCCTCTCCTCCACGTGGCCCAGCCCACCACCGCTTCAGGGCTAAGACCCCAACTGGGTCGAGAGGCCTCTGTTTGGGGTGAGGCATGTTGCTTCTTTGGGCCTCAGTTTTCTAATCTGTAAAATGATGCCTCTTCCCCTCCTCTGCCCGGGCTACGAAAAATCACATAGAGAGTTTGGTGTGCAGTTTATACGTGTGTTTCCCTGGGGTCCACAGACCATAAGGGGCCCTGGGGAGTGAGGAATTCCTCAGGTCCTATGAGTGGCTCTGACTCCCATGGCAGGTGCCAAGTACGCAAGGCCTTGCCTCCCCTGCTCTGAATGGACACGTGCCTGGCTGCCACCAGCCTGACTCCCACCTTGTCCTCTGGCCTTGTTGTGTTAGTTGAGGCTCAGGGCACGGTGGTTAGGAGTCCCGTCTCTGGAGGGAGACCACCTGATTTTAAATCCAGGTGCTGGCATAAAGATCAGAGCAGAAATAAATGAAATGGAGAATTAAAAACAGTAGGAAAGGCCAATGAAGCTGAGAGCTGATTCTTTGAAAAGATAAACAAAATTCATAAACCTTTAGCCAGACTCATCAGGAAAAACAGAGAGGACCCCAATCAATAAAATCAGAAATGAAAAAGGAGAAGGTACAACCCCCATACCACAGAAATACAAAGCATCCTAAGAGACGACTATGACCGACGCTATACCAATAAAATGGACAACCTAGCAGAAATGGAAAAATTCCTAGAAAGGTACAGTGTCCCAAGACTAAACCGGGAGAAACAGCAAATATGAACAGACCAATTACCAGAAATGAAATTGCATCAGTAATTTAAAAAACTCCCAACAAACAAAAGTCCAGGACCTGATGGCTTCACAGCTGAATTCTACTAAACATTTAGAGAAGACTGTTACCACCTGTCCTTCTGAAACTATTCCAAAAAATTGCAGAGGAAGGAATGCTTCCAGAATTATTCTATGAAGCCACCGTCATCCTGAAACCAAAACCAGACAAAGACATCACATAAAAAAGAAAATTACAGGCCAATATCACTGAGGCACATAGATGCAAAAATCGTCAACAAAATATTAGCAAACTGAATCCAACACTACATTAAAAGGATCATAAGCCACTGTCAATTGGGATTAATCCCAGTGATGCAAGGATGGTCCAACATCCACAAACCAATCAGGATGATTCACCACATAAACAAACTGAAGAATAAAAACCATATGACCATCTCAATAGACGCAGAAAAAGCTTTTGACAAAACTCAACATCCACTTATGATAAAAATTCTCCACAGTGTTGGTAGAGAGGGAACATAGCTCATCATAATAAAGGCCATATGTGATAAACCCACAGCTAACATCCTACTGAACAGTGAAAAGTTAAAAGCACCTCCTCAAGACAAGGGTGTCCACGCTCGCCACTTTTATTCAATAGAGTATTGGAAGTCCTAACCATCGCAATCAGACAAGAAAAAGAAGTAAAAGGAATCCAAACTGGAAAGGAAGAAGTAAAGCTGTCACTGTTTGCAGATGACATGATACTACAGATAGAAAAGCTTAAAGACACTGCCAGAAAACTACTAGAGCTCACCAATGGATTCAGTAAAGTGGTAGGATACAAAATTAATATACAGAAGTATATTTGTAATAACTTTAGATGGAGTATAATCTTAAAAAATTGTGAATCACTATTACTCCTGAGACTAACATAATATTGGACATCAGGTATACCTCAGTTTAAAAAAATAAAATAAAAACTTAAAGAAAGTGCTAGAGAAGAAAATTGGAAAACGGAAAGGAGGAAAAAGGCAGAATAGGCAGGAATAGAAGACACACGGGAGCAGGAAAGAAAAGTGCGACACTGCTGGGGTTCGTTTACGCCCTGAGACGTCCAGGGTTAAGGTTCCCGAAGCCATGCCTATGATGCCCAGGTGTCTGCCCACAGAGGGCGTGTGCACGCGTGTAGCAGGAGCCCAGGGTGCACATGGGGGGGGCGTGTCCAACACACCCGGGAAGAGGGGCTTGTGGAGTGTGAGTCTTGGGTCCTCCTGGAAGAGTCGACCATTTGTCTATCTTCTACGCAGAAAGCAAGCCAGCGACCCAGCACCTCTGCCCAACCACAGCCAGGGTCCCACTGACCTCTGACCCCTCTGGCCAGAAGTCCCCATGAGCACGCAGCTGGCGAGAGGTCGGAGTACCAGCAGGCTCTGCCCTGGGGTGAGCGCCCTCCCCCGAGTCACCGCTCCCCACTGCTGTCCTCTCCCCCCACCCACAGCGTCTGTGGAACTGACTCCATGCGCTGGGCCGGAATCAGGCTGTGGTCCAGTCAGACGCCGGGCCCCGGGGACCTGAGTTCTGATTATGTCCACCGACATTTACTACCCTGGGGTCGCAGATGCAGAAGCAGCGCCCCTGCCTGCCTGGGGCACTCAAGCCCGGGGCGGGATCAGAAGGGACAGAGGTCATCGCAACGCGACGAGTCCCTTCAGCCGGGAGGCTCGGGGACCCCTCCCTGACACCAGCTAGACACAGAGGGCAACTCAGCCTCCTCCACACTCCAGGTTCCAGGCCGGACCCTTGCACCACAGACCACGTGGCTTCTGTGATCCCAGAAGAGCTACGAGCATCTCAGAGGACACGGGCTTTCCCCTGAGACGGTGGGTCCGGGCGGAGCTGCCGTGGTGACACTCGCACCCCCTCTGCGGCATCTACGCCCAGGTGAGCAGCCCGGCACAGGTAAGCAGAGTCGTCACCACAGGGAGCCGGTGTCCTTCCCGGAGTTTACACGCGACTTAGTCCTTGACCATCTAGGAAACCCCCCACTCCCAGCTGCTGCTCACCAGGGCCCTGGACGGCGTGTCAGGCTTTCTAGTGGAAGCGCTGGAGTGGTGGAGCCCCGCGGGGTGAGGAGAGAAGGAGGCCCTTGGGCGCCCGCCACGCGTGATGTGGTGAGTCAGCGCGCTCCGGTCCCAAGCGGCTGGTGCCGTACCGCCTCTCATCACGGTGAGGCTCAGAGGAGTCAAGCAGCCAGTCCAGGGCCCACGGGGAGTCAGCGCCGGGCGCAGGGCTTGAGCTCCGCCTCTGACTCAGTCCCACTGCACGGCCCTCAGTCGGGGTGGTTTCATGTCCATCACTGTCTCCACGGGAAATTCGATATTCAAGTAATGGCCGATCAGGCAGAATGCAGGGAGTGGCGGGGATGGAGGGAGGGAGCGCTTCTCCAGCCCAGGGCAGGGGCCGCACAGAGGGCCAGTGGGAGGGGGGACGGCGGGGCAGGACTGTGTGGCTCGGGGACCACGTGGCAGTGGGACTTAGGAGAGACGACGGGACAGGCCGGATCTGGCCAGAAGCAGCCGTCAAAGCCCAGACCCAGCAGCTGCGGGTCGCACCGTGAGCGGTGCTGGGACCGAGGGCTTCGGAGCGGTGGGAAGAGCATCCGTCAGAGCTGACCTGAGCAGCCGTCCGCGCCAGTAACGGAGCCTTTCCATCTCAGGTGGTTCCATTTGACGGGAGCCACAAATTCATACAGCAGTTTATGCAGCCGGGGAAGGGTGCACGGGGAGGGGGTGGAGGGAGCGCGGGAGTCAGCCTCAGCTCACCAGTGTATGCATTCATTCACTCACTCGCTCACTCACTCATTCACTCGCTCACTCATTCACTCACTCATTCATTCATTTGCCAGAAGGCCACGGGCGGGCCCAGGAGCTGACTGACGTTATGAATGTCTCTCTCTCCCAGCCTCCTAGCTTATACTATAAAAGTCACCTACATTTTAATTTGTTAGATTTGGGCAAACCTGCATGTTTCTCGGTCTTTCCTCAGTGCCACCGCATCTTACCGACCCCACGATACCACCGTGTAGAACCAGAACCATGTGCTGGGTCACAGCAGACTGGAGACCCCTGGGGTCGGAGACTGTCTTTTCCTCCAACACAGCCCCTCCTTCTGGCTTCCATTGTTTGAAAATGCAGTAAATCCTTTTGACAGGTGTCTGGTAAATATCTACTTATGTACATGTTGATCAAGATACTTATTTATTCCCTGGTTCAAAAAAGTAAGATTGCCCGCGCACTCGCCACGGGCTGGACGTGGCTGAACTAGGCTGATGGACTGGTGGCAGAGCCAGGGCTCTGAGCTGGCAGCAAAGCGCCCTCGGCGCCCCGCCCCGGTGCTTCCGGCCACGCCCTCGCCCTCCACGTGACTCCCACCTGCTGCCTCGACCCCTCCCGGGCTCCACCCCTCAAAAGATCCAGGGAGGGCCCAAGAGGCACCGAGGGGTTGGCAAGTCACCGACTCACGCTTGGACACTTTCTCACGCGTGCCGCCCCAGGGATGGTGCCTGCCTGGGAGCTTCGGTGGGGAAGGGGCTCCACCACGCAGCACCGGCAGGCTTACCCCGAGCTCCCGGGGGCGCCCTTCTAGGGTGCTCGCCCAACTCAGCAACCAAGAAGCGGGCAGCAGAGCCCCGTCAGCACTGAGCTTCACCCGGCCCCCGCGTGCCTCCCACGTGACTCTTCCCCCAGGGGCAGCGCAGGCGCAGGGCTGCCTTCTGCCTCCTTTCTGAAGCTGCATGGATGTAAAGGCACGTGGCAGGATTACAGAAGGGGGCCTCCACGGGGCGGGGCAGCTGCCCGGTTACAGAAGGGGGCCTCCACGGGGCGGGGCAGCTGGCTTCCGGAGCAGCTGGAAGGCCTCGGCCAGCAGCTGGGGCAACCTCGGGGCCGGAGAGGGCTGGCCGGGGAGCAGCACAGGGCTCCGGGCCTTGCTTCTCAGGGCCTGGCCGGCTCTGAACACACCGCCAGCTGAGCCACTGCAGCCGGAAGCATCGAGGCTTCTGAAGCGGTTTCCTGCGTCTTCTAACCAGGAAAGTAGAAGCAGCTCCAGCCCCGATTCTCTGATTCTAAACAGGCCTTTCGAGGGCCTCAAACCCGAAGGCCCGGAGCTCCGCTGCCGGTGCGCTGGGAGCTCTGCAGAGTCGCCCCTCCACACGGTCACGTTCATGCCCGCCTCGCCAGGGGTCCTACTGGATGGGGGCGGTGTTGGGGGTTCGGGTGCGAGGATTCTGCTTTCCTTCCCCGCCCCGCCTGACGTCTGTCGAGTTTAGGAGGCTGAGGAGAGGTGCGCTCCGCTGGGGAAAGCCGGAAACACCAGCACACCCACCCGGGAGGTTTGGGGGCATCTCGATGGTGGGACTTACCCAGACCCCTCCCACCCGGGCAGAACAGGTCTCTCTGAAGAGTGACCAGAGCCTGGCAGTCACGGAGGGGGCTGGGCTTGTCCCGCAAAGGAGAGAAAGACGAGAAAAATCCATGTCAGAGTAGAGGCGGCAAAGGACAGAGCCATCCTCATAGGGTCATCTGGGAAACACGCATGCACACGCGCACACGTGTCGGCACACGCGTGCACGCAGGCGCTCACACACACGGGGCCCGGGTGCTCTGTGCTCCTGGCGCGTCTGTTCTCGTTCCCTTAGGTGTTTGGTTCTGGCTGCTTCTGCACGGAGTGATGCATGGAAATCACTGTTCCTGGGAGTGAACGATCACCATGAACCTCGCGGGCCCATTTCTTTTTTTTTTTTTTTTTGCGGTACGCGGGCCTCTCACTGCTGTGGCCTCTCCCGTTGCGGAGCACAGGCTCCGGACGCGCAGGCTCAGCGGCCATGGCTCACGGGCCCAGCCGCTCTGCGGCATGTGGGATCTTCCCGAACCGGCGCAGGAACCCGTGTCCCGTGCCGATATCGGCAGGCGGACTCTCAACCACTGCGCCACCAGGGAAGCCCCGTCGCGGGTCCATTTCTTGAAAACCTCCTAAAGCCAGACGCCTGGGCAGTGTCGGGTGGGGGCTAGCTCTCCGCCCCTTCCTGCTGGGGATGACAGGAGGCCAGGGTCTGGTTCCCAGAGCGTGGGGTGGGAGGGGGGTCGGCCGACATGGTGCCCTACAGGGGCTGAGGTGATGCAGATTCTGTCAGACCGCGGGCGCTGTGTCCAGCCAGGCCACACTGCTCTGCAGAGACACCTGTCCCCCTGGCAAACTCTAATAGGGGCAGGACGCACAGTCCCGCCATCCCACGCTGGCAGCTACAAACGACTCGGGGTCTGAGAGAGGACGGTGCTGCCACCCTGCCGAGCCCTGGGGATGACAGTGATTCATCCCCACCCGACGGGAGATGCTCCTGTGTTTGCGCTCCTGTCTCCTGGGGCCATCCGGCTCATCCACCTCTCCTGCCCCCGGCTCCCCTCCTGCCCCATTGCCTTTCTCGCCTGTTTCTCCCCTCGCCCTGACAGGGATTCGGGGCATGGCCTTGGGTCGCTTTGCTTGCCCTGGCGACAGCAAGCCCTGCGTTAGCTCTTCTCTCCACATCGAGGAAGCACAGGTGACCTGCTCTGCTTAGGTGAGCACTTCGACTTCAGGAAGGAAGGAGTAGAGGGGGTCCAGGGGAGACGGAAAGGCAGAGGTGAAAGAAGACCTGGGATTAAGGCACCGAACTGCAACGGGGAAAAGGTCAAAGGTCATTTAAAACTTGGGTATCGCTCCAAGCACAGTCATCAACGGAAATAAAAAATTACAGCGACAAACCCAAAATAGGAATCTGGACGGAAATTCTGCACCTGCCGTTCATCCACTGACAGTTCCGCCATCAGGGGTCACGCCTGCGGCGACGACTTTGCCTCAGTCCCGCCGGTCTGATAAGTCCTTTGATTCGATGACAAGTGAGTGGCCTCAACATGAAGCCGGTCCCACAGGAAGGGGCTAATTCTGCTTCCCTCATTTGAATGATGAGGGATCTGAGGCCCAGGGGAATCAAATGATTAGCCGGCTAGCAGCGAAACTAGGACTTAACCCAAACGTCCTAATTCAAAACCCACTGCTTTCGCTGCCGCACCACGGTGTTTCCTCCAAGGAGTGTTGTAAAAACCAGCAGCCACGATGAGGACGAAAGGACGAATCCCGCGTAAGCATATTTGATCACACGTGCTAACGGAACCGCGGACGGGACGGCAGGCAGGAGCCGAGGAAAGTAACAATATGACAAGCTGCGAGGTGGCGGCACGTGTAGAATAAACTAATTTTATCATCATGGAATGAGTGCCAGTCAGATGCACCGGGGATCAGCGTTACTGAGGCCTGGGGCAAAAGAGACGGTGGACAGTGAAACGCTATGATGAATGACACGGTGCCACTTCTCTGCCGCTCTCTGGAAATGTTTAGAAATGTTAACACGCGATTTCAGAAGTAGGAGCCCTTGAACAAAAGATGCTTTCAGCCCTAGTTTTATAAAACCATATGGAAATGAATGAGACTTCACCGGCTAGCAACAGAAGTGAAACATGGGCAGAACTCGCTCCATAAAATCAAGTGACTTGGAGACTTCCGCTTCTGGAGAGATGGAGCAGACATATTTTTCCCTATTCCTCCCACAAAGTGCAAGTAAAATCCACGGACATTACCTATAAAACAAGCATAAGATGACTACAGGATGGAGAGAAGAAGGCAGGCTGGCAAGGAACCTCAGGACCCTCAGGGCACAGGGATGAGTTCCCTGGGTTTCGGAGAAATGTAACCGAGAAATGTCAACCGGTGCAGACAAACCGACCCCCACACAACTGAGGTCAGCTCTCTACAGCCAAGGGCCCGGGAAAGGGGCAGCCTAGCAAGACAAACTTCAGTCCACACTGTCGTAGAATATGCATAGCATAAAATGTACCATTTCACGAACCTGAGCTATTTGTAATGAGGTGGAGAGACCTAGAGTGTCACACAGAGTGAAGTAAGTCAGAAAGAGAAAGACAGATACCGTACGCTAACACGTATATATGGAATTTAAGAAAAAAAATGTCATGAAGAACCTAGGGGTAAGACAGGAATAAAGACGCAGACCTACTGGAGAACGGACTTGAGGATACGGGGAGGGGGAAGGGTGAGCTGTGACAAAGCGAGAGAGAGGCATGGACATATATACACTACCAAACGTAAGGTAGATAGCTAGTGGGAAGCAGCCGCATAGCACAGGGATATCAACTCGGTGCTTTGTGACCGCCTGGAGGGGTGGGATAGGGAGGGTGGGAAGGAGGGAGACGCAAGAGGGAAGAGAGATGGGAACATATGTATATGTATAACTGATTCACTTTGCTATAAAGCAGAAACTAACACACCATTGTAAAGCAATTATACCCCAATAAAGATGTTAAAAAAAAATGTACCGCTTCCGCCATTTTTAAGTGTCCAGTTATGTGGCCTAAAGCGCGTTCACATTGTGTGAACTGTCACCGTCCAGCTCGTGAATCCTCTCATCACCCGGACAGAAACTCTGCTGCTTCAGTAGTGACTCCACAGCCCCTGGGAGCCACCATCCCGTCTTCCGTCTCTATGAATTAACCACACCAGCTGCTTCCCACGAGAGGAATCATATAATATTTGTTCTTTGGTGTCTTGCTTATTTTACTTAGAATAACGTTTGCGAGAGTCTTCAGTGCGGTAACAGGTACCAGAATTTCATGCCTCTTTAGGCTGAACGACATTTCCTTGTATGTTTATACCTTATTTTGTTTATCTGTTCATCCACTGCTAGACACTTAAAACTCTCCCTTTTGCAGTTTGGAATAATGGATGCTGCTATGAACACGGGTGAAGAGAGAGCCGGAGTCCGTGATTTCACCTCCTTCAGGTGCGCACCCAGAAGAGCAATCGCTGTATCACCAGGTACGTCTACGTCCCGTGTTTTGAGGAACCGTCACACTGTTTTCTAGAGCAGCTGCACCCTTTTCCATTCCCACCAGCAGTGCACAGGGTTACAGTGTCTGCATAGCCTTGCCAACACTTGTTATTTTCTGTGCTTCCGATAATATCCATTCTAATGCGTGTGAGGTGGCATCTCATTGTGGTTTTGACTTACATTTCCCTGTGACTAGGGACATCGAGCATCTTTTCACGTGCTTATTGGCCGTTTGTATAGCTTCTTTGGCGAAATATCTATTCAAATCCTTTGCCCATTTTTAAATTAAGACAGAAAACTTTAGACAATAAACCTTCTACTCCAGCCAAACGCCATAGGAAAAGCTGTCGCTCTGACCCCACTTCCCCTCACAAAGCCTCCGTTCTCTCCAGGCTGTGATGAAGCACCTGACCCTCTGCTGGGCTGGAATCAGACAAGACCAGGTGGGGCGCCAGGACATTCTTCCACTGCGTGGTCATGAGGCTCCCCAGTACGCCCATGGCATCAGTCCCTTAATCAAAAGAGTTTAAATTAATTCAAGGGAAAATAAAAAGGAAGGGGAAGGAAAGCAGCCTCGTAAGGGCTGCTCTGGACCCCGCAGAGCTATCTCTGATGCGACGCCAGCTCGGGAGCTGCAGCTCTGTCACCAAGTTCTCCACTCCCACCCGCTCGGGGCCTCGGAAACACCTCTGTCTGCAGCCCACCTTCGCCCCCGACAGACTGGTAAATGGAAACGCACCCGGCTGGGTAGCTATGGGGCAGGACCAGAGGTCCGTAATACCAGGCGTCCCTTTGGCCTGCAGTTGTGTCTCTTCAACTTGATTTTTCTGGGGAGAGACGCTGGTCAGAAAGGAGTTAAGGGTATGAAAACAAGGCTGGCCTCCTGAAAATCTGGGGGAGACTGGCCGTGCCCCATCACTCCGGCCCTCCATCCTGTTCCTGTGTGTCTTTGCTGTCACCTGGATACCCCAGTCCCCCTCCCCCATCCCCACAAGGCCACGCTAATCCCCCCAACTCCAAGACCCTCAGGATCCGCCTGTTCTTTCAACTTTTACCCCTTTTATTTACTTATTTTTTTAAAGTCTTTATTGAATTTGTTACAATATTGCTTCTGTTTTCTGTTTTGGTTTTTTGGCGCAAGGCACGTGGGGCGAGGCATGTGGGATCTTAGCTCCCCAACCAAGGATCGAACCTGCACCCCTTGCATTGGAAGGCGAAGTCTTAACTGCTGGACTGCCAGGGTAGTCCCTCTCACCTCTTTTAGAAAACAAAACAAAACACAACGCGACAACCTTGCTCCTAGCAGGGGCTCAAATGGGCAGGAAGAAGTCTACTAACAAACGTATTGTTCATCAGGTATTATAATTCGTAACGGCGTAACTCATGACTCAGAGAATAGCTCCTCAAAGGGAGCAAAGTTCTGGGGATGGCAGTGGTGCTGCAGAACCGACACTGGGCGCCCCCTAGGCTGGCTGGCGATGGAAGTCGTTGCCCGCACACGGCTGGTCTCCTCCATTTCACAACAATAGCAGTGTGGCGCTTTAAGATTTTAAAATGACTTCACGTGTGAAGTAGTCAGAGCCAGTATTAATATCCCCATTTCCCAGATGGGACTCCTGAGACTCAGAGAGGTTAAGTGCCTTGCTGAAGGTCACACAGCAGTGTGTGGCAGAGTGAGGCCTGGGAAACCAAGGCCTTCGTTTTCCACCTCCACACAGCCTGCAATGCCCCCTCCTGCCTTCTTCTCCGGCTGGCTGGCTCCTGTTCCCCAGAGCTCCACGTGCGGTGCGGCTCTGGCCCGAGGAGCGCATGGCATGGCCCCTTCAAACTGGCTCTCGGGCTGGGGCTCCTACCCAGCCTGCCGTGCTCAGCACTCCCCCCACCATCATCCTTAACAGCCCAGAGTCCTGCCAGCCGCTAAGATGAACAGCCGGAAAGGTCAGGTGCCGCTTGGGTGATTACCCAGCTTCGGCGAAGTCCCGGGCCCAGGCGGGAAATCAGTTTTCTCAAGCAGGCCGTGCCGGCACTTGGGGTCGACACTGCCGTCTTGTAATCCAGATGCTCCTTGCTGGAGGCTTGGACGGGCAGCGCTCACACACGGGGCACAGCCGCGGTGCTTCGGGCAAGGGCTTCACGCCCTCCTCCGGGGGCTCACGCCTTGTCTGGAGCCTTCTTTAATTAACAGAAAGCCAGGTGACACTCTGTTCCCTTCCTCTGCATGATGGGGACGCTGGGAATTTGCAGAAAGTGAGGACGTGGTGTGACAGCCCATCTGCACCGCTAGGCTTGCGGTTTCGTTAAACCAACACCGTGCGCCAGGCACGCACTAAGTTAATACCTGCTTTGTGGATTTTAACTCACTTGATCCCCACCATGATCCTGTAAGTGTTGTTATACCCTTTTAAAAACGGGAAAATGGAGGCCTATGTAAGTTGCCTAGGAAACCAGGCTAAAGGAGGGGGAGTTGGGATTCACGCACGCCCAGGCTCCAGAGTCTGTCCTGTCCGTCCTTCCCCATCTCGGACGCTCTGCCCAGGCAGTGAGCAGGGCAGAGCCGCTGCTCGCTCCCCATCCGCCGGGGAGAAGCTTCTATTCCTGCCTCAGTCTCCCCAAGGGTCCAAAGGGGACACCTGCCCTACTTACCGACCTCAGAGGCTGCTTAGCGGATCAGATGAGGCCACAGACGAAAATGTGTCTGTTACGACGAGAGCGCCATGAACACAGGTGCAACACATTCTCCGTCCGGCACCTTCAAAGGTGCAGCTCTGGGGACTCAGCAGGGCGGGGCCAGGGGGAGTGCACGATCGCAGGTAACTGGGGGGAGGCAGGTGGGCGAGAGGGGAGGGAGCTTCAAGTGAGGGCAACAGCGCTGTGGGTGCACAGAGGGGGCCCCGAACTGCTCTGGGGCAGAGGAGAGGGCGTGGGAAGCGCTGTGTTTGCACCCCTCTGTCCCAACACCCAGAGCAGCCGTCGGAGGTTAACACATTACAGATGAGGACACAGAGGCTGGGCGAGGCCAGGCGGGTGTGGGGCAGGCCCTCACCCAGGCCCCCCTGACCCCAAATGCCATGCTCCACCACTGACGATAACCTGGCAGGTGACGGGGACAGTGCGGACCACGCGAGCACCTGCTCCGTGGACGCCACTTGAAGCCCGTTCCTCTGTGAGCTGCCCCGTCACAGAGGCCCTCATTCCGTGATCCTCTGCGTTAGGGCGACGAGACATGAAGGAATGGCCTGGTTTCTAGAGTCAAAGGAGGCTACGTCTGAGCCCAGGCCACCAGCGGCGCGGTATATGGGCAAGTTCCGAACTCTGCGGGCCTCACTCCTTACTTCTGTAAAATGGGTCTCACGTTATCCACCACACGGCTGCAGTGAGGAATGAGTGGGGTCATGCAAAGCGCCGGGCACCTGACCCCCGCCCGTCAAAACAGTTTCAGGAGCCCACCCACTTCGCTTTCACCTCCAGGAAGTGAAATTTAACAAAAACGGGCCACTGCTGCTGTAAGCCTCATTGTCCAAATCGCCTAACTCCTTTGAGAGGGGACCAAATCCCTGGTGCGTACCAGCAGACACTTTTGCATTAACGTTTCCAAAAAGCCAAGAGACAGGAAAGCCAGGGCTTGGACTGTGAGACAGGAGCTTCTGCTCCAAGCTGCTCATGATCTGAGGGCAGAAACCCACGTGGGGAGAGGGCCTGGGTCAGACTGTACAGAAGCTGCGTTTTCCTGGTCTGCGGCCTGGGGCACGAGATGGGGTCTCCAAGGCATCCCTGACGTGCCGGGAGCCTGAGCAACCGGGGGGCCTGGACCCGGGCTGCCTACTTCCAGCTGTCCCGGTTGGACCTAATGCCCTGTGACAAGGACACCCTGGGAAGCCAGGGGCGGATCCACGTTCTGGTCCCCTAACTTCCTGGAGGGAGCGGCTGCCCTGGGGCCCCTGCCCTGTGCTCCGTGTGGACTTGCTGGGAGGCCCCGGTATTTTCACAGGAGGCCGCTCCTCCCCGGGCCCCTCCCAGCCCCCAGGACCCTTCCCTCCCTGCCACCTCCGAGCTGCGTGTGGCTGCACCGCCTGACGAGCCAGGCCACTAAGGGCAGCGTCCAGGGGGTCATGCTGTGGGTCCCGCCCCGCCTACTCCTGGGAGCCCCTGTGAGGTAACGGCTGGGTGGCTTCAGAGGTCTGGGACAGAAGCATGACGGTAAGTCAGCACCAGGTGTGAGGCCGTGGGGGGAGGTGCGCGGAGCCAGGGTCAGCCAGCCAGTCCGCACAAGCCAGTCCTTCCCGTGAGCCAGGCGGTGGAGGTGGATGGGATGTGGACCCGCGGGGACACCTGTCTAGGGGGGCAGGCGCAGCCCAGGAGCGCCGGCCTGTGGGTCCTCGAGGACAGAGCTCTTTGCACGGGGACGGGGTCAGAAGAGGTGTCTACTAAAGGGTGACACCGGAGCTGCCCTGAGAATAGGCGACAGAGCAAACGCAAGGTGCGGAGCTTGGGGGTACATCTGGGAAGTGGGGTGCTGAGGGGCTGCCAGGCGCCTCGGGTGGGCAGGGCCACCGGAGGGCCTTACGTGTCGGGCTCAGGGCGTCCCCGAGGGCTTCTGAAAGGGACTGCACCCTCGGACTCTAGGAGCTAGGCAGAGGATGGCCGGCCGCACGGCCACTGACTCACCGGCGCCCAGAGCTGTCCAGCCCCTCGGGAGTCTGCTCCCCCTTCTCCACCCCCATTGCTCTGCACGGCTCTGAGCAGCCCAGGTAACTCTCTGCAGACGGCGATCTGGACGGCACACGTTAAAGTGTCTCCCTGGACAGAGTCTCCACCGAGGATGACAAGTGGAGCACGGGGACGAGGGAGGACCCAAGCCGCCCGCCCAGCCCGCAGAGGACACGGGCTCGCGGAAGCGTCGGGGGGCCTAGGTGGCGGGTCTCCTGACTCGCAAACCGGCGCTCTGCCGCAACCCCCGAGGGCCCCTGGCCCCGCGGCCCTCCCCTTCCACGCAGGCCAAGACTGGCTGCTCAGAACACGTCAGCAGCAGTCAGACAACCTGCCAAAATATTTGTGAGCCTCTGACGGCCGGAGGCGGGGCTGGAAGGAAGGCAGGCTGTGCTGCACACACTCGGGTGCCACACTGGCTCCTTGAGCCCGGCCGTACCTTGCTCCTGGGCCCATGGTTCACCAAGAAGCATCGCAGGTGCTCAGGGAGGAGGGGCGTGCCCAAGCGCGGGGCGCGCGGTTTGGAACAGGTTGCTGGCGTGACAACCTCGTATGTAGAAATGAAAACAGACCTGTAGCTTTCCGAACACAAAGCTCAGCAAGAAAGCTCGGTACAGTTCCCTCACCCGGGGACAGGCAGCTGGATTCTCCCAGGGAGGGGCGGATGGCGGAGGAGGACCAGAGGCTAGGTTGCTTGGCTCCTGGGGTTTGCCTGGGGGCAATGGAACTCAGAAGATGCAAATAATGACTTTACAACAGGGCACTAATTTTTAGAGCACAGAAATGAGCAGCCCTCCCTCCCCATTTAACAGAGCCCACACAGCCCTGCCGGCCTGGCCTGAGTTTATCCCAGCCCTGAGCCCTCCTTGGGCCGACAGTGGAGATGCAGGCCCTGCAGGCCCAGGGTCTGGGCAGGAGGTCTCCTGGAACAGCCCTTGGGGGGCTCACATTTCAGAGTCCCTGCTGCCCCCCTAGGGCACCTGCTAGAGCTCACCTGGAGGACGTATTGTGCCACCCGCCACAGCCAGCTACCAAAACACTATGCTTCCTCCCCACTGTCCTCGCCTGCCCCCAGATCAGAAGCTCTGATGGGGGTGGAGAAGGGGGTATAGAAGGTTTCTCAAAGGCTCCTGGCCTGAGAAAGCAGCAGGACAGGAAGCCCCCCGTGGATGCCAACACCCTCCCCTCCCGCTACGCCACTGTTTATTAAGCTCCTACTTTGTCTGACATTTGTGCTCCCGGATCCTTGGCCACCGCTGGCTTTTTACCATTTGAGGCTGAGCCAGGAGATAGATGGGCCCCAGGCTGAACAGCTGGAGTTTCCCCCTGTGGACAGATACTCCAAGATGAAACGGAGGAGAAGCTGAGCCCTGCCCAGATAAGAGACCACACAGTTCTCATTCTCCAGGTGAAGGAGACCTTCCTGACCACACACGCGCAGAAAGGCTCCTTGGAGGCCTAAAAGGGAGGGATGTCAACCTACCCACAGGACCTCTGCGCTAGAATCTATCTTGGCTAAGAGACGCATGTGCACACGGGGGAGGACCCTGAGATAAACCAAATACGGACTCAGAACCAGACAAGGCAGGATGATTGGCCAAAGGAAACCCAACAGAAATGCCCCATATAAGGTATTTCATTCAAACCACCACGTGAGTCTATGCACATGTGCCCTTCCTCCTCCTAAGAAACACTTTCCTTGTTTCACTACTTTCCATTTCTTTGCGGAAATTTATTTTCTGCCCAGCTGTACAGGGCAGGGCCTTGTCACCGGCCACTGGTCCCTGGTGGTCTAGTGGCTAGGATTCAGCACTCTCACTGCTGCGGTCTGACCTCAGTCTCTGGCTGGGAGCAGAAATCCTGCTTCAGGCCGCGGCAGGCAGAGGCCACCTGAGGTCAAGGCCACAGACTTGGACTCGCCCAGGGCCACCCTCAAGGCTCTGTGCTCCCCTCAGTACCCGGCTGCTGCCATTAGCACCTGCCCAAACCACTCCTGGCCCCCCGCTGCCATTCCTGACTTGCCCCTAGGCCCCTGAAGCTCCTGGGGGGCTCTGAACCGCTGCCCCCAGGGACTCTGTGCCTGGGGGGGCCGTCACCCCACCGAGCTCCCTTTCTGGCCTCTGAGGTCAGCCTTGACTCTGGTGGTTCAGGCCCTGTTCTGGGATGCCAGGGCTTCAGGCATTTCAAAAATAAAGAACCAGGAGAAGCCTGTTTATACTCTTCTTGGTAAGAAAACACTCCACCAAGATGTCCAACACTCCACCAAGACCCAGGGGCTAAACAGCTTAACTGCCGTTTAGCCCCGCGGTTCTCAGCGGGATCCCTCTTTCGAAGGTGGCCGTGAACATCTTGCGGTTCTAAGCAAAGTGCTGTGTGCGTGTGCGTGGGTGCACTTTCCTGGGGAGAGTCCAAAGCTTTCATCAGATACAAAAAGAGGCTAGTGAACCCCAGAGAGCTAAGAACTGCCAATAGGCTGGATAACTCGAGAGAGGCAAGGACAGAAGTTTCCAGAAACAATGCAGCAGACCTCTCGGGCCTCCAGCCTGGACTTCTAAGTGACCAGATTCCTGGGTTTGGGATCCTTCGACTATTTGGTTTTATGGAGTGTTCACATACTTCCGAATGGCATGGCCGGCCAAGCCTGGACCCGTGCCTTTGGAAAACCACTAATGGAACAGTAAATAGTGGGAGAGGCCTAGCTTCATGCCAGAGCTCTCAGCCAGGGGGAGGCTGCTGTGTGGCCACAGGCTGGGGGTTGCTGGGTCCCCGGGAAATTTAATAGGTGGTGACAAGGCAAGGCCTGGTGACAAGAACTCAGCCCCTTCACGGGGGCCCGAGGTTTTGGGAGGCTCAGCTGGGGCCCTGGAGGACCACAGGCCGGGCAGCCGGCCACTGCTCAGCTGGGTCAAAGCTCAGCACAGCCCCTGGCCACAGACCCCGAAGGGCCTGCCCCGAGCCACAGGTCCCACCAGACGGCCTTTCTGCCCGGCAACCACAGACAGAAAACAAGCCTCTTCTGGGACGGACTTTGTGTCTTTAGACCTGGAAAGCGAACAGGACCAGCTCTGCTAGCAAGACGCCCAGGAGTGCCTAAGGTGCAAATATTTCCACATGGCTCGCGGGGTCCCTCTCTTCACCTCTTCCTGGTTGTCTCCACGCCAGGTGGCTTGGAGAGCACACGCGTGTCACTGAAACATACACAACTCAGCACAGGCAGAACCACAGGGCAGAGCCCAGCACCCTGGATAAAATGTGTCCTGCCTCCTAGAAGCTCTGTGTGTCCAACCAGGGTATTAGACTCAATGGCCAAGACTGTACAAAACGGACCATTCGTGCCCTTCCCGTGCCAGCTGCGCCCTCCACTGGCCAGGGCCAGCACGCTCAAGCTCAGGGTCAGGGAGCCGACCACGGCTGGGCACCCAGGCTCCAGGGAGTCAGAACAGCACCTACTGACCGTGCGAGCTTGACAAATTACTCTCGAGCCCCCGTCTGTCCATCTGAAAAGTGGGGACCCTAAAACCTGACCCAGGCTTGTAAGGATTAAATAAGACAGAGCCCAGCATACTCTAAACTCTCAATAAAAGGCAGATCTGAGTATGAACGAGGGCTCCTGTGGCTGACATCCGGGGTCAGGAGTCCGAGGCTCAGGGATGCACGCAGAGGTCCTGCCCTATAAGATGTACGGGGAACCTCAGAGAGGAAGGGAGGCCAGCTCTGTGTCTCCTGGACACTTCCCGCGGAGCCTGCTCTTCAGGGGCTGGGGACGCGGCGGCGGGGGTGGGTGGGGGGCGGGGCACCGGCCCCTCTCCCTGTAACCACCACCCGCGGCCACCAGGGGCGCCGGATTCCCTCCGTCTTAGGAGTCGTGGAAAAAATTTTCCCTTTATTCAGCTAAAATAAGGCTGGAGATTTTCATATGAAAATTTCCCTAGGAAACTAAGAAAAAAAGAAAACAAGTACGAAACGCAAACATATGGATTTAGACAAGTTGACGGTGCGGAATCTGGATCCTGACTGAAGTCGTCTGGCTCAGACCAGCTTTGTAGATGCAGCTTGTGACCAGGAACCCAGTTACAGATGGAAGACAGACCATTCCCACTCCTGCTGCGTTTCTCTGGGGGGGGCTCCCCCCGCCCCCCGCTCCTGGACCCTTTCTTGCTGGGCATCCCCCGTTCCCACTGCATCTCTACAACCCAGGGGACCCCACCCCCGGCTTTACAGTATTGCAAACAGTCCATATACAGCAGGGGGATGACCTCACTTCCAACAGGAGGGAAGCCAGCAGTTTCCCCCAGGCTGAATAAAATCTACTTATTTTACAGTTCAGTAAAGTGTCTAATATTTAAAGTTGTCCTGGGAGTGTGGCGTGCTTGGGTTCATTCCACCTCTGCCTTTGAAAAGTAAGCGTAAGGAATGAAGCCATGTTTTATTAGTTCCATTTACTTTTTCCAAGCCCAGAGATTCTGAAGCCTGTGTTTATATGGCTGTGTCTAGGTGTACCCTGGGGGTCAGGGAATGGCTCCTGAGCTCCCACCGGAGAGAAGCCACACGGGAGCAGGAAAAGGACAGCCCTGGACCCCACAGGACCAGCCATGCTTGGCTTTCTGCGACCTTGAGCAGGTTGGGGAGCTTCTTTCCCAGGTGAATTCAGAGAGGCAGACCCTGCCCGGAAGGTTGTTGGGACGTTAGAGAACCAGGACCCAATGAGGATTTAAACCTGAAGGAATAAGGGAAGCTAGCATCTCCTGAACTCGATGCTGGGCACTTGGGATGCATCGTCTCGCCGCGCGGTAGAGTAAGTGCTCCTGTCAGCTGCCACAGACTGGACACGGTGCCTGGCCCCAAACCGCACGGCCGGCGAGGCCAGAGGTGGGATCCGGACTGGGAGGCTCCAAAGCGCTTTCCACTCGCGCATGTCCAGAGTCACAGGCGGGCCGACAGCAGAACCGGGAAACGGCACGACCTTCCCTGGAGGAGCAGGTGCCAGGGGCCCAGGCCAGCTGGGGAGGGCCGACGTCCGGGGCCAGAGCCGGGAGCCATGGGCACATCACATCCCCGCTGCTGCGGGCCCGGCGGTGCCGGTTCGGGGGCCCTGCTCTCCTAGGGAGCCTGGGTTTCGGTGGGAGATGAAGCTGCAGCCTCCGCTTCAGGCTGCGAGGACAGCAAGGCACCTGAACGGCTCTTTCCTCTAGGGTGTGGGCCGGTGGCGTCTGGGGTTCGCAGGGGGGCTCTGCTGGGAGGTTAGCCCGAGTCAGTGGTCACCAAGGACCACTTCCTAGTGTGAAGCCCGCCCGGGAGCGAAAGCCAGATGGGCATAAAAGCAATCCGTGAGCGCAACCAGGCGGGGAGGGGCCAGCCCTGAGAATATTCCCCCAGCTAAAGGCAGAAGGTGAGCCGCCAAGTACAACCCGGGAGCCTCCTCCCACCTGGTGGCCCCAACTCTACTGCAGCCTCCGCACATCCAACAACGGAAAGACCTTCTTAAACACAAGCATCTTGGACACAAAATCACCCACAGACGGGTCCCCTCTGCAGGACAGAGGGGAGAGTGGGTTAGGGAGTAATGCACCGCATGCCCTGTGCACGGACACAGCGGTTTCTCAGAAATCCGCCACCACCGACGGACATACCCAAGGAGCCCACAGCTCGGCCGCTTTCTCTTCCCCGTGGCTGACAAGATCTGCTCGGAGGTGCCCAGACAGGTGGGCAGCCAGCAGGGCCCCGGGGCTTCCTGGATGGAACGGAAGGGGTTATGTTGCCAATTTTTCTAATGAGCACATAACTGGAAAAGAATTAGAAGAATTAAGTTCCTGTGCGTGAACAAAGGCTAATTATCAGATGAAAATAGTTAGATGGTAACTGAAAAGACTGTAAATAGACGGTTCCTCAGAAATAATCCACTTACTTACACTTTTTCTCTCTCATTAGCATCATGGAACGATTTATTATATAGGCCTGTGTTTGGGGATAACGCTGGCTTTAAACTGGTAAGAATTCTTCAGCACTTCAGAGAAAAGCATCACCTGGCTTTCTTCACTTTAGAGTTGGCTTTGGGAACCGGATACTACCGAGACCACATCTAAAAGCAAGACGGGGGAGGTGGGACTTCCCCGGCGGTCCAGTGGTTAAGACTGCGAACTCCCAATGCAGGGGGCAAGGGTTTGATCCATGGTGGGGGAACTAAGATCCCACATACCACGTGGCACGGCCAAAAAAAAAAGACTGGGGATGTGACCCGACGTGGGGGGGCCCAGAGCAGCTGCGGTGATGGAGACGCACTTGTCTGTCTTGTCCAACGTGGAGACCACAAACCACGTGGCCGCTTAGCACTTGATACGTGGCTACCGATGGCTCAGTCACCGCCAGCGAGCTGATGACCCCCATCTATATCTGCCTCACCCCCTCCTCTAAGTTTCAGATCCGAAAATCTAACTGCATCCTCAGAAACCGCATGGGCGGTGGGCTCATGGTGGACACGGCCGAGCCCACAGGCCCAGAGACGAAGCCAAGGACGGGTGAGCTCCCCCTGACTCTCCAACCGGGCCCTTCACACCCGCCCCCTCCCCCAACCCGGTCATCATGCTCCACGACGCCGCTCCTTGGACCCGCCCCCTCTGTCCATCTCAGCAGCTCTTCCCTAAGTGTGTGGCCTCCTGGATGGCTCTGGCCCTCCTAGACGGCTGCTTGTGAGTTCTCGCAAGTACAGATCCGACCGTGCTTTCTGCATTCAGGGTGCCCGCTGTCCCGGGCGTAGAACCCAGGCTTCTCTCGTCCTGGCCCCTGACTCGTGGTCACGACCCGCCCTTCGCGTGCTCTGAGTCCCTGGGCTCTGTCCAACCCTGCAGCCTCCACCCAGGGTGGTCCAGTCTCGTGGGCACCTCTGCCCCTTCCCCTTGGCCTCCGGTGTCCAGCCCAGACTTCACCTCCTCTGGGAAGCCCTCAGGAATCCCCTGACCAAGAGATGAGTCTGTGGCCAGGACTTCCCATCACAGCCCTGACCTCCCTCAGGGGTACATGCCGGCTCTCCTCTGACGGCTGTGAGGCCACTGCCCTCCAATGCCTGGTTCCCCCGCATCCCAGGGCCTAGAGGAACGTCGGTATCGTTGCACGAATAATGAATGGAGAGGATTCCAAACCTGAAAAAACTATACTCAGCGAAATAATCATTTTATACAAAAGACGTGTGCAGACCACCTTCACCAGCCGCGGGCATGGAGCAGAACCAGGAACGTGTTTGGAAGCAATCGCTCCTCGGGACTTTGGGAAGGAGTGTCAGGCAGCGCGGGAAGAGCGCTCAGCAGGGTCACGGGACCCGGTCTCGTTCATCCCCACGCCCAGGGGACACGAGCCGAGCAGCTGCTATGCTGGGCTCGCCGACCAGCGGGTGGTGGCCCGGCCCTGAGGGTGCCTGCAGTCCAACAGAGGAGGGGAAAGGGGACCAGGATCCAGAAGGGCCTTCAGGCCTCACAAGAACCTCGGGGGACACGCACAGGCCACGAGGCGAGTGGTGGACGTGGGGAGTGGCCGGGGGCCCCAGGAGGGGCCCCCGAGGATGAGACTTGAGCTAGCTCTGAAACACTGAGGGGTGCCCGCCGGGCGGGCCAGGAAGCTGTGGGCTCTCCAGGCAGAAGAAAAGCATGTCCTGAGGGGTGAAAACCCAGGAACGGGAAGTGACAGGACACTTGGGCCACTGCAGACGGTCCCGCGAGGCTCGACGGAAGGCAGCTGGGGTGGGAGAGGTTTTCCAGGGATTGGGCCAGAGAGGCGGTGTAGGGTCAGGTGCTGGCTGGGTCCCCATCCCACCTGCCCCCTGGAATCAGATGGGCGAGCTTTTAATAAAACACGTCAGTACCTGAGCTCCTGCCAGCGACATACGTGTTTAGTGCCCAGGTCAGGGAGGGGGCCGATCTGCAGCATTTGCCGAAAGGTGAGAAGGGCCACCACAGCGACTTCAAGCTGCCTACGAGACATCCCCGAGGGCAGAGACAGGGGGTGCAGAAGCACACGGGTCGTGGTCCCCACAGACGCAGCCCGCCTGTGACCCCAGGAGCACGGTTCAGAAGAAGACGTAGTATGATCACTACAAAGTGATGAATTCCGAGCATTTATGACCTTTGCTTTTAATACAATTTATTTAACTCTAAGTTTATATAATGTAACGTTTAACCATGCACTGGCAGGATTCCTGAGCATTTAGTGATCTGCCGTCCCGGGCCGGTCAGGGGGCTCCTGGGCCCACCACTCCGCCCCAGGCCCACCAAGGGGAATCGCCAGGGGAGGCCCAGGCACCGGTGACCTTTAAACATTCTCCAGACGCTTCTAACATGCGTCTGGCCTGTGAGCCACATTCAGGAGTCTGACGGTTAGGCTAAGGGGACACTGGGGCCTTGGGAGGGTTTTAAGACTCTCTTAATCAGAACTGCATCAGGATTGTGTTTCTGAGAGAGAGCTCCGGCTGCAGAGTGGCATCTGCGTTGAGACTGGGGGCAGGCAGGGAGGCCCGTCAAGAGGTTGTGCAATACTCCAGGTAGAAGACAGCAGGGACTCACCTGAGGCTCCAGGGGAGGGGCGGGGGAGAGGGGCGGCGTGAGGGGACCACGGGGGCTGCCCTGGGTCTGGGGGGGCCTCTGGGGCAAGGTAAGGGGGACACATTCATTTTTGCTGGAGGAAATTATTTTCCGACAGCCTCTCTCTTTTCTGTGTCTGACCTCGGCGTGGAGGCTCATTTGCTGAGCAAGGGAGGCGGGTAGGACGGCCTGGGTCCCCGTCCCGCAGGGTGCACCACGCAAGCTGGGCAGGCAGCTCCCTGTCTCTAAGGGGGTGGCACTCCAGTGGCCCCCTCTGAGGTCTTGTCCAGCCCGGAGACTGACTGCGTCACACTGGACTTTGCTCTCCTTTCCCCTTACATGACTCAGGTCACAACCTGTCCTGCTCTGGGATCCAGACGGCATCTTTGTCTGCCCTCAGCCCCTGGGAAGTGACCCCACCACAGGAACCAGCACGGCCTCGCCCCTCTCCCCTTCTAGTCCTCTTTGCCCAGCCGGTGGGCAGCCAGGCGGGGGGGTGGCCACGCCCTGACCCCTTTCCAGGTGGCACCAAGAGGGCTCTGGAGGCCCAACGGGACACAGCCAGGCCCTTTGAATAAGGGCTCCGAGGATGGAGAAGTAAGACGCGTTTGCTAAGTCGGGGAGCGGGCTTTGCTCAGATGGCAGAGGGACCTCCCTGCGGGAGTCTGAAACGCGTCCGCCCCAGGGTTTCTCTGCCCGCTGCAAAGCCCCTCCTGCGCCCAGGAAGACGCTGAGGGGAGGCTGAGGTCTTCAGGGGGCAGCGGCCCAGGCTCCCTTCTCTGTCACCTGCTGCTCAGATGAGGAAAAGGGCCAGCCTGTCTCCAGGAAAGGAAAGCAGCTTGGGCGAGCACACAACAGGATGAGGGTGGCCAGCGTGGGGGGCAAGGAGCACGAGAGGAGGGACTTGAAGTGACAGATGGATTCGCCGGCCCCCCACCTTCCGCTGCCCTCCAGGCCGCCCGGCGGTGGGCTGTTGCCTCCTGGCTTCTCTGTGAAGCCGCGGGGCAGCGGGCAGTTGGCTGTATTTTTGGTTCCTTGTGTTTTGACGTGGTTTGAGTGCTGAGCTCTCCCCAGGAGGGCCTGGGAAGGCTGTGTTCCCTGTCCTGGCTCTGACACTGAATCCTTTCTTGGGATGATGGCTATTAGCACTGTCATTACAGAGGAGCGGCGACGATGCCCAGCGTATCCTGCTATCTCATCGACCCCCCTTCCTCTCGTCTGGGAATCCAGGCCTCCTATATATAATCACGTGGGTTTATTCCAGAGTCGCGGCTGACCCCCCCCCCCAGTAGGACATGAAGACACCAAAGAGAAAGGGTGCGTTCCTACCACCCGGCTGGTCCCTCATCGCCCGGGAGCCACCAGGATGCGAAGGACGGTGAGAGCAGGTGAAGGATCGAGTGTAGCCCCCAGACTGGCCGTCCACCCTTCTCCCCAAGCCCCCGGGGGCCGCAGGGAGCAGGTGCCCGTGGTAATGGCCACGCTCGTTTGCAGCTGACGAGGCAGACACCCCTTTTACAGGGAGAGGCTGAGGGACAGGAGGTTAAACAACCTGTCTGGGTCACGGTTAGTTAGTGATGGGGCTGGGACGTGCGCCCCGATCGCACACCCGCTCTAGCAGACTCCGGGGTTCACCATCTGACCGTTGGTGACACTGCCTCCCCCTGCCCCACTCCGCACCCCCCCCCCCCAAACTCCCGAAGGCCTCCAGGAGCAGCCGAAGGGGCCAAGTACATGGATCTCAATATGTTTAATGAGCGCTGCTCTAAGTCATTGCCCACGGATGCAAGTTCCTGTTCAACACTCATGGTTATGTCCTTATTTAACGAGGACGTAAAGCGTGGCCAGGGCACAGTCGACCTGGGGTCGGCCACGTGAGGGCCCTTCCTCGTAGGGACGTGGCTGGTTTCGGCTCTCCCCGCTCCCACCCTGACGCCCACACACGGAACAGAAGCCAGACAGAGCAGCCCAGGATTGAAAGGTGGAGTCTCCGTTTAGAGAAGGGGCTTGTAGCCTTTGCTGGGCTCTGGACACATGGGCAGTTCTGAGGATGCCTGTGGATCCCTGCTCAGGATAACGTTTTAAGGTGGAAACAAAGCACGGCAAAGAAAACCGATTATGCTGAAGTACAGTTACCAAAAGTAGTTAAAAGACACATTTGCCATATAAAACTATATGTAGCTGTTTATGTGTTAAATAACAAAATCTAGTGGACCACCAGAATTCTGAAGTGATGAGGGAAAGAATCCTCTCGTGATGTCTGCAACCCTCCTGATGTGACAGGAAAATACCTGTGGTTTTAAAGTGATGGACAGAGTCACAGAAACTGCAAATCCTACTGTGGGCCGCTGCCTGTGTTCACAGAGGAATAACACGACACCTCGCAGCAGGGAGTCTGTGAAGATCAAGATCCAATGATCCCCCATCCAAGTGTACGGACCCTCTGGAATTCCACCCCCAGACCTCTGGAGCCCCAGGTAAAGAGCTGGCCACTGGAGGAGGGGAGGGTTCGGGAAAGCAGCAGAGAGACAGCCCATCTGCACTTGGGGGCAGAGCTCACGTCCAGAGGGCCCTGTGGTCCCGGGCAGTCCTGGGAATCAGTCTCCCAGAATCTTCCCAGACGCTCCGATGCTCAAATAGAGCTGCTTCTGTTTTCTCCCAGGACACCCGCGAGCACTCCAGACTCTCTCAAGCACTCCAATAGCCACAGTCATCATCACTACTTTATTAGTAAAATTTCAGATGAGACGGGCTGCCAACTACTCTGCAGACCAGCTGATCTGGGTCCAGACCCTGGACGTGGGCAGGGGGTAGAGGCAGCAGCCTGGGGCAGGGGGCAGGGCTCAGCTCCGAACTGCAAGGCTGCCCGGTGGCAGGAGGGGTTCTCAGCGCTGGGCCAGGACTGAGCGTGTCCTGGAGGCCTTGCATCGAGAACCACGGCGGAGGGAGGGAGCCAGCTGCCCAGAGGCGTGCAAGGGAGGAGGGGGTCAGTGCTTGAAAGGGGGTCAGTGCTACCCCAGGGGGTAGCATTGCTGGGAGCAGGGGGTCAGTGCTTGAAAGCAATTAGTCTGCAGGACATTGGAGCCAAGTGTCCATCACCCATCTCACAACCCAACGCTCCAAAATCCTCCAACGGAGAAGCAAGACGGACACTGGGAGCATCTGCTCAGTTGCCTCAGCCTCCGGTCCAGGGGCCTCACTGAGAACCAGGGGCGAGCAGTGAACTTGAACCTGAAAAGACCCAGATGCCATTCACATCCTGCATACAGTTTCAGGAGCTTCAGGGCCCTTTGCTCTAAGCCCCTCCTGCCCCCAGCCATAGGGGACAAAACTGAGACTGGAAAATCACGGGGCCATCTTGTAGCTGCGGGTCCCAGGCTGAAGGCTCATGGGAACGGGAGGCCCTGGTGGACCTGCCCGATGGTTGTGTGTTTGTTCTCCAGTGATGGGTGGGGGGAGGGAAACACTGGGAATCTACCCCACCAATTTCCAGGCCGGGTTATGAAAGGGACAGGGGGCTTCGTGTGCTCCAGTGCAAGAGTGACAGCAAGTGTCCGAGTCACACAGATGCTCTGCAGAGCAGAGACGGTACACGGCTCACACCCACGGCTGTGACAGGGCAGGTGCCAGGGACGCCCAGCCACCGGGCAGAGCGTTGAGCGTGGGCTGGGCCTGACTGGAGCATCGTCAGGTGGGAGCATCATCAGGTGCGGGCATCGGGGACACGCCGGGGAAAGCATCGTGGCTGGTCGGGGGTGGGGGGCAGAGCCCAGCCTCACCTCCGGGCCGATCTAAGGTGTGACCTAGGGCAAGCTGTCACCTTCGAGGCCTGCTTTTCTCACCTGTCACATGCAGGACGGGCTGGACAGTCTCTGGGACCCACGCACCCTCGCGCTCCTACGACGCAGGCCAGGGAAAAGCCCTTCCTCCCACCTCCTTCACACGGCGCGCCCCTCACCTCAGCCCCTGTGCAAGTAAACTCCTCAGGGTTAAAAGCTTCTTCCCCTCGCGCTAACGTGTGGAAGAGGAAGCCGATAAAGGGATGGGAACAGCTGCTCGCGACTCCTCTAAAGGCTGCAAGCGCTGAATAAAGGCTCTTGATGGTCAGGCCCGACAGCTACCAGCACTGCTCCAGGGGCAAATCGTACGGCGTGTCAGAGCACACGGAAGATGCAGGACCCAGAAGATTGTACAGGGCGGGCACCTCTGCCTCCACACGTCCCCACCAGGCCAGCCTGCCCCCGATCTGCTTAAAGGGACACCACCCGCCAAGAGAGGCCCCGGATGGAGGCCTCGGTTAAAAGCAGCACTTTGCAGAGCTCCCACGGGAACAGGAATATTTCGTGACAGTCAGATGTAAATAACAAAAAGAGGAAAACAGTATTTTCCTGGCGTGGCCTCCTGGGGTTTCCCACCATTCTAGAGGTCGCCTAAATGCAACCACAAAAAGCTAAATTCTTCTAGTAAACACTGGACTGACCAAGAAGAGACCTGGGACTGACCGGAGGCCTGTTGGCCGGAAAAGAAACCGAGCCAGCAGACAAAATCCAGGAACAGCTGGCACGCGCGTTGCGCGGCTCTAGTGGAGGCGGTGGTGGAATGTCCTGCCCGGTGGGGAGGGGTCTTCACCACGGGTTATTTAGTTATTTGGAATCAAAAGGGCAGGGTGGGCACAACAAGCAGACCGAGTTTTCATCGGTTTATTCCTGTCGCTGAAACCTCCGAGGGTGATGTGCCCCTTGCCGCCTACCTTGGTTCGGCCCCGTACACACAGGTTGGCGTAAACGTGCCTGAGTCTGATGGCCTGAAGGGTCTCGGCTAACAAAGACGGGTGCTTCTGTGGGGGCACATCCAGCCTGGGGCGTTCTGATAGAAAAGTGACTTTAAAGGCCTGCAGGCGGACAGACCACGGGAGTTCTGAACCTGTCCTCCCCCACCTGACACAAGGCACTGGGTCCTCTCCACCCATGGGGCCGGCACCCTTGGGACACCCAGAGCACTCCTCGCAGGTTGGTTTCTACTTTCCCAACTGTGTTTCCCCCTCTAGAATCGTCCACCGGGCCTGGACCATTCACACATTCCACGGAGTCACTAACCCACCTGTGATCATTACCTGCGTTATTTCTACTTTCATCATTATTACTGGACGACACACCGAGTCCGGAGAAGGGCCGGTGATTTCAAGGAGCTCTGGCTGCACAGAAGTCGCAGCTCAGCGCAGCTGAGGACCGCCCTGCCCCACACCCGTCTCGGCTCAGGCCACGATGCCCAGCCAGTCCGGCACTCCGGCCCCTGAGCTCACGAGCTCGTCTGGAGGCCCCAGGACGGCCTG
This sequence comes from Delphinus delphis, assembly GCF_949987515.2. NCBI lineage: Eukaryota > Metazoa > Chordata > Mammalia > Artiodactyla > Delphinidae > Delphinus > Delphinus delphis. Next base: position 1,930,700 of record NC_082693.1, read on the forward strand.
TTTGCCCAGGTTTCCCACAGAGGAGGGCTGGCGAGCTTCCACAGAGCTCTGCGGGCCCTGGGCCCTGTTCCGAGGGCGCGTGGAGAAGCAGGAAGGCAGGCACCCTTGTTTTGCCTCCTTCCTCCCGCACAGGGGCTGCGAGACCCCGGGCCAGCCGCAGTGTCTCCGCGAACCCACTGGCTCAGCTGTGACGTGGGGGACACGGCCTGCCTCGTGGGCGTGCGCTCAGGGCCACAGCGAGCGCTGAGAGCACAGTGCTGGTGGTTGTATTTTTTCAGTAACTCCCAGCTGTCTCCCACCAAACAGAATGGCAGTTTGAACGACACTGCTGGCAAACAACATAAAACCCTAATTCCCTCGAGTCGGGGCCTGCGGAGTGGGGCAGGGGGCGCCGGGTCGGGCCGCAGCTGCAGACAGCCATTCCTGGAGGCCGTTCGGAGGCTGTGAGTGGGTCGGTGCCCTGAAGTCAGCGCCAGACTCGTCTGCTTTCTGTCCCCGGGCTGTCCTCGCTCTGCGTGGGGCTCCCTGAGCCTTGGGCACATGCTGTCCCAGTGGCTCTGCTGAGAATCCCCCCAATTTGCCAGGACCAACTGGACCCACAGATAGAAGAGGGGACAGGGCTGAGGGGCACCGGCTGGCGGGGTCCCTGAGGCCACGTAATTCCTCCTTTTGTTGGCTGGGCCCCAGGACCCTCCTCAAGCATCACAGCAGCTGGGGAGCGGCCCCCCTAGTTATTACCGCGGGGTGCCAGGTGCAACGTCCACCAGCGCGCAGGGTGTGACCGTGGCGGCAGCAGGTGGCCCTGCGGAAAAGGCCAGAGGACGTCCTTGTGATCACTGTGGCCCGGCTCTCCAGGCGAGCGGGGGCGCGTGCCTGTGCGGGTACCGGGGCCGCCGTGGCCCCTCTGATGGGCAGGCCACGGGCGGGGATGCCTGGGACACAGTCTCCTAGCGGTGGCGCAGCCCAGGGGAGCGGATCCCCGGGGATCCCGGCTCTGTGCCCTGCGGCCGGGGTCGGCGCAGGCCTCCTTCCGTCTCCCCACAAGGGGACGGCAGGCTGGATGAGCCTGATGGAGTCAGGGGAGTCCTCTCCGGTGGCTCCCAGGACACCCTTGGGTCGTTTATTTGCCCACCTGTCCCCATCTATTCATCCCTCCCACTTTCCCTGGAGAACCTGGGACACGCCAGGAGGGCAGGTGTGGGACCCTGCCCTCCCCAAGCTCGGGGGCGTTGGAGCAAGTCTTCGAGGGAGGGCGTTTGTCCTCACACTGGGGCTCCGCCCTGACCAGTGCCGGGACCCCGGGGCCACGTGGCCTCGAGCTGTCCCCAGGCTTCCTCATCTGCTTCCCTGGTGCTCTGGTTCTTCTCGCACCCTCTCTGGGCTGGATGGACGTTTTACAAGCCTCCCAATCCGTGTGGCCCGGGCCGCCCCCTCCCACTTGGAAGCGTGTCAGCCTGGGGGTGACCGGCCGGCTCTGGGAGCACCAGGAGGCTGATGGCTCGGCACTGGTCAGGTCGCCAAGGGTCTCAGCTTAACCAACTAAAAAAGTACTGAGGCAAGGACTCGGGTTAGTAATAATCACAACAACAACAGTCACAAGCGTCCTTATGGTGTGATACGTGTGGAGGACCAGGGGCCTCGACAAACCCAATGGTGACAGTTTGATATTGACGACATGTGGCCTGCTGAAAAAAAACTCCCAAAGGAAACATCTGATCATCAAAGAAGAGCTTCCTGGATCACAGAATGTGACCTTTGCACGCCCACCCAACTCCTCACTTTGCAGACAGAAAGTGAAGCCTTCCTCGCTTATGACCGAGGCCTTCAGGTGCCCCAGGTGTGGGCGCGGCCCCGAGGGCTCACCTCCACAGGAGCCACCCCTGCAGAGCCTGCCTTCCCTCCCCAGACCCTCCACCGACCCAGCCCGAGGGGCACACCTGGGGCCTGGAGGCGGGGCGGTGTGAGAGGTGAGCCTCAGACCGGCCTCCCTCAGCCGGTGATCCTGGAGGAGCCGCTTACCCTGTTTCCCTGTGTGAAAAGTGGGAGCATAGTCGTGTCCCAAACGTTTTGCAAAGATGAAGCACATACCGTCCCTGAAAGCACTTTCCTGCTGTCACTGCCTGATCCCCAGATGGCACTGCCAAAGCCCGAGGCTCTCCGGCAGGATTCCGTGTGGAACCACCCGGAGCTCCGAGTCCACTGTGACTGGATGTGTGCCTTGGAGGTGGAAGCTATGACCTCACCCTCGCGTGCCCTCCTGGCGGTGTGGCTAGCGGGCTCAGACGGATGCAGACGGGGTGCTTACGTGTCACCGCGGGCCAAGGGCCACCCGCAGTGCACTGCCCACCCTCCGTGCTCTCTGCCTCTCGGGGCACGGCTGGGGAGCCTGCTCTGGAGCGGACAGAGTGGGGAGGACAGACCATGGACGTGGGGACCGGCCGTGGGCGTGAGCTGGGGGCACCCAGCAGGTGGGAAAACCACCCGCGGCTGAATTCCCACCAGGGAACAAGCCCGGCCCCAGGGCAGCATGGCAGGGGCTGGGCTGCCCTGTGGGGAGAGGTGGAGGCTGGAAGCCTGCAGGGCCGTGTCCGGGTCCGTCGGCCTGTCTGGCCCACAGAGGTGTCGGGAGTTCCCGGTCACAGGACGACACGCGGGGCTTGCAGGCACGGAGCGCTCAGGGTGGCTCCAGCGGGGCCCCGAACACCAGGAAGCAGGAGAGGGTAAAACAGCGACTGGCAGCACAGCGAAAGCCTCGGAGCAACCAAACGCGACGGCCAAGCTTCTCACACACTGCGGCCAACCCGCCCAGCACGGCCGGGAGGGGCGGCAGGACCCAGAGGGGCGCGGGGAAGAGTAACCAAGGGGAGGAAGAAGAAACCCCGGGCTGCAGGCAGAGCGCGATGCTGCCCAGGCCACCTGACCCCTGGAGCCTGAGCTGCCTCTTCTGTGAAATCAGCATGGCCCCGGTGGGGGGTGGGGGGGCTCCAGGATTCTATGAAAAAGGAACGGGGCTGTTCCGGAGGGCGGAGGGACAAAGTGCACCTGCCCAGGCAGAAGACGGGACTGCTTCTGAGCTTGGAGGCGGGGATACCTGTCACTTGCAAACAGCCTTCAGGCGCAGCAAGGCGGCAACGCTCTCCTCCATCGCCCCCGCGGCAAAGGCAAAAAGAACCCACCAGACTCGAGAGGGATGTGGAGAATGTCAGTATGACTCTGTTGCTTCTCTGCTGAAAAACTTCCCACGGTTCCCACATCTACCCCTCGAAGTCCAGCCTCTTCCTACGGCCAACACACCCCACCTATGGGGCCTGGTCCTCCCCTCCCCTGCTCAACCCCAGTGTAGACGGATCTGCTCTTCCCCAGTGTAGACGGTCCCACCACCGGCCTCCAAGTCCTGCCCGGGATGCTCTCTCTCCAGCTCATCACTGGACAGGCTCCTTCCTGACTCCTGGCTCATGGTCACCGCAGACCTCCCCCCCGGCCCCGCCCCCGTCACATCACCCTGTTTTATCCGCATTCCTGGTACTTCCGTTGCTCATTGTGTGTCTCCCCGTTAGAATGTAGGTGCCAGGAGAGAGGAAACCTGTTTCTGCTATCGGTGAATGCAGAGTTGGCACACGGAGGCTCCACAGACACTGGCTGAACGGTGGGGGTCACGGACCCGCCCTCAGTGACGGCCTTTCATAGCCAGCAGGCATCCTTCCTGGGGAGCGTGACCTGGGTTAACATCCTCCACATGCCCCAGGCCGGCTCCCCACGCCATGCAGACCGGGGACCACATGTCATTTCTTTGGAGGATGGGCCGGGAGGGCCTTCGGACGACTCGCTGCCTCTCCTCTCCTGGGGCTGCTTCTCCATCACATCGTTCATGCTGCTAATGGGTCCCTGGGGTGAAGCTTCATGCAGGAGGCAGGGCCTCTGGGGCCTGCTCAGAGCTGCCAGCGCGAGGCCCACACGTGGCTCTCTGTGGCTGATGGTGTGACAGTGGTGGGCTGGTCCTAGAAGGGGGAATAGGAATGGACCCTCCAAATACACCTTAATCTGATGAAGACATTAAAGTAACACGGTGCATTTTTTAGGTTAAAGAATTATTATTAGTAGTATTATTTTGGTGATACGGGGGAAGGAGTGCAGGCAGGAACGACTGGGTGGGTTGTAGGGAAATGGAACGATTTTCAGTTCTTCGTGTGCCCCTCTCTCCCAGATTAGCGCGAGACCACATAAGCCAGCGCCCGGGATCTGCCAGAGGCTTAAGGTAACAAGTCAACCTGATGTTGCTATAGGAACCGGATTCTTCCCAGTGCCATGGCAACCGGCTCCGGAGTGTGTCGGGCGCGCTCCACGTCAGAGCTTGGGAAGAGGGCATCAGAGGTGGGGAGGTGGGGTGCAGCTGGATCCTTCCTACACCCGTGAGCGGCGAACTCAAGTCAGCGAGGCTCCCTTTGAATCGGGACACCGGTGGACGGTGGGCATCTCCGTCAGAACTGCTCAGAGACTCTGGGGACACCCTCAAACTTTCGGGGCCCGTCCTTGGTTTCCCACGTCAAAAACTTGTAATCACAGCGAGGTATCACCGAGGAAGGCTTCCTCCTGGGGCAAAGAAAACAACCAACCAACCAACAAAGCAAAACCCCAAAAGCTCACCTTGGGCCATTCTGAAGCCCGAGGTCCTTTCCTTCTGAATATCCTTCATGAGTTTCTGAGTGACAATGAACTCCCCCCACCCCCTCCCCAAGTAAAAGCAGCTGAAGACAGACGGGAAACAAATCACAGCCCCTGCTTCCCTAGGGACTTAATGATCCAGATCGAGTTACCTGGACCGGTGACGGCGCTGTCCTATCGCCAGCCCTCCTAGCAGGCTGTAATTTCACTCCACGAATCTCAACAATAGAGTCCAAGGTTGCAGGTAAGAAAGTGAGCACGTGCCTCCCACACGCTATGCACTCACTGTGGCTGGCCTTTCACGTCACCAAGCCCTGGCTCAGTGGAACCTCCTGATTTGCGGCTGTTGACCTAAAGCAGTGGTTCTCCCAGCGTGTCCCGGACGAGCAGCTTCAGCAGCACCGGGAGCTTGTGAGGAATGCAGAATCTCAGGCCTGCCCCGGCCCTTCCCCATCACAAACGGGGTGCGGCCCTGTCTACCCTCACAGGCTCCTCCCTGACCCCTGCTCAGCCCAGGCTGAGAGCCGCTGGCAGGAAGGAAGGGTCTTCTGATGCCTCCTGGGCCCCTTCCTGCCCCTGCGGGCTCTCTGGTCACCCCGCAAGGGGCCGTTCAGGTCCCGCCGTCTCGGCGAGCTCACCGCTCCCCAGAAGAGTGCTCGTTCGTGACACAGCTGATCTTAGGACCGCGCCTGACATGGTTCTCAAGTCGGCCTGTTTAACTCCGCCCTGAGAACCGCTTCTGCTTCCGGAAGCCACTCCAGGTTAGCCTAATTTTTCTTCCTGTGACAAACAGCCCTACTTGCTGTTGAAACTGGCGATGACGCTGCTCCTAGATATTCTCTCCAGGTGGAACGTCCCAGGTCCCTCTACAGATGCTCATGGAGCAGGGCTTCCAGGTGGTCCCCTCGAGGGACGTGACCAAGGTGAGATAACCCCCTTGACCCCTGGAAGCGTCACATGGGCTCTGACCTCACAGCTGCCCCACCTGGACGCTGCATGCACAGCTGGGCAAAACCCAGGGTTGCTTCCTTACCACACGCCTCCCAGTCCGTGGGCAATGAACGCTCTGGTTTTGTTTTTTGGTTTTTTTTATCGCAATCATTAAGTCAGTCCTCTTCCATTTCTATTTTTTGAGCCTGAGCACAGAAGTTTGCATTTCTCATAATAAATTTATCTCATTAGTTTTGGTCCCAAGTTTTTATTCAGGCTATTGAACTTATTTTTACACTGTAAAGAAAATGTGATATTATGCATTTATATTTTCCTTTTAAATGTTGTTATTATGCTGTCCATGTTTCATAGCCTCTACTATTCACGTAAAATGAACATCTTGACTTTAAGCTTTAAAAACATATTTTTTATTAGCTCATCACAGGAATTATAACACCATTAATTTAAACGTTCCCCTTTGATCTTAGGTTATTTTCAATTTTTTTTTTGGCTGTTATACATAACGCTGCAATGAACGTCATTGTACGGAAATATAAATCTTTGCCTAATTGTTTTCTAGCCTAGATTCCTAGAAGGAAAATTATTGGTAAAAGCATAGGAGCATTTCAAAGACCTTGATATCTATTGCTAAACTGTTTCCAGAAAGGTTATACGTTTTCTATTTCTACCATATTACATAAGAGCCCATTTCACCAAAACTTGCTAATATATTATTTTTTAACTAAATCCTGGCAATATAATAAGTGAAAAGTGGTACCTTGTTTTAATTTGCATTTCTCTTTCACTAGTGAAGCTGATTTTTAACATATATATATTGCTGAACGTGTAGTTTATATTTATGAATAGATCTGTTCATGCCCTCTGCCCAGTTTTCTAATGGGGCTGTGAATGTTTCTCTTATTGATTTTTAAAGATCTCCTTATGCAACAGAAATATTGACCCTGTTCTATCATTTTCTAAAAATAAATATTTTCCCAGTTTGTTTTTGCTTTCTAAAGTTTTCTGTCATTTTTCTGTTTAAAGTTCTATATTTTTATGGGTGAATCTCAATCTTTCCCTCTGTCTTTTCTCCTATTAATTGGACGTTTTAGAAGTCCTCTCTAATTGTGAGAGCAGTTAATTATTCATTTCCCCCCAATTTTTATGGATAATTATTATTTTACATGTAACTCCTTAATCCATACGTAATTTGTTTTGGCTAAATGTATAAGGTAGGCATGTAAAGTTATTTTTTCCCTATACTTAGCAATCCAGCCCCTAACCTCACCCATCTTTCACTGGACTTCACTGCTTCCTTCATCCCATGAGCAGGTTCTAAAAGAGCCTTTGCACCTAAAAAAGACACACCCGAATTTCGTCTTTTTGGAGAAACATTTTAAAGTTCTTTTTACTGTAGCTGAATCAGAGATAATTTCACACTAACTGAGTAAGGGGAAAGAGGTTTTGTTTTCTGGTACATGGCTTATGTCACATCGGAGATGCAACAGGAGGTGCAAATTTTCTTCTGTCTCTGAACTGATGCCCTATTTTAGGGCTCTGCCCTTCCACCGTTAAAATGGTACTACTGCACACGAGGTTATTTTGGACACTCTGCAAAAATCTTCTGTACACCAGCAAATATCATCACTAGACTTTGCTTCCTACATGTTTTGTTTCACTGCTCTATCTGTGGGTTCCTTTACTCATATGACTTTGTTTACCTAGAGTGACACATTCATTATCTTATACAGGAGAGGACCCTCTCCTCCCTAGAGTTCTTCACATGTTTTTCTTGGTAAATTCTGCCTATCTATTCTTCCAAATAAACTCCGTCATTATTTTTGCCAAGTACCTCCTTCTTCCCATTTCCTTCCCCTGCAAAAAACCCCACCCTGGTCTGTTGATTGGAATTATTTAAAGTTATGAATTAATTTGGAAAGATCAGACATCTTCAAAATGTGCAATATTTCCTATGGAAATATGATGTTTCCATTTATTCAAACTGTTCTATGTCTTTCAGTTAACTTTGTGTCATGTATTCTCGTGTATTTAATTTTTGATACACAAAAAAGCCATTGGTTTTTAAAAATATTTATGTGATATCCAGCCACTTGTCTGAGTGCTATCATTAGTCCTTACCATTTCCAGTTAGATTCTGTAAGCCTGTAATCATCTTGTAGGCAAATATTGACAATTTTGTCTCTTCCTTTCCATTTCCTGCTTTGTTGCATCCTCTAGACTTACCACAAGGATAATTATCACTGGTTCCAGCCCCCATTCCTCCCTTGTTCTCGAGTTGAAAGGAAAGGCCTCCTGGGCTTCACCACTAAATGTTCGCTGTTGGTTTGAGACAGACTTCTTTATCACGGTAGAAAATCGTTCTATTTTAAGCATATATTAAGAGTTTTATTTGAGATGGATATTGGATTTTATCGCATGTGGCATTACTTTTTAGTTGATTTACAGATATGATATGTTATAGTAATAAATTTCCCAATATCAAATAGTCCTTGAGTTCACTGGCTACATCCACCTAATTGTGAATCCATTGGATTCAGTTATTTTTCAACCTGTGTCCATATGTAAGACTGTCTTAAATTTGTGTGTGTGTGTGTGACATCTTTATTGGATAATGCTACTTTTACTAAATAGAATTTTAGCTTTAATCTTTTTCTGCTTTTTGGAACAAATTATCTAAAATTAAAATTTATATTTTTCCAGAAAGTTGTCATTGAGATTTTCAAATTTCTGAGCATTCATTCTCTTAACCTGGAAGTCTCCTTTGTATATGCCATGGTTCATTATTAACTTTCTTTTTTTTTTTTTGTTTTATTTCTAACCTTTCCAGAGGTCACCTAGTTTTTATTTCCTAGCACTGGCTCCCTGACATACTTATCAAGTCTGTTCTTACACTGTTTCCTAAATTAATTAACATTAATCTTGTTCTAGGCTTTCTGCATCACTTTGATTTTACTGTGTCTATTGTGCAGAATATGCTTGGATTTTATGTTTTAACTTAAGTCCGAGAGTCTTTGCCTTTTAACGATGAGGGCATTTAACCCACTTACACGTATTACCGTAGTTGGCAGGTTTGACCCTTACTTGTGCCGTTTTGTTTCATGGTTCTGGATATTTTTGTGCACATTTATTTTCTCATTATTTTGTTTCATAGACTATATTTTAGCCTCTTGATGTTTTGAAAGTAGAAAACCTGATTTTTAATCTTTATGTTTATTACATACAAATGCCACAGAAACTTCTATACTTCAAGAAGTCCAAACAGAACCGTAGCTCATGGCTCCCCTCATGAAGACAAGTATATTTAATGTGTTTTAAATACTTTTTTCTGGCACCATTTCCTTGTCATTATTAATTTAACCTGGTATTATATGTACAGTTTCTCATCACGTAATTATTTCTCGAAAGAGTACGGTATTTAAAAATAACTTCTAATTTCTAGTTTGCAACCAGAGTTAACACGGTTATTTTTATTAATAATATTAATAGGAGGACTTCCCTGGTGGCACGGTGGTTAAGAATCCGCCTGCCCAATGCAGGGGACACGGGTCCGAGCCCTGGTCTGCGAAGATCCCACATGCTGCAGAGCAACTAATTCCGTGCGCCACAACTACTGAGCCTGCGCTCTAGAGCCCGTGAGACACAACTACTGAGCCGTGTGCCACAACTACTGAAGCCCACGCGCCTAGAGCCCGTGCTCCACAACAAGAGAAGCTGCCACAATGAGAAGCCCGCGCACCGCAACGGAGAGCAGCCCCCACTCGCCGCAACTAGAGAAAGCCCGTGCGCAGCAATGAAGACCCAACACAGCCAAAAATAAATAAATAAATTTATAAATAAAATTAATTATAATATTAATAGGATCGATAAGAACTATAATGTATTGGGTACTGGCTATGTGCCAGGAACCACATCAGGCACTTAACCTGTTTTTTCTACATAATCCTTATAGAAATCCCATGTTTCAGTGAGGTTTGTAAACGTTAGATAACTGCCGACAGTCCCACAGTCAGTACGGGGCAGAGCTGGGACCCAGCGGCTGGGCTCCGATCCCTGAGCTTGTTCTCTTAATTATTATGCCCTGGCTCAATGTAATTGGGGTCAAATTCACTATTGGTCCATTTTATACCATCCCAGAGTCCTTGATTTTGATTCATTTCCAGAAACATTAAGGATTAATTGCTTCACTGTCTCAGGAGGAAGACAGGAATGGTGTGTTTTCGGAGACCTTATATCTTCACGTCTTTATAATAACTTTCCATCTGAATTCCATCTTATTTAATAAACCATTTCTTGGGGGGCTGTCAGCCAGCACACATGTGGAATGCAGGCCAGGAATGTGCCTCTCAATCCATCCATTCCGTGGTGAGAAGTCCACTTATTCTCTGATGTACGCTCTTTATCGATCCGTAATGTACAACGCGATGGCCAATTTAAAACTCGCTTGTATACGTACGGGTGTTTTATTTGGAAGTTTTTAGGAAGCATATCAAGTGGGTTCGGTCTCCTGCCATTTTAAGAAGCCAGTATGGATCTTCTAAAAATTTTTTTTTCTCTTCATGGCCTCACTAATCTCTCCCAACTTTGTGTCTTCAACAAATTGGATGTTTCCTTTCTGCAGTTTCAACGTAGACTGTGGACCAGACGTGAGCCCCTGGCATTGAACTGGAGACCTGGCTCCAGACTGACAACCATCTATTAATCCACATTCTTTGATCAGAGCTGGCCAATGAATTACAAACCTATGTCGCTATATTTTTCACGAAGAAATCATGATAGATTTTCCTAAATGCCTTACTGAAACCAATGCTCTCTTAAGAATTCTTTTGAGCTAAGCCTAGTAACCCCACACGAAAAGAAAATCCAGTTAATCTGATGTTTCCTAAAATTACTGATTTCTTCCTGAAGCGCAGGTGCGCCATCTCTCAGGGGATCTGTTCTAAGGGTCCTGCCAGGGAGTAAGCTTACGCTTGTCGAGCCTCTGGATCTGAGAAAATAAAAATGTTTGCCTGTCAGGTCCCCGTAGCTGCTCCGCCGTTTCACTGAGCTCACATCAGCAGCTCTAAGGACACCTCAGGAGGTTCGTCCACTATTTAGGGGAGGATCGGTTGAGACAGACTTTAACCCTCTACGCCAGGCTGATCCTGAATGTACAACGGTCCGGCTCCTCCGTAACGTCTGGCTGTGTGTTCTAGCCAGAGGCATCCTCCCTGCTGGAGGCTGAGCCCCCCACCTCCTGCCGTTGTTGCAGGAGCCCCCGTGGTCTCTGCGTCTCCACAAGCCTCTGCTGGACCGGATCCTCCTGAGGCAGCATTCCTTCCGGAGACTCATGGAGTCACCAGACCGCTTTCTTCTCTGCACTTTCTGGAGCATCCTCTCCCAACGTCTGTGGGCTGCGCCGTGTGGAACGGGCTGCGCTGTGCGGAAGAGTCTCTCCTGATGGGGGCAGGAGCCCAAGACCACCGGCCACTCCCGCCCGCGATGGCCTCCCCCACCAGCCACTCTTTGTCAGAGTCCAGCTCGGCCATCTGGTTCTGCTCCCCTTTCTCTCTGAGGCTGGAACTCCCAGAACCCACGGCGGGAGTTCGCTTAAATGCTCTGCTTTGTAACCAAATGAGACGTCTAGCAGAAGCGAGACTGTTTTGCTTCTGCACCTATTTTATGAACTGTAGTAAAGAAACCATTATTCAGACCACTGTGTACACAGGCAGCCTGTGGTGCATTCCCATAGCATAAGTCACGCTCCTTCCTCTTGCTCCTCGCTAGGCCTGAGTGGGGCCCCCGCACTCAGGTTTACGGGTTTACAAAATAATGGGGGACTCACAGCCATGGTCGCTCCAACTGCGCTCACCGAGATGCACCTTGTAAATGGCACTCACTGCCCAGGCTTGAGGCGTAAACGCCGCATTTCCCCCTTTTGCACGAACACTCCTTATAGGCATTATTCTACCACAGATCTTACATCATTCACCTAGAGACCTTCAGAAGCACATCAATTATGGGAGAAAAAGAGCTAAAAGGGGCCATCAGCCTTTGCTCTGATCTCACCTCTGACTAAGGTCTGAGGACCCAGCGTGGGAGCACAGACCCTGGGCCGGGGGCTGGGACAGCTGGCTGAAGAGTCAGGGCTGTCCGTGGAGGAGGCCAGGCCTGGTCCGCACGCTCTGCTGTCCCAGCTCTCGGCGCCCCGAGTCCCATGGCAGCTGGGCTCCGAGGGGGCGGTGGGCCTGACTGCTGTCTTGAGCGTCCTCTGCACGCTTTTCTGTGGCAGCTCTCAGGGACGCACAGACCCTCTTTATCCGCACAACCCCCTCACCTCTTCTCTCACCAAGAAGCCCAGGAGGATGAGGACGCCCCCTGGCGGAAACGGCCCCCAGGGTATCGTCCATGACCTCCTACATACACATCACGGTCCTTCTCACTCAGAGGTCGCCCCCAGAAGGAAGGCCGACAGAGAAGGCTAGGACACAGGAGGCTGGAAGGGTGGGGGGAGGACCGCACGTATGCTGGGCACGTGTGAACGAGCCCAGTGGAAGGGAGAGGAGCCGGGGTCAAGTGTCCTCCGACAGCTCTGACCGCTCCCGCGAGCGCCGGTAGGTGAGTTATGCGGAATGGGCTATGGCGTTAGTGAGTCAGCTCAAAATAGCGTGGGTTTCACAAAACCAGGAAGACAGGAATGATACAGAGGGAAGAGGATCGTTCTAGTGTTTTCCAAGATCTTGCCAGCACATTATCGGAGCAGAGAGGGGGATTTCCAGGAGAGCTGGAGGCCCTCCAAGGCGGCTGGTCGCCTGGCCGCACACGAACTCCTGGGGACAGACGGGGCTGAGAATTAGCCAGCGACAGGGCACGACCAGGAGGCAAGAAGCTGGGGCGGCTCCTGGCCTGAGGGCTGCGGCCCCCAGAGAGCCGAGGTGCAAAGACGTGGGGTTTCAAGAGCTCGCTCCTGATAGAAGAAGACAGGTCATCTCCAACGCCGGACACCTGCTCCCCCGAGACGATCGTCACGTGTGACTAATAGCACCTTCCAGCCACTGGGACGGCTTTGACGAAGGGACTTCTTTTATGCAGAGGTTTTCAGAGGGTGAGAAACCACCTCTTACCACCTGATTCACACCTGGGGAGGAAGAAGCCCCCCCCACCCCGAGTCTGCCCGGGCCGTCAGCCCTGCTCAGCCCTCCCTCCTGCCCATCACGTGTCTGCAGCCACAGGAGCGAGAGAAGGGCCACAGGCCGGACATGGCTCATGTAGAAACAAACATGCTTAACCTGTAAAACTCCACTTTCTCAAGAACAGGACTGAGTACCCACCATATATTCCACACAAAAAGCATTACAAGACCAGTCTCTGCCTTCCAGAAGATAAGTCCAGCTGCAGAGGATGGACAGACAGACACACACACACCACACACACACACCACACACACACACACACACACACACACACACACTCACCCCTCAAGGAGGACACTAACTTAAGCCCTGAATGGGGCCGTCTTTGAATAAACTCGGTGCAATGTCAAGGAACGGCAGGGACAGCTTGGATCGCTGCACGGAAGAGAAAGGATGTCAGCGTGCCATGAAAACAGGTGGGGTCCAGAGGACGAGGGAGGGGCGGGCGCCCAGGCTCCAGAGACCCCCGGGCCCACACCGCAGCAGCAGATGTGCGCAGACTCTGCGCTCGAGCCCTGGCTATGACACCAAGTTCCCCCAGCCAGCCTGTGAGCAGCAGTGGGCGTCCTGCCCTCAGCTCCCCACCCCCAGAGCTAGTGCAGTGCCTGGGGCCAGAGGGACACACTCACACACACACGCAGAGCCACCACTTGTAACCGTGCACAGTGAGCCAGGCACTAAGTAAGACACCTTATCAACAGGACACCTAATACCTATGAACAGCCTGTGAGGTAGAGATTATCGTTCTAATTTACAAGAGAGGAAATGGAGACTTGGCCAAGGTCACGGTTAATCAGAGGCAGAGCTGGATGTCACCCCATCTGTGCCCTTCCCTGTGCTGTCATGTCAAAGGTCTACTGCGCAGACAGTTCAGCCGTGGCGTTGCTATCCAGTCTGCCCATCGCCTTTGACCTTCATTCTGACCATCTAAGCCAGTTCACCTGGAACCCATGTGTAAGCACTAGGATGTGGCTCAGCTGCAAAAATGAAACAACAGTAATGGTGACTTTATTCTTCTCTCAGACAAAACCACCTAAAGGGAGGGAGGCTGGGGTGGCAGCTGCATGGCTATCGGGGCCCAGGCTCTCATCGCTCTGCTTCACTGACCTCAAGGCCTGGCTTCCAGCTTATGGCCTAATATGGCTGCCAGGGCTCCAGCTATTACAACTGCATTCCAGGAAGCAGCAAAGAGCAAGGAGGGAAGAAAAAGGGCTTATCTCTTCCCTTTAAGGAGCTTTCATCAAATTACCGCATACAGTTTTTATCTCTCACTCGTCAGAAATTATCACCAAGCCTTACAGGACATGGAAAATCTGGTCCTTTTAGCCTACATAGCAATGTGCCCAGATGGAAATCAGGGTTCAGCTGCTCAAGAAGAAGGCTAGATCAGGTGCTGGGGCAGACAACTTGAAATTTTTATTATTTTTTTTTAAGTATCAGGGTGTGCCTGGTTTTCAAGAGCTCAAAAGCAAAGTTAATAATTTCCACTGGAGGCCTTCCTCCCTCCCTTCCTTCCTTCGTTCCTTCCTTCCTTCGGTCCTTCCTTCCTCCCTCTCTTCCTCCCTCCCTCCCTCCCTCCCTTTCTTCCTCTCTTCCTAGTACCACTGCGGTCTGGAACTCAGCAGGGATAAAGCAAATAAGGCCACGAAACAACGATCCCCCCCCCCAACATTCTTATCCTCCCCATGAACAGCACACTTTGATTCTAGCCTCCACATTAAAAACATACAAAAACTGTTCCAAGGCCAAAGACCAGGATATGTAGTTGGTACACTGCCACCAAGTGAAGGAAAGCCTGCCTGTGGTCAGAGTGGTGAATGGCAGGTTGGCATGTGGCCGAGCCAATGGAGACAGGGACACGGTGTATCTTCCTACCTGTCCCAACCTCCCAAGACAAGTGACACAACGAAAAACATCACTGGCGTTTAAATGTTCATCTATGAACTTCTGCAGAGTCTGAGGTCTCTCCAAGCACTGCAATTCCTCAAACAGCCAGCAGGGGCAGAAAGGAGGCAGAGGCGGCAGAGGTCCTGGCTCAGCAGCTGCAGGAGCAGAGATGCAGCTGGACTCCCAGGCTCTTTCCACTCTGGCCCCGAGACCAGCGGAGGTGTGGGGAGTCATTTCGAGGGGCTTCCTGGTGTGGACACTCCCCAAGGCTGCTACCCAGGGCCCAGTGGCTGTCCCGAGATATCGAGGACAAACGTGGCAGCTCCCAGCTCACGCCTGGGCGGGCCAGGCATCATAGGATGGTCCACGTGGGCCGGGGGCAGCACGGACCCTGGAGGGTGCCCAGAGAGGTTGGGGGGTGGTGACAGAGCTGAGGATGCCGACGGGAGAACGAGGGATTTGGGGCAGAGTCTTCCGTTTCTCCAGGTACCGGCCCTCAGTTCTCAGTGAGCCAAGCGTGAGCTGCCTCCGGGGGGGAACCTGTTAAAGTCAGGCTCCTGGACCTCCGTCCGTCCCTCCCTCCGTCCCTCCCTCCCTCCCCCCCCTCCCTCCCAAGGTTCTAAACTAGGAGATCCAGGCGGGCCCGGGGGACATGGGTGCTGCTGGCCAGGCCCTGATGTGGGGGCAGTGATGGACCCGTGGGCCAGCTGGTTCACAGACAAGGTTCCTTCACCGTCCCGTGTGGCGAGACCCCGGTGGGAGCTCCCGGGGCCCTCCTCTAAGGTCACCACACCCCCTGCAGCCTCATGCTCCCCTACTGCCACCTCATGCGGGAATGGGGAGCTGGCTAATCGCCAGCCCCCAGCCCCTGACCCTCCACGGACGCGACGCCTGTTACTGCGTCACCTGCCAGCCCGCTCTCCTCCCGGGACCCCCCACCTGCCGCCCCTCCGCCAGCCCATCCGTTGTGTGCACGCTCTCCTCCTAATGCTTTCCAAGCCCCCCAGCCCTCCCCACGTGTCTTTGTTCCCAGTTCGGGACCCCCCACCTGCCGCCCCTCCCCCAGCCCATCCGTCGTGTGCACGCTCTCCTCCCGGGACGCCCCACCTGCCGCCCCTCCGCCAGCCCATCCGTCGTGTGCACGCTCTCCTCCTGATGCTTTCTAAGCCCCCCAGCCTCCCCACGTGTCTTTGTTCCCAGTTCTTCCCTTGAACGGTTTGTATCTTGTGATATTAAAAAAAAAAAAAAATCCCTGCTCCAAAAGTATTCGAAGGCTATTTTGACAGGATTAATTTAAGAAACCTGCAGCATCACAGCAATCTGGAAAGAGGGCAGGTTGCTCAAGAAAGTCTAAGGAAAGGGCTACAAGGACGACTCCATCATCGCCATAGAAACACACCCCAAAAGTTTCTGGGTACCTGCTAATAACAAAGAAGGCATGTCTACGGGGCTGGCCCACCAGCGAGCCAGGAAGGACCGCTGAGCAGCGGTCCCCACGGATGGAACCCTGGCCGGGACGCTGGGACTCAGCAACAGAGCCAGATGGAAAGAGGGATGCGAGGGGCGGGTGGGTCGTCCGTAACCCTGGTGACAGAGACACCCTTCATCATCAGCACTGATTCCCTTGGGAGAAGATATTTAAGGGATGCAGCACCTTCTTGAGACTATGATAAGAATAATCAACCGTGTGGGGAGGAAAGAAGAGAAGGGAGAGCTCAGCGGTTAGGGCAGACCCGTTTCTCCCAAGGACAAGGAGGGGGAGACGGCAGTCCAGGGGGCAGAGGGCGGCAGACGAGGCTGGGAAATGAGAAACGGTTTGCCTCGCAGCCTCCCGAGTCCGGGAGAACCGTCCCTGCTCCGCCCGGCGAGGAGGGCCTGTGGCACTTGGCTGACGAAGCTGGAAAGTGGGCATCGGGTTCTAGAAAGTTCCCGAGTGGTGACCTCACCGAACCGCCAGGTGGGCGAGGGTGCCGCTCACCCCCACCACCCACCCACTGCCTGTGGTCGGCCCGACGGTGCAGCTTCCAGCAGGTATCTAATTTAGCTCTTCTCTCTTTTTGAATACTTTCTTAGGTGCCGTTTTGGTCTTCTCAGCGAAACTGGCGTTTATCAGTTACACGTTCCTAAGACTCTGGGCGCTGAATTTGGAGACCACGGCTAGTTCCTGGGACGGCTCCTCACTCATTAAACGTGTCCCTGAAAAAGGCTGTAGATGTTAGCCTTCAGCTCTGGGTCCAATAAATGGAAAGGGTTGTAATGAGATTTGAAAGAGCCAATGTAATTATATGCCAAGAAGCGTTAGCTGATTACGAGTGTGTGGACGTCTCTCTGCGCTGGCTGTTCTGAAGATGGGGCAGGGGCAGAGCCAGGGAGACGCAGAGACACACGGGGGCAGGAGGGAGCAGCGGGGGAGGAAGACCCGCACCCCTCGGCGATGGCGCCTCCTTTCTGTCCTACGATGGAGCCGGGTGGCTCTCCGGGAAAGCCTGAGATGAGCTATCACCTGTCACCTTGGCTCGCGGCACGTGTACATTTGTGCACACACGGGCCTGGGTGTTTCAGGTGTGACTATGGTAACGTCCGCTGGGGAAGTGCGGTGTATGTAGCTGTGTTTTCCTTTTTAAGGAGGAAACAAACACAGGCTGACTGCTCTCTCCTCGCAGGTCCTTCTCCTGTAATTTTAGATCCGCTCAAGGCCAGGGAGGAGAGCTGTGGAACAGCAGGCTATTCCGGATGGAACAGAAACGCCGATCCTGACAAGAAGGAAAGCTCCGGTTCCAATCTTGTCCAATTTGGGCTCCAGTCAGTGAGCAAAAGAGATCTCATTCCAGAGATGGCTTAAAACCCCCCGGCAAAACGGCCTCGTGTTTTCCAGACCCCACGGAGGGGACGGCGGGATGGGTAGAAGCCTCGTGGTTGAGGAGAGGGAGGGCTGGAAGGGGCGGCTCTAGCTGCTTTGACTTCAGCACCAACCAGATTCTCAGTCCCTTTCAAACACAGTCCCCATCCCACCAACGTCTGGAAAGGACCACCCGGTGCGCAGCCACCCTGTGTCTCTGGCTGGCGGCTTCGCTTGCTCTTCTGAAGAAGCACCGGGCTTGTCCAAGTCCAGGCAGGCGGCTGCAGAGCCCCCCCGAGATGCTGGAGGAGGCATGAGGGGGTCTACTCTCCTTCCCCTGCTTTGCTGGCTTCCACAGCGGCTCAGGCAAGGGGAGCAAAGATGCGAGGGCTGCAGCCCCGGGGGGGTGTTCCCCTCCACCCGGCTCTGCTCCAGCCAGGCAGGGCCCTTCACAGTCCCCAAGACAGCCTGTCACGCCGGCCCCGTGCCTGCTTCACCTCCCTCCCCTTCAGCTCCTGCTGTGCTTCCTCCAGGAAGCCCTCCAGACCAGACCAGCGTGGGCTCCCTAACCCCTCACCACTGCGGGCCGGTCGGCACATCCAGGGCAGACGGTTGGACCACCTCCTCCCTGGGACCCTTTGGGCTTTGCTGTGCTCAGAGCAGGCCCTCTGCACTCCAGCCCGTGGTGAGCCCGGCCCTTCCCAGAGCTCCGGGCCCTGGTGCTGAGCACGGGGAACGCTTCCCAGGAGGGTCATCGAGGCGGCAGTGCAGACACGTATCTGCAGGGGACGTGGTGGGGATGCGGGGGCTGAGCCAAGGAAACCCAGGCCCCCACCCACCCCTTCGCAATGTCCTGAAACCAGGGCCACGGCTGGGGAGACTCTGGGCTGGCTGCCTGTGCAGGGTCCTCGTCCCCCTCTGAGATCCCGCCCACCGGCCAGGGCTCAGCTCCTCCGGGACCACAGCCCCCGGCGTCCCAGCCGTGGGACCTGGTCCTCCCTTCCCGCTCGGGATCTCCCGCCGGCACCCGGCACTCTGCCCCTCTGCCTTCCGTGTGTTGAAGAGGCGCTTGTCTCAGTCTCCCTTGACCCTGGCCACTGCTCGGAGACAGGCAGTGTGGACGTGGTTCCCAGGTTCACCGACGGGCAACACTGAGGCTCAGAGAGGCCCACGGCCCTCAGGGCCCACGTCACGCCCGAGGGCCAGGCTGACACTCGGGTGTCCACGGAATCTACCCCCAACAAAGAGTCTGGCGCCGGCTCAGTGGCCCTTGGGGTACCCAGCAACCCCGCAGGATGGGGAATGAGCCTCCTGGTGGCAAAGGTGGGGAACCAGCAGTGGGAGAGGGAATGCCGGCGTCTTGCACAGGTCCCCAGACCTTTCCACCAAGCCTCCTGCAGGCCTGCTCTCATCGAGTGCAGGCAGCCTGCTTTGTATGATTTTGATGAAGCCTTTTTTTAACCTAAGGATTTAATTACAGGAGCTGCATTCCCAGAGGGCCTGTCACGTGAGTTCTCACCATGCAGACCTTCCGACAGCCTCAGGCAGCCGGAGGCACGGGGGCGACAGGGCCGCACGGTGCCGCGTCCCAGGAGGGCATCCTGCGAAGGCCCACCGTGGGTCTGGGCGACACGCGGGGAGCATCTGACCGGGGGTGCGTGCTCTGCCCGCGTCCTGGCCGAGCAGCTGCAGGGCGCCCGGAAGACAGGGAGGGATGGTGTGGCTCTGGGGACACGGAGGGCCGTGCTGCACCGGGGTAGAGCCAGACGTCTCAGCTGACACGTCTGTGAGTCAGGCCGCACCGAGCAGGCAGGCCACACACTGGGCAGGACAGGGCCGGGACGCTGTGCCCGGGGGGAGCGTCGCCGGGCACGTGGGGCTGGAACCGGGCAGGGGGAGGCCGGGCCTGGGTGGGCTCGGGGTTCGGGAGGGACTGCGAGGCCGGCCCTGGGCTCCCGGGCCCCCTCGTCTGGATTCCCTGGTGCTGGGGGGCACCTGCTGACCAGGTCAGCGGCGTCAGGCCGGAGCCTCTGACGTCGGTGGCAGGGTGGCCGCAGGCAGGGCCTCTCTCAAAGCCTCTACGCCACAGGTTAGCCTGCGGTCCCGGCGCCTTCAGGATTCCACGAGTGCACCCCGCACCCAGATGCCGGCTGGCGTGGAAGCGACAGGTGACCTGGATGTGGCCACAGTGCTGGCTCCTTCTCACGGCGGGGGCTGGGAAGGGGCCACAGTCCCTCCCACGGGCCAACCGCACACACCTGGCAGGTCCCGCCGGGAGGGGAGACAGCCAGGCCAGGTCTCTGCCCTGGAAGGACTCAGGGGGCGACCAGCACAAGGCGGGTAGGCAGGACGGGGGACCCCGCTCACTGGGAGGGGCCGTGGTGCTGACGGGGGGGAAGGGCCCCTCGGGACCAGCATGCCGGGAAGAGCGTGGCCCGGGCAGAAGTCCAGACGTGAGATGGCTTAAATCATGGGCCCCCAGAAGGGCCCTGAGCGAGTGAGACACAGAGACGAGCATGACACAGGCAGGCTTTGGGTGCGTCTGCGTATGTGCGTGTACCTGTGTGCAGCCGCCTGTCTGTGTGCGCACCTGTGCACCCTTGTCGTGGAGGGGACAGGAGATCGAGGTTTAGCAGAAATACACTAAATGCTTATTTCCCAGTGTTCCCTTGTGCGGGCTTCCCGCCACCCCTGCTGAGACGGGCCAGCCTGCGTCCCGTCCCCTTGAAGGGGACAGAGTCGTCCCCGGATGCCTGCCGCGGGCTCTGGAGGGAACGGGTGTTCAGGGAAGCCGAGGGGCTGGGCTGAGCCGCCATCCTGCCCGTGCCAGCCTCTCCTCCTGGGGTCACACATGTGAAAAATAGCAAACCCATTGTCGGGAGCACTTCCTGCAGGACCTGGGAGACGAGAGCGGTCCCAGGCTGGGGGAGGGGTAGAGCACACGGGCCCACACACAGGCGCACGCGTGCAGGCACAGACACACGCGAACACAGCCAAGCCGCGGCGCCGCCTTACAGGAAGCAGCGTCTCAGGACGCTTCCCGAGAGTCCAGGAGGGTGGGCTCCCCAAGACCCCTGGGGGCCCCGGTGGCTCTGGCCGGGCAGAGGCAGGCGGTACATCCTAAACGCTCCTGAGTCTGGTGGCCACACGTGGCCCTTCACACACTCAGCCGTTGTCGGGGTGACTGTGGGGTTCCTGTGCTGGGGGCCCGGGGGGGGCTTCCCCTTTCCTTCCTCCAGGTCTGGGACCTTGGGCTTGGCACAGAAGAACGATGAAAGGAGAAAGAGGGGCTCCGTGGAGGTCCCAGCAGCCTAACCCTTTCAGGACCTCAGGCAGAGGTCACACCATGACTCAGACACCCCAAGGTCACCATCCTGGGAGGAACGGCTTGTGGCGGCCAGTCCAGACCGGCCCGCGGGAGCAGAAGAGCGCCGGCTTAAGGTGAAGCAGAGGACTCAGCTCTGCTACTTTCCAGACGCACCCCAACGGCCCTGTGTCTCGGTTTCCACGTCTGTGAAATGGGGACGTTGAGAGGATCTACTTCCCAGAGCCACTGATGAAGGTTACCTACGTGACTACAGGTAATACAGGTGTAGGGTTTGTCTAAGCACTTACACGAGTGAAATACTTCAGAACTGGCTGGATAACAGCCACTGTCCTCAGCCCGAGGGGTTCGGGCGGGGACCTTCCCACAAGGCAGCTGCTGAGCCCGCAGGACCGAGGGCTGTGTCTGGGTCTCCTGTGTCACGGCCCCATGGTCTGCACGTCACCCCTGCTCCCAGACGCCTGCAAGTCCTCCTCTGTCCCCATGTCCCCCGAGAGGATGCCCTGTGGGCACTGGAGCCGCAGAGGGAGGAGGGCTGCAGGGCGTCTCGTCACATGCATCTGCTGTAACAGGCACTCAGGGAAAGTGAGTTGCATGTAAACTCCACCCGGGAGCCCCTGGGCCCTGATCTGTAACACAGACCAGCCTCAAGAGGAAGGAGGGACTGAGACACAGAGGGGGCACCCGGCGCCTCCCTGCTCCCGTGGGTGGGACGGGACCCACGGTGTGGGCCACACTGAGACGCTCACACACCTGGAGGGGGCGCCCCACGAAGGCATCGCTCCACTTAACGGGCCGGCAGTTAGCAGTGGTCAGCGTGTCCAGAAACCTCCCTCACCTGGGACCTTCCCGGGCAAACGCCCTCAGAGCTGGTAGCAATCAGCCTTAAAGCAGGACCTGTGAGGCCTCAAGAATCTCCTAGATTCCAAGAAATCCTGGACTTCCTGGAAGGTGTCGTTAGAAACCTAGCTCCATCTTTAAGGCGGGTTGCTCCTTAAATTTGCTGCCCGAGGGAACCCAAGATTCCCGGCAATCGCTGTCAGAGGGACTGGGGCGTGCGGGAGGGACCCAAGTGATCACTGCATCAGGCAGGAAACGTCACCTTCCTTCAGCCGAAGTGGGTGACCCTCCTTTGGTGTGAGCCTCACCCTTTGCCAGTTTGCTGTCTTTTTTCACTTAAGAAGCTCCTTCTCCAGCAGGCAAACCACTGCCCCACTGCCGGGTAAACAGCTCTTCTTGCCCAGGAAGCGTTATCTGACTAACAGCATAGATTTTGCAACACCCGCCCATTTACATTCCCAGCTCCACTCTCACTCAGGGCACGCCCATCACTGCTGTACCAAGACCCCACACGCAGCATGAGCTCTGCTTTTAGGGCTGCAGGTAAGACACAGGACACAAACTAGGTGTGAATCTTAGACAGGCAAAAAGTAATTCTTTCCTTATAAGTATGTCCTTTCCTTATAAGATATTACCTGGGAAATATGTACACTAAAAAAATTATTTTTTAAACTAAAAATAGAGTTGCCATATGTTCCAGCAATCCCACTCCTGGGTCTAAACCCAAACAAAACCATAATTCGAAAAGATACACACACACCCACGTTCACAGCAGCACTATTCACGATAGCCAAGACCTGGAAGCAACCTAAGTGTCCATCGACAGACGGATGGATGAAGAAGATGTGGTACATGTATACAGTGGAATATTACTCAGCCATAAAAAGGAATGAAATAAATAATGCCATCTGTAGCAACGTGGATGGACCTAGAGGTTATCATACTAAGTGAAGTATGTCAGACAGAGAAAGACAAATATCATATGATATCACTTATATGTGGAATCTAAAATATGACCCAAATGAATTTATCCATGAAACAGAAACAGACTCACAGACGTAGAGAACAGACTTGTGGTTGCCAAGGAGGTGGGGTGGGGGAGGGCTGGATTGGGAGTCTGGGATGAGCAGATGCAAACGATTATATAGAGAGTGGATACACAACAAGGTCCTACTGCAGAGCACGGGGAACTAAACCATCATGGAAAGGAATACGAAAAAGAATGTGTATGTATGTATAACTGAATCACTCTGCTGTGCAGAAGAAATTAACACAACACTGTAAATCAACTCGACTTCAATAACATTTTTAAAACAATGAAAAATTATTTTTTATCTGAAATTCTAAGTGGGCATGTTATTTTATATTTATTTTGTTCTTCTTTGCTTTTTTTTGTTTTTTGTTTTTGCTAAACCTGCTACCCACCCTCCTTGCTGATAGAGCAGAGAAAAAGAAGAAAAGGTCTGTGAACAGCCAATAAAGAGAGGCCACGAAGCCCGTGCGCCTGAATCCCAGCCCTCTCCTCGAAGGGCCTTCGCCCCGTCACTTTTTTTTTTTTTTTTTTTTGTGGTACGCGGGCCTCTCACTGCTGTGGCCTCTCCCGTTGCGGAGCACAGGCTCCGGACGCGCAGGCTCAGCGGCCATGGCTCGTGGACCCAGCCGCTCCGCGGCACGTGGGATCTTCCCAGACCGGGGCACGAACCCGAGTCCCCTGCATCGGCAGGCGGACTCTCAACCACTGCGCCACCAGGGAAGCCCCCCGTCACTTTACACCCCACCTTCACCAGCCCCAGGGAGCAGGTGCTGGAGCCAGCCCCGGGAGAGCCCCGGCTGGGGGTCAGAGGACCGGGTTCTGAGTCCCTCCGCCCCCTCGACATCCATGTGGTCTTTGACTTAGCTCTTAAAAGCTTCAGGGTTTTCCTCCTCTCTGTTCATCAGCAGATTGGAGATGATCCTATCTAACTTGCAGAGCTGATGTAAGGACTAAATAAAAGAATGCATATGTGAAATAAGCTAAATAAATGTACGACACTTATTACCACAGAGACACGTCGACAGAGAGGAAGTAAGGATCCCACGGTTTCACTGCCAGGCAGGAAACAAACTATAAAAATCAAACACAAGAGCCACAAAGACAGCCTCTGAACTTATTTCAGGCAAAGGGCCCCGCGTGTCCCAATAAAACGAAGGTGACACTCATTCCACAGGCAGTGATGCTCAAAATGAGGGTTTTGAGGTATCAGGAAAGGACTAAGTTATATTCTATGTGCTCTGCTTACGAAAGCAGCCAAGTGCTTCATCCAGGCGAGTCTGTCTGGGCCCAAAGGCTTGAGAATGTGACCCAGCCCCACCAAGAGCCGAGTGCTTTCTAAAAAAAACTCATTGAGTACCTACTACGTGCCAGGCGCGGCGCAGCCCCATTCACACCCATGAGCCCAGAGAGAGGCTCTTCAAAGCGACTAGCTGTCATCCCTGTAGTAAACAGTTACGGAATGAATGAGGAAGCGGATGGGTGAATTCCCAGGGTGAATTACAGAGTGCTGGAAACATCAAAGGATCCAGGATACACCTGTGGTCGGATGAACACCCCTATATGACAGGTGACAGCACAGGGCAGGGAAGAGAAAAGGCATCCGTATGTGCATGAAGGGAGACTCGGACGGTTTGCTCCATCACGACGGCACAGCGCGCATGGAAGCTGGGATCACAACTCAGCGATCGCATGCATTTTGGGATCTGCCAGGTCCAGCCGCTTGATGGACCAAAGGGAAGACATTTCTGAAGGTAACATCCCGATGGTTAACGAATGAGTCATCCTACTTCTCTAATATCTGGAAATAACCTGTTCTGTGCTGTTCTCCTTAACAAATGCTGAGCCCTTTGATACTCCCATTGTTCTAACCCATCAGGGCAGGTGGAGGAAAGCCAGAGCTGCCTGGGGTTAGCTCCTGTGAGAGGTACACACAGCGACAGGCTGAACGGGGGCCTTGGGGCTGTGCATATGGGCTGAAATAGGCCAAGAGCCAGCTGCAGGGGCCAGGCCATCACAGCCAAGACCAGGGAGGCTGACCCGTTGAAGTAAATTCCCTGCCAGGCAAACTAGTTAAGCCTGAACGTGGTCCATCCCACAGGTGCACGGGAGAGGAGGCGGTTGGAGTGGGGTGGGATTGCCAGAGGGGGAGAAATGCATCTTCTAAACCGGATGACGAAACCCCCGAAAGTAGGAAGACAACCGCAAACATCAGCTAAAGCAGCACATGGGCGACGGCCCCGCAAGCCGGGCGGTGCGGCAGGATGCCCGGTGGGCTAGGGCGCGTGCGGCCGGGGAGGAAGCAAAGCGAGAGCTTCACCGCCTGAGCTGATCCACAGCTGCTCGAAACCTGCGCTTAAAGGGTCAGGACCTCACTCGTGCCGACTTGAAATCCTAAGGAAATCAGATCTAAAAGGGTTTTGGGGGATCAGATAACCGAATCCCTCATTTGAAAGGATGATAAAGCCACAGGGCAGGAGCGGAGTGACTATACTGTGCAGAGCGTGTCACAGCGGTTCTGAGAGGTGGACGCACGGTCACCGGGCTGACCCCTCCCGAAGTCACACAGCCAGCACGTGGGTGAGACCCCAGGGCTGCTGCCCAGGCTCCAGCCCCACAGGCAGGGCGGGAGGGCCTGTTCAGGCCCAGGACCCGGGCGCACAGCCAGGCTCAGGGCCCTGACGGGGCCCAGTGGCTGCCCCACTGCATACCTGCTTCTCCCAGCCCGCTCTCAGAGGCGCTGACGCTGGCCTGCATCCCAAGTCCCACGCACGTCGCACGTCGGGAAACAAAGGCCCCGGGGCATAACTGAAACCGCTGAACGTTTGCTGTGATGTCTTTTTTCAAGGAAATTCCAGATATGGATGAAATCCACCCCCTCTCACCACATTCCTAGGAACTATGCAAATTCCTTTCTTCACAACAGGCCGAAATAAGGGGCCCCTGGCTGGGGTCTGACCATATTTTGTTAGAGGTTTTACAGGTGCCTCTTGGGTTGTGTTTTAAAAGCATGAGGGTTGGTTCAGAAAACTTTTTCCAGGGAGTCTGCGGGGGGCAGAGGAGGGTGTGGTCCCTGCGGCTTTCAGAGGAGCCAGAAGGCCCGCATCCAGCCTCCCCAGCATCCTCCCCGGGTGCCATGCATGCGACGGCCCTGTCCTCGGATGGCACGGGGGGCTCTGTGAAGCCGCACAGCCCTGTACAAACGCTGGTCATTATGATTAACCGGCCGAGACAGTACTGCGCCAGCGGCTTAGTTCTTCTCAGTTGAACACGGCGATCCAGACGTTTCACCAAATACCAAACAGGACTTTGTTATTTAGGGAAGAGATTCAGGAGGAGCTTTCATGGAACACTGGAAAATCTAAACAGCGGCTAAAAACACCACCGTCCCAGCTTCCAGGAGACGCCTCCTCGCTTGGGTGGGGCTGGGGGCCTCTGATCTGTGGGACCCTCGGGCCCACACACAGAGAGCCCGCGGGCACTTGGCGTCTGAGGGTCTTGGTCTGGGGAGGGTGTGAAGGAAGAGTGCTCACGTGACCAACACCAAGGGCCCCGCTTCCTCTGGGTTTGTTTATCCCCTGATGCACCCGGAGTTCCATCCACCCCACACGAGCAGAGCCTCGACGGAGACCAACGCAGGTACCAGAGTTCCCGACGGCCGGGAATCCTAAGACCTTAGCATGGACAGGACCTTGGGGCAGGATTCCCTCTTCCTGTCTCCCCTCCACCTTCCCCAAGGGGCCCAGGACACAGTCAGCTTCCAGTCACTGTGTATACTGGAGGCCTGCACAATCGGGCGGACGGACGGACGGACGGCTGGATAGTGAAGGGGAAGTGAATCCTACGGCATTTCTGGTCCAACAAAAAGAGACCAACCTGCTGCTTCCTCTCCTTCAGAGACAGCCAGCTTCTCCTTCCAGCTTCTCCTTCCAGCTTTTTTTCTCTTAAAAGGGAGAAACCTCCTCCCCGCGACCCTCCCCTGCCCTCCACCCCTGCTCTCCACCCCTTCTTCCTCCCCCACGTCTGCCGGGGGGTGGGGCAGGGGAGGCTGCTCTGTTGACTCTGATGCGACCAGGTGCCTCCTCAAGTGGAAGGCGAGGCCCGGCCGTCAGCCGGCTCTTCCCGGGGGTGGGATGAGCGCCTGCAGGGACGAGGGGAAAGCACCCACTGGAAGGGCACAGACGTCTACGTAAACACGGTGTTTTCATTTCAAGAGCCCCCCTTAAAGCCCCATATCCTGGTGAAGGTACTATTCCTGCTCCTCTGAGTCACGGATCTCTGGGCCGCCAGACCCTCTGACTCACTGGTGGTTGAAATCCCGGATTCACAATATCACAGAGCTGCTAAAAATAGGAATCATGTACCTGAGCCCCAAAATAGGACAGAGACAAACACGACTGCTCTATCTGTAGCAGAAAAGTCAAACAGGAACCATAATTGTGCTCCTTCATACGACCTGAAACGCAGTAAAGCCATCGCGAGCCCTTGGGAAAGCAGTAGGCTCTGTGGGCAGCTACCACAGACAGAGACAGAGGGGCAGCGTTGGAAGAACCATCCCTAACCCATTCCGGTTGTTTCTACATTAGCATGGGGGTATCTTCACAGCAGCGGCAGGGCAATGAGGCTTCTCCATCCATGCTTTGAGGTGGTTTCTCCCTTGAGAATCAGCGTGGCTTAAAATAGTTCGGCAACTTGCCAGAGGCAAGCGGAGGGGATGCTTACGGTTTTCTGGAGAGTTTTTTACTTCCCTTCAAGGCTTTTGCGGTCTCCCTGTGTAAAAATCTGACAGCTTTTCCCACTGCTTACAAACTATTTGAACTTGAATGGCCTTGATTTTATTTCAGCTGTACTTTTGGGGGAAAGACACCTACACCCCGTCACATATCCTTTTGGGTCAAAGTTGTGACACTTTACTTCACTCTGAATCTCTACTCTAGAATTTACCCTGGGCTTTCACCCGCTCTGCCTCATTTGACCTCACAACGACCTGGAATGGGGTCGGCAGATGTCGTCACTCTTGGTGTACAGACGTGCCCAGAGGGAGAGGCGGCCCAGCGGCCGCGACAGAGCCGGGCTCTGGCCCAGGATCCCAATGCAGGTCGTTTCTCAGCTGAAACGCTCGACACAGAGCAGGTGACCTAAAGGAAATCCCCTCTGGAGACTGTCTTCCAGAGGAAGGAAATGGCTCCTGACACAACACATTGCAGCTGTTTGTTTTACCGGTGTTTTTTAATCCCCAATGACTTCCGGCAAGTGGGAGGCTGCAGGCCTGCGGGCGCGGAGAACTGGGTTACGGGGCCCCTTGTGGGGCCAGACCGAAGCTCTGGCAGCTGAGGCGAGGCTGCTGGGCGAGTGGGGGTGATCGTCAAAGTCACGCTGGCCTACGGGGGCTGGAATGCAATGACCACCCCTCCCCAGGCCATCCTGAGCGGCCGCCGCCAGCCTGGAAGCGTGTTGAAGCATCGCCACGTCGGGCTCCCGGGCGCCTCATCCTTGACGCACGTGCGTAGCTTACGCGGTGCAGCGTGGAAATGAGCTTAGGACGTTTAAAAGGAACGATGGACTTGTCTTTCTGGAACACACACGGTGACACCGACACTTCTCTTAGGAGTGGAATGAAAGTGCTGCGGTCAGTTGTGGCAGGCCTGTGGGACCTGCCATCCCGTGAACCCTCACAATCACACCATGAGATACTTTATGATTGCCTTTATTTTGCAGCTGAGGAAACCAAGACTCAGCGAGGTTAAAGAATTCGCTGGAAGTCACACACGGAGGAGTGAGGGCGGCATGGAACCTGACTTGTCAGACCTCAAAACCCACATCTGCCTCCCGACAGCACAAGCCCCCTCTCAGAAAACGCATCCCGTCTTCCAGACGAAGCAGAGCTCCGCGTGGACTGGCGCTGCCACCCTAGGAGCCCAGGGCAGGTCCCCGCGATCGGCCACAGCCCACTCTCCTCCCTCAGGTCCTACCCGTCCCCGAATCCCTGCAGCGTCCTTCCCGCGCTGAACTGCAGGGCCGCCCCAGTGCCCCCATTTCAGGGTGGGCTTCTCTAGACCAGGAGGAGTTGAGGGTGGCCCTTCTGCTGCGTATGAAGCTTTTCTACTAGTTGGGGGTGACGTGGAGGCCCACCTAGACGAGACAAGTTAGACCGTCAAGGAGGGAGCAGCGTTGGCCACGATGCAGCCCATCTCCCCGCCCTGGTGTGGGGGGATAACGGGGATCCCAAGGGCGAGAGGAGCGGGGTCCATGGGTCAGAAGGCACCTAATCTCTCAGTTTCCCTCCCGAAGGGGACGGTTCTGCTGTACCCAGGAGACGTGCAAAGAAGCTGCCGTTTCTTCTCCTGGAGTCTTCGTGTGGTTCACTTCTGTACCTTCACTCTGACCGCTAGAAAGTCTTCTGGACGCCTGACTCAACCTCCCCAGCAGGCCCCTGCGTGATGCCTTGGGAGGTGATGGCCACCTGGGTCGGCGTCATCCTACCTGGGAGGCTGCATACATCACCTGGGGACATGGACCGGAGGGTGTGTGATGCTCCCACACTTAAGCAAACATGCTCCTTTCCCCTCAGCCTCTGCCAGATGGCAACTCCAGGAGGAAAAGAAGAGAAGGGTGCTTGCCATTTAACAATAAGCTTGAGGACACCAAGGTGGAGAGGACGAAGCTGCCTGGTCAGCTGGGAAGGTCAGGGGTAGCCCCCTGGGTCCACCCACTGCTGAGAGCCGGCCGGGCAGGGCTGCAGGCGCCGTCACAGCTTCTGGACTCACCCAGCCTCACTCAGAATCCCAGTGAAATCTCTTCTCAAGTGTTGGCCTTGGGTAATCACTGAATCTCTCCAGGCCTCCATTTCCTTCTCCATCAGGGAACTGAGGAGAGTCCGGAGTGCCCACCACGGCCCACGGGAGGCCACTGCCCCACTGTCACCTTGACATCAACGGCCCAGGCTCCACCCTCTGCCTTCACCCCTTTCTCAAGAGCTGGGACTCGGGCGCGTCCGAGGGGCTGCGTCACAGCTGCCAGGGCGGGGAGGAGGGAGCCCGTCTTCACGTGGCCCCCGAGGGGCTCAACCTCCTGCTGCTGTTCTATCTGTTGTTGCTGCTGTTTCCTGTGTTAGAATATTTGCTCACGATTAAAAAATGCAATATTACCGAAAACCACTGAAAAGTAGGGAAGGAAAGCTACACCGAGAGGCATCCTCTTAAGATTTTCTTCCACACTTTTTTTAACGCATATTTTGAATGTAATCGAGATTCCACTGGTTGTCGTGTCTTCTGGTTTCATAGGACACAGGGGTGAGCATCTGGTCATGCTGGTGACAATGATCCCTGATGTCATTTAGGGGCCATGGTATTTCACAGCCGCCATACCAGCCCCTGTTGTGGAATATTCAGGTGGTCTCCGATTTTTTATTTTTGAAAGCAACACTTCAGTAAGACATTTGTATATAAATCTTTACGTGACTGGATATTTTCTGTGAGCAGAAGTGGGGCTAAAATATTTTTAAGGTTCTCAATACGAACGGCCAAGTTGCCGCTCAGGAAAGGCTGGGAGAAGCCATCCTACCGACAGGGTTTGGGAGGCCCTGCTTTGCCGTCACACCCGGCTCCTCCTCTCCTTCCTTATTCCTGTTCCTTCTAGAGGCAGAACGTGGCCCTTGTCATTGTTTATCTAATTCTGAAATAATTTCAAGCTTATAGAAAAGTTGCAAGAATAGTAAAAGGCACTTTCATATGCCTTTCACCCAGATGACCCAATTGTTAACATTTTGCCGTATTTGCTTTCATTCTCTCTCTAAAGATAGATGATGGATAGATGTATAGGCAGATGGATGGATTTAGAGACGCGCTAGTAACGTACCACAGACATAAATACATACATAATGTTTTTCTGCGTCACCTGAGACTAAGTAACAAATACCCCTTTATATCTAAAAAATTCAGAGTGCATTTTATAAGAACAAAGTCATTCTCACACAGTATGATACGCAAAATCAGGAAATTTACTTTGATAAATACTGTATCTAATCTGAAGACCTTAACTTTCACCCGATGTCCCTGATAGAAGAAAAATCTGGTCCAGGATTCCACCAAGGTCATGCAGTCCATCTGGTTGTCATGTCTGTTTAGCCTCTTTAACGTGGAACCCTTCTCTCCATCTTTATCTTTCGTGACCTGACGGTTTTTGAGAAGGACAAGCCCGGATATTTGGAGAAATTCTCTCGATTTGGGTCTGTGTGACACTGCGTCACAGTTAGGTTACGTATTTGGCGCAGGAACACACGGAGTGACACTGTGTGCAGTACGCAGTTCTGTGGGTCTGTGACGTCGGCTTGTCCCATCAGTGGAGAGGCTAACCTTGTCCACTGGTTGAAGTGGCGTCCGGGTTCTCCACCGTAAGGTTACTATTGAACCGATGAGCAGTTTGGGGGAGAATATCCTGCTCCTCCTTAACGGTTCACGTACTGGTTTCGGCCCCATTCCTGCTTGAAGCAATGGGACGGTGACCGAGTGGTGACTTTCTAACTCTGTCCTTCCTTCCACATCTGTTGGGTAGCATTTTGTTACAAGAAAAGTGGTCTCATTCTTGCCCATTTATTTACTCATTAACTTCAATCAGTATAGACTCACGGATTCTTACTTTATTCAACCTGTTAATGCCATTTATTATGAAGCTCAATTATTTCAGATTTAGCCAGAGGGAGTCCGCTCAAGCTGGCTCCAGCGTCCTTGACACGTCCCTGCCGTCCCGTGAGCGCCACCTTCTGGCACCAGATGTTGAAGGATTCTCTTGTGCTTCTTTGCCTTTGATTCCTTTATAGGAGAAGAACATGAGAGACCAAGATCTGAATGCTAAGTGTGCTCATCACCGCTGGGGTGTCACTTCTAAGTCCTTTCAGCAGCTACAGAGCCAGGAAGTGTGTGTGTGTGTGTGTGTGTGTGTGTGTGTGTGTATAAAAATCATATGTGGGGCTTCCCTGGTGGCGCAGTGGTTGAGAGTCCACCTGCCGATGCAGGGGACACGGGTTCGTGCCCCGGTCCAGGAAGATCCCACGTGCCACGGAGCGGCTGGGCCCGTGAGCCATGGCCGCTGGGCCTGCACGTCTGGAGCCTGTGCTCCACAGCGGGAGAGGCCACAACAGTGAGAGGCCCGCGTACCACACACACACAAAATGTGTCTCTCTATGTATAATGTGTATGCAATATATAATGATTTAATATGTCATTTCTGTACAAATTAGAATTTTAACAATTACTACTTAGGTTAAATCCTTTTCCAAATGTTTATTACGGCACCGTATGGGACTTTTACCCATTTATCTATCAGAATTTTTGAAGTTCTTATTCCTTTAGATATATTTTTAAACACAGATATTAGGCAAAATGTTAACCTGTGGTAAATCTTTTCTCAAATTCATTGTTTGACTTTTTATTCCTGACGTAGAGATTTCTGATTTTTTGAGGTTATAACTATCATCAACTTTTGTAACATCTACCACTGTTTTGCGCTATTATACTCCTCCCCCAGCCAGAGAATTGATACTTACTTCTATTTTCTTCTTCTTTTTCCATTGGTCTATTTAATCAACTTGGAATACATTGTAGCAAACTGTGTGAGATGAGGACCTCAATTGCTAGGATATTTTTCTAAGTAGCTAAACAATTTTCCCAGCACCATTTATTATATAACCCTTCCCATCAACACTAATTTATTATTTATTTATTTTCCATTTTTTTTAAAAACATCTTTATTGGAGTATAATTGCTCTACAATGGTGTGTTAGTTTCTGCTGTATAACAAAGTGAATCAGCTATACGTATACACATGTTCCCATATCTCTTCCCTCTTGCGTCTCCCTCCCACCCTCCCTATCCCACCCCTCTAGGGGGTCACAAAGCACTGAGCTGACCTCCCTGTGCTATGCAGCTGCTCCCCACTAGCTATCTATTTTACATTTGATACTGTATATATGTCCATGCCACTCTCTCACTTCGTCCCAGCTTACCCTTCCCCCTCCCCGTGTCCTCAAGTCCATTCTCTACATCTGCGTCTTTATTCCTGTCCTGCCCCAGGTTCTTCAGAACCTTTTTTTTTTTTTTTTTTTTTTAGATTCCATATATATGTGTTAGCATATGGTATTTGTTTTTCTCTTTCTGACTTACTTCACTCTGTAGGGCAGACTCTAGGTCCACCCACCTCACTACAAATAACTCAATTTCATTTCTTTTTATGGCTGAGTAATATTCCATTGTATATATGTGCCACATCTTCTTTATCCATTCATCTGTCGATGGACACTTAGGTTGTTTCCATCTCTGGGCTATTGTAAATAGTGCTGCAGTGAACATTGTGGTTCATAACTCTTTCTGAATTGAATTATGGTTTTCTCAGGGTATATGCCCAGTAGTGGGATTGCTGGGTCATATGGTAGTTCTAGTTTTAGTTTTTTAAGGAACCTCCATACTGTTCTCCACAGTGGCTGTATCACTTTACATTCCCACCAATAGTGCAAGAGGGTTCCCTTTTCTCCACACCCTCTGCAGCATTTATTGTTTGTAGAGTTTTTGATGATGGCCCTTCTGACCGGTGTGAGGTGATACCTCATCGTAGTTTGGATTTGCATTTCTCGAATGATTAGTGGTGTTGAGCATCCTTTCATGTGTTTGTTGACCATCTGTATGTCTTCTTTGGAGAAATGTCTGTTTAGGTCTCCTGCCCATTTTTGGATTGGGTTGTTTGTTTTTTTGATATTGAGCTGCATGAGCTGCTTGTAAATTTTGGAGATTAATCCTTTGATGCTTCATTTGCAAATATTTTCTCCCATTCTGAGGGTTGTCTTTTCGTCTTGTTTATGGTTTCCTTTGCTGTGCAAAAGCTTTTAAGTTTCATTAGGTCCCATTTGTTTATTTTTGTTTTTATTTCCATCTCTCTTGGAGGTGGGTCAAAAAGGATCTTGCTGTGATTTATGTCATAGAGTGTTCTGCCTCTGTTTTCCTCTAAGAGTTTTAGAGTGTCTGGCCTTACATTTAGGTCTTTAATCCATTTTGAGTTTATTTTTGTGTATGGTGTTAGGGAGTGTGCTAATTTCATTCCTTATGTGGCTGTCCAGTTTTCCCAGCACCACTTATTGAAGAGGCTGTCTTTTCTCCATTTATCAAAAATAAGGTGACCATATGTCATCACTGATTTATCACTGTTGTTTTTAGAAATTGCTTTTTGTATCTCCATCTGGCCAAGTGTTTTTTTTTTTATAAAGGTTGCCGGGTAAACTGTTTTTCTTTCCTAAACTCACACAGTTTAGATCTTTGGGAAAGGAGCACAGTGGCTAAGCGTGCGGCGTCTGCACGTAAGCCAGGCTGCTGGGTTCAGACGCAGGTCCCCAGCTTCCCCACCTGTGAAGTGGAGGTAATTGTACCTACCACATAGGATACTGTGAGACTAAAGGAGTCAAAATGTTTAGAGCAGTACTTAGCATACAGAAGAGCTCAGGAAGTGCTAGTCATTGTTATTCTTATAATTGTTTCGTTGCTTTTTGGGTTTGTTACCTCCTTCATTTCTCCAGTGGGAGACTGAGGCTCAGAAATGTGTGGTGACTTTCCCAAGGTCACACATCCTGGTCCTCTCTCCCTGGCACATCTCCCACCAGGAAGGCATGTCCTCTTTGCATCTCCTACTCAGGTAGTGCCTCATCACCTGTGCTTTTAACTTATACAAGTTCTACTACAAGAGAGCGAGACGGGTGGAGGGAGGGAGGGAGGAGAGGCAATTCAAACAGCACCCGAGATGCACCCACCCCTGCACTCAGCACACTTGCATCCCCTGTAAGTGAGGAGACACCAAGCAGCTGGCCCCCATCATCCTTCTTTGCTTTGGTGAGCCTTTCCAAGAGGCAGCATCTCATCACACTGGATGGGTTGCCAGTATTTAAAGATACTCATTTTTCAAACAGCTTGGCCCCCTAAATGCAAACCAACTACTGTACTTCCATCTGGGGCTCAACTGCTGGCAACAGACGTCTAATCTGTACAGAGCAAAACCAGCTGCTGTGGCCTTAAACTAAGAAGTGGAATGCCCTTCTGCACTTTGCCGTAGGATTTGGAGGGGGATTTTTATTCACCGCAAAGACCATAACAGTCACGTCACAGCCACCTGCTTGGTCCTTCTTGCCTTGGGTTCCCCTCCCCAGTTCTATTCTCCAAAGTAAACTTCATAAGCACATGTGGACCACATGTGGACCAGGCTTAAGACTTCTCACACGTCCCGTCTTCAGCATCCCTGGCTGCTGAACAAAAATGGTTTCCTTTTGTCAAAATGTTAAAAACAAGATGTTTTTTTGAGATTTGAAGAGTCTAAGGTGACAGGTCAGAGGAGATGCCATGGCACATGAAGAATGGGACCACTTACTTGACGCCTGGCCTGAAGGTGGTGTGTCTGTTCACGAGGTGGGTGCTTGGTGACTCACTGCCCCAAGGGGTGTCTGGTGCCAACAGGCTTCCTGTGACTGTGGATGGATGGGCCCCGCCTCATGAACAAGACTCCCTACTTGGCTTGAGTGTGGCAAATGGCCAATATAATATCAAGACAGCACCTAATTCTGGCTAATACCCTACAGAGTTCTGTGGGTTTGAAAAATTATAATAATTAAACAGTATAGAAAATGTTGATGCTATTATTCCACTAATCAAGACCATTATGCAATCCTGCACAGAAAAAAGACATGATTCCAGTGGAGAAAACAGGTGGAGACTGGATGTAGTTGACAGAACACTGGCACCTGTCAGGGACTGTGTGCCTCCTACTCATGGTCCAAGATGGCAGCCGGAGCTCCAGCCATCACATCCACATGCCTGGCAGAGGATGGAGGAAGGGACAGAGAGGGATGGAGAAAGAGTAAGAATGGACACTAGAGGGTAGCTAACGTATCTGCACAGCCCTATGGAGAGAGTGTTCACCGAGTCACGAGCCTGCTGGAGCTTGACCCTGCGTATTTTCAGAAAGCTTCCTGAAGGGCTGCTGTGCACACGCCTGCTTAAGGACAGTCAGACTCAGTCACCTCTCGGGGACCTTCCAGCCGTAAGCCACACTGAGCAACAGGAAGCAAGTGGAGAGCAATGAAGATCACACCAAGCGGTGTTCCGGGCAGTAAATCCAGTGAGCTGACTGATGTGACAGGGCCTTGAGTGGCGGAGAAATGTGGGCGGGGCCCTCGCAGCCAGGAGAGATGCTGAGAGTCCCCGGGGGTATTTACCGGGAGAAACAGCACTGCTCTGATGAAAGCAGACGCTCTAATCCAGGGGGCTCCTGAACCCAGGACCCACCCGGGCTTCCCCTCGTGAGCGCTGCGCCCCGCTCACCCCAGAGTGGGCAGCTCCGTGCGGCGAACGGCTGGTAAACACGCACACACGTGTGAGGGGCCTCAGTTTCCTAGAACACGGGCTAAATGGGTCTCTCAGTCAAGCCCTGTCGATACATGAGCTTTGGCTACTGAACAAAATGTGATCCTGCAGCCAGGCCGGGGGCCCTGGCGGGATGCAGTTGGTCACTGCAGGGGGGAACTCTGGTCTCACACCCAGGTGGCCTCAGGGTTCTCCTCAAGCCGGATCCACGCTGTTTCCTGGAGGCAGGAACCGGGTCCTGTCCCGACGCGGTCTGCTCTGCATTAGGGGATCCCGCTGCCTAGAACGCCGTTCCCCACGTGACATGTGGCTCTTTTTTCCTCGTTTGAGTTTCAGCTTCTCAGGGACCCCCGCCTCAGCCCCCAGCCCATATGACTCACTTTCTTCTCAGTCCACATCACGGTCTGACATCACCTTGTTTGTTTACTTGCTCGCTGTCTGTCCCCTCCGCGGCCCCGCCCAATACCATTAAACGCAAGCCCGGCCCTACCGCTTTATCCCCGGAGCCTAGAGCAGTCCGCACCTGACACCCACGGTCCTCACCAGAATTAATGAGCTACCTAACGAATCTCAACACAAAGCCAAGTGGGATTGCACTGAAACATCCCGTCTGTCCAGTGAGGTGGGGACAGTCCCCCCTTACAGACGAGGGCCTGGCTGAGATCCTGACCCAGGGCAATGGGAGCTGCTGGAAACAAGGCTCCACAGCTTACAGCAGGGGCGGAAGGCAGAACTGCCCCGTTGAACCCAGGGGACAAGGAGGCACCTGCTCCTCCCCACACACCCCTGGAAGCCAGAAAGAGGCGCCCCAAACGTGGCAGGCTGGAAGAGCCAGGGGCTGGCGTCCAGGAAGCAGTGACCACACGGGCCTGAGCCGAGTGGTCAGCAGGAGGGCGAGGCCGCGTCTCACACACCTTGAACTTCCAGAAACGTCGCGGCTGCAAATATGCGATTATGGCCACACGCAGCCTGGGCCCCCATAGCTTCGGGCAGCTGTGATGCACGGGCACGACCTTGACGCCCCTCCTCTGGCCCAAGGGCTTTGGGGACCTGGCTAGTGTGTGCTGGGGGAGGCGGAGGGCGTGGGTGTGCAGACGGGCTGAGGTTTCCCAGCACAGCGTCCGCCTTCCGCTCCTGTCCCGGGATGCTCTGGCCCGAATGCCTGAGGGAGGCTGCAAATCTCAGAGACGGGCTGACTTAATACCCTGCTGCCCTCGAGGAAGCTGTGTCCTGAGGGTGGGTCACGGACAAAGGCAGCCTTAGAGGGGGACGCGGCAACCCAGGGGGAGGGATCCAGGGAGTCAGCCCCCTCCTCCCTCCTCTGCGCCCCTTACAGCATCCTCGACACCCAGGACGGCAACCGGAGGGGGGCCCGAGGGCGACGGCTCACATCTGCTAATTGCAATGATTGCTGTTTAACGCTCTGTGTACATTTCCTCAGACCCAGAGAGCGGACTCAGCGCCTGGCGGAACAAGGTCATGTTGGTATCTGGGTTGCTTTCTTTTTTCTTTTTTACTAAAAATATATATTCCACAAATGCATGGGAAATGAATGAAAGAAAGGCAAACAGACAGCAGTGGAGGGCAGAGGGTGAAGGCTGTGAGCAGGGAGGAGCGGGCCGGACCCCACAGGACCAGGGTCCAGGCCTGGAGCGTAGCCGCCGGCTGACCACTGTAGATCTGAGTTTTCTGCTCAGCTTGGAGGTCAGCAGCAGTGTGGCTTGTCCTCCGGCAGGGGACGCGCCCAGTGGCCTAAGTCCTGACCAGTTGGCGGCAGCAACCCCAGAGGCCAGGGGTGGTGGGCACTGGCGGTCTGAGAAGGAGAGGAAACGAGTGATGGCAGAGCTGATACCATCCTGCAGCAAAACCCCAGGGACCACACTTTAGACGGCGCGTCTGGCGCCAGGACCGGAACAGCTGTGGGGCTTCCTCAGCTCTGGGAAGCAGCCTGCGTTTTCTCTGAAATGTCAGAATGACTCAAGCATAAGGAGCTGACGTGTCCAGCCAGGCCCTCCGCTGTAGGGGGTGCCTGGCCACGTCTCCAGGGTCCGGACCTGCCGCCAGCGCTCCCGCCTTCCTCCCCACACATGCCCCACCTTCCCGCCAGCCCCACATCGTAGACGCGTCAGATGGCCAAAATCCACGGCAGGAGCAAAGCAAAGAGTGAAAGTGATGACCAGAGACTGTCCGACCGGCTAGGAGAGGCGGAGGATGCAGCCACGCCCATGCCCGAGGGAGACCCTGGGGTCCAGCCCACCGGCACTGCCAGGCCCTGTTCCCAGTCACAAGAGAGGGCGGGAAGCTGGGGATGACAGGAGCCTGGGTCCCCCGAGGACGGCCTGTCTGCCCCTGGACAGCTGGGGGGCGGGGACCCTCTCCTGCGTGATCCCTCTGGAGATGGATGGCTTGTGCTCAGAAGACAGCACCGCTGTCAGAAAAGGAGCTGGACTCCTTCTCCATCCTCGTTCAGAGAGTAGGATGGGGGCAGCGGGCCGGCCTCCCCCTCTTGCCTGCCTCTCTCTCCCCGATCCGTCCCTTCCCCCCTCCCTCTGGCCGCTCTCTCCCCACCGGGCTACTCCCGGTGCTGCCCCGTGAGTGCCCACCTGCCACAGGGCGCCTGTCAGCTCACGCGAGCCCCGCGTCCGCACTGTGTCCAGCAGCCACCCTGGCTCCTCTGCCCTCTGGGACCCTCGGCAAGGACCCCTCGAGGCAGCGGGCCCCTTGACGGCAGGCACCGTGCCCTTACAGACCGTGCGGCCAGCACAGTGTCTACACAGAGGAAGCATGGGAGGAAGGTGGGCTGGTTGGTGGGGGATGCCCGGGTCCTGGGATCCACCAGCCCCTGCTCTTGGGCCAGGAAGGAGGTGTCCCCCGTTGGAAGCGAGGCCTGAGGGGCGGGCGCTGCCGACCTGGGTATAGGAGCATCCCCGCTGTCACCGCGTGGGAATCACTGTCTGTGCCTCTAGGGGGTAGGACGCCCCCGCACCTGTCAGGGCTGTAATTACACCTTGCCGCTCTAACAAGACCTTTCCCGATGGTGCCGCAACCCAGGGGCCTACAGATCCTTCTTTAAACACCTCGTGGGTCTGATTCGGGGAAGGTCAGTCAGGCTCCGACAACCGGGCACTTTTCTGACCACGGGCCAGTGAGAGCCAGGCCGCTCCAGCCTCCGGCACCTCCCCAGCCCCAAGGAGCCTTCCCGTGGGTCGGGAACCACGGCTGCCCACTTCCGGCCTGGCAGCTCGTGTAGACGCCCGCTTCCTCGGGCCGCCGTCTCCCTGCTTCTCCGCTAATTAGAACGGGATGTCAGTTATCTCATCCTTCCACTGGGTTCAGGTCTCTGCGTCACCACCTCTCCCGGGCTGCTTTCAGTTCGACTATGACACAGAGGCGATTGCGTCTCTCCTGAAATCTCTCCGTCTAGACCGAGACAGCCAAGGGCCTGGGAGTGGCTCCCACTCCCTCGGAAACGGCCTCTGCCCTCTCTGTGTCCCCAAATCAAGACCCTCCCGGCTGCCCTCCAACACGTTTCCTCGGTCCAGCTGGATTCAAATGCAGCAAACATTTATGTATTGTTTCTTTTAAGTTTTAAAAAAAGTAAAAAAAAAATGTTTTTAATAGTGGTAAAATACACATAAATATAATATTTACCATCTTAACTATTTTTAAGTGCGCAGCTCAGTAGCGTTAAGAACGTTCACACCGCTGCGCAAACGATCTCCAGAACTCTTCATCGTGCAAAGAGAAACCCTGTCCCCACGGAACACTCGCTCCCCCTCCCCTCCCCCAGCCCCGGGGCCCCAGCGCCCTTTCTGTCTCTAGGGCCCTCACGGAAGTGGAATCAAACAGTACTTGTCCCTTTGTGTCTGGCTCATCTCATTGAGCATCATGTCCTCGAGGTTCATCCAGGTCGCAGCCTGTGTCAGGATTTCCTTCCCTCTTAGGTACATACAGACCAAGCCCTGCTTATCCATTTTCCACCGACAGATACTCGGGTTGCTTCTGCCTTTTCCCTACCATGAGTAATGCTGCTGTGAACATGGGGGTACAAATCTCTTTCTGAGACCCTGCTCTCACTTCTTTTGGATAAATACCCAGAATCAGAACTGCTGGATCATATGGTGGTTCTATTTTAAAATTTCCAGGAACCTCCACCGTGCTGTTTCCCACAGCGGCTGCAGCACTTTACATTCCCACCAACAGTGCACGAGGGTTCCAATTTCTCTGCTTCCTCATCAGCACTTGTTATTTTCTGTTTGTCTTGCTTTGCTTTAGGTTTTGACAGCAGTGTCCTGGTAGGTGTGAGGCAGTGATTTCCTCTCCTGTTCAGGCACTGAATCATCTCATTGAATCCACGAGACGCACGGATACTCACTGGCGGTGGCCACCTTCTCCCCCATCCCGGGTCGTCTTTTCACGCGTGTGCGCGTTTCTCCCCACGGGCACGCAGCCCTCTGCCCAGCACGCGCTGCACCTGCGTGGGGGGCCAGCCCACCCCGACCTCGCAGAGGCTGGTGAACCGGGGAGCGCACGGTACTCCGGGCACCGGCAGGGCTGGGCTGGGCCTTTGGCCAAAGGGCTCTGTCTCCAAGGGCCTGGGCATGCAGGCGCCTCGCCAGCCGAGCCCAAGCCTGTGCCCGGCGCTGCGCCCAGAGCTCCCTGTCCAGCTAAGGCAGGAATGGCCGGCCCTATCAGAGCACCGTCTCAGCCCCCACGGGAACCAGATGCCCACATGCACATCCTGAAGCAGGTGCCTCAAAATATCTCCTGCGACGAGGACAGGAGACAGGCTTGACTGTTTTCCATGCACCCTGCACTTTACACACCCTGACTGATTTAACCCCCAGAACAACCCAACCAGGGAGCTAGGATCACCCCCATTTTACAGAGGAAGAAACTGAGGAACCCGGGCACTTCCTCGAGGTCACATAGTCCAGAGGTCGCAAAGCCGGGCTTTGACCCTGGAGCCCGTGCCCATGACTGCTCTGGCCGGCTTTGGGGGTCTGCACCACCCCCCAGATTAGTGAAAGGTGAGCAGGCCCAGACCCGGTTCTCTTAGAGGAGCTGGTGACCTCCCGGGTCGGGGCGCAGGGCCCCCATCACCTGCTCTCTGTTCACAGAGGCCCTTCTTCTGCCTGCAGCCCATGGTCAGAACTGGCTCCCAGAGGCCAGGAGAGTCTTACGTGCAAAGAGCTATAACACCCATCTTCCTGTTGATGACAACAGGCCCCCAGGGTCAGGGGACACTGAGACTTTGGGCAAAACACCATAAATGTCTAACTTCTCAATCTAAGTAAGATCTCAGAAGATGTCTGTTCTGGGGATGCCGCGAGAGCCCTTTCACTTGTTTTACAGCAAATCGTTCATTCATTCACTCCCTCAGTCGACTGTGTCCACATGCCGAAATAATGCCCAAAACGTCCTCTTTGCTCGATAAATAGATTTTCTGCCCTCTCACACCCGTGCCGGGCCCTCCTGGGATGGTGGATGGTGACATAGAGCACCTGCAGCTCCGATGGGCCCAGGAGGCAC
This sequence comes from Delphinus delphis, assembly GCF_949987515.2. NCBI lineage: Eukaryota > Metazoa > Chordata > Mammalia > Artiodactyla > Delphinidae > Delphinus > Delphinus delphis. The sequence goes on from NC_082693.1 coordinate 1,972,329, forward strand.
GACAGTGCCGGCGGCTTGGGGTTTACACAACCCCAAGGGGCCTTTACCTGAGCATCCTGCTTTTGCATTTGGGGGGAAATTGCTCACAAACATAAAACTGACCATCTAACCGTTTTTGAGTGGACGCTCTGCGGGACTAACTAAGTACATTCACAGCCTTATGTCACCACGCTTTGTCTCCAGGACTTTCATCCTACTTTTCAGTGTCTTCATCAAGTTAAAAAATTATTCCCCAAAGCAGTTTCTGGTTTTATCAGCCTCGGACGAGATGCCAGGGTTTTCTCTGCAGGCCCCCATGGGTGCGGCTGGCCCCCACGTGCGTACTTGTTCTCCGAGTTAAACGAGCTCCTGACGGCTCACACAGCAAGAAGAGGTTCATGCCTGTGGATGTGCGGTACCCAGTTCTGCCACCTTCTGTTTGCTGGGGCAGAGGTGATGGCTTAAGAGGGCCCTTCTTACGTCAGGACTGATGGCCACCCCTGGGGAACTGGGTCAGCCTGGGTCCAATTTCACTGCTTTCCGAAGGCAAAGGCAGAAAGTCATCATCACGGGTCCACGTACACCCCAGTCGCTCTGCTGGCTTGGTGTCCACCTAAACGGTTAATTGCAGGCCTGCAGGCCTTAGAGAATACAGGGGAGCTGTAATTAATTCCAGTACACGCCTTGCAATGTTTACATTCCAAATTACCTTCAAGTCAGAAGTATGTGGCCCAGAACCACAGTTTGGGGGCAATAAAATTCCACTGGCCGCTGCTTCCTGCATCTGGAAGTCATTTGCTAAAAGAGACAGAGTTTGCTATTTGGGAAAGTTAGACGTGCTCTGGGAGAGAGATGAGGTGACACTGGCTTTCCCCCAAGCTGCTGATGTGAGGAAAGAGCTCCAAGCAAGAGCGAGCTCCAAGCAAAGGCGATGCTTGCGGGTCCTGAGCGGCGGTGGGGGGATGGGGGTGCCACAACGTCTGCTGTCATCAGCCAGAAGGAGGCCTCGACAAGCCCGGGGAAAGACGTGACACCAACGGCAGGATCAGATTTCCAGAAATTATGTCGCGCCATTACAGACGCCAGCGCTGGATGTGCCAAGCTGGGGGTGTCCTCCTTCCCCTGCTCTCTATCCCCCCGGCCAGGTGCCCCTTCCTGGACTCACAGGAGACTCCATCTGCAGTAGGAAGGGTGACGGAGGCAACAGTTGCTTTTCTGACGTTGGACTTGAGAGCATCACGAGCTGGCTGCACGATCTCCGCAGACGCGCTGGGGGCCCCACGCGTGGAAAGCGGGACCCAGCGAGGAAAGCCCTGTGAGCACAGGTCCGGCAGACACCCCTCGCACCCTGCCTCAGGCAGGGCTAACTGTCCTCTCAGTGTTTCCCTCTTCAGATCGAAGGCAGGAGGGCTGGGTTATGAAAGATACTTTGCATTTGCTCCTTTGGAAGTCAAATTTCCAAATGAGTCAACACTGTCACGGGGCTTTCAGTATTTCTCTAAACAAATCAGAGCTTCACGTCAGTCCTATCCTTTGTCAACGTCTTTGCCCTCTTCTCATCCAAAACCCAGTCTGGTTTGTCGGAGACACGCTTCAGGAATTCTTGTTTCCGTGTCTCTAACCGCGGGGGCAGGGGACAGGGTGCGGCCCCGTCTGCCCGGCTGTGGGGACAGAAGGGAATGGCGGTGGGCCCCGGGGTCCAGGAGACCTGGACTTGGACCCGGCCGCTCCGAGCTCCGTTTCCTGCGTGTGAGGCGGAGGCGGCATCGCGGCTCCTCCCGTCGCGGTGCTGAAGGGTCACGCGAGCCGAGAGTCCCTTCGTACTCCGGACACGGCCGCCCGAGTGGCCCGAGCGTGAGCTGAGTGGCTCCAGGGACCGAGCAGCGAGATGCCCGTGCAGATCTCGTGGGCCCCGCCCCCCCGGCTGCTGCCTACAGCGTTGGGTGCGCCCAGAAACTGGAGACCCAGCCACCTCCCAGGCGCCGCATCCACTGCCACTCCCGCTCCACGGCCCTCCTCCCGGACTGTGAGTCGCAGAAGGCGGGGCCACATCCGTGTGGACGGCTGGGCGTGGTGCTTGCAAGTGCTTCCTGCACAGCGCGCCTCAAGGTGCTTTTGAGAACCACCGTCAGGGTGACGCTGCTGGGTTACGTGCTCCCCACCCTCAAAACTGAACACTGGTTTCTCCTCTAACCCACCTGGACAGCCATGGACCCGAGTTCCTCGCCTCACAGCCCAGCGTGTGGGTGTTGGAAGGGTTCCTGTAATTAAGCAGTTTGGGTTCATTACGACGCGCGTCGGCATTTCACCAAGTGGCATCCGAGGGTGAGCCGCATCGAAACCACGTGGGTGGGGTGGGCGGCAGTGTGCTGGTTAAAAATGCAGATTCCTGGCCTCCATCCTGGACCTTCCAGACCATCGTCCCTGGAGACAGAGCTAGGGACCTTCCCTCGAAACAAAGCCCCTCACCCCAGCATCCCCTCTGGGCTCCTGGGGCTTCTGTTCCTGTCCTTGCTTTTCAGAGTCTGCAACTGCAAGCATCTGTGTTGGTCTTTGGAGTGGAGGGGCAGCCAGTTAGCTACAGATGTGGGCTTAAGCCAGAGGGATGTGACCCCCTGCCTACTAAGGACTGTGCAGAAAGGCCTCTAGGTGCTCCAGGGTCAGCAGTGCAGGAGGGACCACCATCCAGGGCCTCACAAGGCGAAGAAGCATCTTTCCGGGCTGCGTCCCCGGGTCCGTCCTGCATGGTCCTCGTGCTTCAGGATGGATGGCTCTGTATGTTTTAGAACGTGCCCTGGACGGCCGTGCTGCCTACGAAAATTGAGAACCAGAGCTCCAGGCCCTGCACCTCCACCCCAGTGACGTCCGCCAAGAGGCGCAGCGGTACAGCCATGAGCCTGGGAAGCGGGGAGCTGCCTGCCCTCCTGGCTCTGGGCCTCCGAGGAGCTGTGTGATCCTGCACTGGTCCCTGAGCATCTTGGAGCCGTAATTTGTCTCAATAATAAACAAAGGGAGTCAAACTAAGTCGGTGACTTTTAGATTTTGTTTTGAGAGTGAAATTGTTTTTGCCAAAGGCACTTACACGGTGCCTGGATACAGGGAACGGGTTAAAGCACCACCTGCGGCAGCCCAGGGCCTCTTCGTCAGGACCCCAGGACGCCACGGAACACAGCCCGGAATCCTCTGGGCCGGCTGACCGGGTGTCCAGGGCAGACCCCAGGGGTAGCTGGGCGGGCGGCCACCAGCACGACCAAGAATGGCCATGAGGAGCTGGTGGTGGGGAGGTGTCTCAGGGTCTCCGATGGTACCCTACGGGCGCCACATGTGGGCCCGGTTCCCCCAAGTCCAGGCACGGGGTCGTGGAGGCCCCAACAGCCTAGCTCTCCGACGGCACACGGCGTCATCTCCTTCCCCATCGCTGCCGTTGCCGGAGCTGATCTCCGACAAACAGGCCTCAGAAGGACCTCGTCGTGCATGACGTGACGGGGCCTCAGCTCTTCCTCCGACGCGTGTTAAGACCCCACGAGAATTCCAGGGGCAAATTGGCTCGTTCAGCATTTCTAAGGCAGAGGGACTCAAACTTGGTTTTGACTGACAGACCTTTTGACTAGTAAAGTTTATCCAATATTCTCTGGAAGACAGTTTGTGATACACAGAGGTGGTTTCAGAAGAGCTCGAGTGTGGGTTTTGGGAAAAGACTGACATTCTGAGGACTTGGGGGCGAAGGGGCAGAGGAGGAGTGAGCTTCAGGGATTTTCCCCTTGAATTGTATATTGTGCAGCACAGAAGACCACAGGGCCCGACCTGATGCTACTTAAGTCCTAGCACCCGAATGAACTACTGGTGAGGGGACTCCAGTTCCCCAGGTCCGCGTGCTCTGCTGGCAGAATCTCGGGATGAGACGTGGCCCGAGCAGGTGGGCCAGGCGTCCCTGGCTCCTGGGAGGTGCCTGCCCACTCGGGCACTTTCTCATCCACCCGTGTGGTCCACGCTGCCTGCACCCCTTTCCCTCAGACCCCTTCTCTGATGCCGAGTAAACCCCACCTGAGTTCAGTGTTTGGAGGCGAAGGCACCTTCTGAACCTAAGAGCCGCCGCGGTCCTGGCGGGACCTGAGCCCGAGCCTGCACAACGCTGACCCGGGGCTGGACACGCTGGGCCACAGGGGCACCTCTGTGCCTTGCCTGGGCCGGGGTGAGGGGGGCACAGAGCCTGCTCCTCTGGAAGCTCACTGTGCCAGCTTTGCGGACCTGCTCTGGGCCTGCTCTTGGGGTGTGGTGGTAACAGCTTAGGGACAGGTGTGTCACCGTGGGTGATGTCACATGTTCAGAGAAACCAGGCCTGGGGGGCTTCCCGCAGCATCACTGCTCAGGGAGGCCTGACTCGGCGGCAGGGGTCCGCAATCCCCAAGGGTCTCCTAGGCTGGGTGACGCTCCAGGTTCCTTCCAGGGCCTCGTGCCTCCTTAAACGCCCTTCTGCCCCGTCACACGGACACACACAGACACACACATGCACACACACACATACACGCACAGTGCACACATGTGCACACCTGCACACACGCACCCGCAGGCACACCCACACACACATACATGCACACACGCACACATAGATGCACATCTGCAGGCACACACACACACGCACACACGCACACATGCACACGCACGCACACATGCACACAGGTGCACGCGCACACAGGGTCGGACTGCCCCGTAACTCTCTTTACCTCCGGAGCTCGGAACCCTGGCAGACTCCCGTCTGTCCTTGTCTGAACCCTCAGAGCTGTGACAGCACAAGCGACAAACGCTACCCACTCCCCACCCACATCCAGCAGCGAGGGGGGCTGAGCCACCCACCCAGGCCCGCGTCACGGCTCTTCTATGGAGGACAACGCCTCCAGGGGGGCGGCAGGGCCACTGCGAGGGTGGCCTCCGCGGTCCCAGTGTCCCACTCACGGGCCCAGGCTGCGACGGGACCTGGACACGGGCTTGCCCTCTGCACGGCCGCAGGAGGTCAGGCCCGTTTAGACAAACCCACCGACGGATTCTGCCACAGATGAGCACGCCCCCAAGCTCACACGGTGAAGCCCAAAGCCCCAGTGCCTCGGAGCCAGGGAGACAGACGTGGTTTTCACAGAGTAATGAAGGTAAAATGAGGTCATTTGCGGGAACCTCGTCCAGTCTGACTGGTGTCCTGATAAGAAGAAGAAGTCTGGACACAGGGAAGACTGTGGGGACACAGGTGGGGAGACGGCCGTCTACACACCAAGGAGAGAGGCCTCAGGAGGACCAGCCCCGCTGGCCCCTGATTCAGACTCTGGCCTCCAGAGCGGAGGGAACACATTTCTGTCGTTTAAGCCACCGGCTCAGCCCCAGCAAACTCATTCTTCAGTCTATCGGATGCTGGCAGGAGAGGAGTCACGGCCACGGAGGCCACGGTCATGCCTGAAGCCGCCCCACCACGTCCTGGCTGAGAGGAGGTGCAGAGCAGGGTGGTAAGAAGAAGAACGAGGGTCCCGGCCATGTCCCCACAGCGCCGGCATGAGGGGCCAGCCCGCCTTGTGCTCTGTGTCACGTGTTCTGCACCCACCAGGCCCCCGAGGAGGGGCAGCGGGTCCAGCCGGTGCACAGACTGAAGGCCGCGAGCAGGCCCAGAGCCAGGAGGCTCCCCGTCCCAAATTAGAGCTCGAGGGCAGGGGAGCAAAACAGACCAGACAGCATTCTTCTCATGAGGGAATAGTTCCTAAAGAGTTTATAGACACGGAATGAGTCTTATGTAAGAGTCAACATGCTCAGAGCACTAAAAATAGGCCCGCGCACACGAACAGGCGATCGAAGTGTTGAACCTTCCTGAAGAAGGGGCACACGTGGGAAGGGGGGTGCGGGCCACGCCTCGCCTGCACCCACACCTGGCCTCAGACACGGGAGCACAGCCCAGCAGAGCAGAAAGTCCTCAGGCTCCCGGGAGGGCAGACACGAGGGAAGCACCTCCAGGACTGGGCAGCTTCCGGCTCACCTTCCGTCGGCGGGGGGCCGGGGGAGGCGCAGAGGACGCTCCAGGCAAGGCTTCGCAGCCCCTCCCCCGACTCCTCCGGAATGGGAGCGCGGCCTCTGCGCCCAGCACCGGGCAGCCTGGCCCAGCGAGGGGAGGGAACCACGCCCCTCTCCACGCCCCTCGCCTCTCCCTCCTCTCCCACCAAGAGGCAGGTGGGAGAGGCCCCCGGCCGAGGGCCGAGGATGGCGAGTGGGTTAAACAGCCACGAGGGGGCCTCAGGTAGGAATTCGTGGGCTCACCAAGGGGCAGACGTGGCCGGATTCCAGTTCGTAAATCATCCAGGCTCAGAAGCTGAATCCTGGGCTTTCCTGGTGGCGCAGTGGTGGAGAGTCCGCCTGCCGATGCAGGGGACACGGGTTCAAGCCCCGGTCTGGGAAGATCCCACAAGCCTCGGAGCGGCTGGGCCCGTGAGCCATGGCCGCTGAGCCTGCGCATCCGGAGCCTGTGCTCCGCAACGGGAGAGGCCGCGACAGTGAGAGGCCCGCGTACCGTGATGAAGAGTGGCCCCCGCTTGCCGCAACTAGAGAAAGCCCTCACACAGAAACGAAGACCCAACACAGCCAAAAATAAAATAAATAAGTAAATAATAATTAAAAATGAATATCTGCTAAAAAAAAAAAAGCTGAATCCTTTTCAGAAACCCAAATGCTTCTTCTTGTAAGCGAACCAAAGTTTACAATTCTTTCCCTAATAAATCAGTTGGATCGTACTCTTTCTGTGAAATTACTGAAATTACTGAATTACTGAAATGTCTTCAAAATTGCCTCCGACCACGGGGATATCTCCTTCCAGTCCCCTCGCATCCTTATTTCTGACCGGTTTTAATACCCGAGGAACGTTAAGCCAGGAGCAGGCCCGGGGCTCCCACCTCGGCCACCGCCAGGCTGGGGAATCTTGGGAAATCCTCCTCGGCACCCCGGGCCTCCGTGTGTCTCACGTGGGAGAGGAAAGGGCAGACGGTGTCTCTAAGGCTCCTTCAGGCTCTGCCTCGCAGGACCTTCTTATCCGGTTTTTCCAAAGGAGATTAGCCAGGGACACTGGTGTCTCAGAAGGTCACAGGTGCTCGTGGGAAGAAGGGTTCTAGGATCGAGAGGTCCTTCATGGAAAGACGTCTCTGAGCCTTGACAATGCTAATCCTTGTGATTTTCCAGGAATCAGGGCTGCAGCATTTCTAACGTAAGGGATAAAATCTCACCATTAAAAACACTTTGATAAGACTGGAAAGCTTTAAAGACCCAGAGGCACGAAAGCAAGATGTGGAGATGGCCTTCTGGGACGGAGGGTTCTCCCGACGTCCCCTAGATGGTGGCATAGAGGGGCGGGTACCTGCTCTTCTGCCCTGAGCCAGCCCAGCCCTGGACCTGAGCACTCCCCCGGCTGTGCCCACCTGTCCAGGCAGACCCAGCAGGACGCTCGCAGACCATGGGGAGGTGTCCGAGGCCGCACAGCAAAACAGCCCTGAGTAGAAGGGACACCGGGCAGGCTGGCGGCCCCTCATCCCATGCTGGCTGGTCACACTTGTCCCAGGCTGCTTCCCCGCAGCCTCTCCTTGGACTTTGCTTGCTTTCAGACTTGCCCCCAGCTCGCTGACTCGGGCCTTCCACAATTCTCTCACCACCTCCAGGGCGCACTGCATTCCTGACCAGAATCGTGCGGCCATGGAGAATCCAGTGACACAGTTCAGCTCTTAATTACACATCCTCCCCTCTGGTCCTGCTCTTCAAAGGTGCGAATCGCTCTCCAGACTGGGCTGCAAATGCCCCAAAGAAGGGAACACTGTCCTTTTCTGCATGACGCCCCCAAAGCTGCAGCAGGTACTCAATAGACACAATCAGTTCACTTCGGAACAGCCATCAGGACCGCACCGTTTTTCCACGGATGGTTTCATTCTTTACAAACACGTTTTGAGCGTGACACGTATGGTCTCCCTCCAACCCTCCCCAGAGAAGCAAGTTCTTGGTTCAGACACAAGTTCAAAGCTAATCTATACCCTCTGACCCCTATAGCTGCCGCTGACTACAGGGCCAGAATTTTTGACTTCATACTCCTTAAACGTTACGAGTTTCTTTCTTAGGCTGTAGCTTCTATCTGAGTTACAAAATGATAACACCAGAGAGGATGGTTCTTACCTATTGAGCCTCTATGACTGCCAAACACTTTACATGAATTAAGCTGTTGAATCTTCCCAACACTTATATAAAGTGGGCTCCACTGTGGTTCCCATTTGACAGATGATGAAATGAAGCTGAGGGGGCCTGACTGTTTGACCAGGTCCCACAGCCCATAAGTGGTCCATCAAGGGGACTCAGAGCCACCAGCTGATCAAAAGGAAAGATGGGGGCTTCCCTGGTGGCGCAGTGGTTGAGAGTCCGCCTGTCGATGCAGGGGACACGGGTTCGTGCCCCGGTCCGGGAAGATCCCACATGCCGCGGAGCGGCTGGGCCCGTGAGCCATGGCCGCTGAGCCTGCGTGTCTGGAGCCTGTGCTCCGCAACGGGAGGGGCCGCAGCAGTGAGAGGCCCACGTACCGCAAAATAAAAGGAAAGATGTAAAAGTGAAATCTTCTTTCCTGGAAAATGAGGGCTGCGTCTCTGTCTCCCAGCGGTCTCTGCGTCTGGCTGGTTACCAAAATCAAATAATAATGCTGGCGATGATAAAACAACTCCCATTCCTACCCTCAGATATTCTGTTTCAGCAAATCCTAGTGAGGCTCAGGAATCCATATCTTCTCAAGGACGATGGGGTCATTGCAAAGATCCTCCAGGACTGAGAAGCACCCAAGCTGTGCCCCTCTGTCCACAGGCCCTGGGTCCAGCCAGGCAGGTGGCAGACAGGAGGCCCTGGTAAACACCCACCAAACAGCCCCCCAGCGAGCAGGAAAAGGGAAACCGCTAGCCGACATGCCTACCTTTCCCCCATCCCCTCCCCTGTTAGCCCGTGGCCTCAATCCTGGCTGCATGCGAGAATCACCACGAGAACTTAAAAAACTACTGATGCTGGGAGGGCGGGGCGGGGGGGCTGAGGAAGAGGTGGGTTCCGGGGCAGCCACGTCAGCATCTTCAAGGAGATTCCAAGGCGTAGTAGCCCAGGCGCTTGGCTTTTTTAGGATGAAAGACCCTGGCATTCAAGCTGGCCTCAGGAAGCTCCTCTCACACAAACAGAGTGAGCGGGGATGCTGCAGTCTCACCACCCCGCCTTGCCTGCACTGAATTAGGAAGAGGAATAAAACAGGACGTGTCCACACACACACTGGAACTCGGGGACACGGTCACCTCTAGGGCCACTGGGAGGTCCATCGTGGGCCTGCTGCCCACGTGGCTGGCGTCCCCGGGGCAGAGGTCGGCTGGGGGGGACCTGGGAGCCAGGAGGGGACGGGACCAGGACAGGACCCACCCCGTGGCCGCAGCCGGCGTGGGCCCAGGACGGTCACCTGCAAGGCTCCCGGAACCCACTTGTCGCTTCCAAATGCCGGGGGGCTCAGGACGGCCCGAGGGATGCCTGCAGGGCAAACTCCAGCACGAGAAGGCCTGCTTCCTCGTCGAGGAAACTGGGGGCCCTGTCCTCACAGCCATCGGGCCAGGGGCAGGGGGAACCCGCGGCCTGGAGTGGGGGAGGGTCCCGGGCCAGGGGCACGACGCCCACGAGTGCCTGAAGCCCTTGGCTGTGAACCCAGGGAGCACATCCCCGTCAGACAAGCCAGCAAGGACAGCCTGAAAGAGAAAGACACCTCCACGGCCATGTCCTTCCTCGTCTCCCTGCTCCCTCCCCTGCCCTGGCTTAAGGTGTGTGTGGGCTTTAAGTTTTGTCACGGGTTGGAGTGTGGCAGCGCTTCTATCTACAGCCACCTGTTCAAAACAGATCCAGGTATACGCACATTACGTACGTAAGCACGTGCAGGGGTTTGGAGAAATATTTGAGTGTAAGGTGTATGAATATGTACGTCATGCACGTCTATACATACATATTCACACACACATATCATAGATATATTCACACACACCTATCTATCTGTAGAGATAGGCAGACACATATTATATGTATACTCAGACCGAGAAGGAGGAGAGGCCCCGAGCTGCTCGCAGACAGGCAACCTCGCAGAGGGATGTCAAACACCACGCTTTGCGGGGTGCCCGAGGCTCTGCACTGGGAAATGGGGTGCCTGGCGCTTGAACTCTGCGGACGTGACCCCTCAACATCACTCCCTTTGCCTTTCCTCTCGGAAGGCGGACGCGAGCGCCCAGTGTCTCTCGAGGACTCAAACATCACAACCACTATAACAGCCCTAGTGAAGCTGCAGTGCCGTCCGCTGTGACAACTTTCCGACTCTGTCCTCGGTTTCCTATTTGTCGACATCGTCCTGGCGCGGACACTGTTTCCCTCCCAGCCCAGCCTCGGCCGCCTCTGGACGCTGCGTCCGTCAATACGGCAGCTGTTTCCCAGACTCCCGTCTCTGGACAGTGAGGGTTGGAGGGCATAACACCCAAGAAGCTTGCAAACATAACCGGGGCTGGTTTATTACTGAGTTGTTTGCTTCCAGGTTCTACACGCGACATCTTTCCTCTTATCCTGGGTTATTTCCTCCCAGGAGCTAAGAGAGGACTGCCCCCAAGGCAGCACCCAGGAAACGGTGATAAAGACAAGGCATTCCAAGCCCTTCCCCACCCCTCGGTCCTTCCGTGGACTCATTCGATCTGTGATGAACTGAGTGATTCTGATAAGGGTGCTGGCAAGTTAAAGTTTGCTCTTTCCCCGGAGGATTACAGAATAATGGAGGCAGAGCAAAGCTAAAATGGTGGAATTTCAGCCGTGGGCGTTTACGAGGAAGACAAGTTCCCACGCAAGCAGAAGGAGGCTTCCATGTTGGACCGCAGACCGACGGGGGTATTTTGCACCGTTGTGTGTCTCTGGAACCCCTGCTTCCTCCCCTTCAGGAGGCTGGGGCAGAGCGCCTGGCATCAGGAGTGGGTGACAGTGGGCAGTGGTGGTCCGGGCTGAGAATACTTTGAGAGCAGCTCCAAATACTCCGGTGGGTTGACCTTGGAGGGGAAACAAAACATGGGCCCGGACCCCTCTTGCCCTGTGACCTTCCTCCGGCCTCCTACCCATCCCAGGGCAGGGCTGCAAATGGCCTTGGACTTCTGGAGGGCCCAGAGGGTAAGGAGGCAAGGCCGGTGCCAGGGTTAGTATCACACGACCTGCTCACAGAACCACGACAGAAATGCTGCAGCCACGGTTTGCAGCCAGACCCGTCAGCTTCCTCTGTCTCGAGGGGGAAGATTCCCGGGGCTTCCGCACTTTTCAGGCGGGATTGTCCCCACCGTCATGCCCCCGCCCATCAGCACGGATAAGCACGCGTGCTCCCCCATCACCCGGCAACACTCTCCCTGCTCCCTCGCCATTCCTCCATCTTGCCTCTGAGGGCACGAGTCATCCATTTTCATGGCGCCCGCCGAGCAGCCTCATTCTTCTGCCCACCCTGGCATGTGACACCCCTTCCATCCTGCCTGATGCTCCCATACCGGGGTGGGGGGGATCAAAGCCCCAATCACAGGGATAAAGAAACAACACGTTCACAAGACAAAACAAGGAGAAAGCCCCGTGCGCTCCAGCACGGGAGGTCGGACAGAGGACGCGCTTTGGGGGGCACGGGAGGTCGGACAGGGGACGCGCTTTGGGGGCACGGGAGGTCGGACAGGGGACGCGCTTTGGGGGCACGGGAGGTCGGACAGGGGACGCGCTTTGGGGGCACGGGAGGTCGGACAGGGGACGCGCTTTGGGGGCGGGGCGTGGCGGCTGGGACAGACAGCCGGTCCCCGCCACATCCGCCATGGACATGCGGGCGACCCCGCGCGTCTGCGACCCGGGGGTGGCGACGTCAACTCGATCGTGCAACGACCGTAACGGGCCCGGCACTGGGCCTGACGCGCCGCGATCAGTAAGCGGTGGGTGTCGTCATGCTTCACCCTTACCATCCTCAGTACCATCTGGCCCCAGTCGGCCCCCTCGGTTGAGCCAGGACCATCATCATCAACACACATTCACTGAAGAGTAATTTTTAGGAATTCTGCTGGGTTCTGGGAAAGCAAGGAGATACGAGACAACCCCCTGCCCTGGAAAGAGAAGCCACGCGCCAGACACGTGAGGTGCAGCGCACGGGCTGCCAGCCTTCAGAGGATGCTTCCCAGGAGGGGGCTTCTCGGATGACACCTCGGGAGACAGAAGAGGGAGGGGACCGAGAGGGGAAGGGGCGTGATGTGAATGAGAAGTGAGGAATTGATTAGCTTGGCCGTACTGGCAATTCTGACAGCAGAGTGACGGCGCACAGGCTTAGGGGGGCTGCTAAGGGCCACCTGCCAGATAAGGGCTTCTAGGAGCCAAAGAAGTTTTTTTAAAAGGGCAAAGGGGGCTGGGAAGATGGCCCTAGCAGAGGCGTGCGTACAGGGCTAGTGGTGGAGGCTCACGCCGGGAGCCAGCTGGGGACCACTGCAGTGATCCAGGCCCCGGAAGACACGGTGGGAGAGGAGACAGGAAGGAGGGCAAGACTGGAGATGCCAGACAGGCCCCCTGGGAAGGGCGAGCCCAGCGATGCTCGCTGGCCACGCAGACCCCACACCTGGGCAGCTGTGACCCGCACACACCCAGTGCCCGCGTGCATGGAGACTGCCGGCCCCCGGCGCTTGGGTTTTCTGCGTGACCGATGGGGAAAGTCGCCTTGACCGCTGGTCTGGGTCCCAGCAGCCACCAGAGACACTTCCTGTTATGGGACACGTCACACATTGACTGACGGCACCTCGCCAGCTGGTCTGTGTGACCTCGCCTGCTCGGGGGGCCTAAGCCCCACCCTCGCGGACTGTCTCCCCTTTCCGCTCTCCACTCTGCGATGTGCCCCCCACAGCCCTCAGGGTCAGACTCCTCCACCCGCTGTGGGCCTCTTCCTCTCTGACTCCCCCTGCCCCCGACACCGCAGGCCCTCTGACCCGCCACGGGACCTCCCGACCAGCCTCCCTGCCCCCTCCCAGACCAGACGGCACCCCCCAGTCTCAGCAGGACGGAGCCCGCGCCTCCCGGGACACTCAGGGCCTTCGTGCTCTGGCCCAGCTCCCTCTCCCCGCCCCCCAGCTGCCCACCCAGTGGTCCCCAAACACACAGCCATGGTCACAGTCACGCCAGGGACACAGCCCTCCCCCCTCTGCCTGTTACTCTCCTTTCTCTACCCACCGCCAACAACTTTTCTTCTACCTCCTGCTTGCAATCGAGACCCAGATCAGATATGTCCTCTACGGAACTCCCTCCTTTTCCATCGCGCAAAAGTCCCTCCCTCCATTTTAATTATTAATGCACCTCCGTATTAACACATTATTAACTGGTATTTCAGTCTAAATTACATAAAGACTACAGACATTTAGTTTATGCCTCTGCCTACTGATAGAGCCACACTTCCGTCCGCACATCGCAATCAGAGGAGAGCCACTCGTATTTACAGAAGCTGGTTGCTGACAAGCAAAGTGGTGTTTACCTGTATCAGGAAAGCCATTGTCTGTCCCGCACCTGTGCTGAGCTGGGGCCCATTTCTCTCACTTTTGGTCTTCAGGTGACACGTGAAAAGTAGTGCTGCTTCTCTTTACAACAACCGAGACATGGAAACAACCTAAGTGCCCATCATCGGATGAATGGATAAAGAAGATGTGGTACATATATACAATGGAATACTACTCAGCCATAAAAAAGAACGAAATAATGTCATTTGCAGCAAAAACAATGGACCCAGAGATTATCATATCAAGTGCAGTAAGTCAGAAAGAGAAAGACAAATACCACGTGATATCACTTATATGTGGAATCTAAAATATGGCACAAATGAACTTATCTATGAAACAGAAACAGACTCACAGACGTAGAGAACAGACTTGTGGTTGCCAAGGGGAGGGGGGGCGGGGGAGGGCTGGGTCGGGAGTCTGGGAGGAGCAGATGCAAACGATTATATAGAGAGTGGATAAACAACAAGGTCCTACTGCAAAGCACGGGGAACTATATTCAATATCCTGGGATAAACTATCGTAGAAAAGAATATGAAAAAGAACGTATCTATGCGCATAACTGAATCACTTTGCCGTACAGCAGAAATGAACACAGCATTGTAAATAACCTATACGTCAATTTAAGAAAACGTAGTGCCGTATCCTTGCAAGAGGCCTTCACGGGCACGAAGCTGCCACTTAGCACCTCTGACCGTCCACTGTCGGGACGGATGTGCTGACGGCTGGTCAAATGGACACGTAACCCCAAGCCCTCGGTATCCAGGTGCCCTGTCCACTCCCCTCCAGCCTGAACTGCCTCCCCAGGGCCCCCAAGAAAAACCAAGTAACACGCACAAGTGTCTTTGCCTGAGCACAGCCCAAAAAGGTACAAAGGAGCTGCTGTGGGCAGTGGGATTTCCTGAAGCGCCAAGGGCTTCTCATGCTAACAAATACGCCCGAAAAGAAAAGAAAGGCAGCAACTAGGGAAGCCCCTCGGCAACGCCCTGAACCAGAGCGGGTCCCCCCAGCACTCGGCCTGGGTCCCGCGCTGCCGGCCCAGACGGCGGAACGCGAAGGGGGAAAGGCGGGAGGGGACCCTAAGACACGGGAAACACACGGCACCTGGCCCTTCACCAGGGGCTGCCCCTCGGGGCACAGACTTGGCTACTGGGAGAGGTGGCTTTGCTGAGTCGTGCTGCTGCCACCGGTCACCTCCTCCCGCACGTCCCCTCCCCTGTGCCTCCAGCCCCGTCCCTCCGGCTGGCGTGCGACGGCTCCACCACACCCGGGGCCCTCACCGTGGGCACAGGTCAAGGTCACACGGCTGGTCAGCGCTGCCCCTGAGATGGCGTCCTGACGCTGGGCTGTGCTGTGTGGGCAGGGAGCGCACGAGGTGACGAGGGTCCCGCCCTCCCCCCTGCTCCACCACAGAGCATCACAGCCACGCCCTCCACGCAGAGAAGGACACGTGCGCCTGCGTGGGATAGAACCGCTCCTCGGAGGTCAGGAGCCACGTCGGACCACG